>NC_047529.1:100809232-101419732 GCF_012275295.1 Melopsittacus undulatus | reverse complement strand
GGGGGAAAATACTGCTCTTTCAGCTCAGAAAAGCCCTGCAACAAGAGCCCAAGTGAAGAGTTACAGTGAGTTCTGAGCAAAGGCAGGTTGCAGAGCAGCAAATGGAAAGCACTAGGCGTTACAGTGATTGCTGCACCTAAGGCACTGTGCAAGAACAGAATGTCTTTTGGCTAGAGATTTCTATACTCCAGAATTAATTTTCCTTCAAGATGGAGGGAAAAAAAACCCAAAACCAAAAACACCGTACCAATCACACTCTATTCTGCATTCTGAAGAAGTGCTACAATCTGGCTTCCAAAGTTTCTAAACAACAAATGTTTATATTTTCAATTCAATTAAATTGACGAAAGTGTCATATTTCCTTTCCCACAAAATTAAATTTTAAGTGTATTTTTACAACACTTTTTGTTTGTTTAAAGTAAAATGCAATCTGGAAAAAGAAATCTGTCATTTTCATCTCCACACTAAGAATCAAACCATTGAAAATAAGCTTTAATGAAACAACATTTTCTGTAGAGAGGGTTTGCATAATGTGAAAATATTTAAACATCTCTTTGAAGCTTATTCTGCATAAATTTTTGTCTTTTCCGCTTGTATATTTTTCACTTTATGTACCTGCATTAGACCTTCAGATATGAACTAGCACCTAAATGTAGAATCATAGAATCAACTAGGTTGGAAAAGACCCTGACGATCATCAAGTCCATATACTTGATGTTATTCTTTTTCTTCTGATGACGTACTCTTTCCCTCATTCTCTACCTTCTTGTCAAGTTCCTTTCCCCTTCTTTGTTGCCCTCTCACCCTTTTCTTCTGCTTTTCAATATGTCCAAGGTAAAAATGCTTGGAATACATAATTCAGAAAAGGCTATCTACATGTGTCATAGAGATAGAGATCTATCAGGAGTTCCTGATTTCCATGAGAAATCTTAGTAGATTGCCTATTCCCCTTGAAGAATATTCTGCTCAATGCAGTCCATTGGGTCACAGGAATAAACTTTACTTCTCACCCAGTACAGAGCTAAAGTCACCAGACCTACCATTTTCCTTCAGATACTAAGTGGCAAAGGTGTGTTATTTTTCCCCTGAAAATTTCAGATTTTCTTTCTTGAATACCTCTTGACAGAAGAGAAATAGTTGGGCACCATTGGTTAGCAGGTCAGGATGTCATAACTGAATCAAATTATTCTGAACTTGAACAAATAATTAAGTTCTAAGACTCTTCACAAAATAAGAAATTCCACTTTTTCCAAGAAGGGAACTCAAATTCAATGACACAGGTGAGTTCCCTGATGTTTGAGTAGATTGCTTCACATGTACTCTATGCCAGTTAAGTCCTGTTTTGCAGAGAGCTGAAAACTAACCTGTGACTGAGACCCAAGATCATACATTTCTAGAACAGATTTTCTTCCATGTTACTTTACAAATATTGTCCATGGGACCTGATGAAATCCATCTGCGGGTCCTGCAGGAGCTGGCAAATGAAGTTGCAAAGCCACTGGCCATCATATTTGAAAAATCATGGCAGACAGGTGAAGTTCCTGACGACTGGAAAAAGGGAAATATAACCCCCATTTTCAAGAAGGGGAAAATGGATGACCCAGGGAATTACAGACCACTCAGTCTCACCTCTGTGCCTGGCAAAATCTTGGAGCAGATTCTCTTAGAAGGCATGCTAGGGCACATGAAAAACAACAAGGTGCTTGGTAACAGCCAACATGGCTTCACTAGGGGAAAATCCTGCCTGACCAATTTGGTGGCCTTCTATGATGGGGCTATGGAACTGATGGACAGGGTTAGGGCAGCTGACGTCATCTACCTGGATTTAAGCAAAGCATTTGACACTGTCCTGCACAATATCCTTGTCTCTAAATTGGAGAGACATCAGTTTGATAGGTGGACCACTCGGTGGATAAAGAACTGGCGGGATGGCTGAATGCAAAGAGTTGTGCTCAACGGTTGACTGTCTGGCTGGAGACCAGTAACGAGTGGTTTCCCTCAGGGATTGGTGTTGGGACCAGTCTTGTTTAACATCTTTGATGGTGACATGGACAGTGGGATTGAGTGCACCCTCAGCAAGTTTACCTGTGACACCAAGCTGTGTGGTTTGGTTGATATGCTGGAGGGAAGGAATGCCATTCAGAGGGACCTTGACACACTTGTGAGGTGGGCTGATGCCAACCTCATGAAGTTTAACCATGCCAAGTGCAAGGTCCTACACCTGGGTTGGAGCAATCCCAGGCACACCTACAGGTTGGGCAAAAAGGAAATTCATTGTATTCCTGTGGAGAAGGACTTGGGGGTGTTGGTTGATGAGAAAATGAACATGAGCCAGCTTCAGTGTACGCTCACAGCCCAGAAAGCCAACCGTATCCTGGGCTGCATCAAGAGGAGCGTGACCAGCAGGTCAAAGGAGGTGATCCTGCCCCTCTACTCTGCTCTCCTGAGACCTCACTTGGAGTACTGTGTGCAGTTCTGGTGTCCTCAACATAAAAAGGACACGGAACTGTTAGAACAAGTCCAGAGGAGGGCCATGAGGATGATCAGGGGACTGGAGCACCTTCCATATGAAGACAGGCTGAGCAAGTTGGGACTGTTCATCCTGGGGAAGAGAAGGCTGCATGGAGACCTCATAGCAGCCTTCCAGCACCTGAAGGGGGCCTACAGGGATGCTGGGAAGGGACTATTCATTAGGGACTGTAGTGATAGGACAATGGGTAACGGGTTGAAACTTAAACAGCAGAGGTTTAGACTGGATATAAGGAAGAAATTCTTTCCTGTTAGGGTGGTGAGGTACTGGAATGGGTTGCCCAGGGAGGTTTGTGAATGCTCCATCCCTGGCAGTGTTCAAAGCCAGGTTGGACAGAGCCTTGGGTGGCATCGTTTAGTGTGAGGTGTCCCTGCCCATGGGGGCTGGAACGAGATTATCTTAATGTTTTTGGTTCTTTCTTTTTGTCAGCCTCCTGAACCATCAATCTTGCTGATAGAGGGTTTGAACTATGAATAATTACAATAATACTAGAAAACAGTAGAACAGAAACTTACTCCTTCATTCTTCTAAAAAATAAAAATCAAACCTTTGAATCATAAATTCAATCAGATTTAATTTAAAAAGTCAGCTATTTAATGGTCTAGTGTTTATTTCTGCAGAAAAGTGATAGACAAAATTAATATTTAGTTTATCTAAACTGTTACATCAGCAAGGGTTCGGTCAGGCAGCCAAACAGGTAGTTTATATTTATTGTGCTTTATACATATTACCTTGCATGGTGATGGTAAGGCTCTAATTTTTTATGTAGTCTCTGTTCCACAAGCACAAATGTTACTGTACAGTCACAACATTTGACAGCACTGCAGTTTTCACCTGCGTAGCATCAAACACTTCAGAAGCTGTGCAAGTATTACTTTTATTTCACAAATGGGAAAATAGAGCTCCCAGAGACACATCAACACAGATGAGAATTCAGCCCCAGTAACTTCCCATAGTGACACAAGCCTGAACTCATCCCAGTTAATCCCATTTTTCAGATGTAGCTAAGAAAGCTAAGTGAGAACTCTCAATAAGGAAGGAGGCAAGGGGGTATATGTATAGAGAGAGAGATGTCTGGAACACAACTGAGGCCAGCTTCTGTATGATCAGCTTTACCTTATTCATAGTATGCATAGAATGGGATGCTCTCCATACCAGCCAGTTTGTCACTTTTGACCACACTCTTATCTAGACCAGTGATTATTATTTTAGTACATTGAGAACACTTGCAGCCACACCAGTGTATTTTATTATAGTCATGAATTACTCTCTCCCAGATAGCTAAAATCCACCTCCTTACTTTTAACTAATCGTGGTCACAGCTCCTGGGCTGAGGACTCAAGTAATTTTTCCCTCTGTAGTCCTCTTCAACGCACATCTTGATACCTCCTAAAATCAGGCCAGAATCTGCTGTGAGCAATGCGCTGTTTCATGTTCATTGACATAATCTTTTGTGAGATTTGCAAACCACACACTTCAATGTATTTCATTCAAATATTAACATCTGGTTATTTTAACATCCATTTACTGAGTTTTACACTCTGAGAAAACATTGAAGTGCCAATCACAGATCTTCACAAACTGTGGAGTAACATCCAAGAGGTATCTGTGAATTGGAACATCCAATCACATGCTCTGACAGGGATTCTTCTCATTAACTTGTTACTAACAAGCATCATTAAGGTGCTGAAGGATTTGGCAGTGCAAGTCTTTGGAAACTTATGACAGTTGAGGTGGTAGTCTAATGACTGGAAGAAAGGCAAACATTACATGTATCTTCCAAAGAGACAGGAAGGAAGAAGTAGAGAGCTTTTAAGAACAAAAAGAAACATCAGGATTTATCTACTCTGGTTTGCTAAAAAAGAAAACTAAATAAGCTCAAAAGAATCACAATCACAAAAGAATATAAACCAAGAAAAACCCCCAAACCTCCCAAAATAAACAAACAAAAAAATATCCTCCCAACTAAAAGACATACAAACATATATACAGAAACACCCAAATCTGTCATAGGTTTCAATTCAGCAATTCCTACATCTAGTCTTGTTGTTAGAGAAACAAATCTGGTTAACCAGATGGAACCTTAGCTTCACCACCTGATTTAACACGTTAATGACATTTGGACTAGGCTGGTAGAAATGTTTTATTCTATACATTGAAAACCTGTAGTAGAAATACTTCCTCCAAACAAGTTTGATAGACTTCTTTGCACTTACCTTGGTCCACACCACTGCCCCTTACTCACAACTAGAGGCTACTGTGAACAGGTATTTCCAAAATAAAGAATTAGTGTTTGTCCTTGATTGTATCGCTGTAGACTTCAGATGTATTTATATCCTCAGAGCTATTATAAAGTAAATACCTGAAGGATTCATAAAAGGAGGTTTTTGTATGACCAACATGTCTTAGTTTTTGTACATAGGACTATGTCTTTTAAAGTTATAAATACAAAAATTAGATTTTGCTAGAGACAGTAATAGCACTAAAATCATCATACATTCTACTAACAGAAATACCCTATTGAATATTTGCACTGTTTGTTTGTTTTCCATCTTATCACTTTTAGTTCAAGAATAATCCTACAGTTCAGGCATTACAATCAGACACTGACTAATGTTTTGCATGGAGGAACAGAATAACTCTTTTGAGTCCTGTGGGGCCCAGTATTATTTAGTTTACATAGCCAGTATCACATGTTTTCATTAAAATCAATAATGAAGTTATACTATGACAATTTATTGCTTGGCCATTTATCTCTTGGTGGTTCAAAACTCAAATCACACCGCAGTGATTATTGCAATGTAGTTTCCAAGGCAGAACAAAGTATATGAACTTCAGAAAATTATGCACTGTTTGAGAAAGCACTCCAGCTACCTCAGAGAACCTGAAATGAAGCACAAGTTCAGATGAAGAACTTTACCTTGAAGATCATCTAAAAAGAACCTGTTCTTGAATTTTTTACATAGTTCCTATTCAGAAGTAACTAAAAATAAAAACTGTCTGGAAATGGAAAGTGAAAAGAACAATTCCAAACATGTCAAAACCATGAAGAAATAATGACTTTGAAGCTAAAAAGAATCCCTTCTCTCAGCTATGGTACGCTCTGCAGGATAGAGAAATCTGGTCTGAGTTTTAGAGACAGATGCACTAAGATGCTGTTTTGACTTCCAAACTCTTGTTTTCCGGCTTGTGAATGTTGTTTGTGGAGTCTAAGGAAATTAAAGTTGGTTTATCTCTCATGCTAAAGACTGTGTCAACAAATACAAATAAAAGTGGGCTGTATGCTACCCATTACATTCTCATTAGTATATAGGCAATCATTGATATACAGCTCACCCTATTATTCTTTTTATACACACATAAGTAAGTACATAAGTAAGTACATTATAGATACACATTGTATATATAAAAAATTGTAATGCATTCACTACAGGTACTTGCTGTATATACATATTCACTGCATGGTATTTCAACAAACATAAAACTTGGAATCAATTAAAAATCTAGAAGCCACATGTTGTAGAGAATGCTGAAGCAGATATCTGTCATTCCCCCAGATATGGCAATGATGCAGTCTACGTGGTAGATTGAGAGAATTAGTTATCTCAGGGATTAAGAATCTCTCTGTAGCCAACAACTGTGAAGCTCTGAGAAAAGATTTGCATTCCAGTCTTCTTCTGACCTTTAGCACCTGACGCAAGGTTTTTGGAAAGAAACTCTCCACTTTCAGGTAATTAGTTATTCAGAAATTGACAAGGATCATGCACATCACAGAATCACAGAATTCCAAGGGTTGGAAGGGACCTCGAAAGATCATCTAGTCCAATCCCCCTGCAAGAGCAGGGTAACCTAGAGTACATCACACAGGAACTTGTCCAGGCGGCCCTTGAATATCTCCAATGTAAGAGATTCCACAACCCCCCTGGGCAACCTGTTCCACTGTTCTGTCACTCTTACAGTAAAGAAGTTCTTCCTGATGTTCACATGGAACCTCCTATGCTCCAGTTTACACCCATTGCCCCTTGTCCTATCACTGGATATAATTGAAAAAACCCTAGCTCCATTATCCTGACACCCACACTTTACATATTTGTAAACACTGATGAGGTCACCCCTCAGTCTCCTCTTCTCCAAGCTAAAGAGACCCAGCTCCCTCAGCCTCTCCTCATAAGGGAGATGTTCCACCCCCTTAATCATCTTTGTGGCTCTGCGCTGGACTCTTTCAAGCAATTCCCTGTCCTTCTTGAACTGGGGGGCACAGAACTGGATGCAATACTCCAGATGCGGCCTCACCAAGGCAGAGTAGAGGGGGAGGAGAACCTCTCTTGCCCTACTAACCGCACCCTTTCTAATGCACCCTAGGATGCCATTGGCCTTCACCTCCCCTTCTCTGCTCTGCCCCCATTAAAGATTTAACATTTATCCACTGCTCATGGGGCCAGAAAGAAAATGAGTAATTCAGGAAACAGTGTTAGAGTCAGTATCTTAGAAAAGTCTTTTCTTTATTTTCTTGTGCAAGAATAGTATTTCCCAAAGTTTGTAGTTCTGACAATGAAGATGTCTAATTCTGTTTTGAATGCTCAGCTATATATGAAGCATTTCTATGGGGTTGGCAGACAGGATGTGAGACGTATGGGATGCCGTACCTTTCAGGACTGGCAACTGGAAGGTAAAATAAGCGTATTTTGCCTCCCATTCTCTTCAGTTGTGCAGTTGATTTGGCTATAGCTGAGTATCTAGAACAGTAATAGACATCCCTATTTAAGTAGCTAAGTCCCAGTCATGGTGATCAAGAGTAGGTACTGCTCTTAAATGCCCAGCTCAGCTGACAGGGCATTGAATGGGCCCATTTGTTTTTGTGACAAGGCTTAGCATTCATATATTTGATGGGTCAGTTTACTTGAGCATTCTTAGTTTGAAAAATACTCTATTTTCCTGGATCATCAGTGCATTAGTTGTACCAAACAAGGCTCACATATTTGTTAGCTTATGGTTCAGTAGAAATGGGAGTATAAAGGATAATTGCTGAATAAGAGATACTGGTTTAACAGCAGACATCTCCTCAACTGGGACAGAGTTATCCTCAAAAATCTGCATATCCCTCATTTGCCACAGGGTGGAAACAATCTCAGGAACTCATCTCAATAACATACTGCAACAGTTAGATGTAATAGTTAAATACTATATGCTGTACATACGAATGCAGATGCAGCTGACAGCTTGGAACAACACTGAACTGAGCATGTGATATGATTTTAAGTAGCTGACTGAAAGCATCTTTACACCCAAAAGAACATGGCTCCAAAAGGAGCATGGCTCCTCAAGTGCTGTTCCAATCTAGTATTTAAACAATATATGAGTTTCATAAAATCCCATATAAAGAGTTTTTTTCTTAATAAACTAGATAACTATAGTCAGTGTGCTAATAAAAGGAAGAACAGCTCAGATCCACAAATATACATAGGTACCTAATACTAAACATTTGTTTTCCATTAGATTTAAAATGAGCAAAGTAGGACATAAACTGAATTTCTGAGTTCAGGCCAGAAATTTTTTTCCCTTACATCACTAATTCAGGTAAATTTTTCAATGATCAAAGACAGATACACCACTAAAGACAAGCTTTTGATGGTAGAGAGAACACAACATAATACACATCCCTTTTTTCCTCTCATGACTTGAATAACTGATTTGAAGATGTTTTCCAAATGCTCCTGTTACTCCCACGTTAGGGACTTGCTAAACTCACTTGAATCAAGGCAGCAGTGCATATTGCAGTGCTGAAGACTGCTGCTGGTAAGCTACAGTCTCCTTTTTCTTAATTCACTGGAAAAATAGAAGATTCCTGTTCCCTAGAAATGCCAATACAGCAATTTCTTAATCTCTTAATATTCAGGTTGGAATGAGAGAATGTTTAGGTTTTGACACAAATTGGCCAAAAGCCACCAAAACTTGCTTTTTAAACCTGATGTACTCCTACCCCAACTCAGTGCTTTTATCCACAGCTGCCTGTGGGTACTTCCTTCTCTTCCTTTTATGGGACACAGGAGTAAAAGACTTTTAATCTGAGCATCACGTTCAGTTTATATTTTAAAGCAGCTGACATTTCCAGTATATCAGGGAACTTACTGTAGATGGGAACATTCTCTGAGAAAACAGCAGATTAATAGCAAAGGAGCTAAGAAGCCTTTACAAAAAAAAAACTGTAGCTCTGGAGTCCCATGTTTTTAAGACACCCTGAATATTTTCCCACTAGCGCTAGCACCAGCCCAAGCCTTGAAGTGTGTGCAGTATGGGAAGCCCTTCAAGCTATTGTGCTCCTGCTGCACAGAGGAGACTTGCTCTCAGCACTGTTAGGCCTGGCAAATAATTGACAACAGAGACATTTGTTGGCAAACTTTTCTGCCACTTTTCTATTCCCCTCCAGATATGTGACATTTCTTATTCAGTGGATTTCTGTATACAACTGCAGTGCAGAAGTACCCTGTGCAGTTTCAATTTAAGGCACTGTAGTTCATCAATGTCATTTTGGCATCTGGAAGCTAGGGAAGGCTGCTGGGTCCTTTTGCACAGACCTGAGTAGCTGTTTGCTTTCCATGTCCTGTAAAGCCAGGGAGAAAAATGGTTATGAGTCATTAACAAAATCTTCTATGTTTTGTTTTATGACTGCCAGCTGTTCTCCAGCAATCACTCATATGAAACCAGCTCTAAAACCTAACTGCTGTGGGATGTGAGTGAGGACCATGTAAGCAGTGAGCAGCTTTTCAGTTAAGGCTAGAGCAGACACTGTCATGGTGCTGTGCAGGCCAGCAGCTCCCAAGGATCAAGGGTACAGGGGAATCCTTGGGATGGCAACAAGCGAGCAGGGCAGCCTGAGGGGGACTAGAGCAGCCTAGTCATCAGTCATCTCCCTGAGGATAGGAGAAGCTAAGGCTGAGCTGGCATATGAGTTTGTGGCTCATGGCTTGGGATGACCCATGCCTGGGCAGAGGAGGGCTTGTGGGGAACTGGAGCTTGGCCCTACTGTGTGTTGCTAGAGCAGGGGCTGACTGCCCCATGGAGCTGACATGGGATCCTGGGTCCTGGGCAGGGTGGGGGAGCCCCAGAAGATAGGGCAAAGGCAGGCAGGGCTGATGGTGCCCCCAGGGGCCTGGCAGGTAGAGAGAAACTGTGGAGGACTTTTACAATGAGGAAGGCCTTGACTTCAAATTTTTTGGCCACCCTCAGATAGGTAAGTATTGCATTTACTCATGCTGCAAAAGCTGTCACAAGTCCATGACACCTATTAGTGGCTAAGCCAAAGCCTGTGTTTCTTTGGTAATAAAAATTAATGAAACCATCCTGAGTTCAGCCAAGAGGGGTCAGTCAAATAGCAGCATCAATATTAATAATTATGGAGTCAAAGTTGACTCCATTCATTTATTTGGGGAATCTGCCCTGAAATCCAACTCTAACATCAAACAACTCCTGCAAACCCTTTTGTGCGTGCTTAGAAGAATGCCTGACCTTGAAGACTGATCATCAAACATTCAACTCTTTGCTTAAAGAGTTGCCTAAAATAACCGGTAAGACACGTCACGTCTTAGCAAGGTATGGGCAAGGAAGCAATATAGATCATAATAGAGTCCACATCTCCAGTTTCAGCAGAAGCTTTAGTGTTTGCTACCAATTGCTATGAATCTAGCTAGCTTCAAACCAGTAAACAAGTTTGGGAGTCTCCATAGACATTCTCTTTACATGCACAAAATCAGTTCATGCTTCATTCTGTTCATATCTTAATTTGGATGAAAGGAAAGCTAAGCAAAAAGCAAGAACAAAAGCCCCCATGGTGAAGAGCAAAGAATCTTCTGCAATATACACTATCCAAGATGAACACAAAATGGCAGCGGCCTCCAGCAAACACTTGGAAGTCTAAAGACACAACACACAAAAAATGAAGCCATAACTGTGGCTTCAAAAATAGCGACATCAGCCATAGCTAGGAGTCACCTGAACCATCTGCTCCCTGAAGTAGCAGCTCTTAATACAGGCATGAGACTGAAAAATCCTCTCACTCTAGGCACATACTCGATTCACATTGGAAAACAGCAGTAATTTTTTTTTTCCCTGCACTTCAGCATGCAGGAGATGTAACAGCAGGATTACCCACAGAAAATACAAAGATAGAAATTGTATCAGTCATGAAAGTCTTTGCAGCACAAGCCTCATCCTGTTTCACACAAATGCTGACAAAACTGATAAGCACATTTTCTCCTTACAGTCAGAATTTATAATCTGAAGTGGCTGTTATAATGGAAAAGTAAATGATGCCCTAATACTCAAATCAATATTATGAGAAATAACCTGAATAACGAGCTACAGTTGCAATAGATGAAATTAAGACAAGAACAGTTAAATAAGGTTCTGAAGGAATAGATAACATTTAGTATGGTGTTGGGAACCTAAATTAGGCCTTAAAATGTATGTAGAGACAGAGGAAGAAGGGGAGAAAATAAGGAACTGAAGCAGAGACCTCAGATAAAGATGAGCCTTTTTATGAGAAATTTTCAGAAACAATGTCAGATTTCTCAATATTTGAGGAAGAATTCCTACTTCAAGTAGAATTTTTGATGCAACTAGATTTTAGAGCTTGAAACTACAGGAGGATTTCCATTTACAGTAGAAAATACTCCAAAATGCTTACAGCTCAAGTTGTTGTAGATGTGATTAGAAAAATGTCTCTAAAAACATGCCAAAGCACAAGATGTGGAACTGAACTAATAACATCTCTTTCACCCTGCACTTGTTTGCTGCCTCACACTGATGAGTGAACTTCACCCTGACAACAGTAGAATGAAAGTATTATCCCCATTTTAAAGAAAGAGTATGGAACAGATGACTTTTCCAAAATTACTTAGAACAGTAATGACTAATTGAAAACATTTATTGTGGAGGTGGGAGGTACTGGATCCTGTGATAGGATCTTGACTACAGAACCAGATCTGAAAAACAAATAACACAGTAACACATCTCAGTATTTAGCGTTGCTGGGTTAGGTCCTTGTTCTCCATCCAGGTTTAGTAAAACTTTTGAGTTTTCGTAGAAAACCTAGCAAAGGATGGAGGATATGAGGATATGATTCAGCTCATCTGATTGCATATATCTACAGTGCAAGTATTTCACTGATTACCCTAGCTTTGTATCCAATGAAAAAAAAAAAAATAGACACTCCTAGGATGTGACTCAACTTGTGGTAAACCGAGTGTCTAAATCAGATCAGAGGACTGATGCAATTGAAATTCTTATTTCTCTCATTGTCCACAAAAGAAACCTAGTGGGATTAGTTCAGATGTTACTCCAGACATTTATACTGCTGATGTCCATGAGATGAGAGGAGTGCCCCAGCACTGGACAGTAAAAATTGATCCCTAGGCAGGATGCTCTGGTCTGTATTTGGATTGTGATACCACCACTTTATGCACCTCCGAATTTCTCCATGTGATTGTTCAAGCTACTTTTAATTGCATCCAATAATTATACAACTGAACCCACTGCTGGGTCAATAGACAAGGAAAGAAAACATGATCACTCAGACTTTTTTCTGGCAAGTAAGGAGGAAATGAAAGGAAGAAGTTTTGTAACTGCTGATGTTAACACATATGATGACAACTACCATGCAGGTCATCCTGCCTGGCCCTTTAAATTAAGAGTGACACAAACATTAACAAGAATCTTAAAAAAAAATCCAACTAGTCTGCCTTGGCAGGAAAGTAAGGATGAGTCAACAGATCTTTACAGCTGTTACCTATTTATTAATTTTTTGTTTACTATTTACCTTTTTATCTACTGTCTGCCTACTTATTTATCTAGTTTTCTAATATTTGCCTATTTATAAACTTCCCTATGCAGAGGATTTTTAAGGAGTCTCCCAGATTATCAGTCACCTTGGTGTCAGAGTACCTTTGCTAACTCACATGGTTCTGTCCTGCAGACTATATGATAGGCAAACAGTGAGGACACTACACCGTTATTGAGAAGTTGAACAGTGGGAATGAGCTAAGGGGAAGTTTCAACTGATAATTTCTGTCATGAAGCCAGTTACACCTGCTTTTTCCAAATTTTCCAAATAGCTTTTCGTAACCACAAAAGTTAAAGAAATTCTTTAAAATATAATTATTTACAATATAATTCTTTACAATATAATGGAAAACGTGAAAGAAATCCCATGAGAGAGCCCTACTTACCACCCAATTTGGAGCTGCAAAGCTTCCCTTCAGGAAACTGATTTAGGAGATCCATAATATTGCCTGTAGTATCTAGTGCTGGGTTTTGCTTTGAGATCAGCTGGCATTAGATAAGGTCCTTCTAGCACAGCCTTGATTATCATGCAGAACCTGAAAGATGTTGGAATAATCGAACTTTCATATCATCAAGGGCATATTTAAAGTATTAAATTCATACGTAGAGACATGATTATGTAACAGTTAACAGGCAGTTAAAAATCACTGCCTTTGGAAAAATCACGACAGAAACGAATATTTTATTTCATGTTATTATTTCTGTGACATTCTGTAATCCAAGCAAAGCCCTTTCAAAAAATAATTAAAGAAGATTTTGTCTGTATTGTATTGTGTGCTTTAATTATTTTCATGTCATCTGGAGAGACTCTTCTAGCTGAGGATGATTACTACAAGACATTTAAAGTAATAAATCAGTCCTTACTAGCCATCTTCATAAACGGCAAATCTCTACATACACTTGGAGGAAAACCTGGCATGTTGCAAAAAGCAAACTGAAGCATGAGAAAATTTTGTGAGTTTTCTCCAAAAAAGTTAGTGGCAGAAGCATCACTATAACCTAGACCATCTCCCTCAGAGTCTCTCTCTCTCTCTCTCTAAATATACATATATATTAGGATATAGTCCTGAAGTGATTCCTGAAGTGAATCCATTCTCATTAACAATGACAGTGTTAAATCACTTAAGCCTGAAAACTTTAAGACACTAACTAAATACAAAAAGTAACTCAATTCCTGCTTGCTTTCAGATCAGAAGCCAAGAATCTGTGTAGCACTGGAGGAAAAGATATGAGTAATTGAATACCAGTGAGGTTCAAGACATGGCTTAGATTTCATGTAAAAAAAAAAAAATACGGCTTACTAGGTACCATGGGCTCATGGTAAAAATCAAATTAAGGTCCAATCAGCTGGGGTTCTCAGTATATGATGGCTGTGGTGCTTGAGTTATAAATGCACCAACAAATCCAAATGCCTCTTTGGTGTGGAAGCAAAATGGCATTTCATGAAAGGTGAAAGAATTTGAGAATAAGAAAAAAAATCTCTAAACTGTAAATTATATTATATATACAGTTTGTAAGCAAAGAAAGAGGCAGAAATGTACCTGCTCTGCAAAATAAATGCTCTGCATTAGAAAAGAGAAGACCTCAATGCATATGAATCCAGGCCAATGTGTATGGCTTGGGGATTATGGTTTCAAGCTTCATATTTTTTCACAAATGTCTGGTTTTAATAAGTTACAACTTATTCCTTTGGTAATGGGGAGAATAGCAGGAAAAAATATCACATTCGCAAAACAGGACTGAGCTTCATGGGTGTAGGGATCAGTTCCTGATCTCCTAAACATTTTTTCTGTGGCCCTGTGTATTTTTCTATGTCTTCCTTTCTTAAATTCCTAACTAGGTATCCTGCTAATACGTAAGAAATACACATTGGTAAAACAGCCAGTAAAACAATGTAGAGAAAGTCAAAACAGGTGAAGATGCAACACATTCCAGGTGGTAGAAATGGGGGATTTTGAATCATAGGTAGAAATGGGGGATTTAGAATCATAACTTTCTCTAAATGCAATGGTAACTTGAATTCTTTATATTTTGTGTAAGCATTATGTTTATCATTGATTCCCTCTCTTTTATTCTCAATTATTCGTAAAGCCATTCAGATTACATGGGCTGTAAAAGGTTTTAATGATGAATGCAATTGTTAAATCACTTCAGTCTCATTTATTTCCTACAAGAAAATGTTAAGGGCAATTTTGCAACACATGACATCATAAATACCAATTTGTGTATTTTATTTCTGTTGTAAGGGTATGAACTGTAGTGAACTTGACAGAATTCACTAGGCTTTCTCCAGAGAAAGTCATAAGACCAGAAATGTTGTAGGGTTCTATCAGGTGTCTACTTACACAATGTCCTATCACCAAAATTAGTTTTTACAACTGTGGCTTCAATTTTTCCATCCCATTCAGGGAAACTAGGCTGAACAAGCTAAGAGGATGCATTTTTTATATTCTTCAGCCATGCAGTAAAAATTCTATGGGAAAAAAAAATCTATTCTTGTGAAGAAACATTTGAAGTGATTAATCAACATCGTACAATTTCTGTTTAGCTTCAAAACCTGTCATGATCCAGTCACACAACCACACTCCAAAACAAGATTAAAGTAGATGACAAACAGCTCTTGTTCAATGTACTCCTGATTAAAAGGATATGTGAAGCTTGGGCACACCTTCTTCCAGTGCTCTCTCTATTGATTGCAAGACAACTAGTGAGACTGATTAGACAACAGTAAGCATGCCTGGTGTTTTGAAAGAAACACCCTAAAATAATCTGAAAAGGATAAAAAGTAGCATGAAAAGCAGAGTCAAGTTTGTGGGTAAGAAAGAACCTAAATAATCAAAAAATACCCCCATGGGATTTAAGAACAAGAAAAATAAAAAAAAAGGCAAAAAAATCCAACCCATGGAAGAAATTCTATATAGATCTTAAGGAGACGGTAGGATGAATACTGGCTTTCCATTCTTGCCCATAGGTGTAGGATGACTGCACCAAGAATGCCTAGATAGTACATGACATTCAGATTACTGGATCTGAATCTGAATCTGAGAATAGGCAAAATGACTCCTTGGGTTCCCAGGGTATTTTTTAGGATGAAAGATATAAGATATATCTGGGACTATATCCCTATATGTAACTAAGTATTAGCAAACTAAACAAAATTTCTGTTGAAACAAAGAAAAGAGAAAGAGCAATAGAAATTTATAAGAGTTCACAAGAGGAAAATGCAGGTAACTTGAATGGGATAATTATAATTTCCTATTATTGCTGAAGAATGAACAAGATAGGGGGAAAATCGCAGAAAAAAGGTCTTTCAGATTAAAAAAATATGCCTCAAGTATAGCTCCTATGAACAATTGTGTCCCTGTACAGCAATCAGAGAACTGGTTTTCTAATCAATTTATTCACTCTGTCTTATCAGAGTGAATATCAGGAAATAAATCAGGCTCTGCCTGACCTTTAAAAAACACTGTTTCTCAGTGAATCATCTTGCCACTGACATAATTTGATTGTCTGCTCAAGTCTCTTTCTACACATCTAGCAGCTGGCAATATCAGAGCTGTGAGCCTCATTTTTTCATGAAACAGCCTTTTGCCCTTGCTTCTTAAGGTAAATAAAGTCTAGCAACTGGAAACAAATGAAAGAGAAATTCATCATCATGTCAGCTGTGCCTGTAGAGACAAAATCTGTACCAAGAGTGAGGTCTGCATAAATCTCTATCTGAAAACTCAACATGGCATCAAAATATTACATTTTAAAGTATTGAAATCTTTTGCTTATTTCTCTTCACAGTTGTTTTAAATGTATTGTTCTTACTTCCCCAAAGTGTCCAAGCACCAGAAAAAAATCTCAGATATCTTGAGCTGACTCACAAAGGTCTGGAAATCTCAAAGAAATATAACTTTATGAATATTTTCAGAGTGATCCAAGGTATTAATGGAAACACCTCACTCCTGTGTGTTTATTCAAACTCAACATTGAACCCTCTACTGTATTAGACTTGATATATAGAAAGCTTTTCCATGCAAGTATGACAATGTAAAAGAGAAATCCGTAATTACATATGAACAGTACAAGGTTCACGTTTAGACTACAGATATTATGCAGACATCAAAAACTAAGATTCCGCTAATTTTGGTGCACCATTTTGTGTCATAAACCATTGGAAGAGCAGGCAGCAACAAATATAAGCTAGATTCTGCACTTTGCACCTCTGCTCTAACAATGTTTTAGGCCAAAGCAGACGATATGGAGAAAGAAGTAAAAGTGACCTAAAATTTATTATTTTCCTGGTGTCAGAAAAGAAAGTAAAAACATTTGCTTTGGACCTTCAATGTACCCTCTAGTATATATGACAAGGTTATGCAGTTTGTTATGCAGACCTACATACCTGACCTGTATAGAAAACAAATGCCTATTCTCTGAGACTGGGGACTCTTCTGGTTCTTTACTGACTGTATATCAAATAGAAATTAAAATAGGAACTTACGGAAAGCAAAGACTAAGAAAATGCAGCATAAAGAAGAATGTCAAATTAATGCCTCTTTCTTCTCATTCACCCTTGTGGCTGAACTTTCTGAAAATTAATTCATCTTGAGACAAGGAGGCACAAAAGCACAAAATGTAATCAGTTCTAAGTAATGTTAAGTCTGATGGATTTGTAATGGAAAATAGCTGCAGTGCTTGAAGGTAGTTGATGTAGTTTCATGTTCTTAGGACCTTAGTACAAAAAGTGTAAGAAAAGCAGAATAGAAAAACTGGATCTGGGGATGGGGAGTATCTGGGACTAGCATATGCCCAGGATGGGCACACTTAAACTAACTGAAAAGTAGAAGGACAGGATGATTGATATGTTGGTGGTGTTAATAAACCCATTAAACTGGTGTAAACATCTACTGGGGAGTATCCTGGACTAGCTGATGGCCAGGATGGGAGTAGTTAAACTAACTGATAAGTAGAAGGACAGGATGATTGCTATGTCTGTAATGTTAATTAAGCTGGTTATGAAGATTGTTGGGAAAAGTAAAAAATCCTTAAAGACCACCATCACATTTTTGCATGCATGTGGGAAACTTTCTGGAAAATGATGTAATATGCCCAGTGACCATATAAGGATGGCCTGTAGAGCAATACGGGGACACACGTTAGGAGGAGCTATCCCACATGTCTCCCAGGGCCGCAAAAAAGAATACCTGCTTGTCAACTTGAAACTCTGTTGGAGAGTTTGTTCCTGGAGTTTTCTCCGAATCGATCTAAGTTGTCCTTTCAGGTCACCTAGATCACTGACTCCATGCTGTCAGAAGCAGTAACCTCTTATAACTGGAAAAAAGCAGTAAATTTTGTGTCCCCCAATAATTTCACTAATAAATTTCCCCCTAATAAACTTCACTAATAATTTCACTATTTTACTGCTACTTCAGTCTTCAGAAACTCTTTTCCTGTTTGTAAATTTATTCATAGACAGTTCACATCTATTTGTTCTCATACCAGTGTTTTCTTCCTCTTCACTGGTCTTTATTCCATTGTCACAGAGAATATCAATAGCCCTTCATCTTTGTCTTGCTAAGCTGGGTTAACGCAAGTTCTCTTCTAAAGTCTTTTGAACAATAAATTCATCATTCCACTATTCATCTAGTTGCTCCTTTTGGAGCCTGTTTCAGGTTGTTTTATTCTTGACTTATTTTTGACTTGCTTTCCAGAATTGTCAGTGTTGGAGTGATGCACTGATAGACTCCACAACTCATTAAATTTGTAAAGTAGGTATGCTTTTATTCAGCGCTGAGGTGCATGGGGATAGCTCCTCCAAAGTATGCACACCTCAGAGTTTTCTCCCTTAACATTTGTTCTCTTAATGCATTAGGTTACTCGATACGCCTGTATATATTTATTATCTATCCCCGCTTTGTATTGTAATGAGCTAGAAGGTCCTTTGCACATACGCAGTGCCCCTTCTGGTCATGGACAGGGGTCTCAAGATGAAGTAAATGAGTCTTCCTCCTGTGAGTAGGGGTCTTCAAGATGAAGTAAATGAGTCTTCCTTTTCTTAAACTTTTCACCTTTTAATCTTCACATATGGCCTTTGTCCAGTCTGCTTCTTCCCCGTTTCTCAGTAGAACCAAACATCTGCTTTTGTCCCTTATCAGTCTACTTCTCCCCCTCATCAGTAGTTAATGAATTGGTATTGTTTAGTAGGCATGTTAGGTATTTACGACAGACAATACTTTTGTTTAAGCAAGGGAATTCCTTTAACCCCCTTGTATAATTTCTCTGTATTACCTCCCTGTACATTGATTGCCCCTGTATCCATAGAACATTATTACATTACAATTGGAAAGTTTCCTACATTTAGCATATCTTTTATTGTTGGAAATGGGTATCTTTTTTTCCCCTCTCCTTTTGTCAGCACTATCCTGTAGTTTAAATACTGGTGTTTATCCTTAGTTTATTCCTAGGTAGTAATCATCTGACTCCTCAGCTTGTTTTTTACTAGTCTGAACAGCCTACACTCTTTAACTCTTCTTTCACAACCGGATATCGATTTTCTTAATTATTTTACCAGTATTCCTTTTCCTTTGTTCTTTGATTTCATCTTTCTTGCAGGTGGTAAGACTCATAATATTCCAAGTGACACCTCCCTGTGACTTTGGATACATCAGGAGACATACGGGAGTGTTCATAACAATGAGAACATTTGATTTTTTAATGATTGTATCTTACTATTGGCTTACTGTCATTTTGTGACTGACTGACATATTCAGATAGTTTTCCTCTTTTTCTGCTCTAGCCAATGAGATCCCTGGGCATTGCAGAAATTCTTACCTTTTTTTTCCCCAGTTATATGATGTTAAACCTCATTTTGCCCCTTTCCTATTACTCCGAATCTTCTGATATCTAATTCTTCATGTGTGATATACCAAATCTAATTTCTACAGCTTCTATCTCTTGTGTTTGTGTCATCAGTTCCACTTTTTCTGTTCCAGGATCATGAGCATTCAAAATCAGCATATCAGCTTTCTCCTAAGACCAATCTTTGAAGAAAATGTACCAGTGATTGTTTTAAAGCCCAGCTATTCTTGTTCTAACATTACGTTTTTTGGGAGGCTGATTTTAACCACTTTCTTAACAATTCAGTGCTTTTTGCTGATCTATATTTTCATACTAGTATTTCCTCACACAGCTTCATAACTAAAATCACTTACGTAATTCTGATCAGATGTGTTTCCTTTGTAAAGGAAAAAAAAATCACAGAAAGAAATCAGATTATCTTGGCAGTATCTACATTTAATAAGACCTTGTAATATCTTATTCCTCAGTCTCTTCAATGATTTTTTTTTTCTGAACTCTGAAAGTATTTCCAAGATCTGATCCATAAATTTCTTCCTTCCCAGTGTACTTCTCTTTCTACATAAATGCATGGCATTTGGCTTTTTCTACTTTCCAGTTTTGTGCCATTGTTAACTGGAAGTGCAGATTTAATATCTCTCCTTCCTGAATGAAGATTTTATTTCCAAGTTCTTTCAGTATTTGGAGTTTGAGATAATCTACTCCCCTTCACTTGAAGACTCTTTGAGTTTAGTTTCCTCTGAAGTTGAGTTTCTAATTTCAAACTCTCCTTCCCAAAAATTATCTTCTCTCTGTTTTCATGCATATTACTGATCATATTTACAATTGTTTATTCAATGCTGCATTTTCTCTGTCATTTCTCATATAAATTTGGAGACTCCTGAGATTTAGGACTTTTTTTTTTTCCACATCAGATAAATTTTCTCCATTTAAACCTTGATGTCAGTTTTAGAGACTTCACTTTTCTTTAGAATGCATGGATTACTGAACTCAACATTTTAAATATGCATCAAATCCTACTTGAAGTATCTTGAGGGAAGATAGGCTTTTAAAATTTTCCTGTTTGTCTGGGTTCCCCCGGATTCTATCTTTACAAAATCAGAGCATGTCTCTTGCCTCTCAAGATCAGTCCTGGGAGTTGCAACTCAAAAGGCTTATGCCCCAGCAAAAAAATAATCTCAGGCAGTGAATGTTAATGGCAGTTTTCCCAGATTCAGAAAAAGGCTTCTTGTGATATGCAAAGAATAGAAGATTTGATTCACCACCATGGTGAGAAAATAAATTAATAAAAGTAACTGGATTTTATTTATTAAAAGATTTTATTATCGTTCTTTTTCTCCGGTAATACTTAAACGCCAGCTAAGAAGTAGGTAACTTTGTGTTTCTGACAGTAAAGCATACAATGAAGGACAATGTCTGTACTCAAAATGCTAATCCTGTGTCATGGTAATGTGCCTCCAGTGATTTCAGCAGGATTTCAAAATCCCTTAATGTCTTCTGGGGTACAAATGACAGACATAGACAAGTACCTGAGGGCTGGGCAAGTACTTCTCTGTGCAGGGGCTTTCTGAAGGAGGAAAACTGAAGATTAGAGGAAAGTCAGCTTGTATGCATGTGTGTGAGAGAAAAAGATAAACCTTCTGTAGCTTTAATGTAATGGGAGTTTTATTTCTCTAGAGGCTTTTTTTTAAAAAAAAAAAAAAAACAAACTCGTTTTATTTTCCTTTATCTTCTTATGATAACCTGATCAAACCAGTTGGAGCTCTGCAGAGTCCTGAGTACAACATGGGGCATGTTCCTTTCTACTGACAACACAAGAATGGTTTAGGAAATAGCTTTAGTTGTCAAGACTTAAAACCTTGTCTTATAAACCCCCTTATTTCCTTTAATCTCTGGGTAGGCTCAATAGTTAATTACAAAGAAGAAAATAATCAAGACGACCTATCAGCCTTTCAAATTTCCTTATCTGTGTTGATGACTTCCAGGGATGGAATAATTTATTAGGTTCTCCAGCACTGGCAGCATATTATTCCATTTTCATCAGTGTTGTGCTCATACTTACAGCTATTTGAGAATGACTTATGGAGATAAAGATAAAAAATTACTTGTGCAGTGGCCACTGAACACATGTAAATGAAATTAATTATAAAGTGTTACTCTTCATGGACCAAATATCCTGTGTGGATCCACTGGCCCTCTCATGCTCATTTGTTGAAAATCTATTAACAAGAACACATTTTAATTTGTAAATCATCTTTACAGGTTAACTAGCACAGAAAGGAAGAGGTAGCTATACCAGTGTGAGACTTATCTGAAATTAGACTTCCAATGTCCATTGTCTCAAAAGATTGGTATGAGAAGCTGAGATGGGATTCCACCTATCTTTTGTCTCAGAGATGGGTGAGAGGAGTGGAGATAAGACTCTTTCACCATCCATTGCCTGAGGGATGAGTGGGAAAGAGCTAAGATTCTTCCCTTACCTTGAGAATTGGTGTGAGGAATTGCTGTCCCTTACCCCAAGAATTGCTGCAGATAGGTGTGTGTGCAGACATGTGACATAACATGACATAATAATAGGTAGCACTGCCACTTCTACCACTTACACAGTAAATCTGTCTAGCACATAAAACTATGTAACAAAAGGAAGCTGTGACTGGGATTACAAATGTATTTCTGTTAGTCTTGCTGTGGCAGTGTCCAAGTGGAGAGACCATAAAGTGCCTACAGCGGTGATATCTGTTATCAGCTTTCATTTTAATTTTAAGCCTGTGTGTTGATCTTCTGAGATAGATCATTGTTTCTAGACCTGGGGTGCTCAGAGATTTTTAAATGACTGGAGACTTTGTTTCCTTCCTTTTTTTTTCATTTACAAGAGCCAGGTGAGGCACTTTCTAAAGGCTGGTATAAAAAAGACAGGCTCAGAACCTTATGGAAAATGAGTTTCTTTTATTACTTTTCAAACCAGACATCTAAAACTTCAGGCATCCAGAACTTTAGGGACCCAAAACCTAATGTCTCTTAAAATACTCAGACATACAGTTGATGATTATCTCAAATAAACATCCATCTTGCTTGCTTTTCAAAAGAGCATCCAGGCCTAGCCGTGGCAAGAAACAATAGAATTTTTCTTCCAATCAGGCACTGAATTGGGGTTGAAGTTTGGATGAGAGCCATGAAAGCAATTCACATTAATATGGGCAGAACAGCAGGATAGTCAGCATTTTTTTACAGCTCTCTCAAACTTCTTTAAGCATCTGGATTCCCATTTAGCAGGGAAATTGACCAGCTTAAAATATTCATCTGTGTGTTTTGCCATAGTTCAACAAAAGACCTCCCAGAAGCACTACCACAGAAGAAAAAATATTGGTAGACAAATACACATTCCACAACATGTGGCTTCAGATTTTAAATAAAATTCTTAGGAAGATATATACATAGTCTATACATCTGTGAGTGTGTGTTTGCCTGTGCGTGTATCCTTGTCTAAAATTACTACAGAGCAAGAAGCACAGGAGTGGGTGTGTGACTCTGTCCAAGCAAGAAGCAGCATATGTACCTACCACATGGCATAGGAAGTATTATCACCCAAGATATCCTTTTTTACCTTTTAAACTGCACTTCATCTCGGGAACCAAAATCTACTTTGGGGATTTAGTAGATTGGCCACCAATCTACTACTGGGGCAGGGAACAAATTAACTCAGCCTCATCCAAACTACCTCTCTCTCTCCTGCTGTTCTCTCTCCTTGCCCACTTAAAAGTTCCAATAAAGATAACCCTACTGGCACATTTTACCTTTAACACGATCCTTTGTGCTTTCTTTTTCAATGACTACCTTGCCACACTTCTTTGTATTTTCGAGGTCTGAAAGGAAAGGTGTCATTTGGATAAATCTGCTGAACAGGCACATACATGAAACAGCAATTTATAACAATTAATTAAATGTTGGGATTAGTCTCAGTCTCAGATGATGCCACTGCCTAATGATATACCCCTGATGTCAGTGGGAAATTATGAGATGCCAACAATAAAGCTGTTTGAAATGTCAAACTGTCCCGGCTTCAGCAGTAGCAGTCATTTTTCTCCTTCTTGGTAGCTGGTGCAGTGCTGTGGTTTTAACTTTCAGGCCAGGAACAGCACTGATAACACCAATGTTTTTAGTTGTTGCTCAGTAATGTTTATTCTAACTGAGGACTTTCCAAGTCTCATGCTCTGCCAGGGAAGACAGGAAGCCGGGAGGAAGCAAAGACAGGACACCTGACCCAAACTAGCCAAAGATGTATTCCATACAACAGCACGCCATGCCCAGTATATAAACTGGGGCCAGTTACCTGGAGGGGCGAGATCACTGCTTGGGTCATGCAGGGTATCAGTTGGAGGGTGGTGAGGGGTTGTATTCTCTTCCCTTGTTATTTCCCTTATCACCATTATTATTGATGGTAACCCCAGGCTGGGCAATCATGAGTGACAGTGTGTGTGTAGGATAATATAGGCAAGTATCTAGGCTTGTGGGCCCCTCCAGTGCTTTGGAATTTCATCACTGAACAAATGCAAAATCCAGAAAAACTAGTAAAACCCTTAAATGGGGTGTTTTGTCATCGTGGTCATACCAGAGAGGGACAAATCATGGCAACATGATCTGCCTATGCTTACAGAGCCCTGTTCAACACTATCCGGCAGCTTCAAAGGGAAAAAAATGCCTCTGGATCTGATGGCAAAGCAACAGACAACACAGCTACTCCAGCTCCAAGCAGAGCAGCTATACCAGCCCCAGTGACAAGTACAGCAGCTATTCAAACTCTGGATTAACTGCTTTGTCTGTTGTAGTCAATTCCAAGCACAGCTAACTTCAGCGACAAGTACAGCAGCTACCCAAATCCCAACAAGAGGTATTACAGCCACTCCAATCACAGTGATAATCACTGCAGCCAAACCAGATGAGTTCCCCAGTGACATCAGCAGGCAACAGTCCAACAGTGCACACAGCCTCTCGTGCTCTGAAAGACTGTTACAAGAGATGGAGCCGACATCATGGACTGGATGAACACAGCAGCTGTATAGGGGTTGGCCCACACACTAAGCAATGATCTCTCTCTCTTTGGAGACTGAGGGGTGACCTCATCAGTGTTTACAAATATGTAAAGGGTGGGTGTCAGGATAATGGAGCTAGGGTTTTTTCAGTGCTCTCCAGTGATAGGACAAGGGGCAATGGGTGTAAACTGGAGCATAGGAGGTTCCAAGTTAATATCAGGAAGAACTTCTTTACTGTGAGAGTGACAGAGTGGTGGAACAGGTTGCCCGGGGGGGTTGTGGAATCTCCTACGTTGGAGATATTCAAGGCCCTCCTGGACAAGTTCCTGTGTGATGTACCCTAGGTTACCCTGTTCTTGCAGGGGGATTAGATTAGATGATGTTTCAAGGTCCCTTCCAACCCTTGGAATTCTGTGATTCTGTGTGTGTGTGGGGATGTGTATATATACATATATATATGTATATATACATACACATATATATATATATATGAGAAAAGAATGGTGGTATATTGAAAACTATGGGATCTGACCATGATGTAAATGGTATGGAATAAGGGGTGGATACTGTCCTGGGTTCAGTAGTAGTGTTTTTCTCCTTAGTCGCTGGTGCAGTGCCATGTTTCTGACTTTCAGTCAAGGAACAGTGCTGATAACACTGATATTTTTAGCTGTTGCTAAGTAATGTTTATGCTGATTAAGGACTTTTCAGTCTCATGCTCTGCCAGGGAGGAGGAGAAGCCAGGAGGAAGCAGAGACAGGACACCTGACCCAAACTAGCCAAAAGGGTATTCCATATCACAGTACATCATTCCCAGTATATAAACTGGGGGGAGTTACCTGGAAGGTAACTGCTTAGGCTGGGCTCTGTATCAGTTGGCGGGTGGTAAGCGGCTGTATTCTCTTCCCTTGTTATTTCTCTTATTGTCATTATTATTGGTGGTAGCAATAGTGGTTTGTGTTATACCTCAGTTACTGGACTACTCTTATCTCAACCCGTGGGAGCTACATTCTTTCAATTCTCCTCTCCATCCCTCTGGGAGCAGGGTGAGGAAGGTGGGGGGGAGCGAGTGAGTGAGTGGTTTTGGGTTCTGAGTTGCCAGCTGGGCTTAAACCACAACACAAAATTACATGTCAACCATTTATGATCATAGAATCATAGAATCATAGAATAGTTAGGGTTCGAAAGGACATTAAGATCATCTAGTTCCAACCCCCCTGACATGGGCAGGGACACCTCACACTAAACGATGCCACCCAAGGCTCTGTCCAACCTGGCTTTGAACACTGCCAGGGATGGAGCATTCACTACCTCCCTGGGCAACCCATTCCAGTTCCTCACAACCATTATGGTAAAGAACTTCTTCCTTATATCCAATCTAAACCTCTGCTGTTTAAATTTGAACCCGTTATCCTTTGTCCTATCACTACAGTCCCTAATGAATAGTCCCTCACCAGCATCCATGTAGGCCCCCTTCAGATACTGGAAGACTGCTATGAGGTCTCCATGCAGCCTTCTCCTCTCCAGGATGAACAGCCCCAACTTGCTCAGCCTGTGTTCATATGGGAGGTGCCCCAGTCCCCTGATCATTCTCGTGGCCCTCCTCTGCACTTGTCCTAACAGTTCCATGTCCTTTTTATGTTGAAGACACCAGAACTGCACACAATACTCCAGGTGAGCTTTCACAAGAGCAGAGTAGAGGGGCAGGATCACCTCCCTTGACCTGATGGTCACACTTATTTTGATGCAGCCCAGGATACGGTTGGCTTTCTGGGCTGTAAGCGCACACTGCTGGCTTATGTTCATTTTCTCATCGACTAACACCCCCAAGTCATTCACCTCAGGGCTGCTCTGAATTTCTTTTTTGCCCAACCTGTAGCTGTGCCTGGAATTGTTCTGACCCAGGTGTAGGACCTTGCACTTGGCATGGTTAAACTTCATGAGGTTGGCATCAGCCCACTTCACAAGTCTGTCAAGGTCCCTCTTGATGGCATTCCTTCCCTCCAGCATATCAACTGAACCACACAGCTTGGTGTCATTGGCAAACTTGCTGAGGGCACACTCAATCCCACTGTCCATGTCACCATCAAAGATGTTAAACAAGACCGGTCCCAGCACAGATCCCTGAGAGACACCACTCGTTACTGGTCTCCAGCCAGACATGGAACCATTGACCACAACTCTTTGCGTTCAGCCATCCCGCCAGTTCTTTATCCACCGAGTGGTCCACCCATCAAATTGATGACACTCCAATTTAGAGAAAAGGGTGTAGTGTGGGGCACTGTCAAGCGTTTTGCAGAAGTCCAGGTAGGTGACGTCAACTGCTCCACCCTTGCTCATTATTTCCATAGCCCCATAATAGAACGCCACCAAATTGGTCAGGCAGGATTTCCCCCTAGTGAAACCATGTTGGCTGTCACCAAGCACCTTGTTTTTCATGTGCCTGTCATGGGTTCAGCAGTAGCTCATGCTCTGCCAGGGAGGAGGGAGAGATAGGGCACCTGGTCTGGGCTAGTCGGGGAGGTATTCCATACCACAGCACGTCCTGCTTGGGGAGGGGACTGGAAGCTGGCCGGGAGGGAAGGGGTTAACACGCCGGGCTGGGCTCGGGGAGGCAACTGGAAGCTGGCCAGGAGGGGAGGGGGAAAGCTCTCTCTCTCTTCTTCCGGGCTGGCCTCGTGGCGGCGGGTGGTATCGTATTCTCTCTCCCTGTTTGTCTCCTCTAACATTGATTTGTTATTGGTACCGGTAGTTATTTCTGTTATACCTTGATTGCCGGACTGATTTTACCTCGATCCATGGGAGTTGTATTCCTCTGGCTCTCCTTCCCATCCCTCCGGGAGTGGGAAGGTGAGGGGGGGAGGGGAAACAAAGGGGGAACTGTGCAGATTTAGTTTAAACCACGACAGTTTTTTGGCGCCCAACGTGGGGCACAAACCCACGAAATAACAACAAATCTGACAGGATTTATAGTCATTTGTCACAATGCTGTTTTATTGGCTCTCACAGTTTTTTCTCTTGATCTCATGGTTTCAGGATTTTACCAATTACTTTTCATATATATTAGCTGTGCTAGTGTTTATCAAGTATGGGGTTTGGGCTAAGGTTCTGGTCTCATTGTACTTTATGTTAATGACTTGTAATACAATAGAAGCATTGATCATGAAACTGATTTGGTTTATGCTCCCGGAATGGTCACCAACTTTATATTTTGGGAGGTATATAATAGAAGTGCTTAGGAATTTCACATTGTTTTTCTCCTTCTCAGGTGGTCAACCTGTGAAGGAGACATTCTGCTATCCTCCCAGTGCTCTCTGCAGATGGTCTACAACATCATTTGAGGGTTTTGAAGTTTTTGAATGGCCTTTTAATACTGTTGAGACTTGTATGCTGATTGTGATGGGGATCACCATAGTAGCACGCATACAGAGTGTGTTTTGCTCACAGTTATTTCATCTGATTTCAAGAGTTAAGCGGAGTCAGGTCTGGTTCTGTATTGGCGTTAAACGACGAAATAGGAGGACCAGGAGATCTTCCCAGAGGCTGGACAGTCATGAGTGGCAGGGTGTGTGGGATAGTATGGGCAAGCATCTAGGTCAGTGGGCCCCTCCAGTACTTTGGAATTTTACTCCTGAACAAGTGAAGAATCCGGAAGAATTATTAAAACAGCTAAATGAGGTGTGTTGTCGTCCTGGCCATACCAGAAATGGACAAATTACAGCAACGTGCTGGGGCTTGGCCTATGCTTATAGGGCCTCGATCGACATTATCCAACACCTTCAAAAGGAAGAAAATGCCCCTGAATCTGAGAGCAACACAGAAGTCAGCGCAGCTGTTTCAACTCCAAGTACATCAGCTACACCATCCCCAGCAGCAAGTACAGTTGCTACCCAAACTTCAGCTGTGACAAACAGTGCAGCTACCCCAGTAACGAGTACAGCGGCTATTCAGCCCTCAACTGTGACAGATAGTGCAGCTACCCCAGCAACAAGTACAGTTGCTACTCAAACTACAGTGATAATCATTGCATCTGAACTAGAGGACCAATTCGTACCAATATCGGTTGCTCTTGTACACAAGATAAAAACCAGAAAGGAGGCAAGAAGGAAGAGGCAGGATGAAGAAACTATGCATCCACTACCTGGTCTAGTATCTGATCAGGGGTCATCATCACACGACGAAGAAGAAGAGGTGACTTCTCGATCTCGGACCTCAACTGAGCTGCGGAATATGCGAAAAGATTTCACCCGTCAATCAGGGGATCACATTATCACCTGGCTGCTCCGATGTTGGGATAATGGGGCCGATGGTCACGAACTAGCAGGTACAGAAGCCAAGCATCTGGGGTCACTTGCTAGAGAAGGGGGAATTGACAAAGCAATTGCAAGAGAGAAAAAGTCCCTCAGTCTTTGGAGGCGGCTTTTGGCAGCTGTGAAAGAAAGGTTCCCATACAAGGATGATGTTATGAGTCGTTTGGCCAAGTGGACTACTATAGACAAAGGCATCCAGTCCCTGAGGTAATCAGCTATCGTAGAGATGATCTACCACACCAAGCCGAATAATGGGAATGTACCCATAGACCCAGATGAAGTCGAATGCACACGACCCAAGTGGTGAAAGCTTACACGAAACGCACCGTCGTCATATGCCCATCCATTGGCAACGGTAACCTGGAATGACATAGCACCACTAACAGTGGATGAAATAGTTCATAAACTCCGAGAATTCGAAGACAATCTTACCCCTTCCATCATCTCAGCTGTGGAAAAACTGTCTCATGATCTCAAACAGTTGAGGGACGATCTGTCTGATTTATCTAGCTCCTCACGTGTGCCAACATGTGTTTCAGCTATTAACAAAAGGCGTCCTATTGCTCGAGAGAGAAAATATATAAGGTACACACCACGGGCCACCCTATGGTTTTACCTGCGGGATCACGGAGAAGACATGACAAAGTGGGATGGACAACCTACTTCAGCCTTGGAGGAACGTGTGAGGGAATTGAAGAAAGGAGCTAGGGCCATGACTGATCGCCCCATGAGAGCTGCAGCTTCAGTCTCTGGTGAACAGGTTCCCAGATGGAGCGGAAGAGCTGATTTTACTCCAGCTCCTGTGATAAAGGAGAATAATCCCTTTCAACACAACTTAGGTGTCCAAGATTGTGACGACGATGACTATTAGAGGGGCCCTGCCTCCAGCCAGGTGGAGGTAGGGGACAATCGTATTTACTGGACTGTGTGGATCAAATGGCCTGGCACATCAGCCCCACAGAAGTATAAGGCTCTAGTTGACACCGGTGCACAGTGTACCCTGATGCCATTGAACTGTCAAGGGGTGGAACCCATCTATATTTCTGGAGTGACAGGAGGGTCCCAAGAGTTGACTGTACTAGAGGCTGAAATTAGCCTGACTGGGAAGAAATGGCAGAAGCACCCCATTGTGACTGGTCCAGAGGCTCCATGCATCCTTGGCATGGACTACCTCAGGAGAGGGTACTTCAAAGACCCAAAAGGGTACCGGTGGGCTTTTGGTATTGCTGCTTTGGAGACTGAGGAAATTGAGCAGCTGTCCACCTTGCCTGGTCTCTCAGAGGATCCTTCTGTTGTGGGGTTGCTGAAAGTCGAAGAACAACAAGTGCCAATTGCGATCACAACAGTGCACCGGCGGCAATATCGCACCAATCGAGACTCCCTGATTCCCATCCATAATCTGATCCGTAGACTGGAAAGTCAGGTAGTGATCAGCAGGACCCACTCACCTTTTAATAGCCCCATATGGCCAGTGCGAAAGTCTAATGGAGAGTGGAGACTAACAGTAGACTATCGTGGCCTGAATGAAGTCACACCACCATTGAGTGCTGCCGTGCCGGATATGTTAGAGCTGCAGTATGAATTAGTCAAAGGCAGCCAAGTGGTATGCCATGATTGATATTGCCAATGCATTTTTCTCAATTCCTTTGTCGGCAGAGTGCAGGCCACAGTTTGCTTTTACTTGGAGTGGTGTCCAGTTCACTTGGAACCGACTGCCCCAGGGGTGGAAACACAGCCCCACCATCTGCCACGGACTGATCCAGACTGCACTGGAACAGGGGCAAGCTCCAGAACACTTGCAATACATCGATGACATTATTGTGTGGGGTGATACAGCAGAAGAAGTTTTTGAGAAAGGGAGAGAAATAATCCAAATCCTGCTGAAAGCTGGTTTTGCCATAAAACGGAGTAAGGTCAAGGGACCTGAAGGGAAATTCAATTTTTGGGAATAAAATGGCAAGATGGACGTAGACAGATTCCCCACAGAAGTGATCAATAAGATAACAGCAATGTCTCCACCAACTGATAAGAAAGAAGCACAAGCTTTCTTGGGTGCTGTGGGGTTCTGGAGAATGCACATTCCAAATTACAGTTCAATCGTAAGCCCTCTCTATCATGTGACCCGGAAAAAGAATTATTTCAAATGGGGTCCTGAGCAACAACAAGCCTTTGAGCAAATTAAACACGAGATAGTTCAGGCCGTGGCCCTTGGACCAGTCCGGACCGGTCCAGATGTGAAAAATGTACTGTACACCGCAGCTGGGGAGAATGGTCCTACCTGGAGCCTCTGGCAGAAAACTCCAGGGGAGACTTGAGGTCGACCCCTTGGTTTTTGGAGTCGGGGATACAAAGGCTCGGAGGCCAGCTATACCCCAACGGAGAAAGAGATATTGGCAGCTTATGAAGGGGTTCGAGCTGCTTCGGAGGTGATTGGCACTGATGCACAGCTCCTTTTGACACCCCGCTTGCCAGTGCTGGGCTGGATGTTCAAAGGCAGGGTCTCCTCTACACATCATGCAACTGATGCTACTTGGAGTAAATGGGCTGCACTAATTACACAACGAGCTCGGATAGGAAATCCCAGTCGTCCAGGCATTCTGGAAGTCATCATGGACTGGCCAGAGGGCAAAGATTTTGGAATGTCACCAGAGAAGGAGGTGATGCGTGCCAAAGAGGCACCACCATATAATAAATTGTCAGAAAGTGAAAAGCAGTATGCCTTGTTCACTGATGGGTCCTGCCGTATTGTGGGAAAGCATCGGAGATGGAAGGCAGCTGTATGGAGTCCTCAGCGACAAGTTGCTGAAACTGCTGAAGGAGAGGGTGAATCGAGTCAGTTTGCCGAGGTGAAAGCCATCCAGCTGGCCCTGGACATTGCTGAGCGAGAAAGGTGGCCAGTACTCTACCTTTATACTGACTCATGGATGGTGGCAAATGCCCTGTGGGGGTGGTTGCAGCAATGGAAGCAGAGCAACTCTCAGTGCAGAGGTAAACCCATCTGGGCTGCTGCATTATGGCAAGATATCACTGCCTGGGTGCAGAAGCTGGTGGTGAGGGTATGCCATGTAGATGCCCACATACCTAAGAGTCGGGCCACTGAGGAACACCACAATAACCAACAAGTGGATAAAGCTGCTAAGATTGAAGTAGCTCAGATGGACTTAGATTGGCAACATAAAGGCGAATTATTTTTGGCCCGGTGGGCCCACGACACTTCAGGCCATCAGGGCAGAGACGCAACATACAAATGGGCTCGTGATTGAGGGGTGGACTTAACAATGGACACTATCGCCCAGGTTATTCATGAGTGTGAGACATGTGCTGCAATTAAACAAGCTAAATGGTTAAAACCTCTTTGGTATGGAGGACGATGGCTGAAGTATAAATATGGGGAGGCCTGGCAAAATGACTATATCACACTCCCACCAATCCGCCAAGGCAAGCGCTATGTGCTTACCATGGTGGAAACAACCACAGGATGGCTGGAAACATATGCTGTGCCCCACGCCACTGCCCGGAACACTATCCTGGGCCTTGAGAACCAGATTTTGTGGCAACATGGCACCCCAGAGAGAATTGAGTCAGAAAATGGGACTCATTTTCGGAACAACCTTATAGGCACTTGGGCCAAAGAACATGGCATTGAGCGGGTATATCACATTCCCTACCGTGCACCAGCCTCTGGGAAAATTGAACGGTACAATGGGCTGTTAAAAACTACACTGAGATCAATGGGTGGGGGAACTTTCAAGCATTGGGATACACATTTACCAAAGGCCACCTGGCTGGTCAACACCAGAGGATCTGCTAACAGGGCTGGCCCAGCCCAGTCAGAACTTTTACATATTGTAGAGGGGGACAAGGTGCCTGTAGTGCACATGAGAAATTTGCTAGGGAAGACAGTCTGGGTTACTCCTGTTTCAAGCCAAGGCAAACCCACTCGTGGGATTGCTTTTTCTCAAGGACCCGGATATACTTGGTGGGTAATGCAGGAAGATGGGGAAGTCCGATGTATACCTCAAGGGGATTTGATTTTAGGGGAAAACAGCCAATGAACTTAATTATACATTGTTGCTTGCTGTGTAATATTTTTATAGTCCATCAACTAGATGTCTTCAGGTCACCAGCGACTGGCCCTGACTTCCCTCTAACCATCGTCCCAACAGAGAATGAACTTTGATAGAACCAGATGAGTTCTGCAGTAAAGGGATGATCAACATCGGCAGGCAACAATCCAGCACTGCACACAGACTTTCCTGCTACAAAAGACTATTACAAACTTAACATCATGGACCAAATGGACTCAATTGCATTATAGGGATTGGTCCATGTATTAAGAAATTATTTCTTTTTATCTGTCTGGGTGTACGCAGATGTATATATATATATATATATATGTATATCTATATGATGGTATATTGAAAATGTGGGATCTGAGCATGACATGAATGGTATGGAATAAGGGGTGGATAATGTCATGGGTTCAGCAGTAGCTCATGCTCTGCCAGGGAGGAGGGAGAGATAGGGCGCCTGGTCTGGGCTAGTCGGGGAGGTATTCCATACCACAGCACGTCCTGCTTGGGGAGGGGACTGGAAGCTGGCCGGGAGGGAAGGGGTTAACATGCCGGGCTGGGCTCGGGGAGGCAACTGGAAGCTGGCCAGGAGGGGAGGGGGAAAGCTCTCTCTCTCTTCTTCCGGGCTGGCCTCGTGGCGGCGGGTGGTATCGTATTCTCTCTCCCTGTTTGTTTCCTCTAACATTGATTTGATATTGGTACCGGTAGTTATTTCTGTTATACCTTGATTGCCGGACTGATTTTACCTCGATCCGTGGGAGTTGTATTCCTCTGTATTCTCCGGGAGTGGGAAGGTGAGGGGGGGAGGGGAAACAAAGGGGGAACTGTGCAGATATAGTTTAAACCACGACAGTGCCCTAGCATGCCTTCCAAGAGAATCTGCTCCAAGATTTTGCCAGGTACAGAGGTGAAACTGACCGGTCTGTAATGCCCCGGGTCATCCATTTTCCCCTTCTTGAAAATGGGGGTTATATTTCCCTTTTTCCAGTCATCAGGAACTTCACCTGTCTGCCATGATTTTTCAAATATGATGGCCAGTGGCTTTGCAACTTCATTCGCCAGCTCCTGCAGGACCCGCGGATGGATTTCATCAGGTCCCATGGACTTGTGTACATTCAGGTTCTTAAGATGGTCTCGAACCAGATCCTCTCCTACAGTGGGCCCAAGGTCTAGGTTTTCACAGTCCCTGCGTCCGCCTTCCAAGACTTGGGTGGTGCAGTCAGAGCCAGTGAAGACCGAGGCAAAGAAGCCATTCAGAAGCTCAGCCTTCTCAAATCCTGTGGAGCCAGGTCTCCCGAAAGCTTCTGGAGGGGGCCTACATTGTCCTTAGTCTGATTTTTAGCCACTACATACCTATAAAATCCCTTCCTGTTATCTTTAACATCCCTTGCCAAGTTTAGCTCCAATTGGGCCTTAGCTTTCCTAACTTGGTCCCTAACTACCCGGACAACATCCCTGTATTCATCCCAGGCCACCTGTCCTTGCTTCCACCTTTTATAAGCCTCCTTTTTCTTGTGAATTTTTCTCAGCAGCTCCTTATCCATCCAAGGAGGTCTCCTGGTGCTCCTGCTGCACTTCCTTCTAGTCGGGATGCAACACTCCTGAGCTTGTAGCAGGTGATCTTTGAATATTAACCAAAAGTCTTGGGCCCCCCTGCCCTCTAGGGCTATATCCCATGGAACCTTGCTAAGCAGGTTCCTGAAGAGGCCAAATTCTGCTTTGTTGAAGTCCAGGGCAGTGAGCTTGCTGCACGCTTCTCTCACTGTCCTGAGGACCTCGAATTCGACCATCTCATGATCACTGCATCCAAGACTTCCTTGGGGCGTCACATTTCCAACGATCCCTTCCCTTTTGGTAAGCATGAGGTCAAGCACGGCACCTCTCCTTGTCGGCTCTTTTATTGCTTGCAGAAGGAAGTTGTCTTCCACACAATCGAGAAACCTCCTGGATTGCTTGTGCTGGGCCGTACTGTTGCCCCAACAGATGTCAGGGTGGTTGAAGTCCCCCATGAAAACAAGGGCCTGTGAGCGTGAGGCTTTTCCTATTTGTCTGTAGAGTTCTTCATCCACAGGTTCCTCTTGATCAGGCAGTCTGTAACATATCCCCACAGTAATGTGTCCAATCACCGATTTCCCCTTAACCCTGACTCACAAACTTTCTGTTAACTGATCACCTGTCCCCTGACAGAGTTCCATACTCTCCAGCCTATCCCTAACATAAAGGGCAACTCCCCCTCCCCTCCTACTGGGCCTGTCTTTTCTAAAAAGCCTATAACCTTCCATTCCAACACTCCAGTCAAAGGAGCCATCCCACCATGTTCTGTGATGCCTATAGCCCCATAGATGTGCCCACATCTCTAATTCCTCTTGTTTGTTCCCCATGCTATGGGTATTTGTATAGAGGCATCTGATCCGAGCTCCAAATGAAGCCAGCTCAGTGACTGGAGCGGCTAGAATATTACTACATTGCTCAGAGTATTTATTATAGGTGCTGGCGACTGACTGGGTGTGTTGGGATGGAATGATGCTCACCTCCCCCAACACAACTAGTTTAAAGCATCCTTGACAAGTTCGGCAAGCCTCCCAGCAAAGCCACTCTTCCCTTTCTTTATCAGAGCAGTTCCACCAGCCCCAGTAGGCCTGGCCTACAAATGTGGGCCCCATGTTCAAGACACCCAAACCCTTGACTATGACACCACCCTTTTAACCATCTATTAACTTTTCCAGCCCTACTTGCCTTTGGAAGGTCCTCCCCTGTGTCTTGGAGAATTGTCGAAAAGACTATCTGAGCTCCAGAACCCCTGACCACCTCTCCCAGAGCTCTGTAGTCCTTCTTTATACTCCTCAGGCTACTACTATCTATATCCCTAGCACCCACATGTATCACTAGAAGCGGGTAATAGTCCGTGGGACTTAGTAGAGCAGGCAGCCTCTCTGCAACATCCTGATCCGTGCCACAGGGAGGCAACACACCTCCTTTGCGACTGGGTCAGGCCGATAGATGAGAACTTCTGTCCCTTTCAAGGCAGTCCCCTACTACTACAACCCTCCGCTTTTTCCTGGTGGCACCAGTAGAGATCTTCTGTACCAGTGCACCAGCTGGCTGTTCCTGGTGCAAGTGCATTTCCTCATCAGCCCCCTGCAGGACAGCAAAGAGGTTCTGGGTAGGGACAGTAGATTTAGGAGGAAACCCCTTGCTTTTAATTGCTCTCTTCCTCCTTTTGTTGGTTTTTTTTTTTTTTTACTAATTCCCAGCTTCCCAGGTTAACAGCCTCCTTCTTTCCCCCATGAATCTTACTTGTCCACACTATTTCATACCCCAAAGCACTGAAATTCATAAAAATACAGCTACCTACTGAGTTGCTGATATGGGGTTTTTTAGTCTAGAGAAAAGAAGGCTCTGGGGGGACCTTATTGCTCTCTACAACTATAGATTCTATGATTCAAGCTGATATAGACTGACACTATAAATGATTCAACATAAGGGGAACTGAAGAATCTCTTCAAAGGTTTATCTTACTGTCATTGTGCCATCTCCTATTCACTCCAGTGGAGGTCGGATTACAGTAAGGGATCCAAATTCACCTGGTAGTTTGGGATCAGCCCTCCTGTTCCTAGCTTGGCCTATGGATGGTGTGCTGCAATTCTTGTCAAGAATAACAGTGAAATTATTTATAGATCTCCCCCAGATTTATCAAATGGATGCATCTCAATGTATGCTCTGTGCTGTGGTAGAGTGAACAGCTTTTGAGAAGAATGAGTGCAAACTAAGGGAACTAGTAAAATATTGGCAGAAGAAAATAATCCAGTGGTACAATACTGTAAAGGTAAGTACTGACTGAACTAATCCTGCCACCCACATGCTAGCTGAGTAGAAGCAGCATTGTCATGTTTTAAAACCCAACCACAGTTTCTCTTTCACACTCCACCCCAGTCTTTCCCCCTCAACCTGCCCCCCCCAACCCCACTCCCAGAAGGATGGGGAGGAGAATTGAAAGAAAGTAGCTCCCACGGGTTGAGATAAGAGCAGTCCAGTAACTAAGGTACAAGGGAAGAGAATATGATAACACACGCTAAAATGAGCCCAACCTGGAAGAGAGAGAAAGCCCTTCTGGGGAGCTCCCAGTTACCTCCCATGCACGATGTGCTGTGGTCTGGAACACCCCCTTGGCTAGCCTGTGTCAGGTGTCCTGTCTCCGCCCCCTCCCAGCCTCACCCCCCCTCCCTAGCAGATCATGAGACCCACAAAGTCCCTGACCAGAATAAACACCTGAGCAGCAACTAAAAACATAGGTGCCATCAGCACTGTTCCCAGGCCAAAAGACAAAACACAGCACCTCACCAGCTACCAAGAAGGAGAAAAAATGACCACTGCTGCTGAGCCCAGGACAACCATGAAAAGAATGAGAAGGGGGGGAAGAGGAGAAAAAGAAAGCAAATATGTGTAACAGATTTCTGATACCTTGGTTGAAAGCCAAGATAACTTAAAGGCAATAAATCATATTTCCAAGGAACTTACACTTGTACTAGAAATGTGCTGACGAGTATCGCGGTTAAGCATAAGTTAGGTCCAGAATTCAACAATTTTTGGGTTTTTTTTTTGCAGCTGCTGGCAGATCATAAATGCTGCATTTTAGCTCAGTTTCCTAGCACTTCATTTTTTGTGGTGACTACTTCTTTACATATTCAAGAAAGTGTTACCTGAGCAAACTTTGAAGGCAACAGAAGGTAATAAAGGTCTACTGAACTAGATATGTCAATGAACAGACATTTGTACTTCTCATTCTCAAAGCTGGATTTTATAGTGCTCACCTGAGTGTGCGTAGAACATAAAATTTCTAAATTAAAGAAGTTATGTGATTGTTTTCATTCCTGTAGAAGATCAGTTTTTGTCCAACACATTGTTTCAGAGATTACTGTCCTGTTCTTCACATGGCTGTTGCCTGCAGCCAGGACCATTTTGTTCTAACAAATATCCTATTTTATGCAAGAAACACCTAAAGCCTATTACCCATCACTGGCTGCATGAAATTACAGGCTGTCAGGATGTGTTAGATGAACCCATCTGGAGAAGATAAAAGAACCAGAAATGAAACTGGGCTTAACATTGCAGATAAGCTGTCTTTTAATGTTAAAACAAAGTAGTGAAGAGAGAAAAGAACTATTAGATAATGTATTCAAGTTCCTATCTGTTTCAGAATTACATTTCTCAGAGTTTTTTTTATATGTGGTAGGTCTTCCTTGCCCAGAGGGTGGTCCCTCTTCTATTATTTATTGCAGCATTCTGACTCTTGTCTTTTAGCAGGACAAAGAGGAAGAAGAACTGAAAAATAACAAGTTTGTTCTGGCTGGAAGCAGAGTATTAAAGCTCCTGGGAGAAAATTTTCACAAACTTTACAGAAAAGTATGAAAAAGTAGGAAAACATACATTTCCATGGAAAGAAAATTCAGACCTACTCTAATTCATGTCAGTAAGTCTGAACCTAAGGATTACTGAATACTAGTACCCCTTAATACCTCTTTGGGAATATATACAGGTAATAAAATTGTCTTAAATTATGTTTATGCCTATTTCAAGAGCCTTTTACTGGGGAAAGAAATGTGAAGGTGCTGAACAGGTTTGACAGTCCAGATCTATATGAATTTCTCCATTTACTACTGAGAAGAAGAATAGGACACTTGGATGAGGACCTTTGAGAATTTTAATTAAACCATCAAGTATATGATGGTCATGATATGATTCATCATAATCATAAGACTATCCAGATGCTAATGCATTAGCAATGCACTCAGCTTTATTACATCTAAATGTGAAACCACGCTGCTTGTTTTTCTATTTCCTGCAAATGGATGGAGGAATCACTTTTTGACTCACAAGAAAACAAAATAAACCCATGAAAGGCACAGTGTTCATTGCAGGAGGGTTGGAAATATATGATCTTAAGGTTCTTTTCTAACCTTTCTACAATTCCTCCGTACTGGCAATGTAAAACTGATACATGTGGAAGTCATGCCCAAGTCATTTTAAGATAGGAGCTTTAATGCGGGTAGCAAACAGCAGATTAAGCATGATCCTAAGAGGAGAAAGGCATTTTCAGCCCCTCTGGCAGTAGAGTAAAATAACTATCAATAAGAAAGCTTTTTAAAAATATAAATATTTTAACTCTGCAACAGATGGCTCCTTTAGGAGCCACAGAGACCAGAGAAACCTTCCTTTTCAAATAAACGTTGTAGATTTACCTTTTTCACAATTAAGTGATGCCATTTCCAACTGAGATGTGATGTGGGGTGGTAGGAAGGAGATTTTCCATTATCCAGGCAAGCATATGAAACAAGAGGAGGAGGAGGAGGAAGAGTGTGTGGGCATGAGTGCAAGAGATTGCACACATAGCATTTTATGGACACCTTACAACAGTGATTATCACCTAGACTAGAAGTAAAGGGGTTTGAAGCAACCCCCTTGGTCTGTCCTTGACTTCCAGTGTTTTCGAGGGTGCTGCATAACGGATAGCAACTCTACTCAGCAGAATTGACACTCATTTGGGGGAAGCTGATAAAAGCATCTGAGCAAATGAGAGCATATTCAAAATAGAGTTTTTTTGTTTGGTTGATTGGTTGTTTTTTGGGGTTTTATTTTGGCCAGGTCTGTTCACAGGCAGCTAGAAAGGGATTTAAAAAAAAAACAACAAAACCCTAAACAAACACAATCAAATCACCCCCACCCCCGAATTTGTTAAATAACCACTGTTGCAGTGGCTTGTTTCACTTCCACTTGGACCACTAGAGCCCCTCGTACCCCAGAACTGCAGTGGAGTGAATTACTCTCAGGGGAAGCCATAGAGCACTCCTTATTTCCTGGAGGAATGCCTTCAATTCTGCAGGATTGGAGCCAAAATACTTTGCCATAATATTCAAACTTCCAGAGCTGAAGAAAAGGCACAGATGACAGGCCTGGCTCTGTGTCTTATTGAGTATCACTGTTAGCCTAGGATAACACTCCTAGGCCCAAGAAATCTGCCTTCAAAAGCAGTCACACATTACAGTAGAGAAAAACTTCTTGTGTATTTCTAACGAAGATATGGTCCCTAATCTGACAAGGTCATGACAAAGCATGATTTCATTTTTTTCTCACCAAGTGCTTTAGGAATAAGCCCATTTCAGCAACCTGAAACATGAACAAAATAGATTTTATTAATACCGTTTTGATTTATTTACAAGAGGAAACCTGAGGAGGGAGCAACCTGAAGAAAAGTGCAGCAAAGAACAGAGGTTGCCAGGAGGGTCTATTGCCAGTAAGCAGTAGGACACAATGGGGAGCGCCATATAAACTGTGTTTAGTGCACCATTTATTCGCTAGATCTCCACACATATTATTAACAATGCTCCCAGAAAGTCCCTCTCCTGTAGCTGAAGAGGCCGTGAGCTTTATATTGTAACTTGGGCAAGTGGGACCTACATCAAGTGTCTATAATATGGCTCACTCTGAGAAACCTATTCTACTGAGTACAGTACAAATACTGTTTAACTAAAGCACTAGGCATTTAACTAGCATACTCTTATGCTTCCTTCTTGCTTTTAATAGCTAGCAAGGGCCCATAAACACCAGAAAAGGGGAAGAGAATTGCAAACAAATTGAAATTCAGTCACATAGGTATAAATTAAAAAAAAAAAAAGTCAAAGTACAGCAGCACAGCGCTCCTCTGTTGCAATCTACAGATATTGTGTATGCATCATTAGAAGGACTATGTGCACATTATAATGGCAAAAAGGCTTAAAACACAGCTGTTTTTTTTTCTTTTCATTTCAAGGCTATGACCCCGGACTGTGCAAAAAACACCATCAAGGTGATGAGGGAAAAAACCCAACATGTACCAGCAGAGAATTAAGCATGAAGGTTTCAAATGCAGAATGGAAAAGACTTGTATGATTTCCTGTATAAATACTTTTCTTGATCCTTTTTTTCCCCCCTTCATAAAACCATGAGCTTATGCCACTAATTAAACACCAGCCTATTTAGTGGCTAAGTTACCCATTGATTTTTTCTGTTATGCTGAGTGACACAAGCATCCTTCACTGCTGGGTGCTATGGGACAGCAGGTGATAGATTCCTAAAGTTAACAGAGGTTCAGGTTCGTTTCTGTCCTGGGTTCAATGGTAGCAGCCATTTTTTCTCCTTCTTGGTAGCTGGTGCTTTTGTGGTTTTGACTTTTGCCTGGAACAGTGCTGATAGCAGTGATGTTTTTAGTTACTGCTCAAATGTTTGGTCTGGCCAATGACTTTCTGAGCCTCATGCTCTGCCAGGGAGGAAGGAAGCCAGGAGGAAGCAGAGACAGGACACCTGACCCAAACTAGTCAAAGAGGTATTCTATACCATAGCACATGGATGTAACTGAGAGTTACCCAGAAAGGCTGGGGGACTGTGGCGATGGAGGAGGTATTGGTTAGTGCTCGGTCAGGCTGGGTGGGGTGAGTTATCAGTTGGCGGGTGGTGAGGTGTTGTATTCTCTTCACTTGTTATTTCCTTTATCATTATTTATTATTATTGGTAGTAGCAGTAGTGATTTGTGTTATACCTTACTTATTAAACTGCTCTTATCTCAACCCATGGGAGCTACATTCTTTTGATTCTCCTCCCCAGGTCTCCGGGACTTGGGGGAGGAAGGGGGGGGAAGTGAGTGAATGAGCTGAGTGGCTGGGTTTAAACCACGACAATTTCACACCACTGAAAAACTTCCATAGCATTACAAGTGTGATGCTAGTCTAAACCTGACAAAAGTTATATCATAATCCAAATCCCATTCATTAACTCAGTGAGGATTTATCTTCTGATTTATTTGGATTTTGTTTTGGGCAACAAGTTTATAATCCAGAAAACTCTTTGAAGACTCATGAATTCAATAGTGCAACAGACACAGAAAATAATTATTTACTACTATTGTAAACAGAAGAATTATGATCTCTGATATGTGATTTGTAGTAGCTCCCTAATGCTCCAGTTGTTAAGAAACACAGACATTAATGTCAATTTTAAATGTTCATAAAAAAGTATTTAAAACAAAAATGGACTACAATTATAGGATACCCTTTAAGAGAGAAATTGTCAGAGGTCTAGAAATAATAGAAAAAAATTGTCTAGGTAAGGGAATAATGAAAGAAAATATGGAAACAGCCTGCAAATATGCAGGAGTATGCCCCAAATGGCAAAGGGATTATCTCTTTTCCTTGTCCATGACATTAAGACAAACAGTAAAAGGGTTTAAAATGAAATAAGGGAAATAAAGGTAAGGCATAAAAAAAAACTTCTAGTGATAGAGCTCATGAATCACTAAATTGGGTATGGAATCTCCATCATGAGACATTTTTAAGAAAAAGGACAAGCTTCCCTCAGATAACAATAGTTAATGTCACCAGAGCAGGAGTATGGGCTATGTGTCTTCTCAGGATTCTAACTTTTTCTTCTGTGATTTTAAATTTAACTTTTTTATTTTAAATATAAGATTTTATTTATTTTGTCATATAAGAAAATAAAATGCAGTTTGCCCATTAAAAGATGGATTATTTGTATCATATTTAAGCTATAGATCCTTTGAGTCAAATTTAGAAACAAATTGCTAGTTTGGAAAAATACTGAGTACTATCTCAGTATTCCAATTCAGATTTATTATGGGAGTCAATCATTCTAAAGATACCATTAAAAACAGCTATATAGTGGAGAGAGTAATAAATAATTGTTCAAATAAAATTCCATAGCCAAAACCCAATGCCAGGAATTTTCAAAATAGGATTTACCATTCTGAAGGATTTTGTTTCAAGTGAAGGCTTGCATTGATGTTTCTTTTTATAGGTTAAATTCCTGTTTAAACTATATGTACAGACTTTCCCATCTCTTCAATTTCATTTCATGACAAACAGGTTTGGGCTTACCTTCTATGTAGAAAGGAATTTTGCTAGACATATGTAGACAAGAGGATATTCACATAACTACTTTCAGGACTCTATTTCTGCTATACTGTAAACAGCCATCTTTTCCATAGACAAAACTTGGTTGTGGGGAAGAGTTTTTAAAACATTCCTATAAACTGTTGCCTAAAGGTTTGTTGAGGGCTTTTTTTTTTGTTGTTTTCCCCCCTTATAACACATCTGCTTATACAATGAAATAGCAATATTCAGATCTGATATACTCCTGAGATTTCTCTACATGAATGGAAGACACAAGTTGTGAAATACTTGAATTAGTATTTCTTACTAGGAGACCAACAAGTTTTTATCTGAGAAGATTTGATTTAAACTGAATAATAGAATATAAAAAATACTACAACAATACACTATGTGGTCAATCATATGAGTTTCAAAAAGTGTTCATAACAAATACGCTATAAACTACCTGCAGGCTACAAACAGTTCATTCACACTAAATAATGAAAAGCTGCAAATTACAAACACGTAAGTACATTTGTTCATGCATGATGCATTAACCCAGACATTGGCAAAAATCATAGAATCATAGAATAGTTAGGATTGGAAAGGACCTCAAGATCATCTGGTTCCAACCCCCGACATGGGCAGGGACACCTCACACTAAACGATGCCACCCAAGGCTCTGTCCAACCTGGCTTTGAATACTGCCAGGGATGGAGCATTCACTACCTCCCTGGGCAACCCATTCCAGTGCCTCACAACCATTATGGTAAAGAACTTCTTCCTTATATCCAATCTAAACCTCTGCTGTTTAAATTTGAACCCATTACCCCTTGTCCTATCACTACAGTCCCTAATGAATAGTCCCTCACCAGCATCCCTGTAGGCCCCCTTCAGATACTGGAAGGCTGCTATGAGGTCTCCACACAGCCTTCTCCTCTCCAGGATGAACAGCCCCAACTTGCTCAGCCTGTGTTCATATGAAAGGTGCTCCAGTCCCCTGATCATCCTCGTGGCCCTCCTCTGCATTTGTCCTAACAGTTCCATGTCCTCTTTATGTTGAGGACACCAGAACTGCACACAATACTCCAGGTGAGGTTTCACAAGAGCAGAGTAGAGGGGCAGGATCACCTCCCTTGACCTGATGGTCACACTTACTTTGATGCAGCCCAGGATACGGTTGGCTTTCTGGGCTGTAAGCGCACACTGCTGGCTTATGTTCATTTTCTCATCGACTAACACCCCCAAGTCATTCTCCTCAGGGCTGCTCTGAATTTCTTTTTTGCCCAACCTGTAGCTGTGCCTGGAATTGTTCTGACCCAGGTGTAGGACCTTGCACTTGGCATGGTTAAACTTCATGAGGTTGGCATCAGCACACCTCACAAGTGTGTCAAGGTCCCTCTTGATGGCATTCCTTCCCTCTAGCATCTCAACAGAACCATACAGCTTGGTGTCATCAGCAAACTTGCTGAGGGCACACTCAATTCCATTGTCCATGTCAGCAACAAAAATATTAAACAAGACTGGTTCCAACACTGACCCCTGAGGGACACCACTTGTTACTGGTCTCCAGCCAGACACTGAACCGTTGACCACAAGCAACCATCCAGCCAGTTCTTTATCCACCGAGTGGTCCACTCATCAAATTGATGACACTCCAATTCAGAGACAAGGATGTCATGTGGGACAGTGTCGAATGCTTTACACAAGTCCAGGTAGATGACGTCAACTGCTCCACCCCTGTCCATCACTTTTGTAGCCCTGTCATAGAAGGCCATCAAATTGGTCAGGCAGGATTTTCCCCTAGTAAAGCCATGCTGGCTGTCACCAAGCACCTTGTTGTTTTTCATATGCCCTAGCATGCCTTACAAAAGTATCTGCTCCAAGATTTTGCCAGGCACAGAGGTGAGACTGACTGGTCTGTAATTCCCCGGGTCATCCATTTTCTGTGGAGAGTTTTATTGATATGTGGCTTGGAGAGCGAGGCCATGAGTATCAGATGCAATTAATAAGACAGTAACTTTCAATGTAACAAGGTCACGATGTCCTTGAGCACAGCTGCATACAATAAGAGGATGCAGAAACAGAATCTAACTAGTTCAGACTAATCACAAAAATCCCTGGTATGTGGAAATAAGGGCAGCGCTGACACTTAGCAACTAACCAATAGTGAGCTTAGGCTTTGCAATATGTATGACCCTCATTATGAATACTATATAATCTGTAACCGCGTAATCAATAAACTGAGACTTGTTGATCATTATCCAATGAGCTTGTCTCCCATCGTTTTCCTCCACAAATTGTGACCCTGATGTGATCGTGATCTCGCCTGAGCACCACGGTGGACAACGCAGGAGTTCGGGTCCCGGCCACAGCCACGGGACGGCTACAACGCAGACTTGAGACGTGGAGCCCTGGGTGACCGTATAGATGAGCCCGGCCGATACGTGCCACCGAGACCTTTAGAGGCTGCAACAGCACGCTGACAAACCGAGTATGGAAAGGTAAGCGGCATATGATTTATTTACTTCCCTTTTAATCCTTCTTAAGGTGAAGGGAGAAACCCTTAAAGAGACAGACTTAAATTTAATGTTGAAATGGTTGAAGACGCATTACCCAGAGATTGATGAGTCTACCGGATTTGAGATAGCCTTGTGGAATGGGGCTGGAGTTAATCTGTGGAATGCAGCCACGAAAGGCAATGAAGCTGTGAAAATTTTGTTAGTCATTTGGAGAACTGTTTTAGAGATGTTAAAGTCAAAAAATGAGATCATGGAGACCAGCGCCCCCCCCCCCCCCCCCCCCCCCCCAAACCTCCGCCGGTTGCTGCTGCGGCAGTGAAGACTGAGGATGGGGTTGAAGACGATCCTTTCGACTCACAGCCTATTGACCCTGAGAAGGAATCTGTGCACATTCATCAGTTTGCTGTTGTTGATCCTGAGATTCTGACGCCTGATAATGCCGATGTTGACCTGGATAGTCCTTTTGACCTGGAGCCTATTCATCGGGAAAAGAAGCCTGATTTATATCCCCCAGATCCTCGAGATAAATGGGCAGCTGTAAAGGGAGAAGTGAGATGGGTGGGGGATGTGGATGTATTGCACAGTTTCCCTGTGGTGTATATGCTGGTTCAAAACCCGCAGTGGGAAAGTCTCTTGTATGCTCTTATCAGGGGTGTTGGGCAGAATGTATCAGACCGTGGAGTTGGGACCCCATATACAATTCCTTTGATACAGTCTCTGTGATACTCATGTACTAGAAGTTGGTAAATATGTCCATGTTTCTATCAACCCTTGGAAACCTTTATAGATATTGCTGGCAACTTCTTCCAACATAGGCTGGCCACCTGTGTTGGAATGAGTGTGCATTTTAGTCAGTGTGAAAGCCCAAGCCTCATGCGATGTGAGAGAGGCAGAGCCTCTGCGGGGACGCCCGCTAAGGTTGAGCCTGCCACCTCGCACTGCTATGGTGCTTCTCGGAGCTAGTTTCCTGATAGTCTTTACAAGCTTCTTGTGCCACATTCTGTATGTGGGACTGTGTAGAGAGAGTCATGATTGCCTGGATTTTGTGTTTCAAATATTGTAGTTGTGTTGAGTGTATGTGGGATCCCATGTGCGTGTGTGTGTGATGAGGGCAGACAGTGTTCTGTATATTTTTTGTTGTTGGGTTCATGTAAAAGTTTTAACAGGTAGCAGTTCAACATTTCAGGCAAGAAAGGGTTAATGCAAAAGTGCAGCAGGGATTTATGACTGCTGCTGCCGAGAAGGCTGATGCCGATAGGTCGGTGGTTTTAGCTGTGCAAAGCAGCGTGAGCAACCCTTTGACTGTTAACACTGTGCAGTCTATTTCTGCAGCTGCTTCACATTTCGTTTGCATCAGAATGCTTCTGCTTTAAGGAGTCACTTTAACGTGTCTATTTCTCAAGAACTGATAACCCGGAGGAAGGGGTATATTTTTGTCCTACCTACAGGTCCATGGTGGCTACCTGCAAAGTTTGTCAAGCCTTGCCATGAGTGGGACAGATGAGTGGAAGAACTCGATGCCTCAGCCACAGGAGCTGACCGTGAAAACCCCAAGCAGAATGAGATAAACGAATGATTGTAAAACATCACTTGGAGGCAACTGAAAAGTAACAGCTTGAATATGTGTGCTTGTGAAGTAGCTATTATTAGAGGTTGTGATTTTGTGTATAAAACCACTTGTATTTATTAGCCAGTTGCTAACAAGAAACAACATCCTGTATTGTATGGATTTGTCACTTGTAAAAGAGATGTTAAAGAATGCAAATTTGCAGCAGCTGCTAGAAAATGCTAAGGCAAAAGCTAGAAAGATTCTAATGATGGTACTGTTACAAAGCAGGTAATGGAACAAATTAAGAGGGTGGGAGAAATCCCCTGGTAGGGAGTTTCTTTGGCTAGTCACCCCCTGCCATCAGCATCTTCAACATGCTGATGCACTCTGTAAGTTACTCTGCTAATGTAAATCTGTGTGTGCTTTGCTGTAGTAGTGACTTGTTACTGGGTGAAGCAGGTGAAACTCTGCATTGACAACAAGGTGCAAGGACTGAGATTGACCAAATGCTTGCTACCACAGTCAACGGCAAGACTGGGTTGGCCTCTGTGTCTGCCACCAAGAAGAACCTTTAGCTCCACTGCTGGCTGCAACCCAGCAGGCGTAGAGCGGTGGAGACACATGTCATGCTAGACCTTGATGTGAGGGATGGCCTCTGCTGTTATCAGAGAGCCATCCAGGAGAAAAAAGGCAGGCCCAGCTGTGTACAGCTATCAACAGGAATTCCATTAAGCCAGGCTAAATCCATTGTTAGGGCCTGCCCTGTGTGTAGTCATCAGAATAACGGTATAGGAATAGGAATGGGGGTCAACCCTAGAGGGCTGGCACCCAATGCTATATGGTAAATGGATGTCACTCATGTTGCACAATTTGGAAAAATGAGATAAGGTTCATGTTGTTATAGACACCTATAGTAATTTTATTTGGGTAACAGCTCAAACAGGGGAAAAGGCACTACATGTAGAGCGTCATCTTCTTGAATCCTTTGCAGTGATGGGTGTCCCCCAGCAGACTAAAAAGGACAATGCGCCCTCCTACGTTTCAAAGCGAATACAAACCTTTTTTCAATTGTGGGACATCGAGCACCGCACTGGCATTCCACACTCTCCCCTAGAGGTTCTGTCTGGATCCCAGCGAGGTGGGTCAAACCAGCCCTTGATTCACACCCGCATCAAAACAGCCAACGAGACTGAAGCTGTGCCAATCAGCATTTGAAGAACACTGTAAATACATAGCAGCCAAAAACTGTTAATTGTAACCAATACTAACAAAATGACAATGTGGCATGCAAATGTGAGCCTTGTCACCCAAAAAGAAAACGGGGGAAATGTGGAGAGTTTTATTGATACATGGCCCGGAGAGCGAGGCCATGAGTATCAGATGCAATTAATAAGACAGTAACTTTCTATGTAACAAGGTAACGATGTCCTTGAGCACAGCTGCATACAATAAGAGGATGCAGAAACAGAATCTAACTAGTTCAGACTAATCACAAAAATCCCTGGTATGTGGAAATAACGGCAGCGCTGACACTTAGCAACTAACCAACAGTGAGCTTAGGCTTTGCAATATGTATGAACCTCATTATGAATACTATATTATCTGTAACCACGTAATCAATAAACTGAGACTTATCGATCATTATCCAATGAGCTTGTCTCCCATCGTCTTCCTCCACAGTTTTCCTTTCTTGAAAATGGGGGTTATATTTCCCTTTTTCCAGTCATCAGGAACTTCACCTGTCTGCCATGATTTTTCAAATATGATGGCCAGTGGCTTTGCAACTTCATTCGCCAGCTCCTGCAGGACCCGCGGATGGATTTCATCAGGTCCCATGGACTTGTGTACATTCAGGTTCTTAAGATGGTCTCGAACCAGATCCTCTCCTACAGTGGGCCCAAGGTCTAGGTTTTCACAGTCCCTGCGTCCGCCTTCCAAGACTTGGGTGGTGCAGTCAGAGCCAGTGAAGACCGAGGCAAAGAAGCCATTCAGAAGCTCAGCCTTCTCAAATCCTGTGGAGCCAGGTCTCCCGAAAGCTTCTGGAGGGGGCCTACATTGTCCTTAGTCTGATTTTTAGCCACTACATACCTATAAAATCCCTTCCTGTTATCTTTAACATCCCTTGCCAAGTTTAGCTCCAATTGGGCCTTAGCTTTCCTAACTTGGTCCCTAACTACCCGGACAACATCCCTGTATTCATCCCAGGCCACCTGTCCTTGCTTCCACCTTTTATAAGCCTCCTTTTTCTTGTGAATTTTTCTCAGCAGCTCCTTATCCATCCAAGGAGGTCTCCTGGTGCTCCTGCTGCACTTCCTTCTAGTCGGGATGCAACACTCCTGAGCTTGTAGCAGGTGATCTTTGAATATTAACCAAAAGTCTTGGGCCCCCCTGCCCTCTAGGGCTATATCCCATGGAACCTTGCTAAGCAGGTTCCTGAAGAGGCCAAATTCTGCTTTGTTGAAGTCCAGGGCAGTGAGCTTGCTGCACGCTTCTCTCACTGTCCTGAGGACCTCGAATTCGACCATCTCGTGATCACTGCATCCAAGACTTCCTTGGGGCGTCACATTTCCAACGATCCCTTCCCTGTTGGTAAGCACGAGGTCAAGCACGGCACCTCTCCTTGTCGGCTCTTTTATTGCTTGCAGAAGGAAGTTGTCTTCCACACAATCGAGAAACCTCCTGGATTGCTTGTGCTGGGCCGTACTGTTGCCCCAACAGACGTCAGGGTGGTTGAAGTCCCCCATGAAAACAAGGGCCTGTGAGCGTGAGGCTTTTCCTATTTGTCTGTAGAGTTCTTCATCCACAGGTTCCTCTTGATCAGGCAGTCTGTAACATATCCCCACAGTAATGTGTCCAATCACCGATTTCCCCTTAACCCTGACTCACAAACTTTCTGTTAACTGATCACCTGTCCCCTGACAGAGTTCCATACTCTCCAGCCTATCCCTAACATAAAGGGCAACTCCCCCTCCCCTCCTACTGGGCCTGTCTTTTCTAAAAAGCCTATAACCCTCCATTCCAACACTCCAGTCAAAGGAGCCATCCCACCATGTTTCGGTGATGCCTATTATATCATAGCCGCGTAGATGTGCCCACATCTCTAATTCCTCTTGTTTGTTCCCCATGCTATGGGTATTTGTATAGAGGCATCTGATCCGAGCTCCAAATGAAGCCAGCTCAGTGACTGGAGCGGCTAGAATATTACTACATTGCTCAGAGTATTTATTATAGGTGATGGCAACTGACTGGGTGTGTTGGGATGGAATGATGCTCACCTCCCCCAACACAACTAGTTTAAAGCATCCTTGACAAGTCTGGCAAGCCTCCCAGCAAAGCCACTCTTCCCTTTCTTTATCAGAGCAGTTCCACCAGCCCCAGTAGGCCTGGCCTACAAATGTGGGCCCCATGTCCAAGACACCCAAACCCTTGACTATGACACCACCTTTTTAACCATCTATTAACTTGTCCAGCCCTACTTGCCTTTGGAAGGTCCTCCCCTGTGTCTTGGAGAATTGTCGAAAAGACTATCTGAGCTCCAGAACCCCTGACCACCTCTCCCAGAGCTCTGTAGTCCTTCTTTATACTCCTCAGGCTACTACTGTCTATATCCCTAGCACCCACATGTATCACTAGAAGCGGGTTATAGTCCGTGGGACTTAGCAGAGCAGGCAGCCTCTCCGCAACATCCCTGATCCGTGCCCCAGGGAGGCAACATGCCTCCCTTGCGACCGGGTTAGGCCGACAGATGAGAACTTCTGTCCCTTTCAAGGCAGAGTCCCCTACTACTACAACCCTCCGCTTTTTCCTGGCGGCACCAGTAGAGATCTTCTGTACCAGTGCACCAGCCGACTCTTTCTGATGCAAGTGCATTTCCTCATCTGCCCCCTGCAGGACAGCAAAGCGGTTCTGGGTGGGTACAGCAGATTTAGGAGGAAGCCCCCTGCTTTTAATTGCTCTCTTCCTCCTTTGGCTGTTTTTTTTTGTTACTAATTCCCAGCTTCCCTGATCAACAGCCTCCTTCTCTCCTCCATGAGTTAGAGGGGAATCTTGAGGCCCCTGTGCTGTTTGGGCCTGGAGCAAGCAGTCCTGCTTCCTCTCAGCTTCCCTGACATCTTGAAGCTTACTGACAGCATCCCGTAGCTCAGCCACCTGCTGGAGGAGGACCTCCATCAGGGAGCAGCGAGCGCAGCCCTGCCCATTCTGCACCTTTCCCTCACAAGACCAGTGCAGGCACTCTCTACACTCCAAGCTCTGCTCCGCAACCTCCCCACTTACCGGCTCTGGCTGGGTGCCTACGCTGGTCACCACCGGGGCCTCCAGGGCAGAGCTCCCAGACCGGACCCTGGTCATTTGGCAAGTGCTCACCATCCCGCTCGCCTGCCCGTGCGAACTGCCACGCAAACTGCCTCGACCTGCTCTGTTTGCCCACTCTGTTCGCCGCGCTCCTGGTCACCACGCTCCCTGGGTAGATTTTTAACCACTCACAGTTGGTGCCACTCCTCCTGGCTCCACCCCCGGTGAGTCACCTCCTTGCGGTAGCTGAGCTCTTTGCAAGTCCTGTCAAGGACTTGAGGCTCCCTCCTCAGTGGCTCTTGTCACTCTGTGGTGAGATTTCTTGACACTGATCTCCCCCCGCTCCGCTCTGGTGCCACAGGCATCCTTTCTCAAGCCACCCCCCTCAGCAAGTATCATAAAACATAGCTGGGAAAGTACTACTCTTCGTTTTCACAGACTGTGTGGTATCAAACAGGTTGCAAACCTAAGCTGAAAATTCAGCTACAGAGCATTGCAGGGATCACATGGCATTATTGTGTTTCCACAAATGGGGAAGAAAAAGGAGGGGAAGGAATGTCAAAAAACTCTAAAAAACCAAGTGCAAGTAACAGGATACCTTAACTGCAATTCAATAAAAGTAATTTTGCAGCTAAGACAAAGTAATGACCACATTTCTGAGATTTGTAATACATAGCAGGAGCTGGGTCCAACGGCAGTGCATACTTATTACTGGCAACATTTCAATACACATAAAATATTATAAAGTTTGAACTGATGCAGTCAGCAAACAGTCTGCATTTTATGTTGTTACAATAAGTCTAATTTCGAGGGCAGCTTAGAAACAGAAGTAAATAAATAAGCTAAGGAAATAAGTAAATTGAGGAACTAAGTAGGACAACTAATATTTCACAGATAAAAGAAAGGAAAATCCAATGTGGCTGTCAACAAGACCAACTCTATTTCTGCAGTATCACCTTCATCTCTGAAAAGCATCCTATGTAGCTGAGCTCAAGGGTTGAAAAATGTCAACAACAGGAAACAAGCAAGGGAGGAAGAAATTAAAATGCCTGTGATCATCAGCAGCTGTGGAGAGAGTAACTGAAAGGTAGTGTTTTTCTGCAAAGGTAAGGGCTTGCAACTGCTGTTAATTTTGGAGGGTGGGTTTCTGAACTTTTTACATGACTGGGACAAGATGCTGTTGAAAACACTGATACTATGCAAAGCCTCCTGAAATGAGTTGCCATGCCTAGTCCTCAACTATGTGTCTTCAGCTCTGGAACACATTTCTGAACTTAGGGCATCAGACAACCTGAGCCAAATGCAATAGGGCATCTGAAAAGCCCAAAGAAATATCCAGTCTCTTTTACTATGCAAACAAAAGATCAAAGAAAATTCTGCTATGCTGCCGTCAGCTTTTCTGTAGGAACTGAAATATATAGAAATTAAGTGATCCAAATGTCTCTGAAGGTAAATTGCACTTATTAGGCATCCATAAGGGTCTTCTCCAAAACTTGAGGTGGAATTGGCTTGCCCAGAACTAAACACCTGGTGAGTGTGTTGTACCTTTTGCCACATTTCACACATTTAGGTGGTCTAGAAGCACTGTGTTTTTATTGTCTGTGGGCAGGAAGAGAGTTTAAGTTTCTTATTTCAATTGCTCCCAGGAGAGACTGAACCTTTTTAATCCAGAATACCAAATTTACCAACAATAAGCTTGGTTTGCAATTACCATTTAATCATAAAGGACTGCAGGCAAAATTTAAATCAGAGAAAAAAGGCTGAGGAAAAACATAGGAAAGAGATGAATGAAAAAGTACTTGGGCTTGTACTAAGTGAAATGACAGAAAGTGAATGACTGATCCAATAGAGAATTTGCTATTGACCTTGGTGACAACAAATCTTGTCTTTCCTGCTGTTCAACTTAACCACTTTTTAGGGAAGTACTCCACTGGGAAAAAAGTATTCAGAGGTTACAAAGAGACATTGATTTCTCTTAACTAATTCAGTCTGACTTGGAAATGACAAATGCCAAAGGTGTTGAATGGACAAATGCAGAAAGAACACGAAGAATAAGGCATTGAGCTACAATTGTTCCCCATGCCACAATACACTTTTCAGGTTTATTACTGGCCAAGATGAGGGATGTAAGTTGAAATTTGGAAATTACCCACCTATCAGTCATGCAGGTTTAGGACTTGGAAAAGAAAGTCACAGCAGGCAGAAGAAAATTACCTTAGGTCTTTTCAAAGTCTAAGACAGTTTTCATGTAGGTTTCAAAGTGCTCTGAAAATCCCTAGTGCTCTATAATACTACATCCTACTGCTGTTTGAGGTGTTTTGTAATAGTTACAATCCTGCCAGTAAGGTATAAGGAAATAAATTATACTTTTTGATGCAAGGCTATGTTGCTGGACTGGATGGATTATAGAACTGGTAATAAATTTATCTCTTTTAGGCCACTGGTGCAAATCCAGCCCAGTTCAATAATGACCAGAAGTTATTGCTACCTGACAACAGAACTGAATCCATGTGAAATTGATCTGCAATTTTTAGCCCAACTCCTAATGACTTGGCCATGAAATTACCACCAGTTCTGGCCCCCATTAAGCTTTATTAGCACTGGTGCCCAAGGACAAATGGGGTGGAATATTCCCTCTGCTTTTTATGTACCAAAGAGAGTCAGGTCATGTTTTTTATTGAAAAAGCTTTCTTCATAATTAAAAGAGTTACATGAAGACTAGAACTTTTTAAGGGAAATAGAAACTTCAAAACAAAAAATGATATTTTTATAGAAAGTATCAAGCTGAAATATTTTTTATCCTAAAATGCTGTTATGCTTTGGAATTTTATTTTTGGTTGCTTTTGTTGTTGTTTTTGTTTGGGTTTTTTTTTTAAGGAAAAGAAATTACATGTTACAATGAGTGTTTAAGATGACAGCTAGGATGGGATACATTTACCTAATTTTAGATGTGTAGTGTAGGCGTCAACCTCGGAGCTAGTCACCCCAGGTTTTCTTTATAGTCAATGGAGAGAATTAGGTACATTTAAGGTGTGATTCATCTCACCTATTTTAAATACCTACTTTTAAATGAATAATCATCTTTACTGTCTCTCTCCACTGACTATGATATGGGACTATAGAGACTATCTTGAACAGAAGTGTAGCAGAGACACCTACTACTGGTCAGATGAGTCCTCACCCAGCTGCCTAATTCTTAATTACATACTCTCGCTTTTCAGCTTTTTAACATTGGAAACCTTAACTAATAAGACATTTTTAGTTGAAATAAAAGGAAAGCTGTGTGTTGTTTCAGAATTTTCATTTCAAGAATAAAATTATTTTCCAAACCATTAAAAAACGGAAAACCCTATTTCCTATATATGAAGTTGAAGATATACTAAGGGACATTTTACTAGGTAAGAAAGATGAAAACTCATAGGTTCTCTGAATACTGTACTTAGCATCTCATCAAATTGCTTCCACTTACAACTAGTGAATTAAACAGAAAAGCTACAAGGCAGTTATGTGGGATGAAGAATTCAGCCATTTTGCTTTCCACTCAAAGCTGCCATGAAGGAAAGGGGATGGAACAAGACAGCTAAGATAGCAGAGGGGAGAAATGGGGACAGGTGGAATGGTCATGGGAAGCATACCATGACCATGGTACTCTCTCACTACCATGGGTAGTGAGACCAGGAATAGGCAGACATTTTAGGCATGTCTAGAACACTGATTCACCTACAGCTTCACGCTCATGCATACCATGGGTAGTGAGAGCATGAAGATGTTGTAAAGCATGGCTGAAAGGAAGAGGCATTTGTGATGGAGGAGAAAATGTGTGAAAGGAAGGGAGAAATAAGAAAGAACATAGAACTGGTAGCAAAAGGACCTGGAGAGATATTAACAATTTTCATAAAGCTTAAAAATCCAAAATGAGCATATGTATTTTCTCACAGTTCTTATCATCATTTCCTACACTGTCAGGCACACATCAGACAAAATAAAGAAGCACTGTGGATCCTGCTTTTCCCTCTGTATTTAATGTACCCCCATTCAGCTCCAGGGCTGTTCATATCACTCCTTCCTCTCTTTCATCTTGTACTTCCACAGATTCAAACCTTTTTGTTGCAGACCTTTTGTTGTGTTGGACTGTCAGATTCAGCCACACAGCTGGGGATATAGCTCATTTCATTCAACAGAGCCAAGATTACTGATAAAAGCAAATTTGCATTGATTGCTTCTAACACAGACTTTCTCTACCTCTCTTAACAAAGCTGTGAAGGAGATTTTGGGATTTGCCAATAATCTCAAAAACAAATTAGCTTGATTCTAACTCCATTACTCAGGTTAATTTCTCTTGGATTTCCTAGCATTTACACTGGATATGGCTTATTCATTATAGACAGTATGTAAACTTAGCTTTTGTAATTCAAGGAATGTGTTAGGTAGTTTGTGGTGACATTTTTCTAAAAAATGTGGGCATCACTGGAATGTCTTTTTCCAACCACCATTCTCTTGGTGGATGCACAATATTTAGATTGAGAGCAAAACGCTCTCGGGTGGTTTGCAGGTACAAGCAAATGTATTTGCTGGAAAGGTCAGAAGTAAAATTGAGCTGTGCCTTTGCCTAGAAAGGAACCCCAGACTGGTAATGGGATTTCATGCAATTACCTTCTAGCAATCTTCAGTTGCCTTCCTCCCTTATCCTTTCAGCTACGAGGACAAATGGAAATATAGGAAGCTGTGCAGTGGTGCAAAATCAGACCAGGAATAGGTAGACATTTTAGGCATGTCTAGAACACTGATTCACCTAGAGCTTCACGCTAATGCATATCCTCTCTGCTTTGATGGAACAGGTCTCCTAGGTGATGTCAAATTAAATATGCTTCTGATCCAGCACTCAAAACCAAACACTGCTACCATCGCATTATTACTATGCAAATATACTTTAAAAGGTAACCTTAGCCCAGGGTCCCAACATCTCATTGCTTTACAAATGGGCAATGTTCTCTTTCTTACAGTCAAATAATTCAGTGAGTAGCAAAACAAGTAGGGTCTAAACATCCCAAGCAGCCTCCTACCTCCATATTTACCTCATTGAGTTCTAAGGAAACTATGTGGATATGCAAGAGTTTGATCATAAGCCACTTTGAGTTCTTTCACTCCTTCCCTTGTCCTGCAAATGTAATTGTCACACAAACTCATTAAGTGATATTAATATTTAATTACAACTGCCAGCATTTTTTATGTTGCAGCTTATGTGACTTGACAATTACTTTCCAAAAATGGAGGTCACCATCAAGGCACTGACTGCATTTTATTAATTTCTGACATTCCCACACCCAACATTTTCAGCTCTTTACAGTCCATTCAAGGAATGATCTTCAAGCTGCACAGGAGGAATATTTGGTATGTGAAAGCTCACTTGGGAAAGATGCAGGTTTTACTCTAGCAATGAAATAAAAGTAGATCAGAGCCTTGAACTGAAAGTTGTGATGGATAATGTGACAACAGAAAAATCCTGGAACATGAATGAACTTTCACATTAATCTATAAACTATTTGTAAAGTACAGTTTGTCCTCTGGCTGATAAAAAAAGCTTTAATGAAATAGCTGCAGAAGAAGGTAGTAGCACAGAGGTCTAAGAAAAGATAGCATAATTACATGAGAAACTTTTGCTAATCACACCCTTCTGGTCTTCAGTGCCAAGAGAAAAATGCAGAGACTGAGAATGAACACGTTAGGCCCACTGGAGGAAAGGATCAGTTTCAAGATCATTTTAGGAACTTGGATGTATACAAGTCCATGGGACCTGGTGAAATTCATTCATGGGTCCTGGAGGAGCAGTTCAGAAGCTAGGTGATGAGCACAGTCAAAATTATTTAGGTTAGATATAGCATGTGGCAGATGCCTGCTGTAAACTTGAGTAAAACCAGGGTGTTTGGTAACTTAAACCAAGAAAAGAGAATAACCAAGAATATTTTATTTTATATAATAGAAAGTTCACTTAAGCATTTCAAGAAAGCTGCTTTTTCACCTTTTAGAAATGTAGAACAGGAATGATATGTAAAGGAAAGATCAGGAGATTAGGAGCCTGACTGGATTAATAAATCATAATGATTGCTTATTCTGGATGGGAGCTGCTTGAAATATTTGTAGGGAGACTTTGAGGGAATATTTAAAATTTTGAATGATTCAATGAAAAATATTTTCTTCTTATTAAGTATTTTAAGAGGTGAAAAGAAAAGGAAATGTTGAAAAATACGAACATAAGCAAGCACAGAGCACAGAGCTTGCAGTGAAGGGAACAACTGTGGAAATGCTGCTGAGGTTAAGGCAATTAATATGATTTGTTTTAAGTGAGAACCAGACAATTTATTAACTGACAACTACCTTTGTAGCTAAGTAGTAATCAAATTCTACATTTCATAGGCAGTTAAACGAAACAATTTACCATTTGATGAGCATCAGTATTCAGTGGACAAAAAGCAATTGGGGTCCTTTCTGTTCATTTTGATTTTATTCCCAGCCTCAAGCATTGTAAACTCTGTTCTCAAGAATTTTGACAATTGACTATAAAAAATCTTAGCAGAAAACTTCCTTGATTGGATATGGAAATCTGACAGGTCTCCCAGCTACTAATGGTCCCTGAAATCCAGCCTATACATAGCTTGCCACAGCAATTGCTTGTCATCCTCATTCAACCTGTCATCCTCATTCAACCTGTCATCCTCCGTTCAATTCTTTAGTTACCTTCTAGAGGGTTTGGTTCTCCTTTAATTCTATTGGAGTGTTATGTTATTCCCCAGGTTTCACTGAAATTAATGGCACTCATCACAGAAAGTTATTCCTTTTATGAAAACAGGAGAGCAAAGAGTGAATCAGAAGAAAATGATCATGGCTTTTTTGCTTTGGGAGGGTAAAAGAAATTGCCCTCTTATCAAAATATGCAAAAATATGTCCACATCTCACTTTCTCCTTAGGACATCTTCAGTTAAGTCATTCCTTTACTTGTATGGGAGAGCTGTAAAATAAAGTCAGTTCTGGACTCTAGGATTCTTGCTCAGGAGAGCATATACACCTAACAGTGAAACCAAAAACATAGCAGAATTTGAGCTTCAGTACTTTTTGTGAATGGAAGAAGCCTGCTGAATCACAGCCTTATATTAAGCGTTTAATCTATTGACTGCTATTCTTATAAAACAAATGCAGATACATGCTTGTAGAGCAAGCTCCTTGAATTATCTGAGGAAAAGCTGCAAAGACATTCTCTATTATGTTTTACAATAGGAGTTTCTCTTGACTTGTTTTGCTTTACTTCATTCCTCAAATCAGAAAGAGAAGGAAAAAGAAGATATTTTTTTTTTTTCTCAGGTTGACTGAGCTTCAGAGAATGTCAGGTCTACTCTCTCTTGATTTCCTTAGGATTGCCCAGATGGCTTCTTTGAAATGGATGTGTCTAATTTTAGAGCAAGAAAAGGAGAAAAAAAAAAAAGATGCTCTAAAGCAAGGTGACTTTTCCCTGCAAGCTTTGTTGTGTTGAGATTATATGGTAACATTTTCTGCTCTTTTCCTTTGCTTGACTCTTTCAGTGTCTGTTTTTCCCCACAGAGACACATGTTTGCTAACTTAAAATTCATGAAGCACGGACATATATGTCACTAATGAAGACTGCTGTGTGTTTGGGTCAGTCGGAATGCTCTTAGCATGTACAGGACACACTTGCTTTATTGTTTTTCTGTGGAAAACTTGAGAAAAAGGTATGTCAAAATCACCGTAATATGTTGAACTAAAGTAATGGGACAACACTGGGTGTGAATTTCAGGTTCCCAACGGGGCTGCATATGGAAGTGAATGAAATACATGTTGGCTTTTTTTACTGTTATTAGAGTTATGTGCATTTTATTTATTGGGTTGTTGTTTTGGGTTTGGGGTTTTTTTCCTTTAGATTAGCTGTGTTCTTGCTAATTTATAAATAATGAAGCTTATGATGTATTCAAATGATCTGCCAATTCACATTGACTTCAGTGAGTCATGCAGATATAGATAACTTTCCCAAATTCTTACTTTGTAATTTTCCAGACAAATGTTGTATACTATTTCAGATTGAATTGAAAGTGACAAAACTTTACCTGTCTGTCAGTATCTCTGCTTGTCCATCTATGTCAGTTTCAGCTTGTTTGTCCAAGCTGAAACTGACATAGATGGACAAGCAGAGATACTGACAGACAGGTGAACAACTAGAGCTTTACAGGTAGGATGAAAATTCCTAATTTATTCTCAGTAATGTGTAAGTATCTCAAGACTAAAGCTAATCACTAGTTTTGCTGTTTAACTCTTTCTTCTGTTTAATTAAACACAAGTAGGTGTACACAAAGAAAATAATGAAGCATTTTAGGAGTAAAAAAATGTGCAATTAGAACTAAAGAGCTGAAACTACTGCAGACAAAGAATACAGATTTCAAGTGAGCTTGAGATAAAACTTTAACATCTTTGACCTTCCCATCTTTCTGTAGAGTATTTGTCAATGGTGTATGCAATTGCATGCACAGTGCTTTAGATAATTTACTGTTCAGTTTGTATAATTCTTTGTAATAAAAAAAAGCAGGGTCTACTGTATTTGATAGGTAAACGTCTAAGAGAAAAATGGGAGATTACACACATGACAAGAAAGTAAACCAGCTTTGCATTTGCCTGTCACATCTGTCATCCAAAGAATAAGATCTTCACAACAAAATCTTTTAAGGTCTTCTAAATTTTTTACAGTGTGAAATTCTTAGCAGAGTTCATAAAATCACAGAATTATAGAATGGTTTGGATTGGAAGGGCCGTAAAAGTTTATCTAGTTCCAAACCCCCTGACGTGGGCAGGGATATCTGCCAGTAGACCACATTGCTCAAAGCCCCATCCAGCCCAGCCTAAGTTATTAAAGCAATAAATAAAACAAAGATTTTATAGCAAAAATTAGCTACATTGTGTCTGTTCCTATAAATCTGGCTTATTTGGGAGCTTGATAAATTTCAGCAGGCAAAGATATGAGCTCAGGAAGTGTCTCATGTTACTGAGTTTGTGCTATGAATTGAAATCAAACTTAGTACTACCTAGTTTCTCTCTTCTATTTTCAGTAATGTAAATCAATTTTCTGCAGTCATCTTCATTCAAAGGCACATTACAATAAATTATCATTTTTCTCTATGTTACTTTGAAAGACAGTGTACAAGAGGTCTGGTAGAGGATACTGCTGGAGTTGATTGAGTCATATTTGCTTTGGTCTCACCAGTGTAAAAGGGCAACTGAAGTCTGGGCTTAAGGCCAGATTGACCACTGCTTCGTTATTGCCTTTAAGAACATCATTACCTTGCATTCCCATGTTCTTTCTTTCCTGAAGATGGAAACTCCAGTAGAAACTCCTGTAGAAAATTTCAAAAGTAGGGGGTCTTTGAAGCCCTGATGATGCATATTTTGAAATGCTTGACAAACGTGTAGCTCTGCATCATTTAATAGCAGTATATTTCCTATGAGTTGAATGAATGATTCTTTTCAAATAGGAAGAGGGAGGCAGCAATGTACTTTTTGCTGTTAACAGCCATGATGCTGGACAGGTAGACCAAGTAAAGGTGCCACTCTTAGGACTGTTTTCAGTGAAAAAGAGAAACCCTTTATTTCCAATAGTTTCATTAGTGAATTCAGTAAATACTATCTTTGTCTGAGTGTCTCTATGTAAAAGACACACATCTTGGAATAAACATTTACATAGAAATATCATGTAGTTATGCTTCTAAAGAGCAAGTTATTTTCAACAAACTGGAGCTGTGATGAGACCTGGGAGTATTAATATGTGAGGCCCACTTACAAGAATAGCCTGAATTATATATTTGTAATTCACTGTCCCAAGCTTTCTAATGTACTTTTGAGGATCATTGCAGCTGCAATACAACCAATGTTAAATACTGTGAAAACAGAATTTTTAGTTTTCATTTTTTGGTTTTCTCCATCAGAGAAAATTTGTATTTCAGATGCCCCAGACCTCCCCAGTGTACACCTACTGCAAACTGGATTTCCCCATGACATTTAAAAGGCACAGAAAATATCCTGAAGAAAGCTTCCTTTTGGGGAATATGGTGGAAAAATGTCAACAGGTAGTGATTGTCACAGCAAGAGATATTAAAGAGCACAAAAGCTAGCATAAAAGAGCCCAGGAGCTGAGCTGAGATGCAACAGTGGTGTGAGTAATGGAGCCAGATCCATATCCATCATTTACACAGAGAAACCAAGGCTCTGGATTAAGTCAGCATCTTTGTCGTGGTTTAAACTAAATCTGCACAGTTCCCCCTTTGTTTCCCCTCCCCCCCCCCCCCCCCCCCCCCCCCCCCCCCCCTCACCTTCCCACTCCCGGAGGGATGGGGAGGAGAGCCAGAGGAATACAACTCCCACAGATTGAGGTAAAATCAGTCCAGCAATCAAGGTATAACAGAAATAACTACCGGTACCAATAACAAATCAATGTTAGAGGAGACAAACAGGGAGAGAGAATACCATACCACCCGCCGCCACGAGGCCAGCCCGGAAGAAGAGAGAGAGAGCTTTCCCCCTCCCCTCCTGGCCAGCTTCCAGTTGCCTCCCCGAGCCCAGCCCGGAGCGTTAACCCCTTCCCTCCCGGCCAGCTTCCAGTCCCCTCCCCAAGCAGGACGTGCTGTGGTATGGAATACCTCCCCAACTAGCCCAGACCAGACGCCCTATCTCTCCCTCCTCCCTGGCAGAGCATGAGCTACTGCTGAACCCATGACAATCTTAGAAGTGCCAAACCAAGAAACAGATTTCCAATGCTCTCCGTTGTCCTCAGTTTTAATTATTATGCCAAGGAACAGTTTTTCCAAGGAGCATAGCTTGCACAGGCTTCGGCACCTGGACTGAAATGTAGCTGGGCAAATGACTGCTCTCACCTATGCTCTCTTCCACTTCCACAGCCTATAGCCGTGAGGTAATTACCTGCACATGCACCAGGGACATAATGAAGCCTGCAGAACCAACAGGCCCTCAGAGCTTCTGACAGTCCAACTGCCAAAGACATTTGGAGAGCCTGTTTAGAAAGTCAGGTCTTTCTGTTCTTACCAATTTGCTAGGACATTTTTGACATTTGTCAAAGTATTTTCCTCTTACAGTAAATGCCATTCTTGCATTATTTTTCTACTACAATATATGTGTTTGAACATGGGAGAGAATGATCATGTAAACAGCTTTGGAAGAATGAATTTCATTGACACAACTCAGACTTTGCTCAGTATACATTATTTGATGACAGCTCTTCCTCTATTTGTCTTTCTATGAGAATAAGTAGACTTGCATATCTCTTTCAATTAGAGACAGTGTTCTGCTCCCATTTATGCCAGTAAATTCCTTCCAAACTTAGTGGAACAGCACTGGCAAAAGACCTTGGACTTAAGTAACTTTTAGTTTTATGAATAAGAACCTGATGAAGGAGAGCATACAGAAAATACAGTCCACTGGGGTGAAAGATAACAGTACTTCAGTGTTACACATAGCTGACTCTTGTCTTGTAGGTTATGGATTGGTAGCTGTCTGTGAGACATGGACATTGTGGCCAGAGTCATGAAATTGAGCAAACAAATAAAATGTGAGGAAGTAAAAGGAATAAAAGAACAAAGCTTAGATTAGCTTGCATGTATCTCTAAATGAAAAATGTTGTGGCAACAATACAAAAGATGGTGCATAGATCTCAGACAGGGTAAGTGCCCTTGGAATTTTAAAGACTAAATGGTATTTTGAATGAAGAAAGTGATAAATATTTTTATGCAACACATCAAAAAGAATCAGCAGCACCTATATTGTGGTGAAATCAAGGATTATTACAGTTCAAAACAAAGATGCATGGTGATGGCTAATGCAGAAAACATGCAAGCAGACACAAAAGATACGTCAACAGAGCCAGGCTCCAACCTGTTTGTGACAGGAAATGCTGCTTTAGAAACCTAGTACAAGATTTGCTGCCAACATTATTCACACTGAAAGGCATGGAATTATACTGATTTACCTGTAGAGGTCTTGCCTTTTACCACGAAAGCTATTATGCTTTGGTTTGCAAAAATATGAAATGCTTCCATTCAAAAAAAGCACTTTTAGCCTCTCCTCCATTGTAGCATGAGTCACATCATTTTCAGTGAAACATTTTTCACAGGGAAATGCTAATTCTTGTTTGTCAGGTCCATTCTGAAGAATTTAGAATTATAAAACAGGTAGCGAAAACAAGCTTGTCAAATTGCATGAGATTTTGAGTTACATAACTGAATATTAATTTTTGTATTAACATTCAAATTAATTCATTGTGAGAAGGAGAGAAAAAATTCCAAGACTTTGTCCTAATTTTTACTTCACAGACATATGTTGTGTTTATCATAATTCAGGATGGCAAAAAAATTTAAAACATCTTGAAAATTGCCTCAGAACAGAGAAAATAGCTATAACCGGATGGCTCTGAGCTCAAAATTGATCCACTGTCTCCCACATCATAACCACACTATCTCTCATATCACCATATGAGGTTATTAACTATAGGGGCAATCAGGCCCTCCCTGTACAATCACTACATTGATTACAATCACTACATTAATTAAATAAATACATTAAGTCAGGAGCTTCAGGGTTAAGAAAGTAACTTTACTGGGGACTTTGTCAAAAGAGTTTTCTGAGATCTGTTGATTTGCTGCATGCTATTTAAAGAAAACTTCTGTTCACCAGAGGATAATCTCAGATATCTGTGGGTTTGCAAAGTGGCAGGTACCCAGCTCTTCCTTGGCTGAAAACAGCAGAGAATTACTTTCATATCTACCTCCTACATACAGGAGCTTTTGCCTGTGTTTTTCTCCTCAGTTCCTCATGACAAGGCATTTCAGGCCATGCATTTGAACTTCGTTGGAAGTTTCTTTAAACATTTAAAATAAGGGGTGCTGAGCCAAGCGCTACGGCTTTCAGTAGAACTGAGACATGGGTACATGTTTTCAAATATAATGAGGGGTTGTTTTGGAGGCTTGTGTTCACTATTTCCAAGTTCAAATGTTAGTGTTTTCCATTAGCACAACCATGACATCCCTTCAGTCATTCCTGTTGTCTTACTTTGAACATTTTCTGGCTTTACTAAGTACCATTTTCAGCCAAGACGAACAAAAGTAAACAGTTTTCAAGATGTGGGAATGCAACACATTTAAGCTTCTAAGCTATTTTATAATCAAATGAATATATAGTAATGTAAATTAATGGTGATGTGTGAGCCAACACAGATCAGCATGGCTGTGATCACTGACCTGTGGCTGACACACAAAAACTTACTGATTTCCTCAAAAGGATGTTCTTGTCTGGTTTGGGCTAGCCAAACAACTGCAGACCAATTATGCCCATTAGTTGCTCTCGCATGCCTGCAGGTTACCCCCGATTAATTTTACCTTTTATAGTACTAATTTCTGCTCTTTCCTGGAAAGAGAACAACAAACGTTTAACTAGGCATTTTTAGGCATCCAAAAGCAGAAAGCTTGTGTTTTCATTTCTTTAATCTAATCTTCGGGTCCTGTGATGTGAGTATACCTTTGCTCATCTATCTCCTCTGTTTTTACCCAGATGTAAAACCTGAGGGTATGACTTTGCTGTTGCTAATGCCAGATCTCTACATCGTTGGATCACAGAACATACATATAGGGGGAGTTCAAGCAGAGGCACATTTCCACACTTTGCACAGACACTACCAGATCAACTAGAAGATACAAGATGACTTTATCTCTGCATGTGTCACCTGCAGCTGGCTCCTTTTTCAGATTGCCATCCAGTTTTCCAGCCAATTGCCTTGGAAGCCATGCTGTTTCACATGGGATATTTTGAACAGCTCCCTAGGAATGAGATGAAGGGGAGCAGAGATGACCCTGTTCCCACAGCCAGGCAAAACCCCAGGAAACTTCCTCCTAAAAGCAGTTGTGTGTCACACACTTCTGTCACCATTTGCACCTCAGTCTCATCATTTTTATTTCCACAACAGGAAGCTGCAGACCTAGTCTTGTTCAAGCCGTATAAAGCTGTACAGAGATTACCTGCATGAAGAATGCACTTTCTTATTCACTGTGAATCACACTTTGCTGGAAGCAGTACATATAAAGATGCAAGACTGACCCACGTCTCTCTTTTTTCTCCTTTTTCAGGGTAAGCAGCAGTAGCTAGCTTTCCCATGCCAGGAAGGAATGGTTGCTGGGACTTTTCTTCTCTGCTTTGCTGAAAATTTGATATTCCTGTTTTCACCTTCTTAGCTGCTTGCACCGAGAGGAAAAATTATGAAGGATGTCAGTGAGAATTCTGATGAGGTGGTACTTTGCAGTCACACGTATCTTTGAGAAGTGTTCGGGATCCGCTCAGCTTAGGAAGAGGACAGCATGACTTTGTGTTCTGTCTCAGGGTGCACCTGCAATGGTCCTCATCTGTTGATTGAAAATTATTCCTGATCTGCATGATGTCAGAGTGAGGTTGGCAGCTCACAGGAAAAGCACTTCAGTGGTTATGTTTGCTTGCTTCACATTTTTTCACTCAGTAACCTTGGCTAAAATTTCTACCTCCTGAAGCAGCAAGAGACAGATCCAATCACTGAACTGGGGACAGATGAATAATAACAAGCTCTGCAACACAGCCAGGGGTCTGAAAGTGGAAACCTCTACACCAGTGGAGATGGAATAGAAAATTCCATTAATGAAAAACAGGATTGGAATTTATGCTTATCTGTGTGAGCAACTGGGTTTGCTGGAAGCATGGTGAATGCAGCTACTCTATTAGTAAGATCTTTTCCTTTCCCCATTTGCTTTAATTAAATGAAGACATTTGATACTAAAACCTTTTAACATTTCTCCCAGTCACCCTTAGGTACAGGCAGGAAGCTCATCCTGTGCTTAGTCTTGCTGGCAGTTACTTGAAAGCTGGGTTTTGCTGCAGTCAGCACCAACATGTGTCACGAATTTAGGACTTTTGTTCTGATGAATGTATTCACAGGCACAAGAAACTGCACAGAAATCAGAGAGCATTGTAATAAATTTGCTTCTTCCTGCCCTGCCTCTTCTCTTAGAGCTTGTGAGTTCATTGGAGTAAGTCAGCAAGGTATAAAATGCTCAAAGAATCCAAAATATCCACCTATTTTAACACATGTATATAGATGCAAATACAAGAGGATTTCTGCTAGTGTCTACCCTCGCATACCTGTTCAACACATCTTCTGTGAGTCTTTGTAGTGTTCACCCAATAGAGTTCTTGCACTTTCAGTTCATTCCAGAACAGTATGTGTCATTTTTGTTTGATAGTAAATTTGTAGAAGACTTATGAGCTTCATTGCTTTTTAGCTCCATGTAGAAAATTTACTGCAAGGTCATCAATGTAGTTCTTTTACTGTGCTTAGTTACAGACTTGAATCAGAATGATTGGCCCAGCAGTCTCTAGAACACAGAACTGGCATGTAATAATTATGTGCTTTTCGGTTTTTAAGTGTTTGCATGACATCCTAGCTCTGTCAGAAAATCTAACAGGAAATAATAGGCCCAAGTGAGCTTTGTGTAGCTCCACTGAATTTAAATTGACCTATCTTAAGGAAAAATTAGATTTTTATAATAAACATTACTCCACCTTATTATTTTATTTTCATAATATCATGGTGAATTTAAAATATAATCAATAGACACTTGTCTGGAATCCTACCAAGTACAAAACAAGCACAAGAGGGATAGGAACTCCATTTGTACAGCAAATGTACAGCTCAGCAGAGCACACAAATCCACACAAAACTCAAAGCATACATTTATATTCTATTGCCTTTTTGGGGTATTAATCATAGAATAGTTAGTTAACGGGTATGCCTGGGTACTTTGCCTACCCGAATCCTGACAAAGTCAGTACGGTCAGTGACTATAAGGTATGGAAGCGTCCTATTTCAAGGCCAGGTTGGACGAAGCCTTGGGTGATATGGTTTAGTGTGAGGTGCCCCTGCCCGTGGCAGGGCGGTTGGGACTAGATGATCTTAAGGTCCTTTCCAACCCTAACTATTCTATGATTCTATGATTCTATTCCCCACACATGTGTGAGAACTTCTGGTTTCTACTGTAACCTAAAAGCAGCACAACTGCAATAAAAAGGATTCTACTGTTATGTTTAGTTCACTCAGAAGAAACTGCACAGGAAAAATCTGGTCATGTAACTTTAGTCTTTTTTTTTTTTCCAAATAAATGTGTTAACTACCTGTTACTCATCTAATGTACAGCAAAGCTCCTTAGGAGAAAAGTGAAACAATAACATAACAATATTCTAGGCAAGTAATTGGGAACTCCACATAAAAATTTCAGACAGCATTATTTTGTGCTAAGTTTATGAATGTGTGGAGTCAGAACTCACAAATGTGGGATACAGTAATTCTATTCTGATCCATGTGCCTATGCATATGATACCAGCCTTAAACCATACTAAATTACGAAGAACCAGCCATTCACCTTCTGAATTTGTCTCAACCCATCTTTGTCACTGGCATGATTCACTACTTATTCTGGACCAGAGCTTGGTACAGGGATGTACCTGGTTTTCATATAATGCATTCAATTTACAAGCCACAGAGAACACTTTTGTGACAGCTAGGAGCATTTTTCCATTATGTCTGTCTTCTATAGGTAAAGAAACAAATGAGGAAATAGGCCATAGAAAGTCAAGAGGTTGTCTAACTGCCATCACAGTTCATATGCATTCTAACAGAACTAACAGCCAACAGCTGCATGTGAGATAACCCTTAGTGAATTCAATTGCTTGGATGCCTGGCACATAAAAAAAAGTCCTCTTCTTCATTCTGGATGCATATGCTGGTAGTGAAGCTGCCACGAGTTTAGGAGTTCTAGAACAACTTTAATACTGTGGGTTTAGGCTATCTGTAAATAATGTGAAATCTGAGACTGTTTTGCCACTGATTCACAAATTAAAAATGAGAAAGTGGACTAAATGCATCAGATTAAGTATTCATAATGCATAATTCAAGTATTGGAAAGGCAATATTCCCATCGGTTTTGAAAGATTGGTCATATGTGTTTTAGTTTTCCTTCATCTCTTTTTTCTTTTTTTTCTATTTGCTCTCATCACTGATAATGCAACAGCTTTCAGCTTTGAAGAAATAACAGTCACCCCCACCCTACATATCAGCAACATTTGGTCAACAGGTTGATTTAACTTTTCATGGTATCCATACTTTTAATTTCTGATTGTGGGAAAACTGAGACAGAATCATTTAAAATCCTCTGAAGCAGTTTCTTTATAAAGAATCTTTTTATTTTATTCGTGCTTCTCTTCTTCACTGGTAAAATAACCATATTTTATGATCGCTGATACATATAATCCCCATATTCTCAGTGGGGCATTTCATGTTCTTTCTCACAGTGTTAACAGAAATGATGCAAAAGCTGATTGACAGCTCAATTATGTTTAGATCATTACAAACCAGACTCTTCCAGTTTTTAAACTTGCCAGAAATAAACATAAATATCCTGTTATTACTGTGCATGGGGAAAGCACTGAAATAACTAAGGTGTTGGTCAACAACACTTGTGCAAATGGAAAAACACTCCTTTGTGCTTCAAATATAAGCATGCAGATCATTCCTTATTTCTATTTAAAGGGATTTTTCCAATCATTAACATAATTAGGAAGATGACAAGAACTCTATCAAACCCAAATCTTCCACCTAACAGAGGAGTCTGTGGAAGATATAGAAGCAACTCGTTGCAAGCAAATTTGGGAACAGTCTTCTGTTCTCTAATGGTTCAAATAGGTTTAAAGTTTAATGTCCTTTTTGAAATGTGTTAGCGTTGACTGTTACAGCTCTGGCTGCAGTTCAAGGTATTATTTGCAAATTTGCATTGTAGTCGTACTTCACCATATCCTGATGCTGTATGAAATTTAGCTGGTAACAAGATCATTTTCCTAAAATCAACTACTTACAAGACTCCCCTTTAATTTTTTTAAGGCCTTCTTCCAACAATTAAATAGACATTTTTCAGTGCACTATTTCCCTTGCCCTTCTTCCCACCACCCACGATCCCTCAGCACTCAAATGAAAAATCAAAAATAAATGTTAAATTTTAAAATGCATTTTGATTTTTGTGAGAACTTATGACTCATGGTCCTGGTGTGCTCAGCTGGAGAGATGTGGAGAAAATAAATCATAGAATAAGATAGGTTGAAAAAGACCTTTAAAATCATCAAGTCCAACCTTTACCACAGGACTGCCAAGACCACCATTAAACCATATCACTAAGGGCCTCATCTACACAGTTTTCGAACACTTCCAGGGATGATGATTCCACCATTTTCCTGGGCAGCCTGTTTCAAAACCTGATTATCCTCTTTGTGAAGAAATTGTTCCTAATATCCAATCTAAACATCCTCTGGTGCAGCTTGAGGCCATTACTTCTCCTATTGCTTGTGACTTGGAGAAGAGACCAACCACCACCTTGCTCTATCTGCCTTTCAGATAGTTCTAGAGTGATAAGGTTCTCCCCATGGCTTCTCATCTCCAGACTCAACAACCCCAGTTCCCTCAGCTGTTTCTCATCACACTTGTGCTCTGGGCGCTTCACCAGCTTCATTGTGCCTCTCTGTACCTGCTCCAACACATCAAGGTCTTTCTTGTACTTATGGGTTCAGAACACAGGATTCAAGATGCAGCCTCACCAGTTCTGAGTACATTGTTCACTGCGCCTCTCTAATTTTTCAACCAAATGCTTTTTCTGAATTTGGAAGGTTTCCCTGGGCAGCAAACCTCCAGAAATGTCCAGCTCTTGTCCATGTATTTGTCATGTAGGAAGGGTTTCCCGAACAACTCAAAATTTTTGCTTTTCTCTTTTGCCAGTTCCTAATCTAGTAAACTTTCTTCAGATTCTCTATATTACTGTATTTCACTGCCTTGTACAAACAGGAAGAACAAGTGAATTTTGATCAGACTTACAGAGACTACAGCAGTGACTGCAATTGCTCTATCTTTATCATTGCCATGTTTTTATCACTGCCATAGGCTGTCTGGTATGGAAACAAGCTAAGACTCAGACCACTGGAGTCTGGGGCCCATTACAGCACCAGTGTGCAAGATCTAGAGTTAGGAGCAGAAGCTGGAGATCCAAACACCAGCAATGCCCAGGGTTTTGGTGAAGCCCTAAGTAGCAGTTCTAGAGATGTTCATTTGCACATCTCCTGACCCATAACAAGGCTGGTGCACACAGCCCAGTGAAATACAACCTGACTTTGTCACATACAGATCTGTGGCTCACTCATATGGGCTGCCAGTGCTGAGTGGCCAAGAGTGAGTCTCAGCAGCCAGAGATTACCATGAAAGCAGAGCAGCCAGTGCTCTGAGCTATGCGAATCCACATCTTGGGAACTGCCAGGAACCCTCTTCTGAAATACAAGATACTCATTACAGCAGGACCCTGCCACATGAGTCCCTGGCTGAGCTCCCTGGCAGCTCTGCAATGACAGCAGACAGCTGGGCTCTATAATTGGCCCCAGGAGAAGGTTAAACCTCTCTGTTCAAACAACTGGATGCATGGTACCAATGCTGTACTCGGAACAAAGAGGAAAAAGAGCAAAGGACTTAATCTGCTCTGACACAGTGGAGTACTTTTATGTTCAGAAGGCAACTTGTTGATGAAGAGAGGTACTGCAGAGTGATGACTTCTCACTCCCTGAATTTTACCTACACCTTGTTAATAATTTGTGATTTCAAGACACTAAAGGACATACAGCACATTTTTTTTGTATAGTGCTGTCTGACCTCTTCTGCCAAATACTAGTAACTGAACACATATCTAACACACCATACAGGATTTTAAAAGTCTTCTGTCACCAGAATAATGCCTACAGGTACTAATGTAGCCCACATTCTTCCTCAAGTGTAAACTCTGTTCACTAAAGAAGAACATTTCTATCTCCTTTCCTCCAATATACAGAATTGAAAATCTTTATCAGTTCATTACAGATAGAAGAATCGCTTTCTTCTGAAACATCACAGATGTGCAACAAAGTACTAATGGTGCCTAATAAGAAATGAAACAAAAGATGGACTTAATTGTAAAAGCTCAGGAGCCAACAAATTTGGCATTTCTACTGAGATGTATCAATTCTCACTCAACCTTTAATTTTCTGCGACTGTAAAAGGGATTTTTGCTATCAACTTCCATGGCGGCAAAACCAGGTTGCTGATGTCTTTTTACTCGGTTTCCCAGTCAATAAAATAAAAAGGCTTCTTTCATGGGTGCATAAACACAGTAATGCTGTATATTTGATTCCAGAATGTTATTGAAACTGATTGATGTAGCTCATTACTGGACTGCTTGTAAGTCCCTTCCATGGCAGCAAGTTTTGTCGGTGTTATGAACACAGCCATGCTTATAAGCATATCTGTCACGAATACAACACATTTGTGATCACAAAATCACAAGTTTACAGAGCAAAGCAGAAGGAGAGGCGGGGTGGAGGGACTGAAGCCTTGTCACTGGTGGTAAGCCATGGTCAGTAGGGTGTGTCCTTTTCCCATGTGAGGGCAGATCTCTGCATTTCTTCCCATTATCAGACTGCTGCTCTGTCTATCCTTGAAACATCTAAGCACAAATATGCCTGCATGACTATGCATGAGGGTGCACACTTATCCGTAGGTGGATTTCAAAAGGGCTTAAGGGGACCACAAGCACTCAGATCACATTGTAATACAAATTGTCCACATGTTCTTTGGCTAATGATTACTTTTTCCTTCTTAGGATTATTTACATATTCCACTCACTTAAAAGAGAAAAATGAAAACACAAATCCTTTAAAAATTTAAGTAAGCTTTAAATAAACAAGGCCAAGATAAAACTCATATTCAAAGATACTGACAGAAGATTCATGTGGGGTAAAAGATTGTATTGATTCACCCCATCTCACTTTCCAAACCATTTTTCTTACAGCATCACTTTTTCCATTTACAGCAACACTTTTTCCATTTGCTGTATCTTCTCTCTAGCATAATGTAGTCTAAAGAGTGAAATCTAGTTTATCTCAGCCCTAGGGCCCCACCCTATCATATTTCATTACATCAAGTTTTATAATCATCAGATATATTTTTCACCTTAATCTTACACAAACTGCTCCCTTCCTATTTGCATTTTAATATACACTTTAGCTTCTGCAAACTTCTTTCAACTTTCTATAGCCCATGTTTATGTAAAACCTCCAAATACCGCTGCTGTGCCATGGAAAATCCAGTGGCACAGGTACGTAAGCATGATAACTATGACCTTGTCCCAGAGCTGACACAATGCGGAAATCTGACCTTACATTATGCTGCCACAGAGGGGCTCCCTTATGATGGACTGTCTTGGGTTCAGCAGTAGCAGTCATTTTTCTCTTTCTTAGTAGCTGGTGCAGTGCCATGTTTCTGGCTTTCAGCCTGTGCATAATGCTGATGACACCAATGTTTTTAGTTGCTGAGTCATGTTTACTCGATTAAGGACTTTTCAGACTCATGCTCTGCCAAAGAGGAGGGGACGCCACGAGAAAGCAGAGACAGGACACCTGACCCAAACTAGCCAAAAGGGTATTCTGTACCACAGCACGTCATGGCCAGTTTATAAACTGGGGGCAGTTACCTGGAAGGGCTAGATTGCTGCTCAGGTCAGGCTGGGTATCAGTTGGCGGGTGGTGAGCGGTTGTATTCTCTTCCCTTGTTATTTCCCTTATCATTATTATTATTGATGGTATCAGTAGTGGTTTTGTGTTATACCTTAGTTAGTGGACTGTTCTTATCTCAACCCATGGGAGTTACATTCTTTCAATTCTCCTCCTCATCCTTCTGGGAGTGGGGGGAGGAAGAAGGCAGGGGAGTGAGCAAGCGGCTGTGTGGTCTGAGTTACCAGCTGGGCTTAAACCACGACATGGACCTTCAGCAGTTCTCAGCAGAAGGAATAGCTCAGTTTTTCTACTTCTATGTGACCCAAAGCTCAGCTATAAAAAATGTGCCATCTGCTGAAAGGTCATGCTCTGATTTAACATCCCTGAAGACTACTTTTTCCATTTAAGCTATGCCCACATTGCTAAAGGAGCCTCAGGGAGCTATCCTGAGCAGCCAGCCATAGTACTGTAGAGTGGCTTACATCTGGACTGCTCAGCACTGCCAGCTTCTGGAGAAAGCTAAACTTATTTTTAACACTTTATAGAAACCCATATGTTCATGTGTCCTCTATAGTAGCCCTTGGGATAGTAACTATTTGTATGTGTGATTTAGCAATCCCAAACACCTGACATATCATGGCACATTAAATTGTGTGTGGGGGAGGGTCATACCATAATGTCAAGCATGAGTGACATGGAACATGGCATAAAAGAAATTAAGGAAAATAGGGGTATAAGGCCTGCAAAGGTAATGCTGAAAGACTGTGCACAAGAACGAGCCAAGACTATTGTGGACGGGTCCAGACTGCTGTCCAGCAGAGGGCCATAAAGATGACTAAGGCAGTGGAACATCTCTCCTATGAGGAGAGGCTGAGCGCTTGGAGTGCTCAGCCTAGAGAATGCTTATGGGGGGATCTTATCAATGTGTATAAATACCTGAAAGGATTGTGCAATGAAGACAGAGCCTCAGTGGTGCCTAGGCAGTGGGCAAAAATTGAAACTCAGGAGGTTCCCTTTGAACATCTTGAAACACTTGTACTGTGAGGGTGATCAAGCACTGGCACAGGTTGCGCATTCCATCCTTGGAAATATTCAAACGCTGTCTGGACAAATTCCTGGGCAACCTGCTCTAGGTCCCCCAGCTTGAGCAGGATGGTGTCGTGGTTTAAACTAAATCTGCACAGTTCCCCCTTTGTTTCCCCTCCCCGCCCCCCCTCACCTTCCCACTCCCGGAGGGATGGGAAGGAGAGCCAGAGGGTTACAACTCCCACAGATTGAGGTAAAATCAGTCCAGCAATCAAGGTATAACAGAAATAACTACCGGTACCAATAACAAATCAATGTTAGAGGAGACAAACAGGGAGAGAGAATACCATACCACCCGCCGCCACGAGGCCAGCCTGGAAGAGAGAGAGCTCCCCCCTCCCCTCCTGGCCAGCTTCCAGTTGCCTCCCCGAGCCCAGCCCGGAGCGTTAACCCCTTCCCTCCCGGCCAGCTCCCAGTCCCCTCCCCGAGCAGGACGTGCTGTGGTATGGAATACCTCCCCGACTAGCCCAGACCAGGCACCCCATCTCTCCCTCCTCCCTGGCAGAGCATGAGCTACTGCTAAACCCATGACAGATGGTTAGACAAAATGACCTCCAGATGTTCCTTCCAACCTCAAACACTCTGGGATTCTGTGAAACCTTTACTAGGATTGAATTAACTGAGTGACTAAGTATGTCACTCAGTAGAGAAAACTGAAATTTTACTCTAAAATTTGAATGCAACAGAGAATATGTAAGTTAGCAAGTTTTCAGGGCAATTTCAAGTCTGGCCAAAGCTCATATTTTTCATCTGTGGGCCCAGCATGCCTGGCTAAAATTAGGGCTGTCTTTTCTTCACCTTTGAAATAATAAGACATATTCATTAAAATAAAAATTGAAAGCCTTAACAAAGAAAAGTGATGACTCCACATTTGCAGGAAACATTTGCTTTAAAATCATGGCATGAAATGCTATCTTGACTTTGTAGGGAAAGATGGAACTTACTGAAACAAAATTGGTAATCAATTTAGTCTTTTGCAAAGAAAAGAAAGATCAGAATGAAGTAAATGCAAATGAAAAGTACAGCCACTTATCACTGATTGTGCTGGTAGGACTTTTTTCTGTGATGTTCCATACCTGTCAGCACCTTCTTAGAGTGTAAAACATAAGAAGAATAATGTATTTTTAAATGCTTAAACTACATTTTATTTTATCTTTCTGTGGAGGTGCAAACTCTGCTGGCAATTACTCTTTACCCACAGTTTGCAGGATTCATACCAAAATTCTCCTCCACATGGAGAGGTATGTCATCTGCTTTTACTGAAATCAGCACATTTCTTTTAAATCTGCTGTGGCCTTTAATTAAAGTATTTTCTTTTTGTTTTTTTGTTTTCATTAAGCTGACAGAAAGGGAAGAACTTCAGATCACTGAATGAGAAACTTCCCAATATTTCCTGAGGTGGTTTTGTAGTCATCATTTTTTCTCAAAAAAAATCTCAACATTATACATCCATCTATCTATTCATCCATGGATACATATAATTCCTGTAGCTATCTACCCATCCATCCATCTATGCATCCCATACACATCTACTATCTGTGTTTACCTATTTATTCATGTAAAGAGGTATTCATCATAAGAAATCAGGTTGCCTTGCAACGCTAAAATTTTTGATATTATTTCCTACTCACTACCTTCCTATTCACTACCACAGAAAGCTGTGAATATTGGAGCAGTTTGACTGAGGTCTATGGGCTATGATTTCATGGGCTAAGAAATACAAACCCTGATATTGCTCTGTGTGAGACCCAGTTTCAGGCTGATCTCTCTGTTTCCATTGGGCAGCCTCAGTGATGTTAAAGCTTTCCTAATATTAATTTTCCAAGTGAGGTGCCACAGGGCTAGTAGTAGAGTTGTCGATGGGAAAAAGGACAGAAACTAAGACATAGGACACACAGTATAAAGAAGTGCAAAATCTTTGCTGAAAGACAACTAGCAAGGATACAATGGCAATCGCTGTTGCAAAGTACTGGAGATGGACAGCCGCCTAACATCAGACAGAGAAAGGCTGTGAAAAAGAAGCCTCTTGTAGTAAAGCACTCTTTTAGAGCATGAGTATCACCAGACTGGTATAGAGCTAACAAATCCTGACAAAGGACCTAAAAGGAAAACAGTGAACATAATGAAGAATCATTTCTCTTCAATCGAATCAATCTGTTCTTAGATTGAAACTAAACAATATAATTCCCAGACCTACTCTTTATCTTTTAATCTTCATTTTACTGTCCATTGCCTACCTAGCAGGTTCTTCAACCCTCCACTATCAATTTCTTTCAACAAATTTAAATAAATTATATACATATATTCATACAACACAGTTTTTAATCAAATGCATGTGGTGAGAAGGAAGATATTTAAAATGCAAAATCAAAACTGGATTATATTTTCTGCAGAATATGAAATCCAAATTTAAATCTAGTCATAAGTCATCCCCATGATACAACACAGTGAACCGTACCATCACAGCTGAAGGTCCATACCACTGGAAAGAATTTGAAATACAAGCTGGATCTGAAATTCAAATCTAAATACAGGCTTGTGTCCTGGTTTTGACTGGGATAGAGTTAATTTTCTACATACAACAGTGTGTAGCTTGCACCTCTCTTGTCTTCTTACTGGACAAGAAGCAAGAACGAGTCAAATGGGAAGAATAAAAGGGTAAACAAGAATTGCTGTCCAAGACAGAAATTCTTCTTTTATCATTTTGTATCCTCATGTCCTTAGTATGTCTACCATTATCTCCTTCTGCATTTTTCATAGTAAGTCATACATACTGCTCTCAGGGACATCCATCTGGGGTTTCTCCCTAACACCCTTCTTTGCAGCTGATGTCTCTTCCCTCAGACCCATATCCTTACAGTGTGGATATTCTTCACATCAGCATGATTGCTGGGGCAAAGCACATTTCCTCTGATGGCTGTTCAAGAATGAAGGACCACTGAAATGTTCAGCTATTACTTTGTACTTCTAGAATCAGCAGGAATGCCTGGGAATTAAGATGATTATAGGAGAGTATCTGCCCAAGAGGGTAAAATGTATTTGCTGCACAGTGATGTTGACAGCAATAAAAAAGTACAAGGGAAGAAAACAAAAGTCAATAAAAGCTGATGCTGAGTGTGCAATTAAACAAAGAGTCAAGTGTTCATTGCTTGAGACTGTTATTCAAATGACCTTATCTCTACTTCTCTACAAATATACGCTTATCAAGAGAAAAAGCAGTATGCCGTGTTCACTTCTACAAAGGCAATCTCAAAACGTGTGCTGAGAGAATAGTCACACATTCCTCTATGGAAGGATTTTGTTGTTGTGGTTCCAGTATTTCTCATTTCTCAGATGGGGCAATTTTTCCAACAGCATAGGTTCTCTTGGAAGATTAGAGCCCATTTCCTTTTGTTTAGAAATTTGTGTGCTTTATTGTCAGAAAGGACCGCTACAATCATCTAATTTAAAAACTTCCACACAGAGCACTTGTCTTTTTTTTTTTTTTTCCTAGAAATTGGACTAATGGGAATCCAAAACTGAATTTTGCCTGAAAGACTCTAGACAATGGCAAATCTATCACCTTCTCCATGGAGATTCTTCTGATGTTTAGTTAACCTTAGTGTTCAAAACTGTGTTTTATTTCAAGCTTGAATTTGCCTGACTTCCAGCAAATTACATTTTGTTATATTGCTGTCTGCAAGACTGCAAATCTCATTATCATAGCTTTCCATGTCTAGTGACCTCAACAAAATAATTAGGTAATCTTTCAATCTTTTCTTTGGTAAACTGAATAGACAGTTTGAAGTTCATGGAGTAAGAGGTTTTCCAGTCTTTTTTTTTTTTAATTTACAATTTATGTGGCTAAAAGTTATTTCAAAGGGGCTGGCAAGCACTGGGTATTATCTTCCTAGAAATCAATAAACTTACTTAACACAGGGTTTACTGTGTATTTCAGAAGTCAAGCTCAGGCACTCCTAGGTGCTATTGACCTCCTCTCGTTAGACTGTAAGTACTGCATCAGAAGCTGTAAGTAGGAGGCATGGCTGGGAGAGAAACCTCCACCAGATAGACATTAGATTTCGTAGGATTTGCTTTCCTAAACATGGGTATGTAACACTTTTTTAATTGATAGGAGACATCCCACATGGCCCCAGCTGTTCTTCTAAGATTTTGGGGTCTCTTGTGTGTCATATCTACCACTCCCAGGGCAGCTGAGTCCAGTTTCTTAGGATACTTAAAATGGCACCTCTTTTAGGTTATCTTTTGTTTGTTTTAAATGAACGGAATTCTACCTTCTGTGTCATGTTAGAGATATGCAAAGCGGATATGAAATTTAAGAGCATTCTCAGAATTTTGTGATTCTGAAAGCTCTATGCCACTAGTGTATTTTACCAGAAATCTATGCCAAAATAAGCAAAATGGAGTAGAGTTGCACCTAAATATTATCTTATTACTAGAGTATTTGCTGATAATCTCTATTAACTACTGCATTTTCAGCTCTGCTAGTGAAAGAGTTTTAATCCACTTAAATCCTGTTCATTCTATATAACTTTTAGTTTGGGATTTTTTTTTCCTCTCAAGATACCATGTGGTACTAAATCAAATTCCCTAGAGAAATCCAACAAATCCATTGTATCAACAAATTTGTTTTCATTAACAAGGTTTAAAATCTTTAAAAAAAAAATAAAGCTTTTTTTGGCAAGGTTTGCTTTCTACAAAACTAAGTTTCCTGATATTATTTATATTTTTACTTTCTAATTTTTCATTAACAAAGTCCCAAATTAATTGTTCCATTATCTGATCCATCAATGAATCAACCTAACTGGTCTGCTGTTCATTGGTCTATCTCTTTTAACACATATAAATTATACAAATGGCAGCCCTCCAACAATTTAGATTTTTCTCTTTCAAAAGATATTACATATTAACATAAGCTGTTTACAAAATTCCATAGCTGATTTACTGCTCTTGCAGATATTATCTTACCCTGCTGATTTTAAAATATTTATCTTTAACACATGCTGTTTAATACTGGCCTTTCTTATGAAGGATGAGCCTTACCATCTATCTCTGTTACTGCGTAAGCCAGGTAAATCTCCCTGTTCCAACCTAGGCCTTCCTAGGCAAGAACAAAAATCAGCACTGAGAAAAAGAGTTTATGCATGGACACAATGGGTAGATGTAGTTCAGAAGCTCCTCAGGGAGGGAGGGAACATTCTTGAGGTTTTCCTTGTTATCTTTCAAGTCATCGCCTCTGCTGAAAATACTTTCAGAAGTGTAACAGTATCATGAGCAAACACTGCTCATCGACATGTGTTGTATTCTCTTATACCTAAGGCATAGGACTATGAATTTAAAATTCTGGATTCCATTCATATCTGACTGGCATGAAAAAATATTGTTTAAGCTTGTTTTAATTTCTTGTGCTCATTTACTCTCTCATCTTTTATTCTGACTGCATTCAAACTGTAAATTCTCTGGGACAAGGACTGTCTCGTGTAATCAGTTATACCTTCTTTACCACTATTAAAATTAGGGCCTTAATGTGCTACATATATTTGATAACACCAGTGACTGACAGATAGGACCACCTGGTGGTGGTATAACTCAAATGAATTCCATTAAGATCCTTTCATCTCAGCAGAGAGCTCTGGGAACACCACAGTCAGTTGGTTACAGAGAACATGCATCTCAGCTGCTTGTCTGAAATTTTAATTAGAATGTAAAGCAGAAGTGATCTTCACTACCTGCTATTTATTGGTTCTGGGCAATGATTTCTGCCTTCCAACAGAAACCTAAATACAAAGTGTTTTACAAAGCTCAACCACATCTGTAATTTATTATTTTAATTATTTTTTATTCCCCTCTTTCTTGTGCCACCTGATATATACCTTTTTTCCTTTTCTTCTGTGTAAGTAGAAAACTGAATGTATTGTTTTATGTATGAATTATATATATAAGAAATAAAAATATTAATATTCAACCACTCAAGCTACCACAAATCCTTATTTTCCAGCTGTACTCTTCCCTTTTCCCTATATCCCTATACTGCCCCTAGGTGCTGGAACATACACTTCATCCAGGATACCTTTAAGGAGCCTCTGCACCCAAATACATGGCTCAGAAACAAGCCTTTATTTATAAAAGATTGTGTAGACAACAAAACTGTTGCACATATATGAATACCAAAGATGGCAGATGTGAATGTGTGTATGAGATGAGTGTGAAGACACAATCTGGAGATAACAGGGGAGTCACTGTACAGCCAGAGCCTGATTGTTTTCTCAGAATATGCATAAGTGTGTTGCAAAGGGGACTTTAGGCCTTGAACCCTTAATAAGAAATGGTATTCACAGTTAGTACGAACTTTTCAGGCGGTAGAACTAGCCTCTTCCCATGTCTTTGAATGCTTTTCTTCTCAGTCTTCTCTTTTCTAGACCTTTGGCTTCAGCTGTATTTTCTTCAACTCAATTACATTGATGGACCCAGCAGGCCACATGCAAAGGTGGAGTTTTCAGTATAGAGGATGTGAGCAGCACAATGGGAGGCTGATACGAGTCTAAGAACTCATCTGTACAATCTTACTCATTTTGAAGAGCTACTAACGTCAGTGTGATTACTTGCATGGTCCAAATGCTCACCAGTGTTATGGCTGTACATTCCAGGCCAGGACAGAGACATCATTCTGCTGTCTTACCCATGCTGAGAATTGCTTTGATATAAAATAGTCATATTCAGTAAAAATGTTTGTCCTGATAAATAAAACTGATAGACTCTATATCCCTACAGCATCAAGCCAGTCCAGTAACTTCTGTGGGTTGATCCAGTACCTGACTCTTAAGACTATTGATTATACCGATCTCAGCCTTCATGTAACTTGTTATTGGGCCTCAATCTTAACATGTAGCACACTTAAACATGAAATGCTGTACAAACTTTGTCTAGAATATTAGTTTCTAGCCATTGCAGCTCTAGCAATACATTTGCAATATGAATGAAAATCAGTGATTTGCAAGTGTCAAAACTTATCAAATGTATTTTGATGCAGAAGAATTTACTATATTTTTTCTAAAAATAATTTAAAAATGTGTTTTTATATATAAAAATAAGATCTCCAAGTTATTAACATATTCAAGACAAAATTCAGAAGTCATAACTGTGGGGAAAATACTGGTGTTTGGTGTACAATTTTTGAAGTAGCAACAGCAACTTAGAGAAGTCACAAAATAAAGGGCAAAAAGAATGAAAACAAGACACAGCACAGATGGATAAAGCCCAAAATAGTGGCATGTTGATAAGAATGGTTGAAACAAGAGCAGAAAACAAAGGAAGATCCCTCTTCTAAACAGACTGTGATATAATATTGATATGGATTGTCCTGATGGACATTGAATGTTTCAGAGCACATTTATCCCAGCCCTCTATCTTCAACAGTGGCCATTAGTGTAAACCTAGGAAAAGTGACCAGGATAAATCAAGTATGATACTTTCTACTCTCATACTTGTCCATAGATTTCTTGTGCATTTTGTAGTTTGTCTATTTAGCAACCTCCAATGAATATCTCCACCAACTTCCTCTCCTATTTTCCACTGAGCCCATATAAATTCCTCTTACCTGCAACACTCTTCTGCTATGAGGAGTCCCACAGGTCTGTTACATGGAGAAGTTCTGATCATGGAGAAGCGCTTATGTTTGGCATTGAGCTAGCAGTACTCGTGTTACATGTCTTCAGAGCACCATTTATCAATAAAGAGGTAATGTAAACTTTCACAGTCATGCAGAAATTCCTAAGAGTGGAACCATGCAGACTGGTTGTGGTGAGACTACGTAGCATAAGTCACAAGCATACATCTGTATCTATATTACTAGCAGCACAAAACATTAGCAGTGCTAATAATCACAGTAACTTCATGCTTTTTGAGACTAACATAGCTTTATTCTCCACTTGTCTTTGACATTTGAAAAACTCAGCAAGCTATAGGGCCTGAAGCAAATTAATTTTTAATTGCACTAGAGCATCTCCACCTGGTCTGTGGTTATCACAACCAAAAATAGCTGTGAGCAAACTCATTTTTCCCCTGCTCAGTGAATTGCATTGCTCCATTTCTAAGGCTAGTGATCTCAGCCAGGGTAAGACTAATTATAAGTAGCTACTACTGGAGATAAGACACCCCCCCTCCAATAAGTAACCCAGTATGTCAAATGGGCAAAGAAAGGAGCCCAGTTAGCATCAAATCATTAAATCCTATAAATCCTCTATATCTACAGATTACGCAGTTTATTCACTTTCAGTGCCCTGCCTCATACAGGAGAGTTTTAGACAAGTCAAATATCATGCAGCCACAACGCAGCAACAACAATTGTATGACTTTTTACCTGAATTTGATAAATTCAGTTAGATGGCTGGCAAATGCAAACAATTCTGGCAATACCAGCACAGTCTGAAGGCAGAACAAAAAGTTTTCAGTTAGCTCCTCACAAACGGTATGTCACAATGGGCATCGTGACCATATGAAGATGACAATTATTCCAACTATAACAAATAATGCCTCAAAGCACTGTTGTCCTGCAGCAGTTAGTTTGATTTCCACTTAACTCTTCCTAATACCAGTGATTTGGCACCATTTAGTGAAAGCAAAATCACATATAGCAATAATATTTCTCCCATCAAGAAATTAAAATATGTTTTCACATTTGATATTAACCAATAATAAAACAAAATGATGACCACTTATGGATGACACAAAGGAACAAATATATCAACAAAATAAACAACCAAAATCCACAAAGCCAACAATCAACCAAAAAACAACAAAACACACAGTCAATCTAAGTCCAGACTGATACAAAACTTCATCCGTAGTGACTCAAACACACAGACTCACACTCTGCAACTTAGCAGGATCTGTAAGTATCAGAACACATGGTACACATGGACACAATGAGATCTAAATATCAGAAAAGCATGAGCTGTGGACAGTTATTTTTTTCTTGACTTTTTAAAAAAAGCATAATTCTTATCTTAGTCTGTTCAAATTATTCCTGCAATAAGAACATGTCCTTGAATAAAACAGACCAAAAACTTTATCAGAGATTTTAATTTATTTTTTTTTAAACCTGGTATTGTCCATTTAACAGGATGTTGTGGTTATCCACACAAACCCACCCCAATAGGCCCTGTGGCTTGGGTTTGAGATCAGTTTCTGTTACTGTCAGTTTTCCAGCAGTTCGTTTAGAACTTGCAGGGTTCTGTATTTCATGTTTTACTAGTACTCAGGTTAAGCCTACATGTTTCCAGTTTATTCTGTTGACTCAATAAGGCTCTCAAACTTTCTCTTCAAGAAATCTCAACCACAAAAGAAAAAGCAAGGAACTCTACCACATTGTAGTGGCTACGAGCAACTATACATCTGCTTGTGTAGCAGCCCGAGCACTCTTGATTCACATTGACATGATTACGACTCAGCACCTCAGAACAATCAGGTTGTGTGCATCATGGGCTGGGCATGGAAGGACCACAGCATTCAGAGCTGGGCATGGCTGATGCATCCCAGCCCAGCGATTCTGCATCAGGAAAGAGTAATCAAGCCTGTCTATCTAGTATACACTTATGTTGTTGCTGAGGAAATAAGAAAGAATGGAGGGCATCCTGCTTTTTTTGCATTTAGCACACTGTGGCTACATAAAGGTGATCTGAATTGCTGCCTGGCATTTGGAAAAGCAGTGGGATGGTGTAACAAACACCACCGCAGGATCTAGGTAGGTGGAGGTGGGTTGGGGGTGATAAGCAGGTAGAAGGAAAGTTTGGTTTACTCTGCACATAGAGCATCTACCTATACTGAAGGAGAGAAAATATTCTGCATCCTCCAAATTATGCTAAACATCGTCTATTTCACCCCCAGTGCAATCAGGAACCCCAGGAAGAACAATTTGCTGTACAAGACATAATCAGTTCTCCAAGGCACAATGGTTCTGCATGCAACCCTCTACCATGGAGAACAGACCACACACAAAGAGCATGTGATAACCCACAGCTGCTAAAGACACCTTATGTGTGCCTCCTTCAAAATGCTGCTCTCTTGTCAAAAGCAGTATGAAAATAAAGGCTTAGTTAAGCTTGAGGTCTTTTGAAAATTTAATTTTAAACAACAGACATTTTCATTCAGTTTTCACAGCTCCAACTGACTTTTCATAATACAGTTATTCTTCTTACTTGCTGGCACCTAAAGTAGATAGAGGAATGTTCAGCTCCTTCAGCATTTGGAACCCAGTTTCTCTTTTTCAGAAAAGTGAAGGTATTTTACTTTGGTATGAGATGCTTTGTAATCTTTCGTTACCTAACTATTAAACTCAAATTTTCTCCATATTTTCTGTCTTCTTTTGATTAATCCTGACATCTCCATTAAATCTTATGGAATTGTTTAGTTAACAACATAGTGCTTTTATTTTGACTTTCCCCTTTCTATATCTGCCTCTCACTCTAGGACAAATTCTGCTGTTACAGTAGGATCAAGAGAACTGCAGCTAACAAAAAAAAAATATATATATATATATATTTTGAACCTCAGTAACTCAGTAAGCTTTGCAAGGCTCAAGAGAAAGGACATATGAATTTAAATCTCTGTTTTCAAGCAAAGCTTTTAATTGCTTTGTTCCCTTGCTTTACTACTGATCCTAAATAACACTAAATCCTCACAGTTACGATTTTCCAAGAAAAAAAAGTGGGTCTTTTTATTATTTTCTCCAGTATCAGTGTGACTTTGCAAGACTGTGAAAAGACTGCAGTTCTAACCTTAGCAGAAAGGGAAAGGAACCTCAGATGATTACTCAGGATTCTTATAATTTTGGTTGTTTACTTTAAGATCATATATTTTCGCAGTTGAGCTGGAAGGACTTACATGGCACTGCTTATTTCTGAAATATTTAATTTTTGTTTTAACCTGAAACACTACTTTCAGCTAAAGTGTACCATTTTCATATTCTCCAGCCCACTTGAAAAGCCATTTATTTGTTTTTAAAAGAAAATTAACTGTTGAACAACATTATAAATCTATTATAAGTAAACATATTATAATAACTATGTATTAATCAACGATCCTATTTTTAATATAGGCTACACATTTGTTTGAGATCCTCAGCATTCATATATTTTTTCCACTGCTGTGTTATATGCCATCAGGGCCAGTGGTCAATGGTAAGCATTCAGGAGTGTTCTCTATGAAGAAACCCTGTCTTACCAGATCCCGAGTTTTCTTGCAGAGCTTGTGGGGGAATAGCATGTTATTTATGAATCACCACCCCCAGAAGGGAGAACACCTTGCTCTTCACAAGTCACTCTGAAGATAACCTTACTACAAGAAAAAAAAGCACATATGAAATCGGCAGACACATGCTTCATTTTGCATTCTAAATTGACTATGTGCTTCCACTCAGATGAAACTTCTCCTTTTGCCCTCAGATGTCTCTAATGCAAAACTTAATCAGGAAGCTTCTTATATGATGGTTCAACCCTTTAGATGACCACTAGACTAGACTTGTATTGAAAAGGAGGAGGTGACTGCTGCCCACCTGATCCAGCCTCCCTTCTTCATCCAGCCAGATGGACAATCATACTAAGTAATGGATTCAGGTGAAAGCCAAACCTGTAAATGAAAAACAGAAGTCATAGAATCATAGAATCATAGAATAGTTAGGGTTGGAAAGGACCTTAAGATAATCTAGTTCCAACCCCCCTGCCATAGGCAGGGACACCTCACACTAAACCATATCGCTCAAGGCTTCATCCAACCTGGTCTTGAACACTGCCTGGGATGGAGCATTCACAACCTCCCTGAGCAACCCATGCCAGTACCTCACCACCCTAACAGTAAAGAATTTCTTCCTTATATCCAGTCTAAACCCCTGCTGTTTAAGCTTCAACCCGTTACCCCTTGTCCTATCACCACAGTCCCTAATGAATAGTCCCTCACCAGCATCCCTGTAGGCCCCCTTCAGATACTGGAAGGCTGCTACGACGTCTCCATGCAGCCTTCTCTTCACTCCTCTCTAATTACTGTGGGGCTCTACAAGGCTGACTGAGGCACATGAGAAAAGGTGACAATCATATCCAGCACTGGTAATTTGGTTGAGGCTGAGCCTTTGCTTTTGGAGCTGCAGATTAACATGGTCACATAGCCATTGCTTTAGCTTCCTTCCAACTACTGATTATCTTGGGTTCATCTAGGGTGCTAACAAACATTTAACCCCTTATGAAGTTATTTTCATTTCCACCTGCTGGAAGTGATATATAAATCTTAGGGTGAAACCTCCTTCATTTTAAATGAGACAAAGGTATGAGACATTCATTTACAGCCCATACATACATACAACTGAGACCCATGTTCATGGCATACAATGTTAATGTTAGAATGAAATATGCAGTTTCAACCTGAAAAGCCAAAGCATATGTTGAAATAAAACAGGTTAGCATTTACAAGGGAAAATAGCTCAGTTTTGAAAAGGACTATGGGAAGTGCTCTTAACTTTTTTTATGCACTCTTAAATTTTTTGATGATGCTTGAATCTTCCATCTAGAGCTGAATTCATGTGTAGTTTCAACCTCTCCAAATGAATGTGGCCAAGTGCCTATTTATAAGAAAAAAAAAAGTCTGAAAATTGTTTAGTTTTACCAGCTACCTTCTAATCTACCATTCTAATATCTATCCCTTTGTCTGACAAACACAAAGTAACAGGATATGAACTACACTGCTGAACACTGTTCAGTCCCAGAAAACTGCTGTTACCTCAAAATAAGCTTTTGTCCAACCTTCTCCAGCCTGCTCAAGGGATGCTTAATTAAGGTTCCCAGTAACTCTGTAAGGTAATGAAGAATGGGGTTGATTGAAGAATAGGGTTGTAAATGAGTAAACTCAAGAATGTTAGGCTTTGTTAGCAACTATAGAGAAAAGGAATTTACTAAGATAAGCTTTGCCAGAACTGCCTGGTCGTTACTGATATGACTGATATGACAACAATCCTAAAACAAAATGATGAAGAAATAACCACCAGGGGTTTGAAAGCCCCCTACCCTATTTTTGTATGCATACAGGAGGCATTCTTTAAAAGTATGATGTAATATATGTAATCTAATGAATATGTACATTTAAGAACAATATAACCACAGCCTGGTTGATGCTTGAGAGAGACATGATTGGAGGAGTGATCCCCTGTGTCTCCCGGCACCACACTAAAGAATACCTGCTGGTCAACTTAAAACTTTTTTGCTAAGTTCCTGGAGATTTCTCTGAATCAGTAAGTAAATACTACTGTCATTTTCAAAAGAAGCAAGCCAGGCTAAATAAAGAAGAGCTGCCTAATGTTACTGATGCTAAAAAAATAAAACCACATATATGAGAGCAAGGAGCAGAACTGCAAGAATCAGACTCATGAGTCTCAAGTACTAACACCAGAAGAAGCTGACAGTCTTTATAAAAATTCCAGTGCTCATTAGATTAATCACCTGTAGAAATCCTTTTCTAGGAGCTTCTTTCTCTGATCATTCCAGTTTTCTCTTTGCCTGGTACAATGTGTAAAAGACCTCTAGGCACGATTAGCTGTCTGGTTCACCACTAGAAAACTGTGAAAAGTATTTTTTATTAATTCCAAATGTTATCAACTTCACACACACATTCAGGTGATAAAAACAACACACTTTATTTCTATTTACCAGGAAGCTGAAAAGCAAACACCAAAATGGTTCTATTTACATATAGCAAGTTTGATGCTCTCTGCACCCTCTAATGTAGCACCCAGGTCATTCTGCCTCTCAAAGACAGGGCTATTGGTAGCCATCAAGCTCTACTTAGAGACAGTTTTATCCTTTATACTGGACGTTCTTTGGGGAAAAAGGTGTAATATTTGAAAAATGTGTAACAGACAGTGGAAGCCATAGACAAATACATAAGAAATATTCTTCTAAAAAAGATTAATATATGAATAACAAGATGCAGATTCAAACTGAGAACTGAGCTGATAAGTTGTGTGCTCAGCTCTAAGTTTGCAAGCCAGTAGGTTTCTGCTTTCTATAAGTATATACAAAAAATACCCATATACAAAATATACATACATACATACACAAAAATACTGGCTAAATGTTGATTACTTTTTTGATTCACTAACTTTCCTCAGGCACCAAAGTTTGCAGTGGCTGTGGTTTCACAGGAGAAGCAAGTTGCATGTCATATTAAATTATATTTCCCTGGTATTCTCTTTATGAGAAAGACAACCCTAAATCAATGTCTGTCATGAATACCCTGAACTTTACTGGGGCAAGCTGGGCTTAGAATACAGATCCTGGTTATGTTGCTAAGGCACAAAATGTTTTATATCTGCTTTCATGTGTCGTACCTGTCATTCATTCCACAGGATTCTTTATTGACATTAACAAACAAAACCTACACAATCTCCAAGTGTATTGTCATTACTGCCATTTCAAGGGAGCTGTGGGAAAACAACTCTGGGCTTTGGCTGGCTCTGAATATCATTATTTGATTCTTTAGTTGCTTTATTCTCTTTGCGAGAGACAAAAGTGGGGAGTCTGGGGAAGTGAAAAGTAACAGCAATAGATCTAAGAGCCAAGAGAAGAATTGATTTTATATGCCCATTAGGAAAGCAAGTTATGAAAATATCTTTCTCAGACAAGAACAGAACAATGTGTTTCTCTTACATTTTGGCAGATCATTAACCGTAAGAAAAGTAGGCCCACAACTAATCTCAAAGAAGTAATCTCAAAGACCTGTATTTCATTAAGATGCAGGACTGAGATTTCATAGCACCAAATAAGAACTGAAAGTGGGTATCTACATAAAGTTGTTCATCTGGGTTGCCCACCACTCTTACAAGCATATTCTACTTACTGACATGATTCATATGCCTCTCATGTACCACCCATATGTTTATATTTTCATTCCTTTAATTAAGGTCTCCTGTAATTACTCAAGATGTGTGTAAATGCTCACAGCTGAGAAACTACACTTGGGAGAACAACCAGGGCATAAAAAACACATAAGGAATAAAAAACATCAATAAAAAAGAATATTCAAAACCTACAAATAGTTATTGTGAAAGTAACAAGGTGAAACAAACAAGGCTCAAAAGAAAACAGACCTAAATGAGCTGTGGCTGGAATTGCTGAAACATGCCAAGACTTGAGTGTATAAAGACAACAATAAGAGGACAGAACCTTTGTGTTTAGTTAATAAATCAAAGGGAAACAGAATTCCCAGACATACGCATAAGCCAATGTATCTGTGGAGGAAATAATGCTATATAAGAATTGTGTCACTGAATATATTAAGCAAGAGAGAGATAATTCTGCAGGCAAAAAAATGGCAAATATCCAGTCATCTCCCAGTTACAGATACTGACTTTGGCCAAGTATACCTCACAAAATGGGAAGGAGTAAATAAACCACCACATCCCTTGGAAAAAAAAAACAAACAAACAACTGCATTATCACCCAGAAAATATCAGGAAATAGGTCATGGTGAGAGATGGTGCTGGTTTAGGATGTCAGTATTAGATCTATAACCACAGACCCAGCTGAGCAACAATAAGGTCTCACATAAAGGAGGCACATGATTCTTTGTTTCTAAGGACTAAAGGAGGAAATTTAGGCACTTGAAAGATTTCCATGATATACAGATGAATACCATACATCTGAATACATTGTTTGTTCAGACAAAGCAGAGCAAATGCTCAGGCTTTCTCAGCTTAATTTACAAACCAATTGTTTTGGACAGCTTGAAGCAGGGAGAGAGCATCTGAGGAACAGCAATGGACTAGGGCATGGAACAGCAGCTGAAGACTGACATGCTGCATTTCTTTGTATCCAAGTGAATAGCGTCCAGCCCAAAACCAGATTTCTTCCTTACTGTCACCTTTGTTAAAGGTTCAGGTGCTGCCAAGTTCTGGCTGGTGCACAGAGGTCCCTATAGGTGTTAGGAGCCCTGGCTAACACTACAGTTATATACCATATAAACAGTAATTCATCCTGTGTGGTGGCCCAGTAAAGTAACAGTATGTCAGTATTTTCCTTGGGTCTCCAACTAGCGTGATTTGGACAATTCCAGTACTGAACACTGTTCTTTATTCTAAGATCTCATACAATTTTTTTGAGGAGGAATAAAGCCCCATGACAAAAGAGTTTTTATAAACATGTCCAAATTGTATTTATCGTATTAAATATGCTACTTTTTAAAAAAGGGGGAGAGGGGCAACAATGTAGAAAAACCTGTATTAGTAGAATTGCCTCAAACATATATTTTTTTAATGTCTCTAGAATTATTCCCTTATTTTTTTCAAAGCTTGCCCTTCATAACAAGTATTTACCTCTGTTTTCTCTCTTCCTGTCCTCATTTCAGACATATTTCTTCTCAGGTTCACCAGCATCAGAAGCAGAAATTTAATTAGCACTTCAGCAATTTAAAGAGGAGGAAAAAAACCCAAACATAACTGCAGCATTTCTAAGAAAAGAATAAACCATTAGTTCGTTTAGTTATCTTTAGCCATCAAAATTCACAGGTTTCATGGTATTTTCATACTTTTTCTTGCATGTCTTCATTCCTGTCTCTACTTCCCTTTGAACTTTCTTAAGTTTTCTCACATTACTGCTTGACTTTTTGTTTGACTTCTGCAGGAAATTCCATATGAGGCATTATATCTCTCCAAAGAGCTGCCATGGCAGCCACAGCATGATATTTTTTTTCTAATGCAAACCCTCACTGAACTTGCTCTCCCAGGCTTGCCAAGGCTCAACAAATTGACTCAGGTGACTGTTAAAGAATTCTCAAATTTGACAGTTGCACTGGACTACTGCGTTGTTTTTTTTTTTTACCTAAACCATGTAATCTAACACCTGTAATTTTAATTTGCCAAATTTAACTTTATAAGTATAATAGTAAGTTTGTGAACCAAAAATTTATGCATACAAAAAATATTTCCACAATAAAAGTAAAAATAAATTTTTTTTTTTTTAATTGTGAATTTTTTATTTATTTTTTTTTTTTTTTTTTTTTGCAAGTGAGAACAGTGTTAATAGGAAAAATTCAACTGTATGCTAGCTCTCTTCAGGAATGCAGAGTTTGGCCAGTCCAGGGTCCTGGTTGTAAGGATACCATAGCTAACTGTCCTGGAAAGAAGTCCAGGAGAGATAACTGCTCTCAGGGGCACCTGCAAGAGGAAGAGACCTGGGTAGAGTGAGAAAGGGGCAGGACATGATGCTGGGAAGAGAAAGTGCATGTAGCTCTTGTTTATGAGATTAAAAAGCCTTTGAAAAGGAGCTAGAAAAAGAGTTTCAACCTGGAAGCTTGAGGTAGAAGATGCATGATATCAGAGACACTATACTAAGTGGACAGAGATAGTCCAAGGGATAATTATTAGGATTATAGAAGAAACATAAATTTTATGATTTTGCAGTTGTTGAAATGATGGACTTAGTAGACTTTCTGAAAATATTAGTAGAAATTAGTAGAAATATATGAAAATATAGTAGACTTTCTGAAAATATTTTGTCTTTTTTTTCCTGGAATGTAGATATTGTGAACACTATGTAAATGAGACCAGAAGCCACCACATTTCAGTAAAACATTCTAAATCACTTTAAAATTAAAGCTTCAGTACTGATACTAACTCAAATGAGTAATCACAGCATAAATTAAGATTCAAGTGTTGAAAGGGTAATAAAGTTTATCTCTCTTCCCAAATGCAGCGTAAGCATAGCTTGTACAGTTATAAGTTGACTCCTAAGCAGTTCCATGTGCAGATGCATTTACAGGTACACACATGCAGAATGTTGTGCTTTTTCACCTTAAAATAAGATGTATCTCTCTTCCTCTCTTTCTTCCTTAACTTGGTTTAGTTTATGGAGTAGGTTTAAAGCTTGCTGCTTCAAGTTGGCTGGTTTAGTAAACATTCACAGCTTTTTTTAGATGCATGCTCACCTAAATGTGTACTCACAGGTGCAGTAGTGTCCTCATTCATTCCCATTTCTTCAAGGGTGGGAAATGATTTATGACAGTAAAAGAGCTCCTCTACAATAAAAAGTAAGATATAAAGATAGTATTCTCTGCTAGAAACAAAAATTTAAAACAAAAAGCAACCAAATGTGAAATAACTACTTAGATAACGACAACAACTACAGATCATTCAATCTGTAGCACTAAATGTGTTTTACAAAGGCAGCTAGAACCCTTATGTTAATTTAAAAACACCTAAACAGAAGAGCATATGGATGTGAAATGGAGAAGGCCACAACAGGCATGAGAAACTGGGAAGAGAACCGAGGCTGCAATCACTGGGTAATGCTGTCCTCTTAAAGAGGGGCTTTATAGATGTCAGCTGAGCATCCCTCCCACAGCTCCCAGACACAATGCGAGGTAAGAGACATGCCTTGGAAACTGCAATTTCTCACCTAGGATTCAGACAGGGATTAGAAGTGCAGCCCACACAACTCACAATAACGTGTGGGAGTACCTTTCTGTGTTTTTAAGAAATTCAGTAACAGCTGTCAGTTTGACAACACTTGGGAATGTGATGGAGCATGTCACACTGCTGTCTGCTGAGAATCCTGTGGAATTTTGACATAAAACTAGTCACAACGATTCTCTCAGTCAAGATGAGACAAGAACTTTTTCACCTCTGTAAAGAGTTCAATACATGTAAATAATATTCATGTGTTAGCTTCTCCATGCAAGAAACACTACAAATCAACCAAGAATGTTGACAATATTTGTCTACACATATGCACAGATTAGCACCTGAGTGCAATAATTTTTGTATGTGAGACAGATTTGTCCCTTTAGCTTGCTTCTTAAAGGATCTTTATAACATTAATCATAAAAGTAGTAGCATTTGATTTGTACTGACAATGTGTCTAATAGAGTGTAAGAAAGCACCCCTGTCTTAAAGAAGACTGAGAACCAAGGCATATTGGAACTTCCATAGTGAAAGGGTATATTTTCCCTTTTTCTCCCATCTTGCGCACTATTTTTAGAGCTCTTGCCCTAGGCCATATCAAAAGACAGGGCAGGAGAATAGTTTTCATAGGCAAAACCTGAAGTTCCAGCTTCTAACCAGAGCTAGGTTTATTTAATAAAAATTGTTCTGGATTTATTCACCAAGGGCTTGCTCTCTCACAGCATTTGGACAAGCATCTCACACATTCTTCTCACTTCAGAAATCCCCAATGCTGCAGCTTGGCAGCCTGATAAGCCCCCAATCTATTACTATCTCTCAAGCCATCTTGCTGTTAAAGATGACCTCATTTTCCACTGAAAAAAAAAAAAAAAAAAAAAAAACCCTCTGTAATTTGTTCCTTGCTCCCTAAGACTGTTCTTATTTCATAAGTGTTTGTGCCTCACCTGCAATTAAATTATCTTTGCTTCCAAAGCACAAACTAGGGATGAAATTCCTAACTGTGCAGCAGCTTTTATAAACTGAAAGCAGCCAGTGATTAGCATTCCTTTATCCAAACCAACCCATTATGTATATCAATTTTTCTTTTAAATCAAGCAGTGTTGAGGAAGTTGACTGTCAGAAATGAGCAGGATAAAGAAGCACAGGCTCTCCATGGCTTACTGTGGGACTTTAATCTTTTTTTATGAACTAAAGTAGTTTACAGGGAATGAGATTGCTAGAAGTGTCAGTATGTCATTACTTGTGTCTGCAAATTATTATTAACTCCATCTATCTGCCTAATTAGATAGTCCCTCTTCACAAACATCTCTCAAAGGCTCATGTTCAGTGGTGTATTTTATTTACAATGTCCCGGGGAGGTAACAAACCTTTGGTGTGAAATTGCCTCTTGCAGAGTGGTAAAAATCGACAGTTACCCAAAGGCCACAAAGGAAAATGTTTTGCTAAACAAAAAAAAATTGAGCCTAGTCCCTTGGATATTAGTAGGGTATTTTGCCAATTGATCAAGTAATATTTTCCAGTTAAATATGGTGCACCTATGTAACTGGAATTCCACAGTGCACTAAGCTCACAAATTCTCTGTGCAAGAACATGTTTTCTATGTATGTGAATTAGGTGAGGTTTAAAACTTGATACTGGCTTAAAGATGGTAACTTTAAAAAATTAAAATAAGTAATAAATATATTTCACATTTTTATTTTACAAGCTTAAGAGCAAGTTTGATTAGTTCTTAATGACCACATAAGGGACAGATTGGATTGGCAAATGTATTCAACAGATACTTCTGTGAGGCAGGCAGCAGAGAGGAGCCAGAATCAGATTTCATTCCCATGTAAATAAATACCTAGACACCAGAGGTAGAAAAAGAGAACAAAAACAAAACAAAAAGGGGTATATATAAGAATATAATGTATTGCAGGTCTCTCTCAGAGGACCTACAAAGCAAGGAGTACAGAAGCTCCTTTTTGGGCAGCAGCTGGTGATGTGACAGAGCACCAATGCCCACCTTCAGTAGATTTAGTTTATACTAAATAAATCTACACCCAGATCTGGCTTCATGAGGGAGGAGGACACAGAAGGAATAATAACATTTTATGAAAGAAAACTTCTGTGCATGGCTGTAAAAGAGACTGGGGCACAGTGAGATCAGAATAACCCCAGAGGAACTGACAAACAGAAAACAATATTTAACTGGACTTTGAAAGAATAGAAGAAAGAATATAACTGAGAGCAAATTCAGCAGGTGTAGTGGAGATTAAGCAGGATTAATCAAGATTGATACAGTCTGATGCACTGCTATGAAACAGACTTTTCTGTGGAAAAGACATCATATTAATATAGCTAGATTTTCAAACAAACAAAAATTTGTGGGAAGAGAGGTAGAATGAAGCTACTAAATCTGTAAGTCAGGTCCCATTCTGAATCAATAATTTTGTTGAGAAAAATGTACTGCTTTGACTTTTGTTCTGAACTGGATATGCAACCAAATACTCACTTGGTATGTGGATAACTGTGTGCTGATATTCTTGCTGTCTTAAATAATATGTGGTTCTGTAAGCATATGTTTGTGAAAATTTTTCATATGCAAACTAGACTGAACCATACACCCTTAAGGCTTTAGACAACTGTAACTTCTTGTTTCTCCATGCATGTTTCTTTTTTTCCACCCTGTTCTGAAGTACCGTAGAGAATCATTTTGTGATTTCTATTTCAAAGTTCACCTAGTTAAAAGTCTGTATTGATCCCCCTAGAGAGAGGAAAAGCATGAGAGAACAAGAACATATAGAAGAGATAAAATTCAATAAAAATCAGTCCTTAATGCTGCTTGGAGACATGCAAACTCTTTCTGATGTACTAGTGAGGGCATCTAACTTTCTTTCCTTTCAGCACTTGTCATCATAGAAAAATACTTTTGGCTTTCATAAAACTCACAGACTCTCATTCTCTCACTCAGGTCAGTGAAAGGTAGCTGCCTCCTGAAGAAAGAACAGTACCATTCCTCTCCTATGGTTCTAGAACAGTGGACACAGGACTATTTTCCACCATCACCTGCTTAATTCCAGAGCTGATGAATATGCAGATGGAGACCCACCCCACTGCTGTAGTTCTGAAAAAGTCTCTCTCTTCTGGAGTGCAACAGGAGGATGGTGAAGCTCCTTCTTAAGAATTTGTGTTTGCCTGAATGCCCTACCTGGCCAGCAGCATGTGTTAACATAGAAACTGGTGCTGATGATGCTGCAATAATCGTCATATCAAAATGTAATTTGATATTTAATCTTCTGCTGGAGAGAGTTTGTTCTAGTCAAACATCAACAGATCAGGGTCAAGGTAAAATGCTCCACAGTGATTTGAATTGAAAGCGCTCTTCCTGTGGCAAACAACTGTCAAGAGTTTGGGTTTTGATTTACATTAGTTGGACTTTCCCCATCTTTTTTCAAGCTTTGGTGTTTTTTGTTTTTTTTACAAAGAGCCACTTTCCCTTCCTCAACACATGCTTTTAAAAATAAGGGAGATGTTTATGAGCTTATTTAAGCAGCATCCCAATGGTCAGCAGACAGGGCTACTGGCCAAATAAACCTTATCTTAGATTGCCACTAGTCACCCTGAAACTCAGCTGGGAGATAAACAGAACTTTGACATAGACTTGTAATTCACAGAAGCTGTCTTATTGCATTTTGGAGGGGGAAGGGGGTGGAAGTTGGTGGGTTTTTTTGTTTGGCTGCTTGTTTTGTTATTGTTTGTTGTTGTGGTGTCTAACTAGAGAAGATATTGCATACTGACATCAGTCAAGTGACAGCAGTTTTAATTAGCCTTCATCACATTGGCTAGATCAGGATATCAGAGACAGGAAACTGAGCTCATTCTCACTCTGATCTTGTGTGTTTCGCACCGTTATGACAGTACCAAACAGGGGTTTCAGTGAAGAGCAAGTCCTCTGCCAAGCACATAGATTCTCTGCCCAAGCCTTAGAGTGAACTGGGTCTCTTTATAGAAGTGTTTCTCTTAGCAGTGGATTTAATTGTGGATATATATTTTCATTTTATTTCCTAGAATTTGGGATGCCTAGGATTTAGGAAAAAAAAAACAACCAAAAACAAATAAACAAAAAAAACCCAACCCAAAGCAAACAGATGGAACTCTGCCCCTGCAATTAATTTGTTTAAACTGGCAATGAATGTTGGTTTATGCAGCTTCATGGTTGCTAACAGGACTTAGTTTCTTAATTTATTAAGAAACAGCTGTTTACAGGGAAGCAAGATAGTTTGGGAAACGGATGCTGTATTTGACTTTTGCTCTATCATAAGTTTCCTTAAGCATCACTGATCAAATCACTTAGACCTTACATGTCTTAGATCAGTAAAACAAAGACAAATAAGTTCCATATTTCTGGGAGGGCTGGTGGAGACAGAACTCTGAAGGTATCATGAGGTGAAGAGGAACAGCTAAGATGTATTTCTCTCTAAGAAGCCAAACCAGGTAAAAGCACTTACGGGCATTTCCAGCTCTTCCTCTTCTGCTAGTAGCAATAGCTAAGATACAGATGACTGAATGCATTAACACCCCCTTTATCTTTCATGTTCTTCTCTTCAGTTCATGACTGATGTATGAAGAGTCAGAGCTTTAACAGTGTGGCAGGAGGAAGGGCCATTCTGCTTCTGGTGTGGTAGTTTAAGAGAGAATATTGGACTTCAGGGTTATCAGTCCTACATCCTCAATTCTGCTTCCTCCTTTATTTCACCTCCTCTCAGATTTTCCCTCAGAACACTAAGATTGGTGTCTTCCTCAGCCTGGCACATTGTATTTTATTCTGGAATTTCCCATGGAAATTTGCATGGAAAGAACACAATTGAACTGTCTGCTCAACCTCTCACTAGACCTACTGTAAGCATGCAGTCTTTGTAGGAGAAACAGTGTTTAAAAGACCACAAAATTGGAGGATATCTAATGGCCACCTATGCAGACTTTCACCATTGCAGAAGTCCACCTTTGACAGAGCTTCCAAGCCTCTTCAGCATCAAGTTTCCAGAAATCCCAAATAGTCAAAATCCTTGCATTTATTTGAAAGCAAAAAAAAAGAGATTCATCTGGGAAAGTTCAGTTACAAAGTTGTCACATAGCAAGTACATTTGACTATCATTCCTCTTATTACAGTTAATCTTTGTATTTCCTGGGTTAAGGACCAGTAGCATCTGTTTGAAAAAGAAAACTATTTCTTGATCCTTTCCATCTCCAGAGGTCAAAAATTATCTACTAACTTCAGCTTCAATTACTTTCTTGATTTAGTTTCAGGAAAGAATATTGTGTGAATTCTCTGATCAGCTACTCTCATCCCCAAGAAGCTTTAATGCTGTGTTATACTTCATATTTACACTTTTCTTTTACCCTTGGAGACCAGTTAATATTGCTTTTTCTAGGTCCTTCTTAAAGATGAAAGTTTGGTGGATAAGCCAGAAGTGTAATGATACGTAAACATTCTTTTTCCTGCACAAACAGAAAAAAACAAAACATCTTTCCCTTTGTGGTCAGATAATGGATTAACATTTCTCAATAGATATTCTTCAAACTATTTGAGACTTCAGTTCAGGTGGGAGAATCTGGGCCTAAAACATTTCCCTAAGTCTCATTTAAATTTTCACTACCACCTGCTATTTTTCCATAGTGCACAATTACATATTAATAATTCTGTGATAAAATGTCATCAATCTATAAAGCTGAAGTTCTGATTTAATAATGAGCTTCCCCTGCTCCACATCAAAATACTAAATGAGTAAAAATACTTTTTGTTATTAGAAATAATTGCAAAATAAAAAAAATCATTTTCTTTGTGCTAGATTGTCAAAACTAAAGTACTTTTCTGTTGGCTGTAAGAAGAATTTATGAAGAACCAAAGAGTTCAAAGATGGTTTGCCTCCTTCCTTTGACTAGTGGAAGTCTGAAACTTATCAAATAAGTAAAATTCTAGCAGGTCCATACAGATCCATTTATCTAAGTAATTTTAAGTGTTTACACAGCACTGGAATTCCCAAAATTTTCATAACTGAAACAGCAGCTTAAAACTTTGTGGCAGAATAATATGCCTGATTTAGCAATATGTTTAATCCTATTTATATCTCTTTTAGGCATATAAGTAATCCAGATGAATTAGTGAGATAATGACTATGCTCAATGTGTTTTCCTTCTCCTAGGATGGTTCCCTGAAGGCTAGTGAGCCCATCCTGCCCATGGACACACTTTGTCTTACCCTTCAGTTGAGACCTGTCTGGCATGGAAGACCCTACTGGAGGTATATGTCACCACCAGCATAGTTCCCAACATCACAAAGGCACGCAAGCTCTTTCACGATTACAAGGGGGTGTCCGTGAAAGAGTATTTTAGTCATCAGGGTGTTTGTAATAAGCGTGGGTAAAGCCCTTCCCAAATCTTCATTCGCAAAGTCAAGCCACGATGGTGATGATGATCAGTGTGTTTTAACAGAATCAGTTAACTACTCACCAAATCAGGACCTATGAGAACAGACAGAACTGCTGAGGTTTTCTTCATTTTTAAAAAATGAGTGGAGAAATCAGTAGGGGAAGGCTGGATCAGGTCAAGATAGAACTCACTCTGGAACACTACAGAGTTCATACACCAACTTCATAGGAAAGATAAGGAATAATAATTAACAGAAGAAAAAAAAAACACAACACAAAAGCAACACCAAAAAAACCTACAAAACCTCAATGTATTTCTGAAACACCATATTTTCTTTTCATTACCCTTGTTTTTCAGCATTTTTAAAATTTGCGTGTTTAATTATAGAAAAGGATCTTGTCTATGATTTTATCTTCATAAAAATATTTCTGAAGCTGTATTGCTACTGCTTTTTAATAACTCATGACACAGTGTAAGTGCACTTATGGAAATTGCTGATTACCTTAGCACTCTGAATACGAGAAATGTAAAAAAAACCTAAACCCATAAGAATATTTTATATTTGAAGAATAAAACCAACATACATACATACATCTATCATTTTATACTAATAATCAAGTGATTCTTCTACTAAAGCGAAGCCTTTAGTTATCTTTAAATTCATAACTTTTCTCTGCCACGGTAGACAGGAAGCAAAGGGCAGTTGTGAGTAACCACTCCAAAGAAAGGCAGTATGTCACATTTATTTGATGCTTTCAGACACATTTCATACACATTTCCATTTGTATTTATGAATTGTATCTCATCAACTACCTAGTCAATCTCTCTTCAATTTGGCTAGCAGGACTTTGTGGAACAGTGTGTAGAAATCTGTACTAAGAGGCACATGCTTGCAAAGAACAAACTTTTTTCTCTTTGTCCAAAACATCAGTCATTCTACCCCAGTAAATTCGTGCTGGCTTCTTCAAGTTACCTTCTAGTACATTGTGTCCTTGGAAACATGTTATATCATCAGAACAAGGTCTACAACTTTTTGAAGGTGAAAGAGGAGGCTGACAAGCCCATAGCCCAGACTGTCCTTGTTCCCTTTTTAAAAAGATGGGTGGATCTCAGCTACATATCTTGCAAGATTTCCAAACTCACACATCATGCACCACAAAAGTACCTTTCCCCCACTCCCAAATTATATCCACCACAAAATACTTGATGTTCTTACATTGAAGTTAGCTATTACAATACTTATTTTCTCACATCATTACTCTTCTTGCAGAAACAAAGATAACTTCACTTCATCTCTCAAACAAACAGGAGTGGTTATGGGTATGTGCTTATTATCTCTAAAAGCTAAAGAGAAACTAGAATTAGGTGAATACGGGTCAGTACTGTGCAGAAAATTTGATACTTTTATATCACAGGACTTTTAAATTGTGCTTTGAGCAACGGTGCTGCTCATATGCTTTATTGTGGGGACATTCTATAGGCATGACATTTATTGGCATGTGCTACACAGTTCACAGACATTGGATATATGAAATTCCAGAAGGGATCATGATAGGGAAGTGTTGCTTGGACATCAGTGGTACTTCAAAGTATTGTCATTCAGGACTCTGAAATCTCTATTCCCTGAAGGATTTTTATAGACAATGTTCAAATGCCTTTCAGGGATGGTGGGTATATTCAGGTTAGGTACAGCAGACCCTTAATTAAGGTTCAGAATTAGAAGACATATTGAGTTGAGTTCCTGTCCAGTGAAATCTTGCTTAATCATCAGGACTCAGATATGAGATTTAGCAGAAAATGAAATTAAATTCAAGTAATGAGATTGGATTTCCAAGACATTATCCATTTCCATTTCAGTTAGCACAACAATCCCTTAACTTAGTGTTAATAAATGCTGTGCCACAGATAAGATGCAGGACCTAAATTCTAAATTCATAAAATTAGCAATTTCCTCAAACTGTTTTTATTTTCCAAAAGATTGAATCAACTCCTTCTGCTTAGTCCCAGTTTCTGCCACTTGCAGTTTATGCATGATATGCAGCTGTGATTGGACACTGCTCTTTCTCGTTTTCAGTCACAAACTATTGACTCTCCTAAACAGCTCCTGCCTTTCAGAGAGTTACAAAGTAGTTGCTCAATTGACTTCATTTTAGAGGGAATTGAGTGATTCTTTTATACTGCTGGCAGATCTCTTCAGTTTGAAAGGAGCTTTGAGAAAACAAAGGACAAGAGTGTTAGCAGACAAAGGAATAAGTGCCTCCAAAATCTCATATTTTATGCCCATTATGCACTGAGACATGCACTGAAAGTACAAATCCAGGCATACCACCACTATCACAAAAGGTGTTAACTCACAGTTTTCTGGATGTTACAAAACTTCAATCAGGTCTCAGAAGAAGATGTTTTATTTATATACTGAACTTCACCATGTACCAGCGAACCTGCATCCCTGGTCTCAGGGGTGAGGTTTTGTAACAGTGAAATGTACTTCTGAATCTCTGGGTTTTAGTGCTCATTGACTTGGACAGGTAATCAATTGCTGCATCTCCAAAGGCCCATAGATACAGACTTTGGTCTCAAAAAGACTTTATAAACAATTATTTGGGAGATGCTTCCACTTCAAATTGAATTGTGAACCATTAAATCTCTTCAGTAAAATACTGGAACAAACACTAGGTGTCAACGCTCCTCCTGCATTTTTAAATAGAACACAAATGATTCTGGCTGAAGATGAAGTTCCTAGAAGGATCCCAGTTTGTTCTTGTTCTATGGCAGATTCTTTAAATCATTATAGATTTTATTTCCCTAACAGAGAAAATGCATTAGTTTTGCAAGTCACTCTGCTTCTCCCACAGGATAATATCACAGGTACCTCTTTAGCATTAGGCATGGATCAGCTGTGAAAATTCCAGAGAAAAAGGAGAAGGAGAAAAGATACAGCAATCAATTAGTTTGATACTTCTTTCTTGGTTTCTTGCCTACATATTTAATAAAGGTCTTGGGGATGGAAGAAGGGAAAATGCTTTTTTTAAGCAGTTGATTTCTCTAGCCTGCAATGTATCTGTATAGAACATTAGTTTGGGTTTTTTTTTCACTCTGCTGAAAAATGAATGATACTAATTGAAACCACAGGATTAATAAGCACAGGTGTCTCAGCTTACTTAACAGTAGCCAATACATTGCAATACCTGTACTTTTGCCATATCACCTCTGTGAACTCTCAGAATTTGATACTAAGTAGTAAGCACAAATAAGACTTTTTCAAAAAGGAAGTATCATTAAAAAAGAAGAATGTAGTAATGCAGCAATGGAGGTTGTAGTAAACTTTTTGTGACTCATTAGTAGTTATTAGGAAGTTCTATATGAACAAGATTAGGCATTATAAGATATACAAAGTGAGTGTTATATAAATATTTTAGATAAGTATACTAGCTATGGTCTTCTTGAATGCAATGTATTTACTGAGACATTTATCGTGTCTACATGCTCCAAAATTTGGAAGGTGGTGTTAGTGCCATGGGTAGATGCTAATTCAGTGTAAGGGGAAGGAGAGGGTATGTTAGGCATTTGACAAAGGGCACTGAGACCTTCATGCATTGTAAAGTATAAAAATGTTGGTTTGCATCAGGAATAAAACTCCTTTGTTATACTGTTTGAAGTCAGTACTGGCTTCAAACAGACAGGCTTTTAAGAAGGGGAGTCCCCATTTAGCAGGAGAGACAAGCTGTCTGTACAACTGGAAGATTAAGAGAGACAAGCTGTCTGTACAACTGGAAGATTAAAAAATGTAGATAGATCAAAAGGCAAATAAACAGGTAGGCAGGCAAGGCAGTCAGACAAATAGACATTCTGGCCTTCCTGTCTATCAGTACAAGTACACAGAGCCCACATTAGAATATATTTCCACAGAAGTTAATTCAAATATATTTCCAAAGAATTAAGAAAGAATACTTGTACTTCATCAGCATGCGTCCCTAGAAGTACGAGGTCAGCAGCTATTTCTGCCCTCAATCCACATGTGAGACAGGACTTGACTCTCTGAATTTCTCCTCATCAGGAAGGTCCATTGTTGCAGACCATGAAGGATATGCACAAAGCTTCCTATTGCCTATCTGAGAAAATGAAAACAAATCCTCCAAAACAGAGCCTCTGACCCTCAGTTCTCTGTGAGGAAAAGCTTTGTGTGCTCACCAGTATCTCTGTCTACTGAAGCTCTCCTCTCAGACTGCTCTCACTGCCTTGAAAAGTGACATGGTTTCTACAGGGATTTGCAGGATATATCATATAACAGACCTGCGGTCTTCATCAGCTGCATAAACTCCAGGAAAGAAAAAGCCTTTTTTGGGAATACAGCAGACCCTAGAGCTCCTTTTAGTCCATAAATAAGATCTGTAATGCTACATTGAAGACAGGCAATGAAAATCCTCTGGTTTTAGATATTAAACTACCCTAAAAAAATACATCCATGGAGATTTATATGGACTGAGTAGTATATGTGTTCCTCTCAATGAGCATCATGGCAAATGTTTAAACCTATCATCACTCGTATTACTATGCCACATGTCTCTGGTGGTTTTAGCTGATAAAATTTAGTTTTCTTTTACACATGGCTCCCTAACCCTACTTCACAGGTATTCTCAGTCTTGGGTGCTTATGCTGGTTTTGATCAGCCATTCTGCACACCAGCATACCTGTATGGTCAAAGGTGATTGTCTGGGAAGCTAGGGACCAGGTTAGGAAAGCTAAGGCCCAGTTAGAATTAATCTTGGCTCAGATGTGAAAGATAACAGGAAGTGATTCTATAGGTACGTAGTGAATAAAAGACAGACTAGGGACAACGTGGGCTCTCTCTGGAAGCTACCAGGAGAACTCGTTACCCTGGATTTGGAGAAGACTGAGGTTCTTAATGACTTCAATGTCCAGTTGGAGACTAGTAAAGAGTGGTGTCCTTTGGGGATCGGTGTTGGGACAAATCTTGTTCAACATCTTTGTCGATGACATGGACAGTGGGATTCAGTGTGCCCTCAGCAAGTTTGCCGATGACAGGTCGAAGGAGGTGATCCTGCCCCTCTACTCTGCTCTCGTGAGACTTCACTTGGAGTATTGTGTGCAGTTCTGGTGTCCGCAACATAGAAAGGACGTGGAACTGCTGGAACAAGTCCAGAAGAGGGCCACGAGGATGATCAGGGGACTGGAGCACCTCCCGTATGAAGACAGACTGAGAAAGTTGGAGCTGTTCAGCCTGGAGAAGAGAAGGCTGCGTGGAGACCTCATAGCAGCCTTCCAGTGTCTGAAGGGGGCCTATAGGGATGCTGGTGTGGGACTATTCATTAGGGACTATAGTGGTAGGAGTTCTTTCCTGTGAGGGTGTTGAGGCCCTGGAATGGGTTGCATAAGGAAGCTGGGAATGCTCCATCCCTGGCAGTGTTCAAGGCTGGGTTGGGCAGAGCCTTGGGTGACATGGTTTAGTATGAGGTGTCCCTGCCCATGGCAGGGGGGGTGGAACTCGATGATCTTAAGGTCCTTTCTGACCCTAACTATTCCGTTCCAGTCCAGTCCAGTCCAGTCTATTCTCTGAGTGCCTGAATTAATTTCATGTTTGTCCTGTCTCTGCATCTTGTTTCATACCCCTGTCATCTCTGCCTGTACTCCTTACCTGTTCCTTCCAAGTCCAGAGCGCCTTCTATATTCTCCAGTTAATCCCTTGACTTTCTTCATAATTCTGACACCAAAAATTTACCATAACTTTTGCCTCATGGATCTCTGCTGCTTCAGGTTTGCAAGCTCTCCCCTGGAGTTAGGACGTGAAGCAATTTGAAGGATGGTTGAGGGAAGAACAATGTTTCAGTTCCTCTCACTGTACTGGCAAGATACAAAATGATCCGCTGCCACACAGTGATGGGAAAATTCTGATTGAATACAAGAAACAGAAACAGACATAAAAGTGCTTAAAACTACCCAAGCAACATCAAAGTCTTTTTATTGCCCCATCTTCCACATCCTCAGAGCTTAAATGTGCCTGCCTATTAATTAACATGTAATTAAGGCATACATCTGCTGCAACTTTACGTCAACATTGCATTCCCACACATTAAAACTGTGTGGAGCTTTCTGTCTTCTTATTTGTTTCCAGTGCACTAAGAAAAGGTAGAGGAAAAAAAATAAATACAAAAACCACACTTTTTTTTTTTATTTTTTTTTATGTTGACTGACAAACAGAGGGAAAACAAACTGTGGTTTTTAAAGAGGATGAAAGAGCAGAATATGCTTCTTATTGAAAACCAATCTCTTCTTAGGGATGTGCCCCAGAGAAGCAGGGAGTTCAGTTTTTTTAATTAAAGGAGCAATTAAGAGAAAAAGATGTCACAGCTGTGCACATGACAGTCAGGACAGAAACAAAATAAAAGGAGACATTTTGTCTTTTTTTGTTTTTTTTTTTTTTTTGTTTTGGTTTTTTTTTTTTACCATGGGAAGCAGTTGCACTCTGTCACTTCACCTCACTTACTCGGCTGCTTCTTTCCAGCCATTTCTGCACACCCAGAAGACAAGACAAAGGCACAGACAAATGGCAAAACCTGAGATGACTAGCTGGATTTCATACCACCCCTCAGTTAGAGAGATCACCAGTAATGTGTAAAATGATATTCCAGGCAGCCCTGCTAAATGGTAGCAACCCCTTCCATCTTTTTTTTCCCCCCTCCTCTCCTTCTTAAAGAGCACAGTCACAGCTGGTTCTGACAGGTCTGAGAAACAGAGATGAATGAAGCAAGCAATCCTACTGTCTGCTGTCACAGCTAGACTTATCCATTTTCTTTTCTAAATAGACTTCTCCTCTGAGTTGCAAAACAGAGATCTAGAGGAATGATCCTGAGTATTTTCCAGTCATCCCTAAGTACACAAATGTTTGGCCACTGGAATTCTTGCTTATTACTAACCTTTCTAACAAATGCAATGTGCAGTTTCAGAGAGACTAAAATGCTAAACTCCAAACCAGAAACAAAATATATAAGCCTAAGAGCTTTATGGTAAATCATCATGCAGTGTTAACCCATTACTTTTATCAGAAATTATTGTAGTTCATTCTCAATACAAACAACACCCTGCTGTGTCATTTCAGCAGAGAAATATCCACCATAAAAACAGACTACATTTAGTCAGGCAATGCTGCCTGCCTCACTGTCAATGAGAAAAGAATTCCACATGGTCTACAGCTCTCAAACAATATTTGAGTATATATAATTGCATATACTGATTCTTTAGATCATAGTTGTCATCACTCAGGTTCTTTGACTTGTTGGTGCACCAAAAGACATTCTGTTTAACTGCTTAAAGTGGAGCCATGGTGGTAAAGAACTTAACAGATGTGACCACATCTATCATCATAGAATCATAGAATCATGGAATAGTTAGGACTGGAAAGGACCTCAAGATCATCTAGTTCCAACCCCCCTGCCATGGGCAGGGACACCTCACACTAAACCATATCACTCAAGGCTTCATCCAACCTGGTCTTGAACACTGCCAGGGATGGAGCATTCACAACTTTCCTGGGCAAACCATTCCAATACCTCACTACCCTAACAGTAAAGAAATTCTTATTTATATCCAGTCTAAACCCCTGCTGTTTAAGTTTCAACCCGTTACCCCTTGTCCAGTCACTACAGTCCCTAATGAATAGTCCCTCACCAGCATCCCTGTAGGCCCCCTTTAGATACTGGAAAGCTGTTATGAGGTCTCCATGCAGCCTTCTCTTCTCCAGGCTGAACAGCCCCAACTTTCTCAGCCTGTCTTCATATGGGAGGTGCTCCAGTCCCCTGATCATCCTCGTGGCCTCCTCTGGACTTGTTCCAACAGTTCCATGTCCTTTTTATGTTGAGGACACCAGAACTGCACACAATACTCCAAGTGAGGTCTCACGAGAGCAGAGTAGAGGAGCAGGATCACCTCCTTTGACCTGCTGGTCACACTTCTTTTAATGCAGCCCAGAATACGATTGGCTTTCTGGGCTGTGAGTGCACACTGCTGGCTCATGTTCATTTTCTCATCGACCAACACCCCGAGGTCCTTCTCCGCAGGACTACCATGAATTTCCTTTTTGCCCAACCTGTAGCTTTGCCTGGGATTGCTTCGACCCAGGTGTAGGACCTTGCACTTGGCATGGTTAAATTTCATAATGTTAGCATCAGCCCACCTCACAAGTGTGTCAAGGTCCTTCTGGATGGCATTCCTTCCCTCCAGCTATCAACCAAACCACACAGCTTGGTGTCATCGGCAAACTTGCTGAGGGCGCACTCAATCCCACTGTCCATATCAGCAACAAAGATGTTGAACAAGACTGGTCCCAACACCGATCCCTGAGGGACACCGCTCGTTACTGGTCTCCAGCTGGACATTGAGCCATGGACCACAACTCTTTGCATGTGGCCATCCAACCAGTGTTTTATCCACCGAGTGGTCCACCTATCAAATTGATGACACTCCAATTTAGAGACAAGGATGTCATGTGGGACAGTGTGAAACGCTTTGCACAAGTCCAGGTAGATTATATCAGTTGTTCTACCCCGATCAATCAGTTCTGTAGCCCCATCATAGAAGGCCACCAAACAGGTCAGGCAGGATTTCCCCTTAGTGAAGCCATGCTGGCTGTCACCAAGCACCTTGCTCTTTTTCATGTGCCCTAGCATGCCTTCCAGGAGAATCTGCTCCCAGATTTTGCCAGGCACAGAAGTGAGACTGACTGGTCTGTAATTCCCTGGGTCATCCATTTTCCCCTTCTTGAAAATGGGGGTTATATTTCCCTTTTTCCAGTCATCAGGAACTTCACCTGACTGCCATGATTTTTCAAATATGATGGCCAGTGGCTTTGCAACTTCATTCGCCAGCTCCTTCAGGACCCGCGGATGGATTTCATCAGGGCCCATGGATTTGTGTACATTCAGGTTCTTAAGATGGTCTCAAACCAGATCCTCTCCTCCAGTGGGCCCAAGGTCTAGGTTTTCACAGTCCCTGCATCCGCCTTCCAAGACTTGGGTGGTGTGGTCAGAGCCTTTGCCAGTGAAGGCCAAGGCAAAGAAGCCATTCAGAACCTCAGGCTTCTCCAAGTCCTGTGTAGCCAGTCCTCCCGAAAGCTTCTGGAGGGGGCCTACATTGTCCTTAGTCTGTTTTTTAGCTGCTACATACCTATAAAATCCCTTTCTATTATCTTTAACATCCCTTGCCAAGTTTAGCTCCAACTGGGCCTTAGCTTTCCTAACTTGGTCCCTAACTACCCGGACAACATCCCTGTATTCATCCCAGGCCACTTGTCCTTGCTTCCACCTTTCATAAACCTCTTTTTTCCTGTGAATTTTTCTCAGCAGCTCCTTATCCATCTGAGAAAAATTTCAAATATTTCATCTGTATCTGCTTGAAACAGAAATACAGATTTTGTTCCAGCTGTGAAAAACAAAATTGGCATACCTGGAAGTTAATAGCTCTAATTCACTTTGAATTTCCTCTGGTAAGACATACAGTGTCTTTTGCACAGACGTCTCAAAATAATTTGAAAGACTTAAATATTGATAGTATGAGTAAACTACAAAGGAAATTTTCAGGGATAGGTTTTAAGAGCAGAAATCTATTTCTCCTTTACAGAGTAAGCAAAAAATCTCACTTAAATGACTTCTGGAGTGTTTTATCTTATTTTAAGCATTAAGATTTCTTTTATAAAGATGTTGAGACTTGATTTAGAAGCTGCCATTAACACATAATCCATCATATTTGGGGGAAAGTTGTTCCACTGCTTAATTACTCTCTTTGAATTTACCTCAGTCTGGCTTCCAGCCCCTGAATCTCATAGATTCATCTTTCTGAAAAAAAAAAGTCACCTACTATCAGCCATCTCTTCGCATTGTCATATCTTACTTTTCTATTTGATGCAGTAAATGGATTAAATTTTCTTGATTTCTCCCTAGGAAAAAAAAAACTATTATTCTTTTCTGATTCCTTTTCAAACCTTCATTAGCTTTTTTGAAAGATGACTATTAGAACTCAAAACAAAAGTGTATCATTAGTACCAGAGGTCATGACTCATAACAGTTATAACTCACTGAAACAATTTATGTAGCTAGAAAGAAACATGCAATTCCCTCTTCATGTCATGACAACTGCAAAAATAGTACTCCCTTGTTCATGCATGATATTTCCCAACTAATCCCTCCAAAGCTGTACTAAGCCTCAGTTACACCAAATTGCCCACTCGTTCAGTTGTTCCACTGCTTTGGTGACCTTCAGGTACTGATTTCAAGAATGAAGTCCCAGTTTCTTAAGACTTAGTGTAGTTGGAAACATAAACTTGTAAGGTAACTGCACAAAAACCTTTTTCTTGAAGTACATGTTTTTTTACCTTTGCAAGAGATCAGAGCAGTCTCTATTCTATATGCAATTTATCATTATTATTCATTTACTAGTTCTATGTCACCAAAAATTTCACAATGGTAGTATTCACAGGTCCCCATAGATTTGACTGGGTCAAGAATAAACAGCAGCAGCTGCCCAGAAAGTAATCCATGGGCCTGTGACTTAAATTTTTACAAGTTACTCTCAACTCAGCCACTGCCCTCCTTCTGTGGATTGTCTTGTGTTTAATGTTCATTTCCTCATCAGAACATAGTGCTAGTTTATCACCTGTCTCAAAAATACCTAGGATATATTATATCACAGAGATACCTTCACTGAACATGTGCAAGATATCAAAAATGCCATGGTTTGCTTGTCAGGATTCAAGGCCCACCTGGACAAGTTCCTGTGTGATGTACTCTAGGTTACCCTGCTCTTGCAGGGGGGTTGGACTAGATGTTCTTTCGAGGTCCCTTCCAACCCTTGGGATTCTGGGATTCTGTGATTCTATAAAAATATGCTGATGACATTATTTATGCTGCCATTCCATTCTGCTTTCCCATTTGTGTCCCATTATTGCCCTCCACAATTTTGCGATGAGAAGTCATGCTATGTTTTCCTAGACCAATTTTCCAAACTCTTTAATTAAAGTTATAATACATACTATATACTGGAATATTTGCATTTTTTCCTTTTTTATTCTTATTATCCATGTCTAAGGGAGTTCTTTACCTATTCTTTGCCCCCCCCCTTTTTCTTTTTTTTCTAGAAAAGTGCTCAACTGCTAGTTTTCAACATCCCTTATGATTCACATTAGAATAAGAAGGATTTCATTATTATTTGTCCTGGGTTTAACAGTAGTAGTCAATTTTTCTCATTCTTAGTAGCTGGTGCAGCGCTGTGTTTTTGACTTTCAGCCTGGGAGCACAGCTGATAACACCGATGTTTTTAGTTGTTGCTAAGTAATGTTTACTCTGACCAAGGACTTTGCGAGTCTCATGCTCTGCCAGGGAGGAGGGGAGGCTGGGAGGAAGCAGAGACAAGATGCCTGACCCAAGCTAACCAAAGAGGTATTCCATATCACAGCAAGTCATGCCTGGGGAGGTAACTGGGAGTTACCTGAAAAGGCACACTCTCTTTTGGGTTGGTCTCGTTTTGGCGGGTCATATCATATTCTCTTCCCTTGTTATTTCCCTTATCATTATTATTATTGGTGGTACCAGTAGTGATTTGTGTTATACCTTACTTACTGTACTGTTCTTATCTCAACCTGTGGGAGTTACATTCTTTTGATTCTCCTCCACATACCTCCGGGAGGGGAGGAAGGAAAAAAAGGGGAGGAGGGGGTGAGAGACTGTGTTGTTAGGTTTAAACCATGACATTATTCTAATATATGACTGTAGCATTCTGCTCTTTTGGAGTAGTATATATTTCTGAGTATATACAGAACACTATAGCTTTTTGTGCCACCCAAGATGATTTTTTTTCAGACTGGATACATACAGAGATATAATATCTATATTGTAGCAGAAATAAGGTGACTATATGCCAAAATTTACTAGAAGTTTAGAGCATGAGACCAGAACAGAGCAGAAAGGGTTTAGGATCAGGCTTCTGAATTCGGAAATATTACTCTTTCTTGTGAGAAATTTCATATTTCCAGTATGCCTGATGCTGTTTTCTTTCTTCAGACAAATGGATATAGTGTAAGAACATTTTCATTCCATAAAATTTTTACTTCATATGGCAAAATGTTAGGTTTTTTGGTGAAGCATAATTCATGGTGATGCAGATGCTGTTTACAGAAAGTGTAACTTGGACTGGTCAGAAATATTCTTATTGCAAAGAATGTGCTTTGATGAAAAACTGTCCCCAACTGAAAATGTTTAACTATTGAATAAAATAAATCCCAATTTATTTTACTCCATCTCCTTGAATAGGGAATACAAACAAGAGACTTCTAAAAATCCCTTTCTTTCCTCATGCTTTTGCAGTTTTGAAACTGAGAAAAAGGAAGAAACACTGCACAAAAATGAAAGTGTGGAGCGTTTTCTCAGAAAAAAATGTGGAAATTAGTAAGAGAAAAGAACCTTTCTTTGAAAACTTTCCATGAACCACATTTCTCTCTTTTTGATTGATTGAATTGTGTTATCCAGAGCAGGAGCAGAAACAATCACTACGTGATAAAATAGGACAGAGTTTGAATGTTAAATCACTGTGATGAAACACTCAATATTAGCTACACAAGCGAAAAGGGTTGGAACAAACTAGTCATCAAATAGTTTCAAATAATAAACTAATTAATGCAAATTATGATGTGTTCATGGAAAAATAAGACATGCAAAAATGGCAAATTTCACTGACAAAAGAAATGTTCACAGGAAATAATTCATCTAGCTGCACAAGACAGTAGAGTCAAATGTTAAAGTGTAGGAATGAGGAGAACAGTGTAGAAAGAGTTAATTCATAGATGGCATTAAGTCTGTTGACTGCTTGGGAAAAAGAGAACTAGATACAGCTGAGACTCTTGGATGTACCTTAGTGTTGTGGTTTAAGCCCAGGCCATAAATCAGAACCATGCAGTCTACTTCCCTCCCGCCCCACCCCTCCTTCTTGTTCCCCATGCTCCCGGAGGGATGGGGAGGGGAATCAAAAGAATGTAACTCCCACAGGCTAAGATAAGAACAGTTTAGTAACCAAGGTATAACACAAACAACTACTGCTACCACCAATAATAATAATGATAAGGGAAATAACAAGGGAAGAGAATACATTGACCGACACCTAGCCTGGCCCAGCAGTGCACTAGCCCTTCCAGGTAAGTCTCATTTACATCCTGGGCACGATGTGCTGTGGTATGGAATACCTCTTTGGCTAGTTTGGGTCAGGTGTCCTATCTCTGCTTCCTCCCGGCTTCCCCTCTTTCCTGGCAGAGCATGAGGCTCAGAAAGGCCTTGGTCAGACTAAACATTTGAGCAGTAACTAAAAACATCGGTGTTATCAGCGTTGCTCCCAGGCCAAAAGTCAAAAACACAGCACTGCACCAGCTACTAAGAAGGAGAAAAAATGACTACTACTGCTGAACCCAGGACACTTAGGTTTAAGCCTATGCGTTAGATTTTGTAAGATTAATATTTCAGACTGTAGGCTTTCCAATAAAGCATCTAGTTTTGGAGAGTTTTTGGTTAGAGGGAGGGAGCTGTGGCATCATTGCATTGATTTCCAAGATAAATTAAGCAATTGACCAGCAAAATCCTGCCCACCCAAAAGATACCAACACTTAAATACCGTCTGTCGTGGTTTAAAACCAAACTGCACAGATCATCAACTCACTCCCCCACTTTCTCCCCTGACTCCCAGAGAGTTAGGAAGGAGAATCCAAAGAATGTAGCCCCCACGGGTTGAGATAAGAACAGTTTAATAGCTAAGGTATAACACAAATCATTACTGCCACTACTACTACAAATAATAATGATAAAGCAAATAACAAGTGAAGAGAATACAACATCTCACCAGCCACTGACCCATAACTCACCCCACCCTGTCCCACCGAGCACCGACCGATACCTCCTCCATCCCCCCCGAGAGCTCCAGCCCTTCCAGGTCTCTACCGGTTACCTCCTGGGTATGACGTGCTATAGTATGGAATACCTCTTTGGCTAGCCCGGGTCAGGTGTCCTGTCTCTCCTTCCTCCCAGCCTCCCTCTTTCCCCTGCAGAGCGTGAGCTCAGAAAAGGCCTTGGACAAACCAAACACTCGAGCAGTAACTCAAAACATACTTGCTATCAGCAACCGTTGTCAGCCCAAAAGTCAAAACACAGCACTGCACCATCTACCAAGAAGGAGCAAAAAGATTACTACTGCTCAAACCAGGACACAATCCAAGCAGTAAGCAAATGACCAGTTTTGCTGAAGTATCAGACTGCATTTAGACAACATTCATTTTGAATAGATGAATGTAGATGTTTTGCCATTACAAGGCAAGTGACACCAATTTTTTTCTTTTTCAGCTTCAACCTTTTACTACTTATATCCCCAATGGACATTATAGAATGCCCTACTGTTTACTACGAGCTTAAGTTTCTGTACTAAAAGTATTTTATTTTGTTCTTCATTCTTGTTCAAACCTATTTTAACAAGGTAAAAATTATATGCACACTCTTCAGCTGTCAAATATATGTTAAATTGGGAAAGATTTATTAAATATGAGCAGTAATGCCAGGAGAATCAGTTACCACTACATTTCTTAAAAATATAACAGAAGCCATTCAGCACCTGCATACTCTGTTTGGTACTAAACTGCTCTAATCACTTTTTGAGGTATGATTAGAGCACTAGAGGAAACTTTCCAAATGCCATTAATTATGTATATAATCTTAAATTATTCACTTTGAATATGTTTTCTTGCTATGCTCCTTTTATTTTCCACTATTTTTTTGCATCCTAGAACAGATCACATTAAGCCTCAAATGGAAGACTGTTTTGCTAAAGAAAAGGTAAACTGAGAACTAAACATTTTTTTTCCTAAGGTGCTTGTTCTAAAAAGGAAGAAAATGGGTGAGAATCAATTTTTTTTCCTCTTAAATGTTCATCATTCTCTACCTCAGCCTCTATGAGTTTGGAAAAGTGATACTCATGCAATCAATGAAAATCAATCAGCATGAAATTTTCCATCTCTCACTAAAGCAATGCTATGGAACACCACAAAACATTTGCATAATTATTCATTCTTATTCGTTTTAAAGATTACTATATCAGATGTTGCCCAAGCCTCTGGTACATCATAAATAGTGTTGTATGTGGAATCTAATAGCTTGTGATCAATTGAAGAACCTTTTCTAGGCTCAGATGCAGGCAGACCAGTCAGGAATAAATCTGTGCAAAGAAAGGAGAGTGGCACTGAGAGAAACACAGAGGACAGGGTGTAGTACCTGGCACATTTATCATACTAACTCACATGCTCATATCCACATCTAAATCTCTCTCCAGTGAAAGACATGCACAGCATGGTGAGTAAATTGTTTTTACTTTCTTCTCTCTTCTTTCACTTTGACACAATAATCTGACTTGCAGGTGCCTTCGGCAGAGCATAATATTTTTTTCAGAGATAAAATTCATATACATCTGTTTAAAAATAAAGCTCACATCTACACATAATACACAGAGCCATAATAAAAGGCTCCCACATATGTCCTCTGATTACGCCGAATAGTCAAACAACCCTAATGCACATGCAATGACTGAACACTGGCCTGGATCTTTTCTAGGTTTAAGTTCCTCCTTTAAAGTGTCCTCAGGGAAGCATTAGAAATGACTAGGACATACTTGTTTTGTTAAAGACTGATGATAAAATCCAGTGAAAAGGAATGACGATTCTCTTGAAAGATATTTAAAACATGTGGCTGTAGAAAACAGATTATCTATACTCCAAACTGGAATGCTATTGCTTCACACAACAGCTGCATCTTTCTCAAAGCTAACCAGAGTTGAAGTTGGTCTCTGGGTAGGAATCCCCCAAGGAAAACACATGTAGGAGCAGTCATCCAAAGCTCTGTTCTTCTGCAGATTCAGCAATGTGTGGTTAGTGTCATGTACAAACCGTCATTTTACTGATAGGGGGAAATTATTCTTGCATTTAGCATCATTAAAGCTTTTTAGAGAGAGTATTTCTGCAATGCTGAATCAATACCTTACACGGCAATTACCCATAAACTACTAAAGCACTCCTGATATTTAATGTTGTACTTTGTCTTATGCATTAACTTCCTCTTGTCTTGAAAATAAGTCCTGAGATCCTGGCCTGAGCAGGTGCACCCCCAGACACTACCAAGAACTCACACGCTTGAGAGGGCTAGCGATTAGACTTAAAGCAGGTGGACATCCCCTTCCTTATCTTCACTAAATCAGTGGAGTTTGTGTCATTTCTCACAGTTGCACCACAGTATTAGGTCCATACCAAACAATCAGAAATAAGTGAAAATGCAGAAAAAATCTTCTATTCATGAGGATGGGAGAGACTGTTATTAGGAGAATAAAATATTTGAAGTTTGGTTGTTTGGGTTTTTTTTTTTCCTGTCCTTTGCAACCTTGTAACCTTTGCAACACATTTTATCTCTCAATGTGCATAACTTACCCTCCATGATCACTGATGCCTCTAAGATGCCATAAGGTGGTAGTCATTCTTTGCCTTCAAGGTCTTGGGATTGTATAATGATGGCTCTATGTAGAGAGCAAGATGCTCTCTGTCACCCTGAGCCTGTTCAAAGTCACCATTAAGCTGGCACAACCTTTGAAAAATAGAACATTTAATCAATCTATCAGCAAAAAGAAACTCTGGGAAAAGCAGGTGCTGAATGGAAGCTATTGGTATCACATAAATGCTATTCTCCATCTTCTTCCAGAATTAAATATAAAAAATATCAAAAAAAGAACACACACACAAGAAATTTGCTTTGCCTTTGCCTATTTACAGCTGCATTGGGGGATGTTCTGCACACTTGGGAAAGAATGTGAGTGGGCAGAATGGAAATAAAGTTGAATAGCAGTTGCCACTGTAAAAACAGATCTACTGATGCAAAACTGATGTATTGGCATACCTTCAGTTAATCAGCAAGGTGGCTTGCTGTAATCAGAGATTGTCCATGGCACAGGTATATTTGTTGTCATATATTTTCCTGCATAGCTTTGGGCAAGTTGCCTTTTCAATCTCCCTTTTCAATCTTCTCCTCTCTGAAGATCTGGGAGAATTCAGTGTGTCTAAAATGAGGAAGATAGAGCCTGAATGTGGGGGCAAGAAAATGCAACACAATGCAACAAAACACCTTGCATTACTGTCCAGAGAAATCCTACCAAGGCATCACGCTGGAATAAACTATAAAGAAAGTAATGATGGATGGACTAGTAAATTCCAGCCAGGGTCTCTTACCTGCAGGCCAGACTGGTAGTGATCAGATCATATTCAATCAGTCTAGAAATCGGATTTTAAAGGTCTAGAGTGGCTTCAGATTGTGTTTCTAGCATAATGTTTCCAGGTCATATCTGAGTATGTTTCTCGGGGTCAACAACAGAGAGGTTGGTGCAAGGTCAACAATAGCAAATAAGGAACATACTACAAGCAACATTGCAGTTTCCCTCCCCATTGCTTGGCTTTCATCTTTTAATGCCCTGTACATGTTCCCAGGACACCCTTAGAGTGACACATAAAAAATCCCAGTTGATTGTCAGTGTTGCTAATTATTGATCCCTACAGGTAATCACACATAACAGATACAGGTATTCATAGCCAGCATGCTAGCCAGAAAAAGATAGCCTGGAAAGACCTAGGTTAAAGAATAAAAGGCTGGTAGATTCATGGGGACAGTTGTTTGCTGCTTTCAGTGTCTTTGTCCAGGTTTGCAGTTATCACACATACTACATCAAAATTACTGTTCCAGGAAAAAAACACAAATTATATTTTATCCTAATTAGACTTAATGTGTCCCACTGGAATTTATTTTCTACAAGTCATTTAAGGCAGGAGATGATAGCTCTTCAGGCAAATATCTTTTTTTCACAAGTGGTTTTCTAATTATACAATAGGTAACATTCTCTTCTCCCCTCTTGTGTCAGTGACAGCAGATAATGGTTCATGGTGAAACACACAGAAATGAAAAAGTACTGCTTGGCATTGGTTGTGGGAACATAACTTTGAAAAAGGGGGAATTAACACCGCTGTTAGCAAAAGGGAGTCTTACACTAGTAAACATCTGTTCACATACTGGTCACCTGTGCACTGATGTTGCAACTGGTAATTTTCCACTCCAACCAGAGGGGCGATGTAAGGACCTGTGCAGGGACAGACAGGTGAGAAGGCTAGATGTGCACCTTGATTCAGGGGACACTTTGATAACATATGGCCTACCACCCCTCTGACCGGGCAACTTGTTCCATCTCTTCCTGTAAAGCGGTAACCCATTCAACCAGAGGTCAGTACATACGTAACCTGCTTCACATTAATATATATATAATATATATTAATATATAAATATAAATATATATATTTGCTTGCATTAGTACCTCAATATATAGACTAGAACATTCAGTTATTTATATTGTGTTTGGTGTCTACTCCTTGTACATGGGAATCCTATGAACATGGAACACCCCTCCTTGTGTGGAAGCAGTTTTCAGGCACTTCAGACAGCAGTGTGTTTTATTAGAAATAGTTTTTAGATGTTTACTTTCATCTTGGATAAAAATTACCCTTCATATCTTCTGTAAGATCAGGATCCCATGACTAAAAGTAAACTTTGAAGATCACCTGGTGAGTTTTTTGTCTGCTCAGGTTCATTCTTGTCTGTACTCCAGAACACTTTATGGTCTTAATTGTTACTATTTGTGATCACAGGAGAGAAAAAGTGTCTACCTGACTGACATGGAACAAAACTAAAGCAGACAGACTCCAGCAGTTATAAAATATATAAGCTTTTCTGCTCCTTACTATAAGCATAAGGGAGTTTTCAGCCTCTTCTAAGAATACTTTGCCAGCCACACTCATTGTCACTAAATTAATTCACATCTTGTCAATTATAAATGTAATGATTATCTCTCTATATGCTGCTATCACTTTCCACACAACACATACTGTACTGAGAATTTCTTCCCTCACAGAAGTCAAAGTCACCCCAAACAGTCATTTTCAGGCTCAGGAAGTGACAAAGGCTGTCAAATACACAGAGATGATTTTTGGTACGCCAAATGCAATTGCCTGTGTTTGAACTAGACTCAGCCAGGTTACTACATCTATTCTTGCAAGATAAGTCCAACTGGGATTTTCTAATGATCAAAATTGTGAGGTTTAGTTTTAAATTTCATCTTTGACTGTGACTCACCTGCAAAGGGACCCAGTGTCCCCCTGTCTCTGGTTGCATAATATTGGTGTCTGATGCCAGAACAGGGAGTTAAGAAAAAGTTAAGACACTCTGACATGAAAAAAACTGAAACTTTTTAAAGTCACAAAACCCAACCTTTACTCCAAATGATACCAGGCCTTAGTTCAAAGCATCTAACCCCATATTTAAAAAAACCGACAAATTGGAAACATGTATTTGTTTCCCCTTCTACTCTCTCAGCGGACACAGGTGCTGATATAGCTACTGCTGGAGATGGTTAGACTCGGCCCACTGATTTCATGGGCTTCGTTGTATTCCCCATGCAGGTAAAAAAGCTGCATCTCATTTATGCTAGGACTCATTCTGTCCTGGACATATAAATCGATATTAAAAGGTGCAATTCCAACTTGAACTTAATTTTAGCTCCCTCCACAGCAAGCAGAATGGTAAAAGAAGAATTTATATGGAAGCATGAACAAAGTCTAATATCTTCAGACATTAGCAATTCATTTAATGGCTTACCAGGACCATAAAAGCCTAGATATTTTATTAAAAAAAAATCTCTTTCCAATGTGGCTTTGATGGCAGTGGTAAGTCTGCTGCTTTTATGAGAGGTGGCAATAACCATCTGTTTAATTTCAGTATTGACTAAGACATTGATTCCTGCCAGAATTCCCAAAGGATTCTGTAGGACAAGGAGGTGTTTAAAGCCACCTACATCCTGAAGTGCAGACAGTGAAAATGCAGGGCCCCAGCATAAAACTCCTGCCCAGTTTTTCCCATTATAAATTTCTTTTTCTTGGCAACATAGTTTATACTGTCTGATAAACACCATGCTGCTCTAATTCAGTGAAAATGAAATTACACCTCTTCATCTGAACATATAATCTAAGGCATATTATGAAAACTCAGAGTCCATATTAACAGAGCTGCTGAATTTGTCATTTAATAGAACCTCTGAACTAAGCTTTATTTGTTCTGTAACTAATGTTCTTTCAATTTCACTGATGGGAAACTGAAATAAAAAATAAATTATTAAATATTTGGCCTTAGAAAAGTACTAGCACATTTTCTTGCTCACATCAGGGTCCTATTGTAAAAAGAGTAGCAATATGAATTTTAGAGGATGATGCAAAATACCAGAGTTAAAAGCCAGAGTTCCACATTTCGACTGGCTTTCCTCTAGCCACCTATAGTTCTCACTGCTTAGAAAATGACTTCCGCAATCTATAATCTTTGACTCTTTTTCCTAACTTGTGAGCAAAACATATGCACTGGGAACAATGTGATAACTCCATTTTCATCTCAATATGCTTTCTTATTACTGCAAAACATGCCAGAGTTATTTAAATACACAAGTTATAACTGGTAATGGGAAGGTAGGGATAACCTCTTATTTTTCCCTTAAGACAATTATACAGCATGCTGTATTTATTAACCCAGCAGGAACTGTCAAATGCTCATCAAGCATTTAAATGTAAAATTCAGTTGAAAAATTGTTTTTCATGGTAAGTTTACAGCCTTCACTAGTGACAGCCAATTGTTCCATTGCAAAGGCACCTTGAATGACAGGATTCCACAAAAACCTCCTGAGATTCAAGGGATGTGGAGCTTAAGTGTGTCATTCAAAGAAATTTGTGTCATCAGTGAGTGCCATGAACATCCTTGCTGTCATTTGTTTTCTGTTCCCCTGCAGTTTTTTCAGGACATCAGTTGAAAGAAGTTTTCAAGTAGTTTACTTCTGACCCAACCCAAATCAGAGAAGTACCAATACTTCTGGTGACAGCTTTCTGTGAAACTTTATGACTACATTGCCCACATTTCTTTAAAAATAGTAAGCTGTCTCCTTACATGACATGGTCATTTATTTGCTTATATATTCAAAGGTGAGCTATACTAAACTTACTTGTGTCTTAAAATCTTCATGGCTCTTGATGCAGACAGATTGTCATGTAATGCTAAAGGAAATCCTTGCAGCATCTGCGTACATAACCCAAAACTTGGTATAGGGTCCTCTCTAAAACTTCTCTAGTTACCACAGACGCCCTAGTGGCTTTATCACATATCACATAAAAGTAAAACATTAGGAAGTCTTAATTGTTTGGTTTGCTTTTTAGCTTTGGTTGGTTTGGGGTTTTTTGTTTTGTTTTGTGTTTTTTTCTTATTAGACAAAGTGTTTTTTAGCTAGTTTTTATAACAGAATTAACCTGAATTTTTCTATCTAAAAAGATGTGTTATCCAGCTTCATTCCTAGCCAGGAAGCTATCTTCATTTCAAGCAAGTAGTGTTTTTAATCATTGCCTGCTAATGAGCATATTAACCCACATCCTTATTTGGACTATGATGTCTTTCAGCATTTCAGCCTACTCAGCTACAATATTACTGAGGATCATTACCCATACAATAATATTTATTAATTCAGGCTTATTGCACAGATACAAGCAAAATACATCTATTTTAGTTAATTTCTAATCAGATAATGTGACTGATAGAAGGAAAAACTATCACAAAAACAATTCAATGAGTCGTCTGTAGCAGGCAATGACAATAAAGTTAATACATACTTTCAAACAACAGTATGAGGATTAGCCTGGAAAGAAGGCCAAGTGACCTGCTGAACAGCTCCCAGAAAATCCAGAGCTACAACGGGTGCCCTACCCAGCACCCTGTGTTGTACTCCCTACCTGAACAGCCAGCCCTGCTCTTTTAGCCACTGACATCTGCAACACATATCTTTCAGAAAGTCCATCTGTGGTGAGGCTAGTTCAGCTATCTAGGCTTTTTTTCCTCCTTAAAACTCTATGAAGAGTCTGTTTTTCAAAGCTAAGACTAGAGGCCAGCAGAAAGAGGAGGCTTCACTTCTAAGGCCAAAATTTTTTTTTCAGTACAACTGAACTCAGTGCTGAGATGCTATTGCATGCAACTTGACTTAAAAATCAGAGGCTCACCACAATGGAAGAGACCAATGAACACTGTCTAAATTTGTCACTGTGTCCACTTTGTAATTGCTAAGATAAAATGTTTTATCATTCCTGCCATGCAAAAAAATTAAGTTAGAATTAAAATTAAGTTAGAATGGAGAATGTATTACTCCATGTCAATATGTCAGAGCCCTGAGCATGTCCCTCTTCCCCATCCTGGGGGTTTGTCTTCCTGGGCTCAGGGACCACACTGAGCTGATGCTGCTGGTGGCCTTAGGGAGAGCTCCTCCTGACAGCATTGCTGGTGGGGCTCAGTGTCCTTCCCCTGGCACAGCCTGCACTGCCCAGCCACAGCCCCATTTAACCAGAGCCTGACTCCACCCATGGAATGATATCCCAGCCCTGCCTCACCCTGGTCCCAGGAAGGTGCTTGATGCCTGGGGCTTGTGCTGCCCCCAGCTGCCCTGCTCCCTGGCTGAAGTGGAAGGACAGCCCTGATTCCCAGCCCTTGGAAGCAGCATGTTGACTGGGTACTCCTGACAGTGTGATTCAAACTGGGTTTCTTTCAGTTAATTCAAGATTTCCATCTCCACCTGAGGATATTCTATGCACATAGGTGTTGCACTCAGTGCTATGCCTGGGGTTTTTTTCCCCCATCTCTTCTGCATAATGCATAGTATAATAAACTTTGAAAAGTGCTAAGAAGAGCTTTCCTTTGAATTATTATTTAGCTATTTTTCCTCACTAAATTTTTAGCATATGTACTGGTTTATTCCTCCAAGCTAAAAAATAAAATTTAAAAGCATGTGTTTGATCTGAAAGGATGTGGTTGGGAAGAAGAGAAAAAAGTCTGTTACAAAGAAATTTGTGTTCAGATAGTCTAAAAAGAACTCAATGTATTTCCATTGATTTTTCAAGCAGTATGAACACAGTCTGCCCTCAGTCAGTACATTCTGAGGAAAATTTGTTTACTAGTTGACAAAAATATAAAAACAGATTAAATATTCACATTTTGGTCACAGCTATAAGACTAAAGTTGATTTCTTTTAGTCTTTTTCCAATCTCTCTTTCAAAAACACCACTAGAAACCTACCTTTATAAACATTAATTGAAAATGGGCATCAGGCTTGTTGCTGAAATTCATTGTATTCCAAGCCAAGAATTGTTCGTAACTGTATCTGCCTTGAGCAGAACATTGAGTAGTTTATGAAGATCACATTCAGCCAATAGCACTTTTCTTTAGTTCTTCACACAACATACCTTATTGCAAAACTTAGTAGCGCAAGTCCAGTGACAGAGCTTGGACTTGATCCAAAGCCCTTTAAAATAAGGGATTTTTTTTCTTTTGATATAAATGTGTCTTTTAGCTGTGCTTTGTGTCTAGCCCTACTATGCATCATTCCTGACACTTACTATAATAATGATTATATGTTCTTTATATGAGCACAATATCCTAGATGGTGGGGAAAATAAGTGGCTGCCTTCAGCACTTACAAATCCCCGTGCTTCCAAGTACTATTGATTGGTGCTAAAGCTTTCTTCTGTATTTAACACCCTTTGCCACAAATCCAGACCCTTTTTCAGAATAGCTCTGCAATCCCAGAAGGATATATGAATTAATAAAGCTTTCCACATGCTCAAGAAAGAAACAATTCCATCCAGCTTATTAGAAGAAAGTGGTACAGAAGATGCTGAACCTAATTTGTATATTTTTAAAAGCTTTCATGTTGTGCTTTCAGTCAAGAATATTTGAGTTCTGTCCTGGTTAACAAATATGAGCAGGTATTTTTGAAACTGCATTAAAGTTCACAGAACCTATCCTTCCTCTACCTACTATCTTAATTTATACTCATCATTACTACCTCTTTTTGAAATATCTGCATAGTTCTGTTCTTTCCATAAGCCTCATGTACAACTTAGGAATAGGTGAGTTTTAAAAGGTATCAATATATGAATGTGTTTAACATCTTCATTCAAAATTCCAGGAGGGAGCTTCAGAACCTGATCAAGGCACAAGAGCTAGGTAAGCATGCACCTGGAAGGAGAAAGCCTTTATTTCTGTACATCCTTGCTTATCTATAATAAAATCATATTCTACTGGAAACTTTTCAAGTCAGGCTCTTGTCAGACTCAAGGGAAGCAATTAGATGTACAGCAGGCCACCTGGTATGACAGTAATTAGACTCTAGATCTGTTGTTATCAGGATCCAAAACCTACCCTAATTGGCTCAGAACTTTAATTAAAACTGTAGTATCAACTTACTTTAATTTCTTAATTATTATTTTATTGGTAATGAAGATGAACAGAGGGCTGAATGGCTCACTATACTAGTAAAAACTAATACAGCTATTTCCCTCTGTATTATCAGTAGAGATCAGAACCACCTTAGCTGTTACAAACAGTTATTATCACAAGTATCCCTCTGGCTCTTTGACATCTACAGAGAATTAATTAAAAGGCTCAAACTGATGTGCAGTTATAATTTCCTATTGTCAGTTTAGATTCTGTGTAGGCAAGCAAAGCAATGATAAGCTGAACCTATCTTAACATTAGCATTATGGTTGAGGGCATTTTGGTGACTCTTAAAATGTACCCATGCACAGACTGCATTTGCAGAGCTTATTTGGTGCAAACAAACTAGATTCTTTCAGAAGAAACTTAACTAGAAGGTCTGTTCCAGACCTATACTAGATGTACTCAAAGTTTAATAGGGCACACTAAATCCAAACAGCTCCAAGCCCTTGACATTGTGAAGAAGTTTAGTCCAGGGTACCCAACTAATTTTAGTCTGACCCACACACCCTGAACTTCACATAATCTTCAGCACTAGTACTTTCAATCCACTGAACCAATCCTGCTGCATCAAATTTCTCATTAATGTAGACCTAGTCATGAGTGGCAATAGTTCACTGGGATTTTACAGTACATTAGATACAGGGAGGGAATGTTAGCAAAACCAAGAAAGTTGCCTCATTTTCATCTATTTGCACATGGCATTTAGAACATAAACATATAAGCAACTACTTAAACAAGGGCCATACATACCCTTTTGCAACGCATAGTTAGAACCAACACAATACAAAACTAGGGGACATAAGGGATATTACTATTCTGATAGCATTTATTGTGCATTGGTACTTCACTCACAGCTCTGAGCTTGGATACTGCCTGTCATCAGTCTTTTCCACAATGTCTAAAAATATCTGTATTTTTATTTTTCATCATTTATGCTCTTAATTACTCCAAATTTAGCTCCCTTAGGGTAAAAAAAGTTGCATGATCTCATTCTCATTAAATATAATGATAATACTGGCATGTACCTGTTTTATCTTTAGACTTATTATCTATGAAATACTACTACCATAATGCCTATTTTTTTCCCCTGCATTTCACACACCACAAAGAAGTTAAAGTAGCACATGCAATTCCTCTACTAAAAGGAAAATATTAAATACAGTGATGTCAAAAGTAGAATCTGTAAAACCTAAACCAAAACAAAATTCTAATTATATTAACTGGCAACCAAAGAACAATTAACAATGTTCTTTAAGATTTTTGAGACATAAATAAGTATTCAGAAAAGCTATGTTTATTATACCAATAATTACAACTGAAAAGTTCCATTTAACCCCACAGATAAAGGTCTTCATTATATCTTTAATGACTATATTTATCTATTCATATATTTAAAAGAGAAATTACAGGAAAAAAAAAGCCAAAACAAAACAAGACCCAGTAATCTCGGTGGCTTCTGTAAAGTTCAAGAAATATTGAATGCACTCAGCTTTCACTGTTAAAGTTGTTCATACATACCTTTTACCCAGTTATATCTTCAATTTGCCTACTTGGTCATATTTTTGATGTATTCTTGTAGACAACTAGAAGGATAGTTAACAACTAGAATATGCCTTTTACATAGATACTTCAAAAGACAGAAGTACCATTTTCTGACCTTGTCATCAATCTTACAAAAATCCTTCCAGAGTCTTGCCATAAACCTGGAGAGACAAGAACCACTATCTCAAATAAACTAGTCCTGGAGGCAAAAGACATGATTCTTTTTGAGTGGAAATCCAAAATAACAAGGTGTATTGACAAAAGCTGTTACTTGTAGCTGCTTCAGATTTCAGCTCCTGAACAAGCCAAAGAGAACACTCTACATGGCTACACTGATGGAGACAGGGATAAAACATTACTTCCAAGGCAACCAGGTCTCAACTTCTTGCAGAGACTAGCCAGGTCCCAGAAACACATTCAGAAACTGGCTGGGAGATAATGCAGTGTATGACATTGACATACAGAATGTTTCACTGGGACATGAAACTGAACAGAACCTTACAGCTATTTCCTGCACTAGCTAATATATTTGCATGGCAGCTTTGTGAGCATCATGCAGCACAAGTTATAAAAGAACATATTAAAGCAAGAATCCCTAGCTGAATAAGTAAAGCACCTCAGGCACCTCGCCAAAACGTCCATTATCAGAAACCACCTACACGGTATTCTATCCTGTACAGAAAATCTCACATCTCCGAAAGCACAAGGCCTGTGAAACAGTGGCTTCTAGCCAGCTTCTTTCTGTGAAATAAATGCTGCAAGCTGTACAGTTCCCCGTGATAGAAATATATCACTTTAGGAGTTTGACAGTCATCTCTGGAGTACATGTAACAAAATCAATTAAGAGGTGGAAAAAAAAAATCACAGCACATGTATATATACGTATATACATAGGCTTTTTCTTTCTCCAGCATCAGAAGACAGCTTAGCATGAGGAAGAGACAAGATACTCAAGGAACTGGCATCAGCCAATTACAGCTCTGTTCCTGAGATGCCTAGCCCAAACAGAAATTAGAGCAGCCGAGATTAATAAATTTCTAAGGTAGACCTATCTGGTTTTTAGACAGCAGTTGGGCAGGAGGATTCCCAAGTAGTGTATTTCTCAATAATGAATTGTTTTGTAAAATTGTGTATTTTACTTGATGCTTCTACTCAGAGTATCTGGAAAAAAAAAAAGTTAAAAAAAATTTAGAGAAATATTATATCTACAATACTAACTACATCTTAGAGTTATAAAATGCAGAAAAAGTGAAATACCTGAAATAGAACTTAAGCTTTTTTTCCTTTGATATGAGCTACATGCAAATTTTGAAATTATGAAGTATCATAACTACAGGGACAGAGGAATTCTGAGGCTACTAGGCAATGGCATAGATTAGCTCTTTCCTGGTAACTGCAGACTCAATCATCTGGTGTAGTGTTTGGGTATCACAAATTTACACTTCCCTGTTATTCTCCCTGTCATGACAGGGCACTTCCTTATTAGCTCTTAATCTTGATACTTAAATTATCTAATCTCTGCAAAGTCCATTGAAGTATCTAGGCCCTATCTCAGTCACAATAATGAAAAGTAGACTACTTCATTTTCATAATTCTACTTGTATTACTACAGAATTACAAGAAAGAGCTGAATTAAGGCAACCCTTTTCTGAAGGGAAGTATCTGGCAGTGTTTCAGCACTGCTGTTACTATGCATAACAGTACTCAAAGCAGTGAGGCTGATACCTCTTAAACCTCCACCAGTATATTACATTATATTATATTATATTACATTATATTATTATACTATGAGTAGAATAGTTAGGATTGGAAAGGATATTAAGATCATCTAGTTCCAACCCCCTGCCATGGGCAGGGACACCTCGCACTAAACCATATCACCCAAGGCTTCATCCAACCTGGCCTTGAACACGGCCAGGAATGGAGCATTCACAACTTTCCTGGGCAACCCATTCTAGTGCCTCACCACCCTAACAGTAAAGAATTTCTTCTTTATATCCAATCTAAATCTCTCCTGTTTAAGTTTCAACCCATTACCCCTTGACCTATCACTACAGTCCGTAATGAAGAGTACCTCCCCATCATCCCTATAGGTCTCCTTCAGATACTGGAAGGCTGCTATGAGGTCTCCATGCAGCCTTCTCTTCTCCAGGCTGAACAGCTCCAACTTTCTCAGCCTGTCTTCATATGGGAGGTGCTCCAGTCCCCTGATCATCCTCGTGGCCCTCCTCTGGACTTGTTCCAACAGTTCCATGTTCTTTTTATGTTAAGGACACTGGAACTGCACACAATACTCCGAGTGAGATCTCACGAGAGCAGAGTAGAGGGGCAGGATCACCTCCTTTGACCTGCTGGTCATGTTCCTTTTGATGCAGCCCAGGATACAATTGGCTTTCTGGGCTGCAAGCGCACACTGAAGCTGGCTCATGTTCATTTTCTCATCGACCAACACCCCCAAGTCCTTCTCTGCAGGGCTGCTCTGAATCTCTTTTTTCTGCCCAACCTGTAGCTGTGCTTGGGATTGCTCCGACCCAGCTGTAGGACTTTTCACTTCGCATGGTTAAATTTCATAATGTTGGCATCAGCCCACTTCACAGGTGTGTCAAGGTCCCTCTGGATGGCATTCCTTCCCTCCAGCTATCAACCAAACCACACAGCTTGGTGTCATCGGCAAACTTGCTGAGGGCGCACTCAATCCCACTGTCCATATCAGCAACAAAGATGTTGAACAAGACCGGTCCCAACACCGATCCCTGAGGGACACCGCTCGTTACTGGTCTCCAGCTGGACATTGAGCCATGGACCACAACTCTTTGCATGTGGCCATCCAACCAGTGTTTTATCCACCGAGTGGTCCACCTATCAAATTGATGACACTCCAATTTAGAGACAAGGATGTCATGTGGGACAGTGTGAAACGCTTTGCACAAGTCCAGGTAGATTATATCAGTTGTTCTACCCCAATCAATCAGTTCTGTAGCCCCATCATAGAAGGCCACCAAACAGGTCAGGCAGGATTTCCCCTTAGTGAAGCCATGCTGGCTGTCACCAAGCACCTTGCTCTTTTTCATGTGCCCTAGCATGCCTTCCAGGAGAATCTGCTCCCAGATTTTGCCAGGCACAGAAGTGAGACTGACTGGTCTGTAATTCCCTGGGTCATCCATTTTCCCCTTCTTGAAAATGGGGGTTATATTTCCCTTAAATATATTCCAGCTGGAAGTCCAGAAAGATGAATGAAGTATTTAGACACATAAAATGGATCTCCACTTTTCAGTGACATTTTGAAGTTATTTTTGGTGAATTCTGTTATTTAGGTGCTTTATGTGTTTCATTAGATGTCATTCAGTTGCATTGCTAGTGTCTGAAAATACATCAGGAATGCAGTTTTCTAATAGCCCTTAGAATATCAATTCCAGAGCACATTACAAACACTACCAATCCCCTCAAAATTCCTCTAAGGTGTGCAAGTCAATTAATATTATCACCTTTTTTTTTTTTACTGTTAATGAAATTGGAGTAGAAAAATAAGATCAGCCTTCATCAGCATTACAGTGTGAAGGGTAGGTCCTCTTGTGGCATAGAACTTGTTAATGCCATTGAAATCAAAACATGAATGAAAGCATTATGTGAGTGTCTGCACTTACAAAATAAGAGTTCCTTACTTGTTATTGTGGGTAATTTTATTAGGAGATGGGGAGCTTAGAGAAAGCAAACAAATTGCAAAGACTAAGATCTTTCCTATCTAACAGCTACTAAATTACATTTCAAAATAAATAGCATTTAAATACTTTTCAGCAGAAGAAATTTCTGTGATTGCCTCAGAGACATTACACAACTGCCAGCAGCTGTGACATGCTGGGGGCCTACGCTGTGCTGTGTACTCTTCCTTAAAATGGAAAGTTGCATCAGGTTTTAACTCTTCTAACTGAAGAGTTTCAAGTACACAGTCTAATGACTGTGAACGCAAAAGGAAATTAACTGTTAAGGAAAGTGAATGAAAATCACCTATTGTGTCCTGTTTTCTGGCCAATGACAAACTATGTGTAAATCTTATTTATCTTTCCCCTATAGACATTTGTGCCCATCTAGCTGACACAGTGAGAAGCAGCAGTTCAAGGGGCAGAGCAGTACCAAGTCTGAAAAGCTTGCATTTCCCTTGCTACAAGGTACAAGGTGGGTAAAGAAGAAATAAGCCAAGTTGGAATCAATGGGCATGCAGCTGCATGAAGGAAGGAAAGCAGTGATGGCCAGGATAGGCTGTTTGCTCCATAATCTTAAGTTTTTGCAATGGAATACAGGGACAGTGAATTGGTGCAGCTCCAGCTTGAACAAGCAAACTCTTTCCCTTTTATATTTGCAAAGTAAGGAACCCAGATTTTTGCAAAAATGTAGGTCCTGTTTTGGGAGCTTCACTTGACGTCAGGCAGATGTCCAACCATTGTTAATCCTACTTTTAAAATTATTTTTAAAATAGTAATATTTTAATATAGTAATATCTTAATACATATCTAACAGATACAAGAAGGAGCCAACATGGATCTCCAGGCCCGTCAGCTGATTTGCATTATACAACATTAAGTGGTAATAGTTAACAATCGTGACAAAAGTGTGTATAAGGAAATAAATTACTCCCTGTTCTTTTCTGGCCTGCTGGACTACCTGGTCACATTGGACTGAGAAAGATCTGTGCCTGAAAAATTCTTCTAGTCCTTTCAGATTTGCTAGGACAGCCCACAGATCTTGGATGTAGTTATGGCTCAGGATGGAGGCAAAGTCAGCGCACTCTTTTTGTGTAAGCCACAGGCCACTTTTTCAGCAGCAACAATTTTCTTAATGCTGTGCTCCAAGTTAAGGTTTGAAAATCATATATTCTAGAGGAAAAAGCCTCCCTAATGCACCACTGACTCCTTGCTCTGTCTGGTACTTGGGCTCAGAATTTTACAAATAGGAAAGCTTTATTGACAGGATTTATTGCTTTCAAAACAAGTAGAAGATCAAATGCCTTGGATCAGACTTCATTTGTGAACTGGCAGAAGCAGAACAACCATGGGAATAAATTTATATGTAGGATGAAGCTGTCTCTTTGAATCATAAATTGACCACACCCAGAAAATTACAGTTCTCACCCACTAGCCTCCAGTGATGCTCTAAATATTGCCCATCCCCAAACACAGCCTTCCAAGTGTTAGATATGTTATTAACTGGAAGTTAAAATAATTCCTCCCTAATTTCTCTTTAGGGAACTGAAGCTTTATACTCTCCCTAATACAAGCAAGTGTTTTACAGGCATGATTCAGTCCTGTACCAAAGCACTACCAACCAGAACTGACATTTAAACGTTTCCTGTTGTAGTATTTTTTGAGCAATAACAACACTAACTTCTACAGCAACTTTATCCAAGGATGTCAGAGTGGCTTAAAAACAATAATTAATTTAGCTTCAAGAGGTAAAAAGGTAGCAACCACACTTTCCACACAAAGCAGATTAGACATAGACTCCCAAAGGTATTACACATGGTTGTGCACAGAGCAACAGAGCTGAAGGCTGGATCCCTTGCGTATCCTGTGTCAGTGCCTTGCACTAAGCATCAGACAGTACCCTCTCCCACCCTACGTGCACTCTTCTGAATGCTAAATAAGTTCTCATTATAATAAAGACAACTCTGTGTAGTCATTTAATACTCACTATCTCTAGGTGGTTTTGTTTTAATATGTTGGATGGTTTTTTTCCTTTTTTTTTCCTCTCTTCTCTAAGTGAGCTCTTCTTCCTTATTACTAAACAGCCAGCAAAGAAGCAGAGAGTTACCAAGGGCTGATTATATTAGTCTCAAATGTCTTTTCAATGTATTAAAGTGTTTTCAATTACCTCCTAATACACCTCTGGGGAGCCTAGGAGAATGGAAGGATTAGTAGTGTAATGAGTTTTAAATTATTTAAGAGTTTGGCTTTTTTTTCCCATCCCCCTTATTATGTGACTTTGTTGGATTTAATCCTAGATGAGAGACAGTTGACAGTACAAGCCAGGTTATATCTAACGAGTAACCTTGATCTTAAATCAAAGGGTTGCAAGAAAAGGATATAAAAATGCCCTCCTTCTCCAAGCAGATGTGATAAAAAGGATAGGAAGGCCTGTTTTATTTTGCACTGATTGAAACAAGGTGACTATTTCAGCAGTTGTTGAAACTGCTTGATAAGACATGGTGAATGGCAGGTGATTTTCAGGTAGGAACATCCACGAGTAAAAAAGTTCAAGTGATCCATTCTTACCTTATTGCATCATGATGTAATAATATAAAATTTCAGGAAAGGTGAACTGAGGTAGCTGAGACTTGTCTAGTTCCCTCTGATAGCCATTGACATGGCTATCACCACTCAAATACCTGCGTGTCTCAAGGTTATTAGATGTATTGTAGCCTCATAACATCCTGATGAGGTAGAAAAATACTATTTTGCATGCATTCAGGAACTGGAGATCTAAAATCACATACTAAGGGTCACACTGAAAGCTCAGAGATCCAGAAATGTAGCCAGTATTTCCTGAGCCCTACCAGACCCCTAATGGGCCAAAGAAGCAATAATGCAAAATAAACAAAGAAAACACAAAAAAAAAATTAAAACCAGGCCATAGTTCTGGAGGGAAGAAAACACATGCTTTACAGATGATGTTTCAAGTCTCAACCATTCTAGTCTGGTATGTTAATTTGGTGGTCCTGCCTATGCTTTTTGCTGGTTTTCAAGACTTTCTTCGTTCCTACAACTTGGTGCTCTGTATGATTATTATTTAAGGCAAATCTAATTCAGCTGCCAAGTTAATTTTTTCTGAACCTGAAAAACTAGGCTACACGACACTTCTGTCATGGTGACTAGCAATATCTTCACTATAAATAATACAATTTCCTTTACACTGAAGCTGGAACTTGGCTTCTGTCCTATATGTTCCTGTGAATTCAACATGGACTTGTTAATAATGGGTCCTAATACCAGAACTTTAACAACTGATCTAAAATGAGGATCTAGAATATTCTCCTTAGCTCCTACTTTCTCTGAATGGATACTTAATTAATATGAATAATGAAAGACAGCATATTCTCAGCAACAGAATAATGACCAGAACCTACTATTCTTTGACCTTACATGTTGTCAGCATCACAGCTGTATCAGAATTTACAAGTGTACTGAATTTTAATGTGTCACCTATGGAAAATGCTAGGTATCATTAAAAATCAGTCAAAACTAAAAATGGATGTGAAAGATATATTTTGAATAAAAAAAAAAAAATCTAGCAGAGCACAAATCATGAGTTTGGAATTCCTTATGCTCAGGCAAACCTTTAATCAATGAGGTTAAATGAGTGGCCCTGGTTGAGGCTGACTGTGTACAGGTGTCTGTGTATGCATACACACACATTTATATGTGTATTTGTTTCCGTGGTCCTTGCCTTTTTTTTATTTTGCTTTTTAAATATTGTTTCCATTCTTCTCCTCCCTTCTCCAAAGAACCTTGCTGGAGAAGTCTTGGTTTATCCTTATAAGAAGGGGGAGAAAACTTCTGTGGGCAGGCAGATGTGCTCTTGTCATGAACTCGTGACTTATTACTTAAAATCATAACTATTATGAGGAATCCTCTACTCACGCTAACAGATATAATTACTATTGTAAATACAAAGACAACATTTTCCTCACTCAGGCTTTCATAAGACTGATCATAAATGGCTATGTGTAGAAATTTGATTTTAAATTAAAATCTAAAATGTCAGATACATGAGATTATTAGTATACTCAAAACTATCATAGAAATGGAGAAATAAACACACCCAAGCCACAGCTTCCATAAGCTTATCCAAACAACAGATAATCTTAAAATGGATATTTTACCCAGTATTTCACCACTGATCAAAGCTGGGCAAATGCTATGTGTCTCATGCTGTACCTAGAAAAATTTAATTTTTTTTTCCACTATTACTGTGATCTCCCATGAGAGATTAAGCCTTCATAAGGTATCAATACCTTGTGATGAATATTATGAAAAATGGCCAGAATATTTTCAAGGAGCCTTCATCCATACTCATCTTTGTCCTTGCCTAAGGTTCCATTAGTTAGCACATCCAGGGGAGTCTATGTTCTGCTTAGCCTGGGGTCAGCCAGCTGATGTTAAACCTGAGAGCACAGACACTTTATCTCAGGAAAAGTGAAATACAAATTCAGACTTAAGTATGGAACATGAAGGTAGTTCTACCCCCAATCAAGCAGCTTAATTTGCCATACTAATAGAAGCCTTTTCACAGCAAGACAAATGAAACCTGGACAGCAGACAAAATGGACCCAAACTCTCTTAAATACTAGAAGTTACAGGTATTACTGCCTTTCAAGCATTGAACTGGTAGTAGTTTTAAGTGGAGTTGCTCATAATTTTGGAAGCAGCTCACATACAGATGAAAGCTACAAAGCAGGACTGTAGATGGAGACAGATGTAGATGGCTCTGCTAATTATCTTGCTAAAATCCTGTCTGTATTCACACACAACCCAGAATTTAAAAGACTGAAAAATTCTGCCTGGAAATCCCAAAGCAGCAGCAGGTGCTTTGGCTGTGTGTTAAACACTTCTCCACATCCCCAGGGCACCACCAGCTCTGACTTTCTACCCAGCAACACAGGAACACAGATCTGTGGAAAGAATATGCACACATCATCTGAGTGACCTTCTCCTGTTCTTTGTAAAATGTTAGTGTGAATAGATTGAGAGTTTTAGCCTGAAGTAAATTAACTATATTATGTATAATGACAAATTACGTAGATTTATACCAGATAATCAGTTGGTGTACTTGCTATTGGAGACAACTGATGCCCAAATAGAATATTTTGAACTTGAACAAATAAGTTCAGTTTGTTCCCATTTGGCACATCAGCCTCTTAACACACTAACTTCTGTCTCTAAATTACCCTTTCTTATTATGTGCTTATTTCAGCTTGTTCTCCTTGAAGTTTGATGGATCCATCCACCTCCACCTATCTTCAACCCCATTACTTTGGACAGGAATATTAAAAAGGACAGTTAACTGTGCTATAGCAAGCAAAATACAGTGCAGAGAGCTTTGAAAACATTTAGGAGGGCTTGGGAGCAATTTATTGGGCATTGCCACTTTGATAGACTAAGATGTTAATGGCAGGGGTTTTGGCAAGTATAAGGAAGAAGGAAAAACTAGAGAGTGATGACACTATGCCTGATGGGAAGGGTGTGGGGGAGGAAGGAAAGACAACCATGGGCCCAAGAAAAGGCTTTCCCAAAGAAAGAGCAATTGGAATTTTTATTCAGGCTGCTCTTGGAAAACTTCCATTTCCTTCCAACATAACAAGGGGAACAACAGCTCCCTAAAGAATAATGCACAAATAAAGTCAGTGGGAACAACTGTAGTCTTGAAACTAACCCACTGGACTCATCTTGAAGTTTTGTGCTGTCACAGAGAAAGACCTACATGAAGTCAGGTAATTTTTAATACCTGTGTCCCTCCTCCTTCCTCATTTGTTCTCTTTCTACTCAGGCTGTAATCGCCACAGGGGTGTGGTGTTACTGTGTTTACACTATACATAGCACTGTGGATATCTTGTTTTGGTTGGCTCTCAGGATTAGCATCATCATGTTTCTAGTTGTACACACATGAATTCTCACCTAATTCACCAGGAACAGCAGAGCTAAACAGCAGACTTTAAACATTGCTGAACCTTCTGAAAGCTTGCACAGTACAGGTCTTTTCCCAACAATAAGGTACAGAGAACAATTAAGCCCTCTGCAACACCCCACAGGGAGTGAAACTTGCAAACTTGACAGAAATCTGGGATTGATTTGGATGATCTAAATCCCAGGTCACGCACCCAATTTAGAGAGAAACCCCTAATCTGAAGAACCCAGAGAGAAATCACATAGAACCCAGGCTCATTCCCTGAGAAGAGGAAATTTAAAACACTTCACTGAAGCAAACCCTTGACACTCTTGTCCCTAATCCCAAAAGAGGCAGCTCAGAAGAAGCATCTAAACTGGGGGCCCAAACGTAGTCCCACTGCCTGAGCTCAGAGGAGAAATGATTGTGGACACAACAGGTGAACTAAGATCCAGAGACATCTGTCTCTATGGATGCCCTAAATTATCAGACAGAGCTGAGAAGCAAACATGGCGCAGACTGAACTGTGCAGCCTTGCTGTTTTCAGAGATATTTCCCCGATTAAGAGTTCTATTGAGTAATTACAACATATAAGAAATTTGGGGTTCTCTTTCCTCCTTCTTTTAATAGCACTCTTAGACTTGTGCCTGATTGATACGCATATTGATTTTTGTTTCATACAGGGATACTGCAGCTTGTTAAGAATAGTATAGTGGAAGAGTAGACTTAGGCACAACTTCTGGCACTTAGAAAACACACTGTAGATCAGCCAGTTTTGCCCTGCCAACTCAGAGAGTTTCTAGATTATTCTAGAAGCAGATGCATAGTCTGACTGTGTTTATGTGCAGTAAATAAACATTACATCAGCCCAATAGCTCTTATCGAACCTTCATTCACACACACAGATGCAAACTGCTTGCCTGCCCCTGCCTCGGGAAACACACTTTTGTCCAATCTTGCTATTTATAGTAAAGAGATATTGTGTTTATGAACAATAACCCAACTATTATATTAGTCATTAATTTTATATATGAACCTTGATTACTACAGATAAACCGTGTAGTACCAGCAATGCTAATGCCCTCTGCTGCGTATAGTTGATACTACATAGCAACTACAGCAAGGGTTCACCTAGTCAAGTGCCAAACAGCTGCATTTTGGCCCACCACCTCAGTTAGTCACTCTTCTTGCCCTGCCTCCATCCCAGCACAGGTGGGAGATCAGGGAGATATGAAAGGTCCCCAGGCACTCATAGGCAGCTGCTTCTGCAGACAGGTCTTTGGGACCTGGTGAATATGCGTTGCAAAACCAAGTATGCACATGTAGTTAGCAGTTGCTGGGGCTGTTATTTTACTTTGTGAAGATCTGGGAACAGGTTAATAGTTGCCAGTGAGATGTCAAGGGGACAGACTGGCCTTCCAGATAACTCAGGACTGGAGACAGGTATTTGTTCTCAGTGTTTCAACAGGGTTGTTTTATGATCATAAGCAATTCATAGAAGCTCTCCAGATTTCTATTTCCTTATCAGTAACAGAGGTAGCAATATCCATCTCTCAAGGCTGTCATGAAGTCAGATTCATTACTATGTGTTCAAGAGACTCGGCAATTAACAGTACTCATCCTAAGCACACCAAAGACAATAGAAATATCCCCACTAAGTTGAATAATACTTACAGAGGAGCAGTTCCCTGTTACAGTATGCATAGCATGAATCCTATTAAGAACCTGAATACCTTTGACTGAAAAAGATTACGGGAGAAATCTCCACCTTTATTAACAGTGCATTTAACTGAAGTACCTAAAGCAAACAAAGCCATGGAAAAAGCTCAGCAAGAAGGGAGATTGGCTGTAGCAACCTTTCAAAGCCAGAGGAAACTGCAAAACTCAAAGATCAGAAAAGTCTGCTTAAAGCAGATACTTGTGATTATGTGGAAAGTAGCCTCTGTTGGCCACGTGTCTAACATGCTTAAGTTTATAGTAAATGGAGGACTGCATTGCTTTACTGAGTGAGCCTGCTCTTAGCAATATGTTCTCTCTGCTATTTTGTATGAATTTAAACATCTTCTCACAATTATGCCTGCATGAAAAGCTTTTGCCTTAAGACAAATTTTAAAACCTTCAAATTCAAGTCCCAAAATGTATTTGCTATATAAAATACCAGGAGTGGAGAAGTCTGAATATCACCCTAAGTTTCCACTGCTTTCATAATACCAGTAAATGAAAAAGATTAGGCATCATTATCCAGATGTTAGGTTTACTGGACCACCACAGCTTGCATCATACATCAAAAGTTTTATCACAAGCTAAAAAGGACAGCTGAGAAGCCTGTATTTGAATAAATGTCATACTTCTGTTTAGTGTACTATTTTTTGTCCCCCAGCTTGGATACAATTTAGGCAATTACATTTTTTACCTAAACATATTTAAAATGGCTTTTCAAACCTACTGGAATTTGACTAAATAAGAAATAACTCCAAAATATGTGACCAGAATATAGAACAAACTGAAAACTTCCAAGGAAAAGAAAACAAGGTCTTCCCCCCACCCCAATTCTCTGTGTTTATTTCTGAAATTAAATGTTATAATAATACTGGGGCAATTTTAAGAATACAGTTCTTGTAAAACTTCAAATCAAAAGTGAGCATTTTTGACCTATTCTGTGTTATTTTCCAAAATTAAATCTGTTGTGTGTTCTGGTGTTCTTAATGTCAATAACACCATAAGAAAAGCAAACACATCACTCAGGGTTTTTCCATGTGGTACTTCATTCCCAAGAGATTTACTTTGCTGTCTCACCTCACTTTTATCAGTTCAGTCAATACCTGTATTGGCATATATCAGGTACATATATTACTAGTTACTGGAGAATTAGATCCTGGCTCAAGGCACTGGTTGCCCATGACTATATACCATCACTTATAATTAATAATTGTGTGTTCTGTCAGATCCTAACAGTGTTGGCCTAAGCTTTGCCCCAGTGTTTTTAATACCAGAGGGACATTTTAATACAGAGGGACATTTTAATACATTTAAGACATTTTAATTTAAGACATTTTAATTTAAGACATTTTAATACAGAGGGACATTTTAATACAGAGGGACATTATTTCACATGATTCAAATGTGAAGAGCTGTTCAATGGTGCAGTAGCCTTTCTTTGCCTGAACAACAATGGCAGTACTGATTACCCTTAATAATGTTATGCTGTGTGCACAAATGAAGCACAAAGAGCAGTCATGTGGAGAGTAAGATTGTTCTAAAAAACTGATCTTTATTCTTGCTACATGCCTACCGGACCTTGAAAACCATAATATGATGGTCTTTAGATTCTCACTGCTTTGATAAATGATGAGAGTTGAAATCAAATACATTTTTTTTTCTGGTTTGGCACCTATAGCTTGCAGACACTATTCAGTGCCTAGGGGTTGCTTTGATTGAATGTTATGAAAGAACTTGAACTGCCTTTTCAACAAACATCATGTCCTCCTCTCATGACATTCCAAAATCTTTGTCCTCTGGCCAGCCCATGATGACTTCTAGAATTCCTGGGTGACTGGGATTTCCTGTTCAAGCTCGTTGTGTAATTAGTGCAGCCCACTTAATCCATGTAACATCAGTTGCATGATGTGTAGAGGAGACTCTGCCCTTGAACATCCAGCCCAGCACAGGCAACTGGAGTGACAGGAGGAGCTGTGATTCAGTGCCAATCACTTCCAAAGCAGCTCGAACCCCTTCATAGGCTGCCAGTATCTCTTTTTCAATTGGGGTAGGGCTGGCCTCAGATCCTTTGTATCCCTGACTCCAAAAGCTGAGGGGTCAACTTCAAGTCTCCCCTTTAGGTTTCTGCCAGAGGCTACAAGTAGGACCATTCTCCTTGTCTGCGGTGTACGGTACATTTTTTTACATCTGGCCTGGTCCAGACAGGTCCAAGGGCTACTGCCTGAACTATCTCGCTTTTAAATTGCTCAAAGGGTTGTTGTTGCTTAGGGCCAAATTTGAAATCATTCTTCTTCTGGGTCACATGATAGAGAGGGCTTACAATCAAACTGTAATTTGTGATGTGCATTCTCCAGAGCTCCACAGCACCCAAGAAAGCTTGTGCTTCTTTCCTATTATTGGTGGAGACATTGCCGTGTCTGTGTTGATCACATCTGTGGGGATGTGGCAATGTCCACCTTGACATTTTATTCCCCAAAATTGAATCTCCTGTGCAGGTCTCTTGACAGTACTCTGTTTTATGTCAAAACCAGCTTTTAACAAGATTTCCCTTTCTCAAAAACTTCTTCCGCTGTCATGGTTTAAGCCCAGCCAGTAACTCAGAACCAGACAGCTGCTCTCTCACTCCCCTCTTATCCCTTCCCCTGCTCCCAGAAGGATGGGGAGGAAAATCAAAAGAATGTAACTCCCACAGGTTGAGATAAGAACAGTCCAATAACTAAGGTATAACACAAAACCACTACTGCTACCACCAATAATAATAATGATAAGGGAAATAACAAGGGAAGAGAATACAACCGCTCACCACCTGCCAATCAATACCCAGCCCAACCTGAACAGCAATCTAGCCCTTCTGGGTGACTGTTCCCAGCTTATATAATGGGCATGATGTGCTGTGATATGGAAATACCTCTTTGGCTAGTTTGGGTTAGGTGTTCTGTCTCTGCTTCCTCGTGGCTTCCCATCGTCCCTGGCAGAGCATTAGACTCAGAAAGTCTTTGGTCAGAGTAAACATGACTTAGCAGCAAATAGAAACATCAGAGTTATCAGCGTTGTTCCCAGGCTGAAAGTCAAAACCACAGCACTGCACCAGCTACTAAGAAGGAGAAAAATGACTGCTATCGTTGAACCCAGGGCAGGTAGATAACACATAAACCTCCCTTTGACAGTTCCATGCCCTCCACAACAAGGGCTTGGGTTTGCTGTTGCCAGAAAAGAGTAAAGATGAAGGTTTTGTTCTTGTTCAGCAAGAACTCACACTCCTGTGGGACTCAACACCTGCCCAGCCATTTGAACACATGCAAAAGAAAATACGCCAGGTAGCACTGGTACTTCCAAGAAAGAGGGAAAAGTTAAACTTTTCACTGACTGACATGAGACACTGAGTTACTTCTCTGGGAGTAAACACGCCAGGACTCTTCCTCAGCATGTCCAGTTCCTCCATCACATGATCCCAGATTGGCCTTGTGGCTGCAATAACATGTAAGTTCAGAGACATCAGGTGCTAGGTACAGAGAACTGAAGATATAAGTCAGAAGAAACTAATTGCTTAAGTCTGTTCCTAGGTCTCCTGCCAGTTGGCAGGGAATGCAGCAGCCTCATTAAGTTTCTCTTACTGTGCTGTTCACTTTTAGGTAGGAAAGGGGGGAATGGGGGCAGCTTCTCCCTCTACTCAACTTGAATTAAAGAAAAACATCATAAAGAGGTGTTTCCACCCACCTTGCTGATGATGCTTGACAAGAAGCAGAGATGTGTCTCCAAGCCTGATTGGTATTCAAAGAGTTTTAAGCTCTTTAATTTATATCTAAGGGTCTGTGGAGGAAATTACCTTTTCTGCCTGTAATGACAACAGACTGCTGAATAGATGGTACTTTTTAGTGGCTGAGAGACAAATAAGTTAAAGCATTATTTTGAATTCAAATAGCAGTGCCAGGGCTGCTTTGTTCAGCAAGAATAGGTGTGCCATTACATAGTTACATTTAAAGGTTGGCTATTTTGCCTCAACTCTTGAAAGATGGAAAGTGAAGCAGCATCAGATCTTTCTTCTGGGACAAACTGCAAAAAATTCCTTTCCCCTCCCTCCCCAGTTTTCCATCCCTGCATAACAAAAACAAAGCCAAGATACTTCTGGGTAGGGTGTTTTTAGACTGGTGGGATATAGAAACTTGAAAACCTTTTCCTTAACTATGATGGAGGACAGGAGTGGGACATGCTAAAGACTGCATTCCACATTCTGGGCATTTTGTTCCATCCCTGGCAGTGGACAAGGCCGGGCTGGACAGAGCCTTGAGTGACATGGTTTAGTGTGAGGTGTCACTGCTCATAGCAGGGGAGTTGGAACTTCATGATCTTAAGATCATTTCCAACCATAACTATTCTATGATTTTATGGTTCTAAAAGCCTGAATCCTGACTACATCCCAGATCTCCAGTTTCCCAAAACATCACTGTAATAGTTTTATTCAGAAAGTCACTCTTCAAAATGTCAATTCAAAATAGGTTACAGATGTTTTACATTAGGAGATCCATTCCTGCAGCTCATTTCTTGCTTTGATTAAGCACAGTTTTGATGGGTCTCAGTTCCCCTTTTTCTTCTCCTATTTTTTCTCATATAGGTAAATTCACAAACTGTCAAGATGCAAGGTATTCTGAGTTGAATCACACTTATCCCTCTGCAACTGGGCCCAGTCCATTAAGTCCTAATGTATGAAGAGGGAATAACCAGCAATTTTTCTTTGCAATATTCAGAAGCTTTTATAGTCCCCATATCATCTGTTCTTTCTTTCCATTTAAGCCAAATAAAACCTGTAACAGCCATGAAATACCAAGGCTAGGACAACGTACATGTAGGTATTCTAAACCTAACAAATCAATTTTCTCATTTTGCTTAGCAATATGGCACCTCTGGTTTTCATCTGACCCATCACTAAATTGATTTAAAAGCTCTATATAAAATATATAATTATGCATTCACTAAGCACAGAAAATAAAGTACAGAGAGAACAAAAAGTGATCAGTCCCAAGTTACTCAAGGCAATGGCAAAGGTCACAGAAGTTATGAAGAATCTTAATTCCCCTTCCCCTTTTTTTCTGCATCATTCAGAAGAAAAGCTGTTTCTGTCTACAAAAGTCCTGCCAAAGAGATGGCTGCACATGGGCCACTTCATACTGAAGTAGGTAGGGCTCTGACTGTTTCCAGTGCCCCAAAACTTTTCATTCTTCTTATTGTTTTTGCCAGTGTCAAGCCACAAAAATCTGCTTGTGATTGAAAGCTTGGGAATCTCCATGGCAGCTCACTTCTGCTTTGCTTAGCAGTCACATCAGGATCTGCAGGTGCTGCCTTCCAAACCAGTGCCTGTATCCATTTGATTATGGAAATGAATGCAGAGGTCCTGTTAGGAAAAAATCCTAGCTGTCTGGCATATTAATAGGATAGCACATCTACCCTGGGAGGAAAGCATTCAGTAAAGGCTGTTTAGTAGATATTCAATAGCGTTAACCCTCAGTGGTGATGTAAAAGTCAAGGTTTTGTATTTGATGCATATGCTTTAAACCGTCTCACAGAATACAGCTGCAGAGAGATGAACATAGATCAGGATGCAGCAAAGAGGAAGAGTGCATGACAAAAAGAAATCAAAGAGGATCTCAATTCTGCTTAAAGCTATCAAACCCTCTCTCTAAGGACTGTCAGCCTGAAAGAAAAGGTGGCCTGGGAGGAATATAATATGTAAATCAAGAGTGATACAAAAAAAGTGAATTAAGGTTGAATGCTCCTTGTTGCTTCCATCACAAGAAGTAGCAGACATCAAATAAGGATCCTAGGAGCCATGTCAAAGCAAAAACATGGCTCAGTACAGGTGATCTGTGGAATTCCTGGACAAGGGAAGCTAAAATGGGTGTTAGGCTTATGTTTGCCAAATGGAGAGGAACTGTTAAAAAAGAAAAATCAGAAATTAGGAAACACACATTGAAATGGAAGTTGTGTCCTAAAAGTAATCACAGGTTTGGAAAATAACAGAGGCAAATATATTCACCCTGCTCTTGTTCATTCATAACCACTTTGTACAACTACGGCTGCTTGGCTACAGCTAAAAACATGGCATTTGGTAGACCAACTTTTCATTTAATCAATATGGCCATTTTGTTTCATTCTTATCACAACTAAAGTTTTCCTACCCAGGCCTGCCGCAAACTGCTCACAGTTAGCTTTGTGTAACATGATGAAACATTTGATGGTCTGGTCTGAAATCAGATTAATTGTGAGAACATTGCTTTCACAGATTGCAGGGCACAATGCTGAGACCTCACACTGCCAACCTGAATGTTTTTTGTGTGGTCTCCTCACCCACAGTGAACTGCACGACCCCAGGATCTGCCGCACTGCTCAGCCATATGGACAGACTTTCACCATTTATTCTTGGTCTTAATCCACCACCATTCAATTATGCCCATTAACTAGTTCTCTTCCACAGAAAAATAATTAATTGTACTTATTTAACATAGTACTGGTGTAGGCAGTTTACCCATAGCCTGACAAATCAAGACAACAGTATTGGTTGTTGACATAAAGGCAACAATGGTGAAAGTTTTCACTTTACTTCATAAACATAAATCCTAGCAAACATGCTTTAACGGGATTATTACTAAAAAGGGAGAGCAATTCATCTTTCATGGTCTCCTTCATCTCTCAGCCTCTCTACTAAGTCTGATAACCAAGGGAGACAATTAGCAGCTATGGTGAGGTGAATGCATGCTTTATGAGTTAGCTGGCAGTGAAGACACCCTCCATTGTCTTTAATGTGTTTAGACAATGACCTGGAGTGGACTTGAGCCTCTGACCCTGTGCAATAAGCTACCATGTGGTGTTACCACACTCTTGAGCCAGCTATTGCCTTGGGAGATTATTTTTTAAAATGTGATCACTAGCTGCTTTTTGAGGGGAAAAATAAAAACCCTAATGATCACATATCCAAGGACTTTCTTTAGGTTGGTTTTTTTTCAACACAGCTGCTACTGTATCATTAAACTATCAAGAGTGACTCTGAAGAGGAAGGTGAGCTGCACAGTATTAAAAACACATTAACATCAGTAGGTGGAGTTCAAATGTCATGAGCTGCCTTGTAGTCCTCTGATGTACAGATACACATATAGATACAGTAGCAGCATGATGGGTGCTCTTACAGAGCTGAAATAGTGACACCAACAAGTGACAATACAGTTGCATTTCTGATTGTATCTGGATGAAAGGAGGCAAAATGCAGCTGTAAAAAGGCTATAAATCCAAGCTCTCATGCACTGAGGTGATAGAGTATGAAACCTTCATACTCTAGGAAGGCTATTTTCCTTCACTAATAAGACTGCATATTACACTGCCACTTTCATCTTTCATTCTAAAGAATTTTATCAGGCCAAGAGAGCATGCCATACTGCTCTAAGTTCAATTGCACATGAATATTGATATTGACAGCATTTAAGAAGTAACTGTTATTAGTTAGAACAGAATATATTCTAATGATACAATTCAAATCAGTATTGACATTTTGAAAACTACAGTCCCCTGAATAGTTCAAGTGAGGAAGTCTGCATCCTTGCTCCAGTCTGACACATGTGTTTGTCTGTGTCTACAAATACCTGTTTGGTAAACTCTAGGAGGTAAAATTAGAAGCATTGTGTCTTTACTTCCAGGTCATTTCAAGTAACTAAGCCCTTCATATTTATTTCAAAACAACTTCAAAATTAATTTTAAATATGGGTGTGGATCAAACCAAGAGGCAAAAATAGGATTGATCTTTGAGAAAACACAGAATTTAAAACAAGCTCTACACACAAATGTGCTGTTTCTTGTCCTCCCCCTGCTCCTCTATCCCCACTTCCCTTTGATTTTTCACCTTTCATGTCTTTGCAGAGACAGTTCCAATAAAGCATTAAGTTAAGGAAACTTCACTGAAAGGAACCCACTAACATCGTGACAGTTTCCAGCAGCAGCCAACCTTTCTGTAAGAAGCTGCTGAATTGGTCATCAGCTTACTCATATATTCCCACTCCTTGATCATTTGTACCACAAACAGTACAGATTTATTTATTTAACCATTATGACAGCTTTCCACCCAAAGGCACCAGCAACATAAGTAGATAAACATGTGAATGAAACTGTCCATAACATTTCCTACAATTATTCTTGAAATATATGGTTATGCTTCAGCTGTCTTTAGGAGCCTGAATCTCTCCAGATGATAGTGAACAGGATTTAAAATATTATGGGGAATAATCTTGGTCTGGCCCTTAGGGAAAGCTTGGGTGACTTATAGTAATTTCCATCTTTAAAATCTACAAAAATAGAAGAGTTCTGCAAAACAATGTGGAAAAAGTGCCTGGAGATTGGAATAATTGACCTAACAACAGTCATCTTTAATGCCATTTTATTTACAGCAGCTGTTTTCCCCTTCATATAGCAACATCTGATTAATGTTGCATCCTTGCAATAGCAGCAGCTATTCTTGGCCAGTGAGCCTCTTCCAAGAGGGCATGAAAACTCCGGATGGAAGGTAAATTACTTGCTAATATGTATTTAATTAGTCCTGGCAGCCTGTTCCAAAGCTTAAGCACTAACAAGATGAAAGGAAAGAGGCACAAGGAAGGGTGAAAGAGGTGACATTAATGACAACCTATTTAAAAGCAATTCAAAGTGGTCAAAAGCCTGAGAAAAATTGTGCCAAGAAGTCCTACTTCAATCATTTCCTATGCTATTGAGAGAATCCTTACTAAATCAACATTATGTTAGTCAGGGAATTATTAATAACCAAGTTTCATTCCAAGTCCATGGATTTAGTGGGAGTTTAGCATGTGAACATGAATAAGCATTTGTTTAAATGCTGTACTAAATAGAACTTTTTCCCTGAATGATGGTCTCAGTTTAAAACATGTAAATGTTCATGTATAGCAAAAAAAACTCCACAATCTGACTGACCTTTCCAGGCAAGAGAATATAGTTGTATCATTCGTTAGTAATCTGTGGGAATAACCCCTGACATGCTACTGGCCCATGCCAACTAGTTCCTTCATATACAGAACCCAAGTTGCTCATCACATACAGCATGACGATCACTCCCAATGCCCCTTGGGATGTGCAGGAGTGTAAAAGTACATGTTAACATGCCTGAAGTCATTCCCAACCAGCTGAACTCAGTGATTGCAAGCTTTCCCAAGTACACTAAATTTTTTACTGTGCACACACAGTCCTGTTGAATTCACATGGATTTGCTCCTGAGGCAAATGAGGACTAACTTAACCCGCCTAAGCTTGCATGGGAGAAGTTGAGATCTTCCATTAGTTGAACTAGGGAAGCAGTAACAGAAAATCTGGGAAAGTATGGCCTCCTAAATTGATATATCTGTCAAAAGTACTTGTCTGCCTAAAATCAGCTGGGTCAGCATGCTGAAGCCGACTGTACACTAGATTTCTGGTCCTCCAATATGAGACACCTAATTCATGCCAAAAGAGCACCACCATCGCTACCCAGGACTCTGCTTTGGATCCAAGGGGGTACTTACACATCAGATTTTTTACTATGAAGTATAATGATATGTTAGCAAAAATCCAGAGCAATTCTTCTGATGTCAAAGGACTCTGTTTACTTCCCATTGGTGTGACCCCCAAAGTAATGACCTTTGGACCTGCTCTTGTCTAATCAGGTCTATGCAAGCTACCTTTTATTTCAATTCTAACTGGCAGAACACTTCCTATAAACAGAAATATACTCACTCATACAGAACTATAGAGTCAGAGACCTCTGATTTCAGCCTCATTGTCATGAGGATACTTGACTACCCATTCGGAACCACTGTCAAAACTTAAATGATAATCATATTGTTTAAACAGACACATTACATTGCAATTACACAGAAATATTCACTGGATTCATAGCTCACAGTGGTGTTAAGTAAGTTTGACTGATTTCAAGGCTTTTGCCTCTCTCCATTGAATTATCACTGAAAGACTAAAGGTATTAGATACAATTCCCTTAAGTACTTCAGAAATATTATGAACAAAACAGATCAATCTTTTAGTGCTTTAGTCTAACTTAATTATCATCCAGCTAACTTTCTTCAAGAAAACTACCAGCCACTGCTGGGACCTTTAACAGAACATGACATCACTGTAAGTCTGTACTTGAAGTCTGCATTTCCATCTTTGATTTAAAACTTCCTTTCTTATCTACCCTTGAGATTTATTTTATTTCTTCTCTTTTAAAAAAGTCTTCTGAATAGAAAGGCAATCCCAGAGGCATGAAGTAGTTTTATTTCCTCATCTTCGTTTTCTTGACACAGTTGACAGCAGATTTGGACTAATGGCTGCATAAACCTAGATTATTCTCAGATGCATAAAAGAACATCACCCAAAAAAGCAGGAAGGTGAAAATGCCAATATAAACAGCCATCATGCCACTGAGTCTTCAGAATCAAACAGTTCTATATTCCTTTGCAATTCAGAAAAGAGATGGAGACTGGAAAGAGAAACTGAAGGTAATGATAAAGCAATATAAGAAGCACAGCATAAGTCACACAAAGAGCAAATCAAGAGTTAAAAATAAACCAATGCAGAATAAAGGGCTAATACTAGAGCCTAATACATTAACAAAATGCAACTGATTAAAGAAAGAAATAAATTCATGGTGTTAGAAGATAGCAGGATAGAGAATACTGACAAATCAAAAATGGTAGAGATCAGTTCAAACATCAGCTAAAGGCTCTTATCAGTCAGAATTAAGAGAGTAGCTAATTATATTCTCCAGTTAAATAACCAAGAGATCCTCATTACAGACATTCAAGAGGTTAAATACAACATTGATAAAAACATGTCAAAGAAAAAAACTGGCACTGAGATGTCTGACAATAGGCAGCCCATAAGGGCTGCTTTTGTTCACTGCACCAACTTCAGCTTTTATTTGGAATTAATGTGCCCAGAGCAAGAGTATCTAGCATGCAGGATGCCACAGCAACAGTTCCTACTCAACTGGTAGGAAGCAAAATAACTTCATTGCCATAAAAAGAAGAATCTTCCCAAACATCCATTTTTATTATGAAGATTCATGCACAGCTGCTGCTCATTCTAGGTAAAAAGAACACAAGATAAACTTCAACCTTATTTCACCTCCTTTCCTAAAATGCTCTACCAGCTTCCAAAAGTACAGGCAGGACAGATTGATACTATGATGGGTAGCTTTATAGACCAGTGGCATTTAAAGAAATGCAAGATATTTTGACACACAAATCCCACTCCTTCCCGGTTTGCCAGGTGGGACAATATGTATTAGCTTTAGCAAAAATAAGCTAGCCATAGAGTCTTGTGTTTACACAGGTAATTCGCCTCTTACTCTCAAAACACTATATGGCTTGTTTATCTGGTTAACAGTCATGTCAGCTTAGACTTTGATTACTGATCCCTGCAGTCAGAACCCAGCAGTAAGGATTAACTGAAAAGTAAAATGAGAGGAGGGAGAAAACTAACATATCCCAGCCTCTATCAAGAAACAAAACTTAATGACTTTTAAGTCTATTTTTTTAACTTTGGAGGTCTTGAACTGCATTTCATCTTGGCTCTTATTATAGTCAGTCACCCAGACCTTAAGACTCATGACTGCTATTAACCTTCTTTAAAATCACGACCCTAACTTTGCAGTGTAATGAATAATAGCTAAATACAGCTATTGCTAGCTTGGTGACCCTCTGCAGCAAAGACATGCACCCTTAAGTTCACAGAGCAGAGACACAGCAAAAGGAGCTCTACTATTCTAATTCTACATCTGGGAAACAAAAAAGCATCAAAGCTAACTCCTACATTCAGGAAACTGTTTTAACTAAACTGGATGAGAATTCTTTACATTATTAAATCATGATTCTTTAACGACTGGTGCCATAAGTGGTATGTCATAGAAAGGAAAAAACAAACAAACCAACAACAAACACTGGCTTTTCAGAAACCTATTTCTCTACATCTCCAGCCAAAATCCACACTTCTTGACTAAGTACTCTCTTTGGAACTATATTTGACATAATTTAAATCTCTTGTCAAAGATTTTACAAGATTATTTATAAGAGTAGAGATAGTCACTATAGTGATCTGATGAAATATCTCTATAGATAATTAAAATTACAGTCCCAGCAAGATGTATGTCAGTGGAGATCATGGCATCTGGAGTTACAGACTGCTCTCAAGAGAAGGCCATTTCTACTGGAAATAAGAATTAATGCTCTTAGCTTGTTTTGTATCCCATTTCAGCAAACACAACCTATGTCTGGTAATTACTTCTGAACATAAGTTACATGTTGAGTGTCAACAATTAAGCCCCTTATGATGGTCTCAGGTATATTACACAGCTAAATTAGTTTAAAGGAAGCTGAAAAGACTTTTTGTGACTTAGACACATTGCTTATTTGGGTTATTCTGGATGTATAAAGCACTGCTACAGGCTATTGATCTTTATGATCTCACACCCACACCCCTCAAAGAAACAGCATCTGTCCTTCACATGTGAAACCTACAAATTTCTAAGTTTAGGAAACTGGATTCTTTTAGAAATTCACCAGCACCATACATCCAGGACCTGCTGTCAGGCCTGGGCACACAACAGATCTGCCGTCTTTCATGGCAACCTCTACAGATGTACCACAATAGCAGAATGAAATGCAACTGCTGGAATACACCAGTTACACCCAGTTTACAACAGCCTGTGCATTCTTCTTCCTCCAAACTTTACCTATCAGGGTGAAGCTGCCTCACAAAAGCAGAATTGGGCAGTTCCTCTAACATCTCCCAAACTTCAGCTCTCTACTGCCGTCACTGATGCTCCTTGCCTGTCCTACCAGGCTACCTGCTCACCCACCTCAAGTATCCACTTGTGGGGAGTGAAGGCAATAAGATTTGCATGAAGGAGTTTGGGAATGAGCTCTGAAGCCTTAGTGCTTGACAAGCCCTGGGGGGATGAGTTGAAACATTGAAGAACAGGGAAGGTAAACAAGCAAGCCTGCAGATAGGCCAGGATGTAGTTGTGGTGGGAATCTCAGTTCGAGGCCAGAGGATGTGGGGGTTGTGAGAGGGTCTGCAACATTGTGATTGGACTATTTACCTGGGGAGTTTCACAGGGGCCAATGAGATTGAACATAGTATGTATGTGCAGTTTGGAAAGTACCAAACGAGGGGATAAAAAGGGCTTCGTGATAACAAACGAGGATTTGAGTCTCTGCATCGACTTGAGTCTGTGTCATGAAATGCAACATCCACTCACCCACAGGGTTAGTTAGGTCCTGTTGTCTGAAGCCTCTGGTCTCCCCATGGAATTACAAGGCGGTGAAAGACAGACTTTTTTCTTAAGAAAAGGCACTAGTACAGTTTTTGAAACTATCTTCAGAAATTACTACCTGATGTTACTCTAAAGTCTTTAATGCATATATTTTTTTGCAGGCAAACAGCCTGACTCTAGCTGCCTAAGTTTAATACTTTAGATACTGACTTGCAGAGGTACACAGTGTAAATTGACCACACATCAAGGGAGGTAAAAAAAGAAATAGACAAACACACAGATTTCTTTGAAGTGAGATTGAAAGCTGCAAGTCTCAGCCCTCCAAAGGCAGCTTCAGGAAGCTCCTTTGTCCAGTGATACCTCACATCTGACCAGCTAAGCTCTTGTGGCTCAAGGGTCTGGTCTTCCTCAATTACTAGTCTTTTTGCACAGGACAAAACAAGCTGTGCAAGTAAAAAGGACACCAGCCAAACTAAAGTAAAAGCAGTAGCAGAGTCTCTAGAATGTTCCCCATTGATACATTTGTCACTCTTCTCGGGTATAAACTAAAAATAAAGATCTTTCCTGATGTCTTGCATTTATCTTAAAAAGAGTAAAAATGTATTAAACATGACAGCTGAAATGCATACTATCATAATTCAATTCTTATTTGGAAAGCTCTGCCTCTCCCAGATTTATATGGAGTATTTTATTTTCTTTGTGCTAGGACTATTGCAGTGTTTTTAGCACTGATTAACTGCCCATAAGTTGTGAATCTGCAAGATCATGATCCACATATTAAGATGCATTTTTCCCTTCAGAAGCAGTGAAAGGCTCTCTTTCCCTTCCTTAATCAGTTAAGCACAGGCTGGACAGAACATTTAAAGGTGAGAAAAATTAATGACAACCAGGAGGATGGGATGAGATGATTTAATGAGTGTTCACCATCTTTGTTTCTGACAGCTGAGCCAGCAGATTAAATCTGTGGAACTGCATATATACCTTGGTGGATAGATACTAATGCTTCATGGCATATAATTAAAATATAACCTTATGTGAGCAAGCAAACAGCCAGTAGACTAATTAATTGTGGCAGGAAGCACATGCTTCACCATTTACTGGTAATTAACTTGCAGCAAATTTTTTTTTTAACAATCCAGGTTTTTCAAGTAAAACAAAATGAATATGTAAAAATTCCACAATCAATATGAACTGAGATGAAAGGAATCCTCAGAAGCAGAGGATGCTGTCGAGCTTTCAGGTCGGTAAGTTTGCTTACGTTATAGCCAGACCCAGGAAAATAAATACCAAGAATTTACAGATATCTTGTGGATCCTAGGACAGAAAGTTTGGATTTGGAAAAGTTTATGACAAAGACATTTGAGATTGTTCAGAAACAGGATTTACTTTGATGAGGAACAGTTACCAAGTAGTTATCATACTGGAGACTTCTCATAAATGGATAACAGGTACATTGTGATCTGCATTTAAAAGAAAAATAAATAAATAAATTAAAAGGCTGTTCGACTCAAAACTTCTAGTACAAATAAATTTGCAAATAAATATTTGCAATAAAGAAAAACATATCCACATGATGGATGACTGAAAATTATTAGGGATGGCCACTAGGAAATCACTTTCTAAACTACTTTGATTTTCAGTTATTTTTCTCTCACAGGAAGACCTCTAACAGGTAGGAAGAAATACATTCACTGACAACTGTAAGGCTATTCCTACATGAATAAAGGTGAGCTTTTCGCCCACTGTTGCAATCCATCCCTGTTCACCACCTACCTTTTTAAAAACCATGAGTCAGACTTCTGCTTGCCAAGATCTAACATAACCAGACAGCTCTGGTTTCTATAGCTACTTGGGCTCTTGAAAGGAAGAGGAGGAAGAAAAGGTAGCGTAAAGCTAACCCCCCTCTTCAACCCCCTTTCTATAATTCTCCAGTGCCCACATCCCAGAGAGGGACACAGATCTGAGAGGTTTTCATGCTAACATATAGCACTGTGGAGGAAGAAGTCCCAGAAGGCTTAACTCAAGGCTTTGAGAGCTTTGTATTTGCTTTAAAGTACATTAACAAAAGGCCACAGCTGAAATCCAAGTGGTTCTCTTGTGTTTGTGGCACGTTAACCAAACCTCCCAGAAGGAGCTGGGTGTTTACCTCAGCTTCAAGGTGCATCCAAAAAACATAGTCAAGGTACAGATAGAATAAATACACACAGGTATTGCTGTGAAATCCCTGAGCAGAAAGGATTATTTTTTTTGGGAAACTAACACTGATACTGTACTTTGTTACTGACCAGGTTAGTTTGAGTACTAGCTTCAGAGCCACAATAAAAACAGTATCCTTCCCTGTGTCTTATTTAATTTGCAAGTTCACAATGGGCAAGTTGTTTCCCTGCATACGCAAAGCTTCATGAAACACACAAATAAAAGCCCCCGAGAGTATTAAGTACTGGATGCTTTAGTACTCTTATTGCAGCACTGGACAAAGGAGAATCCCCACAAACTCCTTTTTACAATTCTCCCTTCCCATTTTTGAGCAGTTCATCCTTGGGAGAAGAAGGGACAGGATGGACAAAGGCCTCCACATCACTGGTAGAAGTGTTGAGTACAGACCCTTCCAACTGACCCAACACAAGCCATCTCAGACCTGTAAACACTTCTATGCTAGCAAGCAGGAGTAGCTAGCTTGGGTGACACACACAGGCTGCCAGTCTACTTCCAGAGTTGACCAAGACTTGGTACTGTGTTGTATCATTTCATCTCAAATCTCACTTGAGTTGAGATAAAGTGATAATCACCACTTCACAAACTGCATGAGATAAAATAGTTCTTTTAGTTTCCTAACTTATATTTGCAAGCTAATTAGAGAACAGCATTATTTTCAGGAAAGGATCCAAATATTTTAATATCATAGTCTGTTTGTAGAGAACATTTTAATACATTTACCCATTTCTATTTACATATGAGCAGGGAAAAGGGTTGCATTCAGTTCTGGATCCTGTGTGTCTTCTTAAACCATACCTCCCTATTGCCAGAGACACAAGTAAGCCATGTAGATAAATGCATGTTCCTGCCCTCCTTTTCTTTTTGCTTCAGAGACACCACAAAGTAAGAGGGTCAAAGGCATTTTTCAGGCTGTGAAAGAAAGAACCTCAGCTCTGCCAGACAGTTGGATGTAATGCAGTCAGATGGAGCTGAGCAGGTGATTTTACTACAAAGGAAGATTTGAGAAAGACAAACAGCATCACAAAGATGGGGAAGGCATGTCGTGGGTTTTGAGACTTGAATGGCCTTTGATTACTTTCTTTCCTGAATCCGAGGAGCCGAGTGGTTTTGGAATAATATTACTGTCAGCGTTACACTGTCTCCCCCCTCAGCTCAGCCCTCTGTGGTTTGTTATTGTCGAAACAAATTGACATATTTGCATGTGAAAGCTCTCTAGTATCATCTCTGTGCTAAGCATAGGCTGAGAACTAGCAGGTCTGGAAGAAGAATGGATTGCTCTTCCATAACAACAAGAAAAAAAATAAGAAACAATTTCACAACTCACTTCCCCCCCCCCCCCCGCCTACGAAAGGGCTAGAGGACAAGGTTTTTCCTTTACAGCCTTCTTAACACTCACTCCCAGGGTTTCCAGTTTGTATAAGCGAAGAAAAGTGCAAAATAACAAAGCTCCCATTCTGCAAATAGACCTGGCTTTTTATTTTGGCCACTGGTCAAGCTGGGCAGAACACAATATTGTTTCTTCAGTCTTCTGCTATTTTTTGATCACTCTTTTTTCATTGCACACACTTGCTCTGTGCTTCAATTTGCAAAGACCCTATGTACAGGAGATATTAAGCTCATATGTCATTTTGAGCTACGCATCTTGCCCCAAATTATGAATCCAAGTCAAGGAACACTTTTTCCTCTTTCTACTCCACAAAACACAACTCAGCTTGATGTCAAAGACAACTCCCATTAAGAAGAAAGAAAAAAAAAAAACAAACCAAAATAAAACAAACAAAAACCTGATAAACAAACAAACACACACACAAAAAAAAACCAGAAAACATGAGGCCCTCCCTTAGCAAAGACATCTTCCTTCTCCTTGAAAGAGACCAGAAGCTGTTCTGAGCTTAGACAATAGATTAAATACCAACAACTTTTCTCTTCCCCCTCCCCAAACAGGTTATTTTACAGGAAAGCGGACCTGTAGAACAAAGAGAAGGAAGCTATCAATAGCAGTGGATTTCTGCATTTTAAACCTTTGCCTTCCTGAGCCAACAACAAAAGTTTCTGGCCAAATCCAGAAAAAGGCACCACATGCCCACTTTAAAATACCTTTTGAGACTTAGCTGCTGCAGAGAACCAAAACATCCTCTCAAGAAGGAAACCACATTTTTATGCACTAACTGAATAAAGCATTAAACCTTTTAGTAACAAGCACAAATCCCAAATAAAATCCCATCAAAATAACCTCAAATAACAATAATTAAAAAAATATAAAAATCCCTAAATTCCCCCCACCAAAAAAAAAAAAGTCAAGAACTGCTCACCACATTCACCATACTGCAATAAGCTTCTACACAACTTTCTGAATTTTACAGTTGGGCAGGCATTTCAGACTATGGTTAAAGTATCAGAACACAGGAAGCCCCTAAAGAACCTTCATAGCCACTCTGTCTACGCTAATGTGTCTCTTAATCACCCACAGAGAGCTTAGAAAAGAAATTTTACTGGCTCCTCCCATATATCAACTTTCTGATTATTCCTTTCAGGTTCAAAGGCGCTAATAAAGCATCCACTTTCCAGGTGCATTGAAATCATAAGCCATAGCAACCCCTCTAAAAGCTCCTAGCATAAAGATAAATAAATCCAGGGAGAGATCACTGTCAGAAACACAGCAGATTGCTGATAGAAAGAGATAAATGCTTATAATGGCTTTGTGTTCAGTTATTTTAAAAAGTTATTTATCAAATATGTTGTTTATTGCTTCAGATCTTGTACCGTCATGTTTTATTATTTAAGTCGAGGTGTGTACCCTCAGTTAAAACCACTATCTTTCACATGTTTTATTCCTCCCGGTAGCCAGCTGTAGTGAACAATACATGCAAACAATATTTACTGGGGACTTGGGGATTTATTATGCTTTTGCCACAAGTGCTGTGCTTTGCACTGCATGGCTCTGCCTTGAGTGCTCAGGTCCTCCTCAGTTGCAGTCACAGAGCAGTTCAGGCTAGCTATTCTAATGGCTTGTTACTAATGCTGTTCATCTGGGGTGCTTGAAGCAAATACAAGAAAAACACCATGCTATTTCTTCTTCTTATAGAGATGTTTTTCTATCTTGGTAGAGCACACTTCGAAAATTCAGGTGAAAAGTGTCAAAACAAAGTGAGTAGGGAAATAGGAAGAGGGTTGTTTTTATTTTAATGAGGAGTCATTTTAAGTCCTGTTTGAAATAGCTTTTCTTCTCTATCTTCAGTAGTGCACAAGCTTCTGCTAATGTTTTATAATAAAGAAGACTGGCCTAAATTATCAAATTTTGTCTTTGTGCATGCAAAGTTCTCAAGAAAGACACAATCTGTGGTTTTTCTGTCAAATTAGCAAACTAACAATGTGAGAACCTGGCTTAGCCATTTACACCGCACCAATTTTTTGGATTATTTAAGCACCAGAAATACTATTCACCCTATTCAACTTTAGATAACAAAACAAAGAACATTCACAGTTTGGAGCCTCTTTCCTCATGGAGAGAAAGAACTAATGCTCGGATAGACTCCACAACTCATTAAAGTTGTCAAGCAGCTCTGAGGTGCACGGGGATAGCTCCTCCAAAGTATGCACACCTCAGGGTTGTTCTCCCTTTACATTTGTTCTCTTAAGGTATACATATGCATTAGGTTACTCGATACGCCTGTATATATTATCTATCTCTGCTTTGTATTGTAATGAGCTAGAAGGTCCTTTGCATCTGCGCAGTGCCCCTTCTGGTCATGGGCAGGGGTCTCAAGATGAAGTAAAAGAGTCTTCCTTTTGTGAGTAGGGGTTTTCAAGATGAAGTAAACGAGTCTTCCTTTTCTTAAAATTTTCACCTTTTAATCTTCACACATAGCTTTAGGGTTTGGTCCATTCCCAGTCTGCTTCTTCCCCGTTTCTCAGTAGAACCAAACATCAGCTCTTGTCCGTTACCAGTAGAGCTAAGCATCTCCTTTTGTCCCTCATCAGTAGAACTAAGCATCTGCTTCTCTCCCTCATCAGGTAGTTAATGCTTTGGCATGTTAGGTACTTAGGACAGACAATACTTTTGTTTAAGCAAAGGAATTCCTTTAACCCCCTTGTACAATTTCTCTATATTACCCTCCTGTACACTGGTTACATCTGTATCGGAATCATCTCTGGAAGAAAATCCACACCACCACAAGTCCAGCTTCTGAAGACATCCATCATTACACTAAAAACCAGGGCAACTTCATCTCCACTGACCACAGTGACCATATTTGCTTTCAGTTCCCAGTTAGATAGTACTGATATAAAGCAAGGTTAGTAGCCTGACCACAAAAGTGATGTCTTTCAAAACCTATCAACCAGCATTGTATCAAAAGCTGAACAGGCTGTCTGAGGTTTCTCTACAACACAAAGTTAAATTCTCAGCACTTTTCAGGCTCACTTCTTGTAGTAAGAAAAGGAATAATCCAGTCAGCTTGTGGAGGGACTTAACTTTAGGCCATGTTTCAGGTGACCATCTAGCACTGACCATCTAGCAGAGTGTCTATTTTTTCTTCATTGAGACAGGGACCTTCAGAGTGCCAAAACTGAATAATTTAAGTTAAATGGACATTCTCTGGTGATCTTCACCAGTATTAGTCCCCTTCCCCATATACCTAGACATCTGCAGCATTTTTCCAAGCATTACTACACAAACTAACTGAAATACAGACAGATAATATGTTAGGTGTATTAAAGCCCATCTAAAGTTATCTACATTAAACATTTGGAACTGAACAAAGGTTTTCCGATCTGACCTTAAGTTGAACCTTCATATGCCTTGAACCCAAGCCTTTTAGAAAACCTTAAAATAAACACCCTTTCCTTCTAAAACTTCAGGCTTTTATGTTGCTTCTTCTTTCAGTTAATCTGAAATCAGAGTCTTCTACAAGTGATTTGTGATTTTCATATAAGGAATGGTGTAACACTGTGCAAAGGGTGCTTTATAAACCTTGTGGTATACACTGTCCTTGTTATGCTAGCCATCTAGTGAAGGTGAACTGCATTGGAAGCAGCAGTGATTTAGGTTCATCTTTGGGTGTCCTGGGTTCAGCAAAAGCAGTCTTTTCTCTCCTTCGTAGTAGCTAGTGCAGTGCTGGTTTTTTGACTTTTAGCCTTGGAACAACACTGATGGCACCAATGTTTTTAGTTGCTGCTAAGTAATGTTTATTGTGACCAAGGACTTTCTGAGTCTCATGCTCTGCCAGGGAGAACTGGAAGCCGCAAGGAAGCAGAGACAAGACACCTGACCCAAACTAGCCAAAGGGGTGTTCCATACCATAGCACATCATGGCCAGTTTATAAACTGGGAACAGTCACCCAGAAGGGCTAGACTGCTATTGAGGTTGGGCTGGGTGTTGGTTGGTGAGTGCTGAGCTGTTGTATTCTCTTCCCTTGTTATTTCCCTTATCATTATTATTATTGGTGGTAGCAGTAGTGTTTTTGTGTTATACCTTAGTTACTGGACTGCTCTTATCTCAGCCCGTGGGAGTTACATTCTTTCAATTCTCCTCCCCCATCCCTCTGGGAGTGGGGGAGGAAGGTGGGGAAGTGAGCAAGCAGCAGCTTGTTTCTGTGTTGCTGGCTGGGCTTAAAACACGACATTGGGTAAGTACAAGTGGAAGTAAAATTTAAAAATCAAAACCAAAACATAAAAATGCCCCTCAAATGTATCTAGCCCACATAGATGGCAAATAATAATGGATGGTATTGCCTCTAGACAGTTTCAGCTGCAAGGTGTTAAATGTCAGAAACCTTTAGTTTCCGACCTGCCAAGAGTTTGTAATGATGGGTGAAGATTTTTGACATCTTTATTACATCAGCAGTAAGTATCTGTCCCCAGACACATAGAACAGATTGAAAATTGGCACTAAATGAACCATCAGCTGGTAGATATGTCTATCCTACGAAGTAAAGGTTAACGTACAGCATATGCTGTTCTGTGCAGGAAAGATGCTGCTATTATTTAGCACTCCTTTCTGTAGATGAGGGTGGAGCAGAGCCCCCCATGGTGAGTTCACTAAGAAGAGCAGGGCTCCAGAGAGCTGTATGGTTTAACTGCTTTCCCAATACTCCCTCTCTGCAGCACAGCAGTTTAACCAAACAACTGAGCTCGAGTGCGACTACAGAATTACACCCAGAGTAAATGTGTGTGTAATAGAATTGTCAAAACAGGAGGAAGCTTATTTTCACAGCTACATAATACGCACAATATGTTTAATGTGATGGCACTTGTGCTGAACAGGAAAGAAGACAAGAGGTGTGTAGGCTTTGGGGAATGAAGTTGTAGGTTTACTGGCTCTGCAGGACATTGCTGTGTTGTTATTCTTAACTGTCTGTTGCTTCTGTATTTCTAGACTGTCTGATAAACAAACAAAGTGAAATGCAGACTTTTCCCACAGAACCTTGAATCAACATGTTGAATTCCTCCTCTGAGAAAGATCATTCTCAGGGTTAAAAAATTACTTCAGTCTCCATTTATTCTTTTCTTTTGAAATTGTCCATGGCAAATCAGAGTAAATGGCAGCATGGTGCCCTCCTTTAGTCACTGTGTCACAAGAGACTAACACTCTATAGCTAGCAAAACCAAAGGATATTGTGCTAAAACAGTGTTTGGTAGCAGTTACTCACAGTGCAGGTCTCGGGCCCAAATCCTGCCACATGATAGGTTTGCTATAAATGATACCTTCTAGACCCTGCAAAATGTAGTTTCAGTTCACTCAAACAAAAAGTCCTCAGATGTTGATGATGATGCTTTTTGCAAATGCTGTCTAGAACTGAAACCCTGTTCCAGAGAAACACTCCACACTGTATGCTGTGCTCTATTTTGCTCACGCATTTTTTTAATGTTCACTTTTAGGAGTCAGCAGTCACCAGAGACTGGGAACCTAAACAGAACAAGTTTCAAGGCAGATCAGAAGTACCTCAATTACCTTGCTCCCACATGTCCAGTTCTTTGGGAGAGTTTAAGAGCAAAAAGTTACTGATTGTCCCAGAAAACTAGAAAGGGCTTCACTAACACATCCAATACTCACTGTATCAAATATCCACAGTGGATGAGGATTAACACAGCTGTGAGAATGAACAGAGGAAGGTGGTGAATCTCTAAGGAAAATAAGAAGCAAAGGAAGAACGCAGCCTGTGAAGGCACCTAAGAACACAGGGATGTTTGGCCTTCTGAATATAAAATGAGAGATTGACTGGGCAGATTTAGATATACTTTTATAGCAAGTGGCATATGAAATAGTATACTGGGAGAACAGAAAGCCCTAAGTCCTCTCTAACCCTGAACATGCTATCATTTAACCCTGAACATTATGTCATTTGCACCTTAGTCACATAGGCAGAAAGCCCAAACCTCAGCATTGGCCTGAACAGCAGAGCAGGAAGAAGCGAGAGGTGAAAGGACTTTCTCCAGTGTGCAGGCCCATTAGCACAGAAAGTATACAGGCTCCCTAGTGTTTTCACTACTAAGTGTTGCTGCCATCTGATTTGGGATCATCTCTAATTTACTGATTATTGTGTTTGAAATGCCTCAAAATGTCTTTATGTTTGAAGTCATCCTGAGACAGTCAGATCACTGGGAACAGTTCTGAGAATATTATTATTTCCTCCTCATGAGCTCACTGACTGTTGTGTTCCACAGCCATCCTTTGAAGAGCCTCCAGAGAAATGTGGTTGGGGATGCGGAGGATAGGGATAATCCCTTATTCTCAACATGCATTTAGTTTGGTAATGGAAAACGTAAAGATAAAAGCAGCTGCAATCAGCACATTTTCTTCCATATCACACTGTGATGCTCAATTCACTGTGTTTCAGTGAGAGCTAGGCCTGGGCTGATTTTCAAGGATGCAATGAGCAGCATCTAATATGCTTATTATGGTAACTGTTATCAGACATATTTCTGCATCTGAGCATATCATGGCATTACAGCCAGTTTTAGGTTCGCATGTACAAGGACCAGGCAGTTGCAAAGCAAACATCCTTAATATGTGTGCATTTTCCTTTGGGTAAATGGACCCACACTGATACCACCTCTGCTACAACAGTTTCAGCAACCTCAAAAGTCTTTTGCTCAGTGCACCTATCTCCCCAGGAGATCCTAATTAAGGTGTACATGTCAGATGGCTTCAGGCTCTTCAGTCATTAGCTCTGCAGCCATTAGCTCATTCCAGTGCACGGTGATTGCACAGGTACACAGCAGATGCCACTATCAGAGCTGGCATTTACCAGCAACTAAAACACAATAGCTGTAGAGATTATCAAGGCAATTCCTTTTTGAAGGATTGCTTGATTAATTTCCACATACATAAGCAGAAATAGCTGCAATCGCTGTTGACGATCATTGACATCTCACCTAATGCATTAGTTAATTTGCATCTTGGGGGTTTTGAGCTTCCCCAAACTGCCTTTGCATTTGCATTATCAAATTACTTGTTTCACAGTATTTCAAAATTGTTTCTTCTTCTCAGAAATAAGACATTGCTTATTTGCCGCACACCAGCCCTATGGACAAGGCTTACAGAATGTATTCCATGTTTTTCTTTATCTGCTGTAGGCAATTAGGGCTGCTGAATGTGAATTGCCTTTATTACTGCATTTGTTACCAAGCACATCTAAGAAAGAATGAATGACAATCAAGCTAGAGTTTCAGAGGAAACAATTCCATTCAGAAATGCTCAGATTACTGAAAATAAAAGCAGGAATCGTCTCCAGATCCACTAGACAATGTGACTGGGCTAAGAATGGACACAGGGCTAAAAAAACGCAAACCAGAGACTCTTCATTGCTTTTAATTAAAGCCTTAAAGATTCCCCTAAGTCCAGCTGGCTCCCCTGAATTCTCATCTTTAGTTTCTCAGCATAGCATCAGTGCTGTATTATTTATGGAGATGTGTTTGCTTAAGAATTGTCCTCGTTAAAATTCAATTACATTGAAATCATATAATCCCTCATTGTAAAAACTGGATAAAAAGCTCTTAACTGCCATACCACGTGCTCATTTAGCAAGGAAATTAGCTCAACAAAAAAAAACAGTGCTAATTTAGCAATTAGGTTGCAGTTTGTATCAGGCTATTTCAATAAGATTGGAAGGCAATTTACAAGGTAGCTTTGCTCATTTTGAAACATTAAAGGCATGTCAATAGTGAACAGAATTCCCAGTGCATGTCTGGGTAGAAAATGGTGTCTCTGTGCATTTCCAAAAGCAAAAAAAAAGCCATAATGAACAGGATCTTTATTTGTAGTCCATATTTACTAAATGAATAAATTACATTTTCTTTCTGTGCTAAATCATAGAATCATAGAATAGTTAGGGTTGGAAAAGACCTTAAGATAATCTAGTTCCAACCCCCCTGCCATGGGCAGGGACACCTCACACTAAACCATATCACCCAAGGCTTCATCCAACCTGGCCTTGAGCACTGCCAGGGATGGAGCATTCACTACCTCCTAGGGCAACCCATTCCAGTACCTCACCACCCTAACAGGAAAGAATATCTTCCTTAGATCCAATCTAAACCCCTGCTGTTTAAGTTTCAACCCGTTACCCCTTGTCCTATCACTACAGTCCCTAATGAATAGTCCCTCCCCAGCATCCCTGTAGGCCCCCTTCAGATACTGGTAGACTGCTATGAGGTCTCCACGCAGCCTTCTCTTCTCCAGGCTGAACAGCCCCAACTTGCTCAGCATGTCTTCATACGGGAGGTGCTCCAGTTCCCTGATCATCCTTGTGGCCCTCCTCTGGACTTGTTCCAACAGTACCATGTCCTTTTTATGTTGAGGACACCAGAACTGCACACAATACTCCAAGTGAGGTCTCACGAGAGTAGAGGGGCAATATCACCTCCTTCGACCTGCTGGTCACACTCCTTTTGATGCAGCCCAGGATACGGTTGGCCCTCTGTGCTGCAAGTGCACACTGCTGGCTCATGTTCATTTTCTCATCAACCAACACCCCCAAGTCCTTCTCTGCAGGGCTGCTCTGAATTTCTTTTTTCTGCCCAACCTGTAGCTGTGCTTGGGATTGCTCCAACCCAGGTGTAGGACCTTGCACTTTTCATGGTTAAACTTCATGAGGTTGGCATTAGCCCACCTCACAAGTGGGCAACTTCGTTTGCCAGCTCCTTCAGGACCCGCAGAAGGATTTCATCAGGTCCCATGGACTTGTGCACGTTTAGGTTCTTAAGATGGTCTTGAACTAGATGTTCTCCTACAGTGGGTCTAAGGTCTTCATTTTCATGGTCCCTGTGTCTGCCTTCCAAGACTTAGGTGGTGTGGTCAGAGTATTTGCCAGTGAAGACCGAGGCAAAGAAGTCGTTAAGAACCTCAGCCTTCTCCAAATCCAGGGTAGCCAGTTCTCCTGATAGCTTCCGGAGAGGGTCCGCATTGTCCCTAGTCTGTCTTTTATTTGGAAGGTACCTATAGAATCCCTTCATGTTATGTTTCACATCCCTAGCCAAGTTTAATTCTAACTGGGCCTTAGCTTTCCTAACCTGGTCCCTAGGTTCCCAGACAACATCCCTGTATTCATCCCAGGCCGCCTGTCCTTCCACATTTCATAAGCCTCTTTCTTTCTGTGAATTTTTTCCCAGAAGCTCCTTATCCACCCAAGGAGGTCTCCTGGCCCTCCTGCTGCACTTCCTTCTAGTCAGGAGGCAACACTCCTGAGCTTGTAGCAGGTGATCCTTGAATATCAACCAAGAGACTTGCCCCACCCTGCCCTCTAGGGCTTTATCCCATGGAACCTTACTAAGCAGGTTCCTGAGGAGGCCAAAGTCTGCTCTCCTGAATTCCAGAGAGTGAGCTTGCTGCACACTGTCCTGAGGATCTCAAACTCGGTAATGATTGCTGCAACCAAGGCTGCCCTGGAGCGTCACATTTCCAACAAACACTTCCCAGGTTTTTAACACTTTTGTAAGGTGATTTTCAGTGACTGCTTCAGCTAGTCCCCCTTCCAGCTCAGGACAACTTTAGGGAAGCAGAAAAAGTTGGTATAAGCAAAAAACAAGTTGGTATAAGCAAACAACTTTAGGGAAGCAGAAAAAGTTGGTATACAAGCAAAGCTATGCTGTTTGTCATTGAGGATATGAGTCATGCTAATTTTCTCTGAATGTCTAATGTGGGGTGCTTCCAAGCCTAAATCTAGTCTCTGTGTGCTTGTGTAATGCATACATCTGCTGATTGTCCAGTGAGATGTACAGGATTTACAGAGAGCAGAATTTGGCCTTGTCATCTTTGAGACCTACAAATGAAGATATCTGCAAATGTCTTTACTAGCAAGTCCATACCAATAAAGAAAGTGAAAAATTATGGAATAATTCTTCAATAATTTATGTAGTAAAAGAAAAAGGACCACCTGATAAAATATCCAAACAGAAGATTTAATACAAACAAAAGAGTAACTTTCCATATACCTCAAAACAAACCTGCAAAACATCATGCTGCAAGAGGTTCTAGGGAAAAAAAATAAAGTTCAAAAAACAATGAAACACAATTATTAACCTAGGTCAAGCTGGGGTCTACTGACCATCACAGATACAACCTACAGCTCAGTAAGTCCTTAAAGGTTATTGGGACTTGGATGGGTGTATTCCAGGAAGAAGTGAGCCATACTGACACTTTTCTGGCATGCATCAGCTGCTGGAGATGGGATTGGGGACTTAAAAAAGATGTAGGTCTGACCCAGTATAGTTCTGACTGTGTAGTGTATTTCCTAGATAAGTATTAAACATACTTGCTCTTGCCAACTTTGAAAATGACAGGTATAATATTTCTGTTTTCTCTTTTTGATGCTAGAGAGTTGCTTCATTCTTTCTGGAAAGAACTTTAGAGTGATTCGATGCCGTATTTTGGGCTGCTGTAAGGCCCTTTCATCCTAAGAGTAGCAGGAATTACTGACTATATGATCCAATGCCCAGCATTTGCAGACTGTGTTCCGTTGCTTTTCCTCCACTGCATTAGGAAAAAGTATCTTTTTGCCACTGGCATTTCAAATACAAATCACTAAAAAAAAATCCATACGCTCCAGGAAAAAAAACAAAACAATTAAACATGTGGTATTATAATCTTCAGTATCCCTAGTTGGCCCACTAAAAAGCAAAGGAAAAGCCATAATTTTTCCTGAATATTGTGAAAGTGGTATGGTGGACAACACAAGGCCAGAATGAAATTTATTTCCTCTTATTATGCAGAAAATACTGATTTTTAGATTACAGACCTATTTGGTAGGCATGGCGTGCATGCATTACCTTAACTCATATCATCACACTGTTGGTCTCTGGAGTTACTCCTTCATTGTCTCGGAAGATCACAGTGTGAGGAGGTGACAAATAGACTCATCTCAGGGGGAGTTAAAGAGTGCCTTTTTCTTATTTGATTATTTCTTCTTTGCCAAGAGACACACTGTAACACAGGACTAAGCGAGCATTAAAGTGTGAAATTAATTTCTGATTGTCAAATAAAGAGTAAGACAGGATTGTATAAGAATGAAGTATATTCGCAGTGAAAAGAGCACTTCAGAATACCTCATGTTGTTCTCAGTTAGTGACATTGCACCCGCAGGATCATCAGCTTCTCCCATAAATCAGAAGTTCTTCCAAGCATCAGCTCAGATTACATGATTTGACTGTGGTCTCAGTCAGACCTCACTCTGCCTCCAACTTCAAAACCATCATCTGGAGACAAGAGTCTTTTACCACTGACTGTAACAACTGTGAAATACAGATGTGGCAGATGGTCAAGACCAAACCATCCCCAGATGTGTGGCATGAAAGTTCTCAGCACTGATGCACATCTGATTTTGAAAAGGAAGATTGGTTGGAGCATTTCTGGAAAAAAGGACAGTCTGCAGTCATGATTTTGGTAATTTCCATGACACTTCCCACCCTGTTTCTGCACCAAAGAGGTTCAGCACCTACTGCAGAGAGTAAACCCATCCTGCTTATAACTAGGGAGTCCAACTTCAGTATACTGGAAATCTGTGAAACTCAGGCTGCGAGGTATGCTTCTAACATCATCCTAAATTTTGTTGTTTATCTTATGCAAAAGTTCCTGGGTTCATCTGTAGCAGTCACTTTTCTCCTTCTTAGTAGCTGGTGCAGTGCTACGGTTTTGACTTTCAGCCTGGGTACAAAGCTGATAACACTGATGGTTTTAGCTGTTGCTAAGTCATGTTTACTCTGACCAAGGACTTTCTGAGTCTCATGCTCTGCCAGGGAGGACGGGAAGCTGCAAGGAAGTAGAAACAGGACACCTGACCCAAACTAGAAAAAGAGGTATTCCATACCACAGCATATCATGGCCAGTATATAAACTGGGAGCAGTCACCTGGAAGGGCTAGATCACTGCTTCAGTTGGGCTGTGTATCGGCCAGTGGGTGGTGAGCCATTGTATTCTCTTCCCTTGTTATTTCCCTTATCGTTATTATTATTGGTGGTAGCAGTAGTGGTTTTGAGTTCTACCTTCGTTAGTGGACTGTTCTTACCTCAGCCCATGGGAGTTACATTCTTTCAGTTCTCCTCCCCATCCCTACAACAGCAGGGGGAGGAAGAGAGGGGAGTGAGTGAGCAGCTGCATCATTCTGGGTTACCACCTGGGCTAAAAGCATGACAGTTCTTTTTGGCACCCAACATGGACATGAAGGGTTGAGAAAATTACAGATCTGACCAGAGTGTGTCTAATTATATCTGTGATAAGCATTTATTGTTTCTGATTAATAGTCACTCTTCACAATGCTGATTTACTGGCTCTCAAAGTTGTTGCTCTTGATCTTGGAACTTCAGCATGTTATACCTTACAGTTGGTATTTGCTGTTTTAGTGTTTATCAGCTGGGGGGCCTGGACTAAGGTTCTTGTTTCACTGTACTATATGGTGACAACTTGCAATACAACAGACTCATTGATAGTGAAACTGATCTCGCTTGCATTTCCAGTGTGGTAATCACCTCTGTATTTTGGGAGGTAGTTTTTGAAAAATGGAGGAAAATAATCCAAATCCTGCTGAAAGCTGGTTTTGCCATAAAACGGAGTAAGGTCAAAGGACCTGCACAAGAGATTCAGAATAAAATGGCAAGGTGCATGTCACCAGATCCCAACAGATGTGATCAACAAGAAAACAGCAATGTCCCCACCAACTAATAAGAAAGTAGCACAAGCTTTCTTGGGTGTTGTGGGTTTCTGGAGAATGCACATCACAAATTACAGTTTGATTGTAAGCCCTCTCTACTATGTGACCGGAAAGAAAAACTTATTTCAAATGTGGCCCTGAGCAACAACAAGCCTTCTACGAATTAAACGAGAGGTAGTTCATGCAGTGGCCCTTGGACCACTCTGGAACGGGCCAGATGTAAAAAATGTGCTCTACACCGCAGCTGGGGAGAATGGTCCTACCTGGAGCCTCTGGCAGAAAGCTCCAGGGGAGACTTAAGGTCGACCCCTCAGCTTTTGGAGTTGGGGATACAGAGGATCTGAGGCCAACTATATCCCAACTAAAAAGAGAGACAGGCAGCCTATGAAGAGTTTTGAGCTGCTTCAGAAGTGACTGGCACCAAAGTTCCTCCTGACACCCTGGTTGTCTGTGCTGGGCTGGATGTTCAAAGGCAGGATCTCCCCTACACATCATACAACCGATGCTACATGGAGTAAGAGGGCTGCACTAATTACACAACGAGCTCAAAGAGGAAATCCCAGTCATCCAGGAACTCTAGAAGTCATTATGGACTGGCCAGAGGGCAAAGATATTGGAATGTCACCAGAGAAGGAGGTGGTGCATGCTGAAAAGGCCCCACCATATAATAAACTGTCAGTAACGGAAAAGCAGTATGCCTTATTTACTGATGGGTCCTGCCATATTGTGGGAAACCATTGGAAATGGAAGGCAGCTGTATGGAGTCCCTGATGACAAGATGCAGAAAATGCTGAAGGAGAAGGTGAATCGAGTCAGTGTGCCGAGGTGAAAGCCATCCAGCTGGCCCTGGATATTGGTGAACGAGAAAAGCTGCCAGTACTTTATACTGACTCATGGATGGTGGCAAATGCCCTGTGGGAGTGGTTACAGCAATGGAAGCAGAGCAGCTGACAATACAGAGGTAAACCCATCTGGGCTTCTGCACTGTGGCAAGATATCGCTGCCTGGATGCAGAATCTGGTGGTGAAGGTACACCATGTAGATGCCCACTTACCTAAGAGTCTGGCCACTGAGAAACACCAGAACAACCAACAAGTGGATGAAGCTGCTAAGACTGAAGTGTCCCAGATGGACTTAGATTGACAAAATAAAGGTGAATTATTTTTGGCCCGATGGGCCCATGACACTTCAGGCCATCAGGGCAGAGATGTATCATACAGATGGGCTCATGATCGAGGGGTGGACTTAACAATGGACACTATTGCCCAGGTTATTCATGAGCATGAAACTTGTGCTGCAATTAAACAAGCCAAACGGTTAAAGCCTCTTTGATATGGAAGATAATGGCTGAAGTATAAATACAGGGAGGCCTGGCAAATTGACTATATCACACTCCCACCAACCCACCAAGGCAAGCGTCATGTGCTTACCATGGTGGAAGCAACCACTGGATGGCTGGAAACATACGCTGTGCCCCACGCCACTGCCCGGAACACTATCCTGGGCCTTGAGAAACAGATTTTGTGGTGACACAGCACCCCAGAGGGAACTAAGTCAGACAATGGGACTCATTTCTGGAGCAACGTTATAGACACTTGGGCCAAAAAGCGTGGCATTGAGTGGGGATATCACAACCCCTACCATGCATTAGCCTCTGGGAAAATCGAACTGCACAATGTGTTGTTAAAAACTACACTGAGAGCAATGGGTGGTGGGACTTTCAAACATTGGGATGCACATTTTCCAAAAGCCACCAGAAGATCAGCCAACAGGGCTGGCCCAGACCATTCAGAACTTTTACATACTGTAGAAGGGGACAAAGTTCCTGCAGTGCACATAAAGAATTTGCTGGGGAAGGCAGTCTGGGTTATTCCTGCTTCAGGTAAAGGTAAACCCACTCTTGGGATTGCTTTTGCTCAGGGACCCAGGTATACTTGGTGGGTAATGTGGGAAGATGGGGAAGTCCGATGTGTACCTCAAGGGGATTTGATTTTAGGGGAAAACAGCCAATGAACTCAATTGTACACTGTTGCCTGCTATGTAGCACTTTTAGAGCCCATCAACTAGATGTCTTCAGGTCACCAGCCACTGACCCTACTTCCCTCCAACCATCTTTCCAACAAAGAACGCAAGCTGATGAAACCCAATGAGCTCAGCAGTGACCAGACAAGTTCATCAGTGTCATCAGCAGGCAACAGTCCAGCACTGCACACAGTCTCTCCTGCTCTGAAAAACTGTTACAAGAGATGGAGCCCTACATCATGGAATGGATGAACTCAGCAGCTTCATAGGGATTGGTCCATGCACAAAAGAATCATATCTCTCTCTTTGTGTGTGGATACTGTCCTGGGTTCAGCAGTAGCAATCATTCTTCTCCTTCTTAGTAGCTGTTTTTGACTTTCAGCCTGGGAACAACACCAATGTTTTCAGTTTTTGCTCATTAATGTTTACTCTGACCAAGGACTTTCTGAGTCTCATGCTCTGCCAGGGAGGTCTGGAAGCCACGATGAAGCAGAGACAAGACACCTGACCCAAACTAGCCAAAGGGGTATTCTGTACCACAGCACTTCATGGCCAGTTTATAAACTGGGGGCAGTTACCTGGAAGGGCTAGATTGCTGCTCAGGTCAGGCTGGGTACCAGTTGGCAGGTGGTGAGCTGTTGTATTCTCTTCCCTTGTTATTTCCCTTATCATTATTATTATTGGTGGTATCAGTAGTGGTTTTGTGTTATACCTTAGTTAGTGGACTGTTCTTATCACAACCCATGGGAGTTACATTCTTTCAGTTCTCCCCATCCCTCTGGAGTGGCAGGAAGAAGGAGTGGGTGTGAATGAGCGGCTGTGTGGTTCTGGGCTGCCAGCTGGGCTTAAACCAGGACAAAATGTTTTTATCTATGCATAAAGAAAAAGTCAGGCAGGGACCAGTACTGAGCATCCCTGGCTTTTTTGTAGTTTCTCTGTGAAAATACTGTCTGTGTTATTGACCTTCCAAAGCATCAATACTCTCTAAACCCAGGAATTGTAGCCCTTTTCCATCTGGATCTAAAAGAGGTGGATAGAGTGGCGCAAAAGAAACCTAATGCAGCTGTGTTGAAACAAATTGCTTGGCCTCCAGGAAATCAACCACACTGTTTTCCAGAAAGTGTTTTTTGACAGCTTCCCCAATCACCCCCATCCCCTGAGGAATTATGCACCAAGCAGTCATCCATTTATTTTACTGGTAAATTGACTGATGCAGCATCTGCTACTGATTTGATATTGTCCAGATATTGTTCAGATTTATACTTTTCCTTGTGAAGCTGCTGCATCTGCCACATTGGGGTCCTGTAAGGCTAGGGAACCTTTATTCCATAGACCATTGCCACAGTGAGAGAACCACACATTGTGTGCATTGGAAAAATCAGTATTCTCCCATACTGGTCTCACTCAAGAGTATCTACAGGTCTGCCCAGTGCCTGTGCCCATACTGTGTCATTCCCTCTGACATTCCTGAAATTCTAGTCTCAGAGCTTCCAGCACAGTTGCCTGGTGACTACTTAGCAGGAACTGAGAATTTAGGCTGCTTCTCAATTATGTAATCTGAGCCTTTAGAAAAGCAATGGATGGAGCATCACAGTGTACCTTACCTAAGACAGAGTAAGATCCTGATCTTAGACATGGAAACTGAAAAATTAAGTTATTTGTGCTTATTTGCCATAGGTAATGGAAGCATTAAGCAGAGAATCCTAACTTCTTAATTTGACCTTTTCTTTTACTCCTGCCATCCCTTTCTTATCTCTTCTATTCCAGTGGGAACTTTCCTTGCCTAGTGCACATGACAAGTTCCAGAGAATGTCTGGATGGTGAGAAGTGAAGCTGCCAATTCACAGTGGACACTAGACTGTGTGAAGCACTTTGCTAGAAGCCAGTGTTCAGTGACATCCTATACAGAGAACCCTGTTTTATACAAGAAACCCAAGGAAAAACATGCTCTCTGAACAGCTCCTTCTTCCATGGTATGGCAAACAGTTTTCTCATGAGCAGAATCTTGTACGAATTTTAAATCCAGCCAGAAAGCACTGCCGTGAGTGGTCAAAGAGGTTGACATCCTATATGCATAGTGTGCAATGAGCAAACTATTAGTCACTCCTTTTTGAAGTAAGCTAAATCACAGAATCCCAGAATCCCAAGGGTTGGAAGGGACCTTGAAAGATCATCTAGTCCACCCCCCCTGCAAGAGCACCTAGAGTACATCACACAGGAACTTGTCCAGGCAGGTCTTGCATATCTCCAACATAGGAGACTCCACAACCTCCCTGGGCAACCTGTTCCAGTGCTCTGTCACTCTCACAGTAAAGAAGTTCTTCCTGATGTTAACGTGGAACCTCCTATGCTCCAGTTTACACCCATTGCCCCTTGTCCTACCACTGGATATCACTGAAAAAAGCCTAGCTCCATCATCCTGACACCCACCCTTTACATATTTGTAAACATTGATGAGGTCACCCCTCAGTCTCCTCCAAGCTAAAGAGACCCAGCTCCCTCAGCCTCTCCTCATAAGGGAGGTGTTTCACTCCCTTAATCATCTTTGTGGCTCTGCGCTGGACTCTTTCAAGCAATTCCCTGTCCTTCTTGAACTGGGGGGCCCAGAACTGGACACAATATTCCAGATGCGGCCTCACCAAGGCAGAGTAGAGGGGGAGGAGAACTTCTCTTGCCCTACTAACCACACCCTTTCTAATGCACCCTGGGATGCCATTGGCCTTCTTGGCCACAAGGGCACATTGCTGGCTCATGGTCATCCTCCTATCCACCAGGACCTCCAGGTCCCTTTCCCCTTCACTCCTTTCCAGCAGGTCAACCCCCAACCTGTACTGGTACATGGGGTTGTTCTTCCCCAGATGCAAGACTCTACACTTGCCCTTGCTGAATGTCATCAAGTTTCTCCCTGCCCAACTCTCCAGCCTGTCCAGGTCTCACTGAATGGCAACACAGCCTTCTGGTGTGTCAGCCACTCCTCCCAATTTAGTGTCATCAGTGAACTTGCTGAGGGTACACTCAGTTCTCTCATCCAGGTCGTTGATGAAAATATTAAACAGCACTGGTCCCAGCACCGACCCCTGAGGGACTCCACTAGTCACAGACCTCCAGCTAGATTCTGTGCCATTGACCACAACTCTCTGCCTTCTTCCTTTCAACCAGTTCTTGATCCACCTCACTACCTGATCATCAAGCCCACACTTCCTTAGCTTATCTATGAGAATGCTGTGGGAGACAGTATCAAATGCCTTACTGAAATCAAGAAAAACCACATCTACCACTCTACCATCATCCCTCCACCTAGTCACTTCCTGATAGAAGGCTGTAAGGTTGGTCAAACATGACTTCACCCTGGTAAAACCATGTTGGCTGTTCTTAATAACCTCCTCATCCTTGATATGCCTAAAGATGGTGTCAAGAATAAGTTGTTCCATCACCTTTCCAGGGACAGAGGTAAGGCTGACCAGTCTATAATTACCCGGGTCCTCCTTCTTGCCCTTCTTATAGACTGGTGTGACATTTGCCATCTTCCAATCCTCAGGCACCTCTCCCATTTCCCATGATTTACCAAGGATTATGGAGAGTGGCCTAGCAATGACCTCCGCCAGCTCCCTCAGCACCCGCGGGTGGATTCCATCCGGACCCATTGATTTATAGATGTCCAGATTTCATAGCTGATCCCTAACCCAATCCTCATCTACCACAGCAAACTCCTCCTTTGTCCTGATTCCTTCTGGGGCTACAGGAATCTGGGGCCCCTGGGGATAATCTGCAGGAGTAAAGACAGAGGCAAAAAAAGCATTCAGCACTTCTGCCTTCTTTGTATCCTCTGTCTCCAGGGCACCCACCTCGTTCAACAGTGGGCCTATATTGCCTCTTGTGTTAGTTTTATTTGCTATGTATTTGAAGAAGCCCTTTCTATTGTCCTTAATCCGAATAACAAGATTAATTTCCAAGGAGGCCTTAGCTGTCCTAATTGCCTCCCTACATCCTCTAACAACTGTCCTATATTCCTCCCAAGTGGCCAGCCCCTCTTTCCATAATCCATAGATTCTCCTTTTCCACTTGAGTTTGCCCAGCAGCTCCTTGTTTAACCACGCTGGTCTCCTAGATCCCTTACTTGATTTCCTACTCATTGGGATGCTCTGATCCTGAGCTTGGAAGAAGTGGTCCTTGAATGCTGACCAACTATCATGAGCCCCTTTACCGCCTAGTACCCTTTCCCATGGGCCTTCCCTTAGCAGTTGATTGAAGAGGCCAAAGTTGGCCCTTCGGAAATCCAGAACTGTGGCCTTGCTAGGTATCCTATTCCTCCCACACAGGATCCTAAACTCCATCATCTCATGGTCACAGCAGCGAAGACTGCCATTGACCATCACCACTTCAACCAAACACTCCTTGTTGGTGACTACTAAATCTAGCAGTGCTCCTCTCCTAGTTGGTTTGTCCACCATTTGCATTAAGAAGTTATCATCAATGCACTGCAGGAACCTCCTAGACTGTGAATGATTGGCTGCATGAGTCTTCCAGCAAATATCAGGGTAGTTAAAATCCCCCATGAGGACTAAGGCATGTAGTCACGAGGCTACTTCCAGTTGCTTGTAGAAAGCCTCATCCACTCCTTCGTCCTGATCAGGAGGTCTATAATAGACTCCCACAACTGTATCACCCGTACCAGCCTGTCCCTTAATTCGTACCCACAGACATTCCACTTTCTCCTCATCTACCCCTGGACAGAACTCAATACATTCTAGTCGCTCTCTCACATAAAGAGCAACTCCACCACCTCTGCATTAAAAAGCGATTAACAAACACAGCATGAGTTTCTGTCTGAAAAGCCATTTCTTGCATACATAAAAGAGATGAACACCATTTCCCTTTGGAGTTTTACTGGAAAAGGCCCAGTGATTTCTTATAATTAAATACAATTGCCTCAATTATATGGACATTATCAAAAAAGAGCTAGGTTCATCCTGCAAAACATATTGACGCCAGTAAACACACTGTGTTTTTAAAAATATGTATTATTAATACCATTACTATTTGGGATCTTCCTTATATTTTGAGGTTAGCCAGAAATTAATTTTAGCTGATTGCTTCTGAGATCTTCTTATGAAATGCTCTTTGTGAAAAGTAACTATAATAGTAAGTCTACTTTGAAAATATAATTATCAAGGTTTTTAAAGCTGTGTGATTTGTTGTTAATTCTTCAGGTTCAGCACTGAACCATACTCCATTGATACAGTGCTCCATGCAGAACCAGCTTTATTTTAATGCCATGTAAAGCAAACTTCCTCTGAACCAGTTTCACTGTGAAAGTTAGCATTTCATATAAATATAACGTTAACTATGCATATAAACTTCTAGTATCAATAACCTCTCATGGCTTGACATGGACAGGCTGGACAGTTGGGCAGGGAGAAACTTGATGACATTCAGCAAGGGCAAGTGTAGAGTCTTGCATCTGGGGAAGAACAACCCCATGTACCAGTACAGGTTGGGGGTTGACCTGCTGGAAAGGAGTGAAGGGGAAAGGGACCTGGGGGTCCTGGTAGATAGGAGGATGACCATGAGCCAGCAATGTGCCCTTGTGGCCAAGAAGGCCAATGGCATCCCAGGGTGCATTAGAAAGGGTGTGGTTAGTAGGGCAAGAGAAGTTCTCCTCCCCCTCTACTCTGCCTTGGTGAGGCCGCATCTGGAATATTGTGTCCAGTTCTGGGCCCCCCAGTTCAAGAAGGACAGGGAATTGCTTGAAAGAGTCCAGCGCAGAGCCACAAAGATGATTAAGGGAGTGAAACACCTCCCTTATGAGGAGAGGCTGAGGGAGCTGGGTCTCTTTAGCTTGGAGGAGACTGAGGGGTGACCTCATCAATGTTTACAAATATGTAAAGGGTGGGTGTCAGGATGATGGAGCTAGGCTTTTTTCAGTGATATCCAGTGGTAGGACAAGGGGCAATGGGTGTAAACTGGAGCATAGGAGGTTCCACGTTAACATCAGGAAGAACTTCTTTACTGTGAGAGTGACAGAGCACTGGAACAGGTTGCCCAGGGAGGTTGTGGAGTCTCCTATGTTGGAGATATGCAAGACCTGCCTGGACAAGTTCCTGTGTGATGTACTCTAGGTGCTCTTGCAGGGGGGGTGGACTAGATGATCTTTCAAGGTCCCTTCCAACCCTTGGGATCCTGGGATTCTGTGACGGTTGGTCAGACTTACCCTTCTATAATTAAATTTATTCATGGCTTCACATTATTCCTATCTACCTCTGAAGAATTTCCTTATTTCACTCCATTTTATTTTAACTGGGACTTTGGTGATTCCATTAATCCCTATTGCCATATCACTGAAGCCTTAGCCAGAACACATATCTGAATATGTGTTTCCAGCACTCTAGAGACTTCCACATGCTCTAAAACTCCTTTCTTTTTCTTCTTCTTTTTGCTTGTAGAAAGAGTAAGAGTGCACAGTTACGGGCTCTTGCTCAGGAAGCAAGTTATAATTGGGATTTGTCATGCTGATGGGGAGAATTTAATAAAGAATATCAGGAACATTCAGCAATTCTCCTTGGCTTCTGAAAAGCATCCTTTTAAATTCTATTTTCTTTTTGCTTTGCTTGTTTTATCTTTGTACTTAACAACAAATTTCAGTCTTTTGTTTTGCAGTTTGTACAGAATAATACAACACTGAATTGAACCCCAAGTAACTTCAAGTTAACTACTGCAAAATCTATATAACCTAAATGACCACTGTATTTATCAAAACAGTGTATTTTCACAGCAAGCAAGCCCTCCTGTATATATTAAAACCAACCTTCCCCTCATGCTTTATCATCAGTTGCTTACAATATGAAGAAAAGCAGATGTCTTGCTAACAAAACATTTTTTTTTCTCAAATCTAGTGGTTAAATATTTAGAGAGCACTTCAAAGGACATGAGGTAAAGCTTTAAAATAGATGTGTATGGAAAGCAAAAAAACTTATGTGAAATCTTGAGATGTGTAAACAGCTAAAATATTTTTCCAAAGCTTAAAACACTTCTTTACAAAACTTGTTTTGCAAGATTAAGAAGTTTGTTTTGCCACAGGTTCCATTTTTAAAATGTATCATCAAATCAAGCAGTTGAAGTTGTTTTAGAATTCTTTCTAGCCCCACTACCTCACCCTCTTCTCCTTCTAAAACAGACACAGAATGAAACAACCTGGAAAGTCAATTTGTCGATGATACTGATTGCATTTTAGAACAGCTGATAGAAAGCCCATAATCTTTTCAGAGTTTTATGGCTCTTCATTTCTTGTTCTGGCTCTTTGTCAGCTTCCAGACTGAGAACATTACTGTGAGCAGAGTTAGGTGCAAGGTTTTTCCAAAACCAGAGGCATCTACATAGAAATTACTTCTGCAGCCTATTTAGTCAGTCTGTTTGCCTGGTTGTCACTGCCAAGAAGTTTAATAAAGCTCTGCACTTAAAGAGACTGGAGAAGCAAAAGTGAATTGCACCTCAGCAAAGACCTGAAGCTAAACATGGGACATAAGCAGGTCTCCTTTCTGCTCATTAAAAACTTTAAGCAGTCTGTCCATGGCCATTTTATGCCTCTCTTAGATGTCCCCTCCTTACAAAGTGTGCTTCATTTTGTGCTTTGTTATTTTGAAATTCTGTACACCATACCTCTGCCCCAAAAAACAGGCATCAGAATTTTACAGAGGCTTAAATTACAGTAGCATTCAACTCATGTAACATTCATTTGCCACAGAGGTGGCTGCACTGAATATTCTCTCACAGATCACCTTAGAGTCATCTGTCACTGGACACAAGCAACAGTGAAGATTAATTACTATGCCCAGATGTCTACACTGCAAGCATCAATTCCGTAGCCAGGTTCTGACTGAAAGATTCTTTGTTTATTCTGTTCCTGTTCCACTTCATTTCCAACTCTATTTCACTCTCTTTAGCTGTATACAGAAGCTATCTTCTCCAGCTATCTGCCCTCTGCTCTCATACCTTTTATAGACATATACAGACATTATATTTTTTAAGGCCTGGGCATCTCCTGGAACAGAGGTCAATGATACATTTTCATGAACAGCCTTTTCTCAGACAAAAGCCTCCAAATCTTCCTGATAGGATACTTAAGTACAAAATGACTGAAGGGTTTGCACTTAATGCACATGAGTTCAGTCCTGAGCTGAAGTTAAAACCAACTATTTCCTCATTACAGGCATTGTATTCAGGAAATGAGATGCAAAAATCCAGATTAAACACTTCACTGCAACTTGGTGCAATATTTTGCATTCTTAAATGTCACTGTTTTGCAAAATGGCTAATAAGATATCAAAATAACACAATTTAATTCTCATCTGATACAAGCTTCTTACTGTCCCAGGAAAGTGTGTGCTACAAGGACAGCTGCCTTCCCAGCACTAGAAACATTAGGATGGAGATCTTCAAAGCTATCTACAGGACACTTAGACATTCAAATCTCTTTCTGTAGGGCATGTACTTCATTGCAGGATTAATTCTTCAGAGCGGTATTAAGTCCCCTCTAATGCCTCCAATGCCTCCGTTGAGCTTCTTTAGGACAGGTGGAATATTAAAATTATAGGACCATCCTATAAAATAATTACTCTAGGGGAAATAAGCACATCTGGGTCTGCGTAGGAATAAATGTATTAACAATGTAAAACACTACCTTGGAGGAAAAAAAATTTGTTATTTTCCAAAATCATAAACCACATGTTTGAATTTTCCTGCTGATAAGAGCAGATTCCCAAAGTCTGCTCCTTCTGCCCTTTCTGATTTGCTTTTGTATATGTAAACAAGACTTCTTCTAACATGGAAAGGAGAATTTTCCTCCTTTCCCTTTCTTTCCTTCTTTTTGTGAAGCCACAGTTACAGATCAAAGCTTGTTCTCTTACTTTCCATGTCTCTGTTTCTCTGTATATGCATATATATGTATGTGTATATATATAAATACATGCATAAAAACATGATTTAATTTATCTGGGAATTATTTTATAGTAGTACTGAAAGATAATTTTTCTTTATTGAGAACAAAGTATATAATTGTTATTCTCTCTGTATAAAATTATTAGATATTGTTATTTGCCAGACTGCAAATCACCTTTGTGCAGTGGGCTCCAGCACATGTTGTACCTAAAGGTCAACCTGAATGTCTCTACTATGATGCCTAATTTTTAGTCTTCTCCTGAAGGTCATTTTTGTAACTCTGAATTCTTTATTTTGTGTGACAATTAAGTGACCAACAGGTGAATATTCTGAAGTAAGAACTGCCTCTGATTCTCCAGCTTCCCTCTCACAGTTTACAAATCTTTCAGAGGACTGCAGGTTTTGGTAATAAGTGGTCTGAGACTTAAGCCACTGAGCTGAAGTGTAAGGATGTGGTAGATTGTTCCAATTTCTCAGAAATATCTGTTACCCTAGGAAGTGGAAAAGCTTGCTAATCCAAGGATGTCATTTAGATTCTATTTGCGTTAATACTGATGCATAAAAAAAACATGAAAGAAAAATAACTTGTATGCAGAATGAGAAATGATGAGTTCAGGTATGTTGCATATGGGTTAATGATTTGGATGTCCTTCAGATAGTTCCTTTCAGCTCAGGATGAAAGTTCACAGGCTCATATGAAAACTTCACAAACCTCTGGGTCAAAGACATTCTCCAACACACATCAAGAAAAATGCTTTTTATGAACGTCAGGAATTCTTGTACCTTGCAGGCTTGGCCAGGGAACCCAGATTAACACTGAGAGGAAAGGTCACCCTGGCAGATCCTTGTCAGGGCAGCCCCAGGAGATACTCAGCAGTGTCGTCCAGAGGTCTGTGGTCTTCTGTCTGTGGTGCCAGCAAGTGGAGAGAGTATAGATGTGTAAGTGCTAGCAAATATCAAGACAGGCTTGCCTCTGAAGTAGCCTTGGAGTCAGGTATGCTTGTCTCTCCAAGGATGAGGCCATGGGAGTACCTGACTCCCAGCAGGACCAGGTGAGTCCCAGCCAGCTGCCAGTGTGTGCATATGCATTTCTGTGAGAAATTTGCCTTTTCCAACAGCTGGAGTGGAGCTCTGAACCTCTGGGGTACCTATGTCTGGGTGTGAGGAATTTGAGAGATGGATCCAGGGGGCAGGTACTGTCTAAACACAGCTGCTGGAGGAATACACATTTTACATATATTCATATATATACATATATAAGTGTTTCCCACTCATGGACCTTCCTCCTGATCAGCCAGACAAGGGAACCACAAAGATGAGACCACTGAGGCTGTTTGTGTTTGTATCAATGCTGAGGTTTTCTGTCTGTGCTGATCTGTGTGTCCAGTTGTCTTACATGTATATTGTAGATGTGTGGGTTTGTGTGTGTGCCTACTGGGAATCCACACACATCCATGGGCTATGGAGCTGTGACAGCCTCACATCTGTCAGGCCACTGGATTTTTCACACACACAGACCCAGCCAACAATTTATATTTCTTTTACATTAGAAACAGACTTGAAGCATTTTCTCACTGGATTCCTCTTGAACTATTACCATGCCTGCTGAGCCAGCCCAGTTTCTGGAGTGAAGCGTCTGCAATATTCACTAATAGTAATACCATCAACACAGTGCTTACATTGCAATCTTTAAAGCTTCTTGAAAATATCTGCTAATTAACTCAATTAATACAATTAGTCTGTAAAACCACTGCACACCCCACAAGTCATCCACTTGTAAAGCATTTCACTTCTAACTTTTAAGAACTAAAAATATAAGTGCATTGAATTCCCTTAGTACGTCATTCTTACTCTGTGCCAATTAAGAGCTCACTTATTCCTACCTACAACTAGAAATAGAGACAGAATGTGAGAGAGAAAGGAAGTTTGTTTTAAGGTATTAAAGAGAACTTCATTAAATATTTATTCAAGAGTAATTATGCATAAATTGCACAAGAATTAAGTTTTATATCATTAGTACATCTTAATTAGCATCATTTCATGATCAATGTTTAATTTACTCACAATTGTTTTATCTTAAATTAAAGAGTCCTTTGTAAGCCCTTTACTTAAATCTATTACCCAAGATTTTTTCATTTAGTATTAGAACAATGGTTTTGATGTTATTAAATGTCTGCAGGTGCCTACTATGGATCCCATAAAGTCATAACATTTCAAATATTCCTCATATTTATTGAAATTAATTTTAGTATTTCTTGACTTAGCTCGTAGTATACTTTTACGTATCTATATTAAAAAATACATGGGCAAAGTAGGCTTGCGGACTTAGCTGGAAGCAGCAGCCTTAAATTTTGGAGATGAAAGGTTAATTATGTCATGGTGGGACATAAAGGGAGGACAGTATTAAACAATAGGAGAGGAAGATGTGAATTAAATCAGAGCATCTTTTGATTTGTATGATGGAGCACTGTTACAACAGATACATCAGAACTACCTTGGCTGCTGGAGGTCATCTGGTCAAATATTGCTGAATTATGCAGGAATAGGGAATTTTATGGATAATAAAAAAACCTGATGGAGTGTTACATAAGCATATTTCTTCCAAGGAGTATGACTGACTCACTGTCTTCAGAAACATAAAATTTTTGGCAGCTCCTAAAAGCAGATTTCCAATCTGTAACTAAAGTTGCAGTTCAAGATAGAAAAGTCTGTGTCTTAGTCACAGAGATAGCAATGAACTGACACTGTACAATCTGTAGAAGCAATTTTAAAAAAACCAAAACAACCCAAAACCAAAAGCCCCAAAACCCACACAGGTCAGTGTACTCAACGTAAGATTTGGAGGATGCTTCTTTTTCCACATGTAACTTTCCATATGTTAACCATACATACCCAGGTCCCCTCAGATGGTACATCACATCTCCATTTCTATTTTTGTCCCTTTAATATGGAAAATATGTATAATTTTAATTCTTTACTGGAAAAATGGGCATGACAGTCAAGTGTTAACAAAGATTTAGGAATAATTGTATTGATGCCTCTTATTAACATGTAGTTTCGCAAATCAATCTGAGAACATATGAACAGCTTTAGTGGATCAGACCACTCTTGCATCTAGTCAAATATTCTCTAATAGTGGACATAGAAGACACCTAAAAGAGCAAAGGAGCCTAGGCCTTTCCTTTAACTCATTCTCATTGTATTTCCCAGTATCACAACTTGTTATATTAAGGATAATGGAGGATATAACCCTGTCAATCCCCTTCAATATATCTATTCTGTGGATCTGGGGTCCATGAATTTATCTAGTTTGTCTGAGCATCTTGATACTATCTGGCTCTACAGCTTCTATGACAAAGCTGTTGGCAGTAATTTCAGTTATTGTTACACTTAGTCAAATCTCAACCTTTAAGAAGGAAGAAATAAACACCTCCATGATCTTAGTTTATATCCTTTCAATAACACTTTATATTTAATAGGTTCAAATTGTCCAAAACATTTTAGGAAGAATAGTAAATTAATAGGATTTACAGCAGGCCAGCATCCTTTTGCCTGAAGACATACAATAGTAATAGTAAAGTTGAGCACAGATCTTGGAAGTATTTGTCCCTAGACACTAGGTATAGCCACATTTACTGGGTTGTGTTTTAAAGTCACTGTCATCATAGAGGAGGTGTGAAATGAGAGGACCTATATTAACTAACTGACATTTTCATGTAGAAGATGAAACAGCGCTCACTGCATGCCATGCCCTCAGAATAACAGAGTTTCTGTTGTACACAGTACATCAGCAGGAAAAATAGAAAGATCAAGAGGCGACTGTGTTAGTCACAGTGGGACTACAGACATCATTGCAGCATGGACATGGAAGACACATATGCGGTCTTTAAAACATATTCAAGAGAGATGAAATCAATAACCAGTCTGAAAAGAGCCACTAGGACAACCTGAAAATAATGAGACAAGCTTAGCTCCTTTAGCCACACTAAACAGGATGGTGAATTGAATGACCTTGTTTTCCTCTATTTGAGAGTCCTAGAAAAGCTGTAAAAATGATATTCATGAAGGAGAGAAGACATTTCTTTAAAAACAAGATAACTTTTTAAATCAAAGCATAAAAAATAGATGTCAACTGGATAAGTCAAAAGTTAGGTTTCTAATTATATTCTAAAACAGCTTTTCTCTAGGAATAGTAGGGACAGAAAAAACAACTTCAAGAAGCAGTTCAAACATATGCTGCATAAAGTAGATAATTAAGTTACCATTAATAATTGGAGGCCAGATTTGATGATCCAGGCATTTCTATATTTGAAGGACTTTCTACTAGTTACTAGTTGGGGAGAACACCCAAGATTATTTACATGTGGAATGGAAACCACAATTGTTTAGTAAGTCAGCACGAGCCTGCTATGTAATTCTGATTGAGAAACTGATATGGAGGCAAGAGCAGCGATAATCTCCCCCCATTATCACTGTGAGTTCATCACTCTGTTGCACTCTGATTGCTTCAGGACTAAGTCTGATACCTGTGGACATCAATTCTAAAAATATCTTGACAACTGCCTGATTCTGTACAGACCTCTATGAGAAGCAGTCTAGTTGCTAGCGGAAACTTATTCCTTCAAAAAATTTAATGACTGACAGCTGCCCATTTTATAAGAGCTGTTATTCTAATGATAACTAAAGAGACATGCTGAATGTAAAACAAGTCAGTTTCTTTTGGTTTACTTTGGACTTGAAAACGCAGAGACATAGCACAACAAGAAAAGTCAAGTTATGAAGATATGCAGAAATTAATAACCAGGCTAGATCTTAATTGAGCTATCAAACAATAAAGTTCTGGGAATTTTCTCCATCATATATTATACGCTGTCAACACTGTAAATATGTGTCTTTTCACACTCTGACAACATCCTCACACTGACATTTTGAAGGCTAAGTGTCCTGAAAATTTTCTCTCACCTGCATTTTTAATTCACCAAGAATGCAAAGCCAAGTTTACATATCTACATGGTCAGCAGACAGACCTCCCTATAAAACACATGCAGATATTATTTCAGAATAAATCATGTGGTTCAGGTATGGTCATATCTTATAAAATGCACAGGATCCAGTCATTTGTAATGTAACACTTAAGGTCTCAGAAAAGCACAGAACTGTGCTCTTCATGAAAATATGTTTCAGCTGGGGACCTTAGACTGCTGAAAATTGGTCTTTAAATCAATTTGATTATAACTCATTCAGAAGGCTCAGTTCCACTTTCAGAGTCAGATGAAACTAACACTGACTTCAGTGGGATCACAATCTGTCATCAAGTCATAGGCAAAAGCAAGTAGACAAAGCAGTATTTTTAACAGGTAATACTTGATTTAAAGAAAGGAAAAGAGGGTGTGCGTGAAAACGTGTAAGAGAGACAGAGATTTAATTGCCAATAGGAAAAATGAAGTAGGTGTCTGAAGGTGGTATTCATGAGACAAATAAGAGGAGAAATTCCATATTTTACCAGTGGAAAAAATACAGTGATTTTATAATGGTGGATGTTGAAACCCCATCATCAGCAAGTGGAGTTAAGATGAAACACCCACACACAGAGGATAATCTCACAGTCCTGTCAGGATGGAGGATGGGATAGATAATCTATTCAGGACTTCGGCTCCAGCATTCTGTCATTCTATCGTCCATGTTCACTTCCTCCTTTTATGAGGTATATAATCATTTCCTTGCACCATGCACTGTAATAATCTCTTGCTGCAATTTCTGAAATCTGTAAAATCACTTTTTATGTAGTTTATATTTCAAATGTCTTCAGGGTAGATTTGTGACTGTATATAATTTTTTTTTCCCTGTATGAAGTGTTTAAAAAACCAAGATGTAGTCACAAAATGTTCCCTTTACTGGATGACTGTACATATTAATTTTATTTTTATATTTCTTAAGACAAACGTATCATCACATTCTCCCGGAAACTTGTGGAGAGCACCTGAAATACTTGCTGTGCATTTTATGAAAGTTGTGATAACATTTCTGTGACTGAAACAAAGCTATGTCTTAAGACCCCTATGAAATATAATGTTCTTCATGCTCAGCAAGATTTATTTGTTGGGCACAAATAAATAATCTCAACAACTTGAGCTACAGGATTTGTGAAGCAGATTGTCCCGCTAATGGCTCCATACTCTAAGATGCAACCTGCTGAAGGGGAGATTTCATATAAGCATAATACTACTGAAGTTTGCTGATTTTACACAAAAGCCCTGCCCCACCCCAAAAGCACTTCCTCTTAAGACACATACCCAAAGCAAAACAGACAAAACACCTTCTGAACAAGAATTATTAACTTCACAATGTTGCCCACAGGTGGTGGCATTAACGCAGTCAGACTTCTTTTGAGGTGGCACCTGCACATTTCTCAAATATTTTATCCTCTTCCCTACAATGCCTTGAAGAAAAGCCAATCCTACTGAGAAAGAGAGAGGCTAAGACCCATTTGCATCCTGGATTCACTGATTTTACTGAGAAGCAATTGAGTTTTGAGTGTCTGGGTTCACACAACTTTCCTAAAGGGACACATTACACTTCTGAAGTAGACCACAGACAGCCTAACTACCACCCTGTCGGGGCCAAAACCTCCTCCCCCTCAGGCTTCACAAAGCTTTTGAGTGTAGCTGTGTCATAGATACCATTATAGAGATGGACAGAGAATTGATTTACCCCTACTTATTATTTCTGTAGACATAAGGAAATGGATGAGGAAGAGAGACAAGTATGTACATTTATGTACATTCAGCAGATTTGTCTTTCCAAAAGTATGCTTATTACATATGACATGATTTGTTATTTCAGGTTTTTTATATTACCTATCAGTTTCCAAATACTTCATTTTAGCTTATTCTTTCTTTTCAGAGTTCTGTGTTGTGGTCTTCTAGCCTTCTTTAGTATTCAGACACTACCAATATTAACAACTATTTAGCATAATGTTTGAGATTGATGCTTAGGTTGCAGTGTAAAAAGAATAAATTATCAGTAAAACAAAAGAAGCCACTGCTTTAACCTTTCTATTTCTGGACCTCAACTGATTAAAAAGCCTAATGTCTACATAGTGGTCGCTACTAAGTGGGTCTAGGGTGCACAATCTCAGGGCTGAGCTGGTAGTTTAAATTGTCTACAGTGTTCTGCTCTTAAATTTAACCAGTCCTGAATGTTTGCTCCAAGTAGAAAATGCACTTACTTAAACCACTCACTAGGGAAGAAATTCTGAGCCTTTTATCACTTTCACTCATCAGGTTAAACTAACTAGTGTGAAATAACAGCAACTGCTATTGTGAATGTTTTATCTCTACCAACTCTTCTTTGACAGAGAAGACAAAACTATTTTTTTTCCTTAAATATAATTGATACTGAACTATATCCTCTTAAAAGTCTGTATTAATGAGGGTACAGACAGGTTTTTATGTACAAAGCTTTGCTGGTAGGGTCACTAGCTGATGCCATACATTACTATCAAAATTACTTTAGGTACAGACAAAGTGTGGGAAGAGAGAGAAACAAAACTCCTCCACCTCTAAGACCAACAAATCACCTCTCCTTATGGCTACCTGGGAAAAGCAGTGAAATGGCTACAGGTGAGTGAGTATTCATATATTCATTCTCTCCAGCACTGGCAGGTTGATAAACTGACAAGCCATCACCATTCTTGCCCCTCGCACTTTGTACCTTCCACCAAAACCTACTCCAGATCTTATGGTGTGTTCCCATTGATGATGCAATCTCTGCTATCTGATGCATGCTTAGTTGGCACAGACATTGCACATGGGTTGGCTGCTAAGCTTTTTGTGCATGGATAACCCTGACCAGGTATCTAGCTCAGGAAAACCCTGCCACAGGAGCCTGGGTGAGCAGCTGACATAACGCAGCATGCTTCCGATGAGATGGGGAAAGAACAAGAAAGACAGAATGGAAAGCTCAACCTTTTGCTTGTAACTAAGCAACCTGGACCACAGGTGGACTTTATGATAATGTTAAGGAAGAGAACTCTTTAATTAATTTTTAGGGAAAAAAGTTAGAAACAGATAAGGATCTGACAAATGGACAACAAAGCTGGCCAACTCCAAAGTTCAGCCAAAGGACGAAATGATGAAGAGGAAGATGATGAAGAAATGACCACCAGGGGTCACAAAGACCACTATCACATTACTGTGTGCATTCAAGGAGGAATTTTCTAGAATAATGATATCATATATAAGTAGTTTTATGAATATGCATGTAATGTAACAAATATATATGTTTGATGACTATATAATGACAGCTTGCTTGGTGCTTGGACGAGACATGCTTGGAGGAGCTATCCTCCATGTTTCCCGGTGCTGCAATAAAGAAAGCCAGCTTGTCAATTTAAGCTTTGTTGATGAGTTCTTAAGAGTTTTTCTATGAATCCCTGAGCAGTGTCTGGCTTGACAGCCTGGGATTCATGAGTGGAGACAATAATTCTGAGATATCTTCTTTTGTATAGTATCCATGGCCTAAGTCCTGACAACTCTACATATGTAATAACAGCTTCAGACAAACAGTTTCTTCCAATAGATTCCCTTACACCTCCCTGCAAACTAAATGGTGATTTACTACCACAACCCAGTTCACTCATTACTTATTGACAGGTAATTGATATTGTCTTAAGGTTTGTGCTGCTTTGTAGAATACACTGATGTTGTGTATTACATCTTTCTACAGTGGAATTTGCTCTTGAATTTTAATTTTCAGCTTCATGTTATTCAAAGGAGTGGGAAATGCAAAGTGAAATTTTCTCCTGGGGAGGAGGTTAATATATTTACTTTTGTTTCTAAGTAATAGAATATTAATTGTCCATTGAACCTCTGCTATTCAGATATAAAATTTTTGCTCTTATGAATTCTTATTTAAAAATCTGAAGAAAAACAACCTAAGAAAGTTTCAAAATGGTTATTTTAACACAAAGCTTCTACAACTGATATGAGAAATCAGAGAAAATTACAGCAATATATTAAGGCCTTCATTTTTTTCACAGGAAACCTAGAAGATCAGCTTTAATTTAACTGACATTTGGTATAGTAGCAATGCATTCTTGGAAAAGGTAGTAATTGATTTATGTTTTTAATCTATATACAATGACTGCTTTATGGAAATAGGACTAGTTGTTGGCTACTCCTAAACACATCCCCAGCAACAATAAACTTTAAAAACCCATACATATAAAAACCCTGTTTCATCTTCTCATATGAAAATTACCATAAGAATGAAAACACTGAATGCTCATGATATGATGATAAACAATCTTAAATCATCTAAAATTGCAGCAGCAGACAGAAATTATTTGCCTTTTTTTTTTTTGCTTGCTTAGTATTCTCTTTCTCAAAAAGTTCAAGTGTCCAGTCAGAGTGAAAAACAACATCATGCAAAACAGGTGACTAATCCAGAACTATCTCAACAAACCAAAATAAAAGGGTTGAATTATCTACAAACAAAAAAAAAATGTGTTGCTTGTTGTGAAGAAGTTGAAGATTTGCTAAAAGAAACATTCTGGTGGGACACATCATTCACTACCAGAAAGCACAAGCTGGTGAAAGGTTGCAAACAGAGGGAATTTTCCAGCAGGAGTTAGCAGTTGTTCCAGTATTTAGTCAGTTTTTGCTCTACAAGTAGCAAAATTGCTGTGCTATTTTTGAGTGCATTTTAGGATTATTGGGAAACAATAATAACAATCATGCACTGAAGCTTCCAGAGCAGGTAGTTCCTATCAGGTCCAGTAAGTACAAAATCACTAAAATACACCCTAAATTCACAAACATGGAAGGTTTTGTCATATGGCAGTTACAGATGCTTTAAATACAGGCAAGCAAGTGGTGCGTTCTTCTTCCCGCCCCTTGTTCAGATCTATGCACTGGACCATCCTACCACCATGAGCATTTCCAGGTAGCATTCCCTGACTTTTCTCGTAAGTCATTAGCAACCAGGAAAACTTCAACTGTAAAACTCTTCCTTGAAAAATGCAAAACACAAAACCAAAACAGATGGGCCCCATTCAATTTGAACACACACAAAGAGGAGCATAAAACTTATGTAGCCATACTAATGTTAAATTGAGGTAAAACTAGTTTTAAATAATCCTGATGGTAGAAAGGCTTTCCTGAATCTGCATTCATCAGCATATCTAAATGAAGCACAAGAAAGAGTGAGCTTTTGTAGGGTGTAACTGCTGGAAGATAAAAGAAGGGTAACTAATACCAGGTTCCATGACCAGTAATGTGAACTTTGCTTTGTTTATTATATACTTTGAAGTATGCAGATGGGTACTGCAGCTGTTCTCAGAGTACACTGTCCTTCGATGGTTCTTGTCATTGGAGTACAATGTGCTTCCTATTACCTACAAAAGGGGTCTGAGACCAAGCTGTACAGAAATCAGGTTTAGCTCACTGTGACTCTAATCAAGACTGCTCCTCCGCACCCCTGCATGGAAAAAAAAAATAAAGGAGATTCAGAGGCAGAAAAAAGTTAAAGTAAAAAGCCCAACTACTTTGTCCTACACCACAAAATATGTTTTTTACCTTCCCTTGCAAAGCCTGCTGCAGGTAAAGCAGCACAGATTGGTTTTAAACGTTCTTGCTCTCTGCCATAAAACACATGATGCCATCTTTTCAGCTGAGTAATGGAGGCAGAAGCATGATGGATAAAGAGATAAAGCAGGTCAATTGGCTTTATTTCAACAAACATCAATTAATGAAATTAAACATCAGAGAGAGGGCATCTGCACACTGTATTCAGCCTAGATTTTCTCCTTTCTTCTCTCTGCCAATCATGAAAGCTACAGGGCTCCCTGGGATACCTCTAGGAGTGGCAACCTAATAACAAAATAATTTCAGAATTGTCACATGGTCTGCATTCTTAACCTTTTTGCAATTCATTCAGCTAAAAGAGTTGTTCAACATGGTTAGTCCTTCATGATTCCTCAGCTCTCTCAGGAGAAATACAAAAATTAGTATCTGCTGGAAAGCAAACTGTGAGCAATCTGTCACCTGCAGTTTGGCTTGCAGGGTTTTTATTAATTTTCTTTTTAATTATGGTCTACAGTCATGGAAGACATTTATCATTAAGGTTCATTCCATTGTCTACCTGCCAATGCAAAACAAGATTGTTAATTTTTGATGAAATATTGTTTTCCATTACAACATGTCAGCCAAAACTGAAACTTCCCTTTTTTTCTTTTTTTTTTTTTTAATGCATAAACTTACTGATGGAAAGCTTTCTCAGAACAAAGGGGAACAAATATCCTTCCTTCTCTTTTTTTTTTTTTTGTTTCTAAAGTTGTTGAGTGTGCCCTGATATATGTAAGATATGTAAGTAGGATAGCAAAATGGATAGAATTTTTGTTGCTGAATTTTTTGTAATACTATAAAGACTCTCCTGGGTAACAAGAGACGCACACATGTATGGATGTATCAAACTCTGTATATCTTATATACAATTCAATCTGTCACAAATTTAAAATAATAGAAAATGCAAAAGGCAATCAAGAAGTCATCTACTTGAAACCATTCCCCAAATTCAGATCAAATTCAAATACAACCCCAGACAGACACGAACCTACTCTGTTCTTAATACAATGTTTACAGCTTTTCCTCCAAGATCATGACTTTTAGATCACTCTCATTCTCTTATAGTTCTTCTTCAGATCATCCATATCTTTCCTAAAGTGTTATGCATTAAAGTGAAGAGAGTGTAGTCCAACCTAGAACTGAGCACACTGGGAAGATTGCTTTGAATACTTTGCACATTAGATTAATAATTATACATCCTTGTACTGAATTTCCTATTTTCACTTCACTAAACTATGTCAGATTATTTTCAGTTTGCCATTCTCCATGCCCCCAGTCCAGTGGCATTTATTCCCCAGTTCAGTTTTGTGCAGCTGGGAATTCTTAGGGAAGCACATTACTTTATTCTTGCCCTCATTAAGTTGTACCTTATTTATTTCAACTTATTAGTCCAAATGATCAAGATTTTATTTTTAATTCGGAATCTGTCTTTTGGTGTGCTTCCATCCCATCTCTAGAATAGAATTAAATACAAGTGAAGTGTCCTGGTTTAAGTTCAGTCTTATATCAGCCACGCAGTCCTCGCTCACTCCCCACCTTTCCTTCCCCAGCTCCCAGAGGATGGGGAGGAGAACTGAAAGAATGTAACTCCCACAGGTTGAGATAAGAGCAGTACAGTAACTAAGGTATAACACAAACCAGTACTGCTACCACAAATAATGATAATGATAAGGAAAATAACAAGGGAAGAGAATACAATACCACCAGCCGACAGATACCCAGCCCGACCAAGCAGTGATCTACCCTTCCGAGTATCTGTCCCAGTTTACATCCTGGGCATTATATGCTGTGGTATGGAATACCTCTTCGGCTAGTTTGGGTCAGGTGTCCTGTCTCTGCTTCCTCCTGGCTTTCCCTCTTCCCTGGCAGAGCATGAGACTCAGAAAGTTTTTGGTCAGACTAAACGTTGGAGCAGTGACTAAAAACATCAGTGTTATCAGAGCCATTTGCAGGCCAAAAGTCAAAAACACAGCTCTGCACCAGCTACTAAGAAGGAGAAAAAATGACTGCTACTGCTGAACCTAGGACATGAAGTAATGGGATTGTCTTTATCACTGTTCAATTAGTATTGTCTTCACCACTGTGCAATGAAAAAACTAGGTAATACTAGATATACGAAAACCACCTGATCTTTTCATTACTTGTGGCCCATTAATTATTACTCCAACTTGTGCATTCCTAGATTACCTAGCTTGATAATGTGAATGCTGTTGAAGACAGCATCAACAGTCTGAAGATATACAGTATCTACTACTTCTCTATCTAAAAAACCTGTTATATGTCAGAGGATGCAGTTTTACATGACTTGCTCATGACAAAAAATTGGTTATTTGCCAGCCCTTGAAGGTTTGCCAATAGATTGATGTTCTAGTATTTCTCCAGTCATTAAAACTTAAAGATCCCAGGAGTTTTCCAGTTCTCTCTTTATTATGCGTTTTAAGGAAAGTTCTATCTTTGCCCATTTTCTGTATTCTGGAGCTTTGATCACTCTCCACTAAATTTCAGAAGTGTTTGCTTGGAGAGTGATGTACATACAATGCCCTTGCTCTTCAAAGCTTCTTCCAGTATTAAGGTGCCCTGAGAAGTGGAGCTTTCTACACAGCTTTGTGAAAATCTTTAAGGTCTTTCTGTCAGCTCCTACAAGTTCTGCTCATGTCTTACATGTCATAATTCCTTACATCATATAGTATAGAGAATTTGAAAATTATAGTAATTATAGCAGTGAACCTGAACACTTTAACACAAAAAAGAAGAGAAATTTAGAATCTTTGATCTGTACTGCAGTGTTAACTCTGAGGAATTACAAATATGACTCCGCTAGGTATAAATTATTAGCATAATTATTCAATCAAAATCTTGTTAGCTGTTCTTTGGCCAGCTGTGAGGTATTGTTTGCCAATATGTGTACAAAATAATACTTCCAGTCATTTAACTCTGAACACTGGTCAAAATGGTAGCAATATGAGTTCTATGATACATCACGGAGCAGTTCTGATGCAAGTCAAAAAAATACATACGGAACATGCACCCACACATCAGCAAGACCTTTTTATGTTGTCTAGCTCAAATTTTACTGTGCTTTTAAAGTGCATGCACTGTTTAGAGGAGACCTGTTTCTGCATGTGAAATACTGGCTCATATGTGGGTCAGTGCCTGCCATTCTCTGTGTATCATGTTGTTGATCTCATGAATTTTGTGCTTCATATGGTTTTTCTGCAGTTTTCAAAACACCCCCAGCTGAGGTATAGAAATTGCACATGATATCTCTCCTTTCTTGAAAGGAGACCGGAACTGGTTTGTGTTTGCAGCACTTATCCCATGACATCAGGGATGTCATGACATGGCCTTAGGAGTGAGATGATGATGAACAAGTTTTTTGTGTTTAACCATCTGTGACCTAGCAGTATTATTGGCAGGCATACTTAAATCTCTGTCAGTGAGTAACACAAATACCATTTTTGATCTAGACCTCAGCTATGCCTAAGGCAAGCTTTGGTCCAAGCATCACCAAGCATGGAGTGTAGTCTGCAACCAGAAAGAACAGATAAAGAAGAGTGGATTTACTTGTAGCATTATCACTTGGTGTCATCAACAGTTAATATTGTCAAAGCAGGAAAAATACAGCAGCTTCTTGGTTTACTATTAATTCAGAAAGTTTTCATAATTTTAAAGTGTTTTGAAATCCTTGCTGAAATTTACTCTATTGTTGATATAGCTGGGGAAAAAAATATAAAAGTAACTTTCCCAGTGCCTAAGCTAGGCTTCCACAGCACCTAAGCAATATCTTCCACCCATAAATGCATCACAGGCTTGTCATATATTTATCATGACTGTGCATCTTTGGAGCTTCACTGCTAGGTACACCAGCATGAGAGAAGCAGAAGCCAGATGAACATGCAAAATGAAAATTGAAATAAAATCACTGTGAATTTAATCTCTCTCTCACAGAGCCACTAGTCTCACAAAGGGACAAATAAATATGGTTGCACATACATTATTAAAATCATATAGTTACATGACAGTTTAATGAAATATTTAGGAAAAAATTGTAACAATTCAAGGCACAGTAAAAGCAGGAATGACATTAACCTTTAATAAACAACTTTTCCCTTTGCACAGCAGTAATGGCCATATTAATTAGTAATGGGTCCTGGGTTCAGCAGTAGCAGTCATTTTTCTCCTTCTTAGCTGCTGGTGCAGTGCTGTGTTTTTGACTCAGCCTGGGAACAACATTGATAACACTGATGTTTTTAGTTGTTGCTAAGCCATATCTACTCTGACCAAGGACTTTCTGAGTCTCATGCTCTGCCAGGGAGGACAGGAAGCCATGAGGAAGCAGAGACAGGACACCTAAACCAAATTGGCCAAAGTGGTATTCCATATCACAACATGTCATGGCCAGTATAGAAACTGGGGACGGTTACCCAGAAGGGCTAGATCGCTGTTCAGGTTGGGCTGGGTATCGGTCAGTGGGTGGTGAGCCATTGTATTCTCTTCCTTTGTTATTTCCCTTATCATTATTCTTATTCCTGGTAGCAGTAGTGATTTGTGTTATACTTTAGTGGACTGTTCTTATCTCAACCCATGGGAGTTGCATTCTTTCCATACTCCTCCCCATCCCTCCGGGAGCAGGGGGAAGAAAAAGGAGAAGGGAGTGAGAGAGCGGCTGCATGGTTCTGAGTTACTGGCTGGCCTTAAACCACAACAGTTCTTTGTGGTGCCCAACAAGGGGCACAAAGGGTTGAGATAACAACAGATCTGATCAGAGTGTGTCTAACTGTATTTGTGATAAGCATTCCTTGGTTTGGATTAACAGTCACTTGTCACAATGCTTATTTATTGTCTCTCAAAGTTGTTGTTCTTAATCTCAGAGTTTCACTATGTTGTAACTTACTTACAGCCAGTATTTGCTGTTTTAGTGTTTATTGGCTGGGGGCTTGGGCTAAAGTTCACTGTATTTCACTATATTTTATGGCAATGACTTGTAATACAGTAGTCTCATTGACCATGAAACTGATCTGGCTTTTGTTCCTAGTGTGGTCACCACCTCTATACTTTCAGAGGAAGTGGCAAAAGCACCCACTGTGACTGGTACAAAGGTTTGATGCATCCTTGGCATAGACTGCCCCAAGAAAGGGTACTTCAAAGACCCAAAAGGGTACCGAGGGGCTTTGGGTGTTACTACTTTGGAGACTGAGAAAATGAAGCAGCTGTCCACCTGGTCTGCTCTCTCAGAGGATCCTTATGTTGTGGGGTTGCTGAAGGTCGAAGGACAACAAGTGCCAATCACAACCAGAATAGAGCACTGGCAGCAATATCACACCAACCGAGTCTCCCTGATTCCCATCCATAGGCTGATCTGTAGACAGGAGAGTCAAGGAGTGATCAGCAGGACCCACTCACCCTTTAATAGCCCCATATAGCAGTGTGAAAGTCTAACTGAAAGTGGAGACTAACAGTAGACTATCGTGGCCTGAATTAAGTCAAACCACCATTGAGTGCTGCTGTACTGGACATGCTAGAACTTCAGTATGAACTGGAGTAAGAAGCAGCCAAGTGGGATACCACAATTGATATTGCCAATGCATTTTTCTCAATTCCTCTGGCAGTGGAGTGCAGGCCACCATACGCTTTTACTTGGAGAGGGGGCATCCAGTACACTTGGAACCGACTGCCCCAGGGGTGGAAACACAACCCTGCCATCTGCCATGGACTGATCCAGACTGCACTGGAACAGGGGCAAGCTCCAGAACACCTGCAACACATTGATGACATTATCGTGTGTGGTAATAAACCAGAAGAAGCTTTTGAGAAAGGGAGGAAAATAATCCAAATCCTATTGAAAGTCAGTTTTGACATAAAATAGAGTAAGGTCAAGGGACCTCCACAGGAGATTCAATTTTGGTTAATAAAATGGCAAGATGGACATTTCCAGATCCCCACAGAAGTGATCAACAAGATAACAGCAATGTCCCCACCAACTAATAAGAAAGAAGCACAAGCTTTCTTGGGTGCTGTGGAGCTCTGGAGAATGCACATCACAAATTACAGTTTGATTGTAAGCCCTCTCTATCATGTGACCTGGAAGAAGAATGATTTTAAATGCGTCTCTGACCAACAACGAGCCTTTGAAAAAATTAAATGAGAGATAGCTCATGCAGTGGCCCTTGGACCAGTCCGGACTGGGTCAGATGTAAAAAAATGTGCTCTACAACACAGCTGGGGAGAATGGTCTTACCTGGAGCCTCTGTCAGAAAACTCCAGGGGAGACTTAAGTTCGACCCCATAGCTTTTGGAGTCAGGGATACAGAGGATCCGTGGCCAGCTGTACCTCAACTGAAAAAGAGATACTGGCAGCCTATGAAGGGGTTTGAGCTGCTTCAGAAGTGATTGGCACTGAAGCAGAGCTCTTCCTGGCTCCTCCTGGCACCCCTGCTTGGCTGGATGTTCAAAGGCAGGATCTCCCCTACACATCATGCAAATGGGAGTACGTGGAGTAAGTGGGCTGTACTAATTCCACAACGATCTCAAATAGAAAATCCCAGTCATCCAGGAATTCTAGAAGTCATCATGGACTGGCCAGAGGGCAAAGATTTTGGAATGTCACCAGAGGAGGAGGTGATGAAGTGCAAGGTGAGTATGAATTTGTCACTCCTCCCACTCAAAGATATGATTCCTCTCTCCTCTTCCAAAGGCTACCAGTCAGATCCTCTTCACCATAGTAAGTCTTTTCTGAAGGACTGTGTGTGTGGGCACATTAGCACAATATTGCTGTCTGATTTTCTGACATTTAGGAGAGCTTACAGACCAATTTTAGACTATTGGAGAATTTGTGTCAGCATAAAAGGTTTTGACAAAGGATGAGTGGAAAAACTGACCCTTTCTAGAAATGGGCAGCTGGAGCCTCAGCTGGTTACCACATATGGTTTGAAACACCACTAAATACCTGCTGCAAGTGACATGCATTGCTCCAGGCAACTCTGATACTTTTCACAGAACAGTTGATGTTGGAAAGGACCACTGGAGGTCATTTTGTCCAACCCCCTCCTCAAGCACCTACAAAAGGCTGCCCAGCACCATGTCCAAGTGATCTAAGTTCACTCTGCTGTCATCAGTAGGATGATGCCAGATATACAGTAATATGACTCGAAACAAGCTTTAGCATTTGGAAGAGGTTATGTAAAGTCTTCCCTATTTTGAGATGTGTTTCCCCCCCTCTTAGGAATTCCAGGCTATTCAGTGTCACCCCATGGAGCAGAAATGCTCACAAAGAACACAGAGAACTTGAAGAACCCAGTAGTACTTCTGTGTATTGCACTCTCCTATAGGACTGCAACAAATCCCACTGCCTAATGCTCACTAAAAATGAACAGGAAAAAAAAGTCTTTCCTCTCATTACAGACACAAATGACAGGCTTTCAGAATGATTAGCTGGAAATTGCCTTTTCTATCAGATACAAGCCCAGAGGAAGGAGGGTGCCAGAGAAAGAAGATGCTGATATGGGTTTCTTTGTAATGGAAATGTAGGAACATGCTTTTTATCTTCAGACTAGTGCAAGTACTTCACAATGATTTTATTTAAGGCCTGTGTTCTCATGCATTACAAAAGTGAAGCAGAGACATGCCAGCATTAATGAACTTCTAGGGGCTGTATTATTACTTTCCAGGAAAAAAAAAATAGAGAGGGAGAAAGAGAAGGAGAGAGCACAATTTAATGTCAAGCTTATTAACAAAGATACAAATGCTATTCATGCAAGGAAGATGGTAAAATTGAGTCACATCTTTATTTACTCTGGGGACTTCATATAAACATGAAAACAGTTCTATCTCTATCAACAGCCAAATCACTCCACTGCATCCTTAAAGATCCCTTTTTAACTTTTTTTCTCACATTTCCGTACCATAAAGCTCTGAGAGCTGTGGTGACAGGAAGATGCAGTCTTCTGCCTGTGGGGCATCTGCCTACAGGGCACTAGCAATGTTGTGTGCTTGCCTGGCATTTAACAGTGATGTTGTAAGTGCCTAATGTCATGGCATCCTTTCATTCACTTTCATTTCTGCTCAGAAACATCAGCAGACTGGACTCTGCAGAATGGGCGGAGTTTTACAAGGAAACCAGGAGAGATGAAAAGAAGCAAAAAACAAAACAAACAAAAAAAATTAAAAACTGTCAAACAGAATCAAAACATGCACACACAAACACCTCTACTTCACCTTCCCCCCCAAAAAATACCCCAAAACCCAAACAACAGAACAATAGATAATTCCATTCACATCATCTTTATTCCTTCACACAATCAGCTAGGCATTGAAGAATGGGGTTGATTGAAGAATAGGGTTGAATAATGAAAAGGGTTGTAAATAAGAAACTTCAGGAACATTAAGCTTTGTTAGCAACTATAGAGATAAGGAAATGGCTAATATGAGAGCAGGCTTGGTGGTTACTGACATGACAATGATCCTAAAAGGAAGAGATGAAGAGGAAGATGATGAAGGAATAACTACCAGGGGTCCCAAAGACCACTACCACAGGCAGTGCATTTGTCCTTATGGCTGTTTTGGCCATCATTGGAAGAAAAGGATAGGATCGTTTAAGACGTTGGCATGAAAACCTGCACTATAGTATATAAAACTGGTTTTCAAATAATGTTGCATTTTGCCAAGTCCTCCTGAAGGAATAACTTTAGCCTGAATTAAGACATCTCTCTGAAAAACTTTGATTTATATATACTGCTATTAAATCTTTTGAGAAAAGCAGGGAAGGGAGGAGAGAAAAAGGCCACTTCATTATGGAAAGAATTGTTGAAAAGATTTCTGCAGCCTGAGAACATACTGATTAGAGGTTTTCAGGGGTGCTCATAATCCTGCCTATCTGTTAGGCAAAAAAAAAAAATTCATTTTACCAAAGATGGAGATGAACTCCTAGAAGCTAATAATTCAAGAGCTTTCTTGAGCAAGCTGTTTCTTAGAGATTCTATTCCCTTTATAGACCCATCTATCCTTCCCCTCCCCAAACATACACACATTGAGAAATGGTTTCCTCTTCAGCTGGGCAATATATATAGCCATCTTCAACACCTCCCTTTTAACCTCAAAAGCAGAATATCATTCTGGTTATTACACTATATTTGGTCATAACACTAGATATTCTGCTCAGATGAGAAGAAAAAAACATTGTTTCCCTTGCACTATGGAAGCAGACAGGGATACACTGTAGTACATTAAACTCTAGTTCCCTCTGAAAGCATGTGACTCTTGTGACATGCAACTCCCAAAAGGCAGAGCACCCACACAGCCTTGTTCTAGGTCTTCAGCAGCTGATAAAGCTCACAAAAAGATGAATGACATTTGCAGTGTTCATGCCCATTACTCCTTTGATGCTAAGTCTGCTCATCCTCCAAATTCCACATTTCCCCTCATCCCCTGGCCCCACTTTCAGCACCGATGGGGCTCAGAACCTTTCTGACTGTGCCAGCATCTTTCAAAGCTTGCTAGTGGTGGAACTTCATCTTGCCTTCTGAACTTGCTGATTGCTGGCTGTGCTAAACAAAGCAACTTTTCCCTTGACAGCCTGCTCTCAGTAGTACGCTTTTGCTCTTTTCTTCAACCAATTGTCCTGCCATGAAAGCTGACTGTGCAGCAGAAGCAACGGCAGGCATAATGCACCCATTGAATGACTGTGAAATGGCATATAGGAGGTAGAAATAAAAAGCAGAAATTGCATATTAAAGAAGAAAACAGTTTCTTAAAAGGGTGATTAATGCAAAGGATTTATTCTTCACCTTCCCACCTTTAAAAGGCACTAACTACAAATAAAGTAAGCAGGGGGTCAGAACTAGATGATCTTAAGGTCCTTTCCAATCCTAACTATTCTATGATTCTATGATTTAGAACTGTTATTGAACTTATCTGCAGAATAGTTCATGAAAGTCAATGCAGGGTATGCTTGAACATCTCTACTAATCACTAAGGCTTATTTGGTTATTGCCTGCTGAAATACAAGTAAAAAACCCAACTAAATAAACAACTTAAAAATTTAAAGATCTTCAGAAGAAATAAAGTATCTGCAGGTAACACATGGTTTCCAAGTAATTGAAGTAATCTTTGTCTTCCCTCAGACTCCATCCTATGGTCAGAAAAATGTCACCTGTATTGCAGAGAACAAGGGTATTGATTATCCAGGCTTATTGCTGTTCACTGACACTCCTTGCAGCAGGAAATCCCCTGCAAAGCAGTGGAGTTAAAAAGTCCTGGATTGGTATCAAGCAGTGGAGTGAACAGACAGTAAAGGATTTACTGGGACATCTGACTGGAAATGGAGACTGTCCATCGCTATTATATCCATTCATTAACTAGGCCAGTTCATCCTGCCAATTCCTGCCACTCTTACCATCCATTCATTAACTAGGCCAGTTCATCTTGCCAGTTCCTGCCACTCTTACCACCAATTCCATTCAACAATTCCTGCCAATCTTACCACACTCTTTCAAGGCTACCTTCTAACTCTTAAACAGTACTACAAGATTTTTACACAGAGGTCTTCTTATTTCTGTCTTTGCTTGTTCAAATATTTACAAATGTGTATTTTCAACTTACCTAACACTCATAGCAGCTCCCTGTCTTCCTTAAAGCCATGCTTGTTGCACGTCAGGATAGCAGGACATCATAATTTGAGAAAGTACAGCAGCTTTTTTTACCAAACCTAGCTGGTAAAGTGCCAAGGTATCAGAAATTGCCTCTTGATATGAGAGTACTAGCAACTCTTCTATGGAACAAATGAGATGCAAAAGATTTATGAGGATCAGATTGAAGCAATCGCTGTCCTGATGTCCCCACCATGGGAGATGCTGGTATCGTTGTGACCAACAGAAGGTTGTTCTTTTGAGCCTTTCCTTTCTTGTCTCTCCTTATGTTCCTCATTCTGACTCCCATATATTATGTGCGGGGAGTCAGTTTATAAAAGTGAGATTGAACACCTGGTGATATAGTGAAGCTAGAAGTGTTCAAATGACTGCACTGGGGATTTGTGAAGAGATACTGTATTTCATGTCTTAGTCTCAAATGATTAACTATGGCAATGCACTGAAACATGAGGACCATATGCCAAGATTAATCTCAAATCTGAATCTGGCAATCTTTTTGTGAAAGTTTATAGAAACATAAGAAAAAAGTTGTGAAAGAAATACATGGAAGTTGATGTGGGGTTTAAGGCAGGAACAGTCATTAACTGTTGACATTCTGGCCAAATGGTCAGAGCAGGACTTCAAAACACTCCAGCAATCTGCAGGACCCCTGCCAATTGTGTTCTTTCTTCAAGACTTCAAGAATGACTCCTCAGTGCAGTGTAAACCTTCTGCCCAACAGATGCAAAGGACGATTTGTAAAGCTTTAATATCAGGTTGATTTCACTTAGGCATCAGAGTATCCTTAAAAATCTGTAACCCAAATCAGGGGCCTAAGTACCATTTTTAAATCCCACTTCTGAGATTCTCATTATGGTACCATGGAAGAGAGCACTCTTAATGCTGCAAGCTGAAACTCTTAGAGGGAAAAAATGCAAATTATATATATGTATTTACTGCCTAAATCAAGTCCCTGCTCAGGATGGGGTGGGAAGAAGGAAGAGATAGATAGAAATTTGTGAGTGATATTTACTTGTTTTTCATTTGCTCAAGGGGACAGTATATTTCTTTCTTTATAACTGTACACTTTTATGTGTCTTAAAGCCTCCTTAAAGAGGTTCAGATTTTCCTGTATATGAAGATTTAATATGCTATTAAGCAAAAGGTGAGATTTTTAATTTTCTTCCAGTATTTCTCTTTACATCCACTGAAAATGTGAACCAGTTAAGAGGCAAATAGCAAATTCTGCTATCTATAGAATTTAATCCCTGTCTTGGGTATTTGCTCACAGAAGGTGGAAATGCTTTATTCTCTATGTCAAGAGCACATCCTCAACTACATAACTCTAAAAAACTTACAACTGAGAAAAAGATATATTCTCCAAGGAACACTTTCTGTTATAGTACTTTTCCCTCCTCTGTTTTTGTACAAGCTCAACACCAATAATTTGAATTTCACAGTTGTCGTGGTTTAAACCAAGTCCCCCAACTCCCGGAGAGTTAGGAAGGAGAATTCAAAGAATGTAGCCCCCACGGATTGAGATAAGAACGGTTTAATTGCTAAGGCATAACACAAATCACCACTGCCATTACTATTACAAATAATAGTGATAAAGCCAATAACAAGCGAAAAGAATACAACACTCCACCAGCCACCGACCCATAACTCACTCCACCCTGCCTGGCCGAGCACCATGTGTTCCTTCCTCCATTTTCCTCCAGAGCTCCACCCCTCCAGCTCTCTCTCCCAGTTGCATCCTGGGCATCACGTGCTATGGCATGGAATACCTCATTGGCTAGCCTGGGTCAGGTGTCCTGTCTCTCCTTCCTCCCGGCCTCCCCTCCTCCCTGGCAGAGCACGTGCTCAGTAAAGGCCTTGAACAAAAACACCCTCAAAACATGCTCGCTATCAAGCAACTGTTCCCAGCCCAGAAGTCAAAACACAGCACTGCACCAGCTACAAGAAGGAGAAAAAAATGACTGCTACTGCTCAACCCATGACAACAGTTAAAAGCCATTGAAATGTTTTCATGCCCGTACAGCATCTCCTGATAGCTCCCTACTGAAGATTACAGTACACTATTTACTATGCTTTGACTGAACAGAGTCATGAAAACAGCTGGATTAGCAGCATGCAAGACTAATGCATACCACTGCATTGGGCTGTTTTTAGGCTAGCTGTCACCGTCTAAGAGCCTGGAAAGTGAGCACACTCAAACAGCTATATCTGCCTTTCCTAGAGCTGAGAATTAATAGTTTCTCCCCATTAAAACCATAGCTACTTTACTTTCCTGTCTCTAATTGATACACCTTACCTCACACAAGGGAGAAAGAACACTACAATACAATTTATTAACAGATCTATAGGTACAGACACAGTAGCACTGTACCTGTCATCTCCCTTCAGTGTGCTTAAATTCTGGGGATGAAAGGACAGTCTCTTGATGAATATGGGAATAATGGGGAAGACCTTCATGGTTCAGTAAGGTCTTGGCCATTTCTCTCAGTCAGGACTGTTGATTAAAATGCTGCAGAGGCACCAATGGAACATATGTACAACAGGGCCAGCTGCATCATCAACTAAGAATTTCCACCCTTTGTGACATAGAATGGATTTCAAACTAGACCTCGAGTCAAGAATCACTCAAGATACTTAGTTCTGAAGAGCTACAGTGTTTTTGAAAGTCCCCAGCTTCAAAACTCTGATCTCCTTTACCAGCTTCTCTGTGTACTCCTGTAATGATACAGGCATAGACACATGTAGGGGCATAAAAACTACCAGTTCAGACCTAAACCCTGGTCCCTCCCACATGGCCTCCTCTACTGGCAGACACTTAATGGCAGAGGCTTCACAATGCATCTTCAGTAGAACTAGTGTTAACTGGTCAATGAATTAAATGCCATTCAGAAGTTCTCAAATCCATTTCATTGAAAAAAATATAAAAAAATAAAAACCTCCAATGCTACCAAGGTCAAGCTTATAATATTACTAGAGCTACGCCTTATTACTTCAAGTTTCAAAGCCTGTAAAACTGCAGAAAGCTGCATTGTTCAAAGGGAACAAGTTGGGTCTTATTTGAGGGCTGCTTTACTAAGCTAGCACATTGGTCTTTAAAATAAGTATTATGTCATCAGTGATGAAGAAGGGCAAGATCCCATCAGCTGACTTCAGGTTTTCTACTCCATTATTTATTTACACAGATAATTAATTCCTCTAAAGTACAAATGTTTATCAACAATTCCATTATCTAACTCTTCCTTCTCAGTTCTTTTTAGGACTAGGCACACTGACAGTTTCAATAACCACCATCTAATTAAAGTAGTTGTTGGACTGCATTTCTTATCTGTTTCATGTATAATTATACTCCATGAGAAATCTTGTGGGATTTGAAACAGATATTTAATCTATTCCACATGAATCAAAAACAGCTCCCAAGAAAATAGTTTAATAGTCATGTTTAACAGCATGCAACTTCATTTGCACCAGAGATTTCACAGTCTCAGTGCTACACACAGACCAATTCAGTCACACAGGGACAACAAAAGGCTCTTTCAAAAAGGAGATGCTTTCTAAAATTTTTGTACATTAATTACGTTGATTTTAAAGGAAAATCTTTGCTGAACTGTTTGGACAAACTCTCCTAGAGAGACTGATAGCTTATCATCCTGAAGTTTTATGGGCAGTTACACTTTTCTTACCTTATTCCTTAGGATTACCATGACCCATCCACTCTCTCATGAACTCTTCCTCATTATTACCTGGCTTGAGAGTACTAACAGCTTTGGCTCAGTGATAGCATGTATTTTCACTACTACTTTGTTTATATCACCAGTTAGTGTTAATATGTATTACTCTGGAACTAATATCACTTACCTTTACTGTAAGTGGTTCAAACCAGTAACTTTCCTGGGAATGTCACTTCTGTGGTACTTTCATGCTCCAAGTGATGGAACCTGCGTCCAGATGTGATATGTTAATTGGAAAAGGACATCTCTGAGGTTACCTGTGGCTACATTTAAATTCAGCTGTTAGAGTGCAGTGTATCAGGACACTAGTACATCAGTCAGTGAGCTAGTTCCCAAATTAGTGATCTAGTTTGCAAAACAGTTCCATTGAAATCCATAACCAGTTTTCTTTTTGTGGAAACCAACACATGGAAGCAGATGATGAGACCTCAGTCTCAGTTCCATATGGTACTAGATGTTAGCAAGACCAATATGTTATTGACATATGAGCAGGAAAGCATTCCTGTGTCCCTTACTTTGAACATGTCACACTGATCGGATGCAACTTCTTATTAACCTTTTGAACCTTCAAACCTTCTCATTATTTGAATGGAAACTTACCAAATTTTTGTTTCCAACTCTAGGATATTTAAAGAAAAATCTCCAAGTATGTTTTTCTTACAGCAGTTTTGAAAATCATACATTAATTCATTATGGAGGTCCAGCTTTGCTTTATAGAGACAAGCAAGGTGAGGCTGTCTAATCCTACAGATGAGTCACATGCACTACATAACCACTTCAGACTGGTGAGCATTTAGAGATCTTTTTTTCCCCTCCCAAGGGACACAAAGAATACCTACAGTTATGCTTCAGAATAAAAAACTCTGCCATTCAAATTGAAACACTGTGGGGTGATCATTTGCAGATTTTCAGATTGGCTAAAATCACCAGATAAGTGGATCTTTTCTGGCGGATGTTCCCTTTTCATGCTTATCACACTGTCTTTCTGTTATTATCGTTTATTAAATCAGGACTGGCAACTAGAAATAGAACTTGCCAGCCTGTTTATCACCTAATTAACTCGACATTTTTTTGATGCCTAGTTGATCTGGTGGTCTGAAGCCACAAGATGGGACAGATTCTGTGTCAAAGTTTTTCTCTAAACTCTTTCACTAAAAGGTTTTATGATTCACTTATTGAGCTTTTGCTGTATCTGAGTGCAGGCATGAGAGGGGTATTATACATGTAACAATACTGGTGCTACTTACAACTAGCTGAATACCAGGAGGAAAAAGGGACTGAGAAAGATAAGGAAACGTAAATAGTATGCATGCTTCTCAAATCTGATCTTGTGCTCTGAAGACATCATTGCTTATAACTACAAATTGCTCCAAAATTATTTCCGTAGCCACTTAACCATTTTATTTGTAGCTGTAGCCCCCATCTAAGGTAAATGTAGGTAGACAATATTGAAGACACATGTGTTTGAGAGAACATAGTGAAACTGCTTTAAAAACGGAAACGTTGTGGGCCAGGCCTACTGGGGGCTGGTGGAACTGCTCTGATGAAGAAAGGGAAGAGTGGCTTTGCTGGGAGGCTTGCCAGACTTGTCAAGGATGCTTTAAACTAGTTGTGTTGGGGGAGGTGAGCATCATTCCATCCCAACACACCCAGTCAGTTGCCAGCACCTATAATAAATACTCTGAGCAATGTAGTAATATTCTAGCCACTCCAGCCACTGAGCCGGCTTCATTTGGAGCTCGGATCAGATGCCTCTATACAAATGCCCGTAGCATGGGGAATAAACAAGAGGAATTAGAGATGTGGGCACATCTACGCGGCTATGATATAATAGGCATCACAGAAACATGGTGGGATGGCTCCTTTGACTGGAGTGTTGGAATGGAAGGTTATAGACAGGCCAAGTAGGAGGAGAGGGGGAGTTGCCCTTTATGTTAGGGATAGGCTAGAGAGTATGGAACTCTGTCTGGGGACAGGTAATCAGTTAACAGAAAGTTTGTGGGTCAGGGTTAAGGGGAAATCGGTGATGGGACACATTACTGTGGGGATCTGTTACAGATCACCTGATCAAGAGGAACCTGTGGATTAAGAACTCTACAGACAAATAGGAAAAGCCTCACACTTGCAGGCCCTTGCTCTCATGGGGGACTTCAACCACCCTGACATCTGTTGGGACAACGGTACAGCCCGGCACAAGCAATCCAAGAGGTTTCTCGATTGTGTGGAAGACAACTTCCTTCTGCAAGCAATAAAGGAGCCGACGAGGAGAGGTGCCCTGCTTGACCTCATACTCACCAACAGGGACGGGCTCGTTGGAAATGTGACTCTCCAGGGAAGTCTTGGATGCAGTGATCACAAGATGGTCGAACTCAAGGTCCTCAAGACAGTGAGAAGAGCGTGCAGTAAGCTCACTGCCTGGACTTCAAGAGAGCAGACTTTGGCCTCTTCAGGAACCTGCTTAGTAAGGTTCCATGGGATATAGCCCTAGAGGGCAAGGGGGCCCAAGACTCTTGGTTAACATTCAAGGATCACCTGCTACAAGCTCAGGCGTGTTGCATCCTGACTAGAAGGAAGTGCAGCAGGAGCGCCAGGAGACCTCCTTGGATGGATAAAGAGCTGCTGAGAAAAAATCACGGGAAAAAAAGAGGCTTCTAAAAGGTAGAAACAAGGACAGGTGGCCTGGGATGAATACAGGGATGTTGTCTGGGTAGTTAGGGACCAAGTTAGGAAAGATAAGGCCCAATTGTAGCTGAACTTGGCAAGGGATGTTAAAGATAATAGGAAGGGATTTTATAGGTATGTAGCGGCTAAAAAACAGACTAAGGACAATGTAGGCCCCCTCCGGAAACTTTCGGGAGAACTGCCTACACAGGACTTGGAGAAGCTTGAGGTTCTGAATGGATTCTTTGCCTCAGTCTTCACTGGCAAAGGCTCTGACCACAGCACCCGAGTCTTGGAAGGTGGATGCAGGGACTGTGAAAACCTAGACCTTGGGCCCACTGGAGGAGAGGATCTGGTTTGAGACCATCTTAAGAACCTGAATGTACACAAGTCCATGGGACCTGATGAAATCCATCCGCGGGTCCTGAAGGAGCTGGCGAATGAAGTTGCAAAGCCACTGGCCATCATATTTGAAAAATCATGGCAGACAGGTGAAGTTCCTGATGACTGGGAAAAGGGAAATATAACCCCCATTTCCAAGAAGGGGAAAATGAATGACCCAGGGAATTACAGACCAGCCAGTCTCACCTCTGTGCCTGGCAAAATCTGGGAGCAGATTCTCTTGGAAGGCAAGCTAGGGCACATGAAAAAGAGCAAGGTGCTTGATGACAGCCAGCATGGCTTTACTAGGGGAAAATCCTGCCTGACCAATTTGGTGCCCTACTATGACAGGGCTACAAAAGTGATGGACAGGGGTGGAGCAGTTGACATCATCTACCTGGACTTGTTCAAAGCATTCGACACTGTCCCACATGACATCCTTGTCTCTAAATTGAAGTGTCATCAATTTGATGGGTGGATCACTCGGTGGATAAAGAACTGGCTGGATGGTCACACTCAAAGAGTTGTGGTCAACGGTTCAATGTCCGGTTGGAGATCAGTAACGAGTGGTGTCCCTCAGGGATCGGTGTTGGGACCGGTCTTGTTTAATATCTTTGTCGCTGACATGGACAATGGAATTGACTGTGCCCTCAGCAAGTTTGCTGATGACACCAAGCTGTGTGGTTCTGTTGATATGCTGGAGGGAAGGAATGCCATTGATAGGGACCTTGACACACTTGTGAGGTGGGCTGATGCCAACCTCATGAAGTTTAACCATGCCAGGTGCAAAGTCCTACAGCTGGGTTGGAGCAATCCCAAGCACAGCTACAGGTTGGGCAGAAAAAAGAGATTCAGAGCAGCCCTGCAGAGAAGGACTTGGGGGTGTTGGTTGATGAGAAAATGAACATGAGCCAGCTTCAGTGTGCACTCACAGCCCAGAAAGCCAACCGTATCCTGGGCTGCATCAAGAGGAGCGTGACCAGCAGGTCAAAGGAGATCCTGCCCCTCTACTCTGCTCTCGTGAGACCTCACTTGGAGTACTGTGTGGAGTTCTGGTGTCCTCAACATAAAAAGGACATGGGACTGTTAGAACAAGTCCAGAGGAGGGCCCCGAGGATGATCAGGGGCCTGGAGCACCTCCCGTATGAAGACAGGCTGAGAAAGTTGAAGCTGTTCAACCTGGAGAAGACAAGGCTGCGTGGAGACCTCATAGCAGCCTTCCAGTATCTGAAGGGGGCCTACAGGGATGCTGGGGAGGGACTATTCATTAGGGACTGTAGTGACAGTACAAGGAGTAATGGGTTGAAAAAAAAAAAAAACCCAACCAAACAAACAAGAAAACCAAAAAACTCTAATCAGGCTTTCTAACATTATTCCAGTGTTAATGCAGTGTACTGTTAATTGTACAGGCAAGATTATATTCAAAATTTTTTGGGCAACTACCTCGACGAAGGATTTTTGATCCACTTAGTCATTTAATCCACTTTATCAAGATAAGTCTAACACATAATTTGGCAAAAATGTTTAGAAATTACTACTAATTGGATTTCTAAACTTGACTTATATAGACATGATACAATCAGAAGCACATCTATTACTGATAGTTCTGGGATTGCACAATACCTCACAATCTATGAAGGAGTAATTCACAAGCCCTTAGACTGTGACAACAGGACATATCCAAGATCTAGATGCTATAGGGAAAGAAAATAACTGATGCTGAAATATGCAGATATACATGCCCATGAGGCTCCCAAAGGCCCAGAGCTGCTTCTTAATCATGAACCACCATGCTCTTCACAGTAGAAATACTAGAGGTGTTCACATTAGAAAAACATGTATTTCTCTTGAGATGTGAATAGCCAAATAGCAATTTCATGAGCGTTAACCTGAAATCAAGCCAGAGGGAATAAAAGATGTTCTTCCCAAGATAAACCAGAAGAACTGGTGTCTGTGACCAGGAAATAGAAATCCAGTATATGCAATAAAACCTGCAAAGTCACAAAGCTGGAATGCCCCTTAACCATGCTGCTGACAAGCTTTATATTGTCTGGTAAATCTATTTAATTTGCATACTCAGGTACTAGAGCTGGATGCACTTTTTCTTTTTCCTTTGCTTTGAAATGTCCTTAATTATTGCATTTATAATCTGCTGTCGTGATTTAAACCAAGTCCACGCAGCTCGATCACTCACTCACCCCCTTGCTCCCCCAACTCCCGGAGAGTTAGGAAGAAGAATCCAAAGAATGTAGCCCCCACGGGTTGAGATAAGAACAGTTTAATAGCTAAGGTATAACACAAATCACTACTGCTACTACTACCACAAATAATAATGATAAAGCCAATAACAAGTGAAGAGAATACAACACCTCACCAGCCACCGACCCATAACTCACCCCACCCTGCCTGACCAAGCAGATGACCGATACCTCCTCCATCCCCCCAGAGCTCCAGCCCTTCCGGGTCTCTCCCGGTTACCTCCAGGGTATGACGTGCTATGGTATGGAATACCTCTTTGGCTAGCCTGGGTCAGGTGTCCTGTCTCTCCTTCCTCCCGGCCTCCTCTCCCTGGCAGAGCATGAGCTCAGAAAAGGCCTTGGACAAACCAAACATTTGAGCAGTATCTCAAAACATGCTTGCTATCAGCACTGGACCAGCTACCAAGAAGGAGAAAAATTACTGCTACTGCTCAAACCAGGACATCTGCCTTTTAATCCAAAAATATTTTTTGTTCTTGTCGTGGTTTAAACCAAGTCCCCCAACTCCCGGAGAGTTAGGAAGAAAAATCCAAAGAATGTAGCCCCCACGGATTGAGATAAGAATGGTTTAATAGCTAAGGCATAACACAATAATAATGATACAGCCAATAACAAGCGAAAAGAATACAACACCTCACCAGCCACCAACCCATAGCTCACTCCACCCTGCCCGACCAAGCACCATGTGCTCCCTCCTCCATCTTTCTCCAGAGCTCTTGAAAACAGATGAAATAACTGTGAGCAAAACACACTCTGTATGCGTGCTACTATGGTGATCCCCATCACAACCAGCATACAAGTCTCAACATTATTAAAAGGCCATTCAAAAACTTCAAAACCCTCAAATGATGTTGTAGACCATCTGGAGAGAACACTGGGAGGATAGAAGAATGTCTCCTTCACAGGTTGACCACCCGAGAAAGAGAAAAAAGATGTGAAATCCCTAAGCACTTCTATTATATACCTCCCAAAATATAAAGTTGGTGACCATACCGGGAGCATAAACCAGATCAGTTTCATGATCAATGCTCCTATTGTATTACAAGTCATTAACATAAAGTACAATGAGACCAGAACCTTAGCCCAAACCCCATACTTGAGAAACACTAACACAGCTAATATATATGAAAAGTAACTGGTAAAATCCTGATAATGTCATGGGTTCAGCAGTAGCTCATGCTCTGCCAGGGAGGAGGGAGAGATAGGGCGTCTGGTCTGGGCTAGTTGGGGAGGTATTCCATACCACAGCACGTCCTGCTCAGGGAGGGGACTGGAAGCTGGCCAGAAGGGAAGGGGTTAACACTCCGGGCTGGGCTCGGGGAGGCAACTGGAAGCTGGCCAGGAGGGGAGGGGGGAGCTCTCTCTCTTCCAGGCTGGGCTCGTGGCGGCAGGTGGTATCGTATTCTCTCTCCCTGTTTGTCTCCTCTAACATTGATTTGTTATTGGTACCGGTAGTGTTTTCTGTTATACCTTGATTGCTGGACTGATTTTACCTCAATCCGTGGGAGTTGTATTCCTCTGGCTCTCCTTCCCATCCCTCCGGGAGTGGGAAGGTGAGGGGGGGGAAGGGAAACAAAGGGGGAACTGTGCAGATTTAGTTTAAACCACGACAGTTCTGGAATGGGCAAACTGATCCTCAAAGAGATGCCAGCCATCTACTCATATCTTGACTCTTTTGATGTGCAACTTCATTACCCTGAACATGACAGAGGCCCACAGTTATTCCTAAGGAGCAATGAGGACCCTGTCCTATGCTTTGCCAAGGTCCTTATAGACACTTCAGGAAAAAGAATTATGTGTTTCTTCTGACTCCCCATCCCGGGAAGACTGTCATGCATTTTCTTGCCAAAAGTGTGCATCCCTGTTAATCACATTGCCTGAACTGTCCCCTAGGCCCTAGACTCTAGCTGGTCTCCTTAGGCTAGACAGCCTGTGAAGAACTACCTGAAACTGTTTACAGTGTTGGTTTCAACTGCAGCCATGATTCAGCATGATAACTGTGAGCTATCAAGAAAGAAAGTGCTTCTAAAAAAGTCTGCATATTTTACATTTGAGGGGTAATAAACAGTATTGAGGTCCTTTGACTTTACAACTGCAGAATTCAGAATTTTGGTCATTGTTCCTGTTGAGGGAGACAAAGACAGTGATTAGTAGTGTCAACTCAAGTACTGTATTCATAGAAGGTGCTGATATAATACAGCTTCCATTAAGAACACATTTGTCTAGAAGAAACTCAGACTATTAATGTCAGGATTTAAAATGCAGTGTGCAGGCCCATGAAGCAGTGCCAACAAAGTAAGTTTTACACATCAAACTCTATGGAATGAACCTTTGATTATGTTCCCCAAGCCCTTCCCTCTAATTTTCCTTTTGGCTCTAAATTCTTCAGCTCTAGCTGTAAAACTGCTGGTCTTAAAGCATTTCCAGCTGTGCTAACACCTGGAGAAAGAAACTATTTCAGGAGACACCTGCAGTTGAATATCCACATCAAAGAAGTTAGAGAAACTTCTGAATTGTGGTTACATATTCACATCATATACTTTTCCTTTCCCAAGATATAACTGCACAACTGAAAGAAGACCAAAAGAAACCATTGTATATTATTTTTGCACTGTCTCTAAACAGGGAGCAAAAAAAAAAAAAATCTGTATTGAGAGTGTTTTGTGTCAGCTGAGGCAGTCTTTATAATCTCAACCTCTAGACTGCAAAATCTTTGGAACTGGACTTTCCTAGTTTCTCTGCTTTCCACGGTACTGAACACTCCACCAAAACCAAGCTATGCAGCATTTAGCAACCTCAATTGAAAATCTGTTGTGCGTATGGCTTACAAGTAAGCTTGCTGCTAGATTCTAATCCTTCTTGACCATCCTGGAATATTTTCAATTTCCATGACAGCTGGGAGTCTACCTCTTGTCTCCATTTTAACATCCTCCTATCATCTATGTTTGTAGCTTTGTTTGCGGCTTCAAATATCAGAAACATTATTATAAAATTTCAGGAATCAGAAGCACTGTCAGATAATAAGCAATTACACTGCAAATGACTCCATACCAGAGCTACAATCTGCAGGCTCCAATGGAGCATCAGTTTATTAGCAGTTGCAAACTCTATATCTAAGCACATCTTTTACTTAGAAACCAAGTCAATGCTTTTGGAACTGAGACAGATGGTTTAGCTATGCCTCTGCCGGGGTCTCTTTTTGTGAGTCAGAAGGGATGGTTGAAGAAGGCATCAGTCACACTGTCAGCAGCACCCAGGGGCTCCAGAGGGAAGGCCACTTTTCTCCCATGCCATTACACACTGACTCCACTGCATAGAAGTGGCCCCTGAAGGAGAATTACCTGGTCTTCAACTCAAGCTGTTTGTAAATCAGATGTCATTTTCTTCAGTGTACACTCAACATGTCAATAGCAGCAAAACACCAAAGCTTCCCAGATACAAATATTTGCTCTCTGCAGGAAAGGTTTCCTGGATGGATACCAAGAAGTTGCCAATTTGGAGCCCCACTCCCAAAAGTGATCTCTTCAGAACTCATTTTGAAGGATTGCAAGACTACTGAAATAATAGAAAATGATATGAGAAACGGGAAGGAGCAATCTGAATTACCAATCTGCCATGGGATCTGGTACCAAATAAAAACTGCAGTATGAGAATGCAGAGCTGTTTGTGTGACATTTTGGAGTGAGACTTACAACTGAGTAAGTGCTGTGCAGAATTTCAGTCATGTCTTGTCTCACTTAAAAGGACTGTGAGCTGATTTTTACAGGCAACTGAAGATTAAGGTCTTTACCTTGGTGAATTGTACATTACAACATACGGATCCAGATGGAACAGCTGGTGTTTCTTGATCCACCCTATGTCATTTGCTTCTGATAAATCCTGTTCAGCTCCATCCCACTGTGAATAAACTCTACATAACCCAAACAAGCACAGATGATGATTCATAACCACTATCAAAACTTAGTATATACAAGAATGGACTAAGACAGCTGGGCTTCTCAAGAGAAGCAAATACTGTATCAGTGTATGAATACAGAATAGGTCTTAAGAGTCAAATTCTATGGATAAGGCAGCATGTTTTCATTGGCAACCACAGAGCCATATATTGTAATTCTGTTTAAAACCAGTGCAAGAAAACAATGACAACAACAAAATAATTTTCAAACAATTCCAGGAATCTGCTCAGCTTTCTGGTAGAAAGTTAACCCAGTTCCTCCTGAGCCTGAGCTTCCCCATCTTCAACCACATAACGGTCCGACACCACTTCCACCAAGTTAGATCAAAAATTTTAGTGAGGCTGCCATCAGATTGCAGACACTAGCACTTTCCTAGATTTAATTTGGTATTACTTTTCTAGATATGCTGCCAATTCAAAGCCCTTTCACTGAAAAGCTCAGAAACAGTCCATAAGAGAAGTTAGTCTTCTGATGAAGAATATGGAAATATGAAAAGGAATAGAAAAGAGGCAAAATTGCTTATATAGCACTTACAATTTTCAAGAGAAGATTTTGACATACAGGGAAAAACATTTAATAAAAGCCACTGATATGTCTCTCTCCTTAAAAAAGAACATGTCTGATGCTAGATGCCAGCTATAACTGAATGTGATTAGTTTAATCTTTTTATGTTAGCAAGAGAAGGGCAAGAGATAATTAGTTTACCATCCTCAGATACTCTGAATGACTCCAGCTTGTGACAAAACGTCAGAATTCATCAGAAGTATAATTTTTTGGGAAGCATATTTTAAAATCCTCAGACCCACTGGAGGTTATTAAAATGGCTGTTTTCTGAGGGAAAACAGGGAAAGAATACATTTCAGCATAAAGCTGGGTTTTGTTAACACAGAAATGAGTTTAGGAGGGAGCTGAAAAAATACATAACAGTGAGTAGGGCACAGAGATGCAATAGGCATTAACTCCACTTATAGTGGATTGTAAACATGTTATGAACATGAAGAGAGACAAATAACAAGCACAACAGAGTCTGCTGGGACTACAGTATCCCCCATAAGAAGCTTGGAATTGAAAAAAAAAAAAAAAAAAAGAAAGTTAACTTAGTGTGAATGCCTTGCATTCAGAGAAAGAAATTGGAAGAGTCCAAGGATAAGCAGCAAGATCACAGCTGCCTTAGAAATAAAAAACATGTTGTGTAACATTAATTCAACAATATGCTTTGCTTTTTACTCCTGATTGTCTTAAGTACACATGTACATATATCCAAAAAAATTATGCATGTACACTGTATAGCTATATAGGGAAGAAATTAACAATTTTCACTATTTAAAATAGATGATGTGTGAAACTGGCCCACAAAGATTTCCAGTGCTGGCTATCTATCTTAAACTAGTGGCAATAAAGACCTAATAGATAAAAAAGGTGAGAAAGACTGAATCTGAAAGTTATGGAGTGTCCTCTCACTTTGGTTCTCCTAAGCTTAGCAAAGTAGAGGATCGGCTCAATGGGTTTATTTCATGGGTCAGTTCTGAAATACGAGAATGACATTTCTTGAAGTGACTAATTTTCATCTTACAGTTCTTTTATTTATATGAACAACACCACATACATGAGGACTGTTATGGAAGACCTGCTCCCCCATATATAACAACACCCACTTTGCCCATGAATCTATCTGGAAAATGTGCTAAATCAGAGAGTGTCTATGCAGGAAGAGTGAGTGGGAGCATCCCATATTTGTCAATAGTCACCCAGGTTTAACATTAGAGCCATTTAAACTAATAACCTCTGCTTTCTCCATTAACAGTGATAAAACCACCTTGATAGTGATGACACCACAAGCTGGCCTCCTCTTGTGGTGAGGATGGTGATAAAATAGGGACCACTAGACCTTGGACTCAGATAACCAAAGATAAGCAAATTAATTTCCCTTTTAATGCAGATCAAGTTGTATTATCAACCTGTAGTTCTGTGACTGGAAGATTAATAATGAATCATAACATACATATGTTGTAAAAGTTTAATCCAGTAATACTGCCATGCACTTGTCTTGATGCTGCCCTGCCTTCAAGTTGGAACAAGACCAGGGTACGCACCTTCCATAATAAAAACACAGATGTGCAGGGTGGAAAAGAATTACATAATGCTCTAGACTGTCTCTCAAGAGAGACATCTGGGATAACAAAAAAAATATTAATGAACACATCTGTCCCACAGCTCAGATTCATTGCCCAGGCACAAACTAACATGAATGAGTAAGAGATACCTGGAAATGCATGGCATTGGGATGCACTAGGAAATGAATCAAATGCACAAATTGAGGCATCTGTTCTCTGCTACACAATGCTTCCCAGTGAAATACAGTGTTTTTGATGCTCCTTTCTGGAGATCAGTTATTGGGTGCTTGTAATTTGTCTTTACTTGGCAACTAGACAGAGGCCAGAGATCAAGAGCTTGGTACATTTTGCAGTCTAAGCAGATAAGCCATACAATGGGTAGAAGAAAGGAAATATTTTCAGTCAGCTCTGGGTAATGATAGATAATGAAAGCATAATTTTCAAAAGATGGGAAAATTAGAGATGAAAATGGAGATGAGTCTTGTTTTTGCTCTTCAGGCTCAGCATTCTTTTACATGTCAGACTACCCACCCATGCAACACATCTAAGGAACTCTACATCCAAAGTTCTGTTTTTATAAGGAACGGGATTGCAGTGCAATGGAATATGCACTTCAAACACTAAGTTACCTCCACAAATAATTGAAAATGTGCAGCACTTGATAAATATTATGGATATAAACAGTCCTTCAGTTTTAATCCCAAAGTTTACAATTAAAAAATGCAGGGTTTAATCAAATTCCTTTGTTGTTGGTTGATTTTGCCTTTTTCCCCCTGAAATTTATATCCCTGATTATGTACCAAAGGGTCAAGAATTTCAACAGAAACATATTTGATAAAACTTTTCTTCCTCCCGCTCTTCTTGCCTTCTTCCCTTAAGGAAAAAGGAAAAAAATGAACACACAAGAAAACATTTGCTCAGCTTCACTCTTAGACAAAAACTTAAAGCCAAGAGATGTTACAAAACTTGCCTAAGACACCCCTAGAATATTAGAATAAATCATAAGCCTAAATTCTAAAAGTGGAAAACACAGAATAAAAGACATAATTTTAACTAGTAACTGCCAATCCAAGGCAAGGCAGAACAAGAAGAGGAGCACTCAGATAATGTATTGTCTGTTTAGGCTTAAAAGACATTTGAGATTTTAGGCAGATGAATCTTAATTGTATGATATTTTTGAAATTCAGGGGACAAAATAAACCTCTTCTGGATTCTAGCAATAGTACTTAAAGATTAAGTACCCTTCCCAGCTACTAGAAAGAGGAAAGGTCCAGGAGAGGAAATGTCTAATTAGGGTGGATAATCTATCTGGGAAGAAAACTGCGTGATTGTTTGTATTTTGCATTAGGAACTGGGGCAACGCTGGCTTATTCATTGCTTCATTGCTGTTATTTCACTGCACTGAGGGGTATTTAAGAGACCTCTTGGGTAAGCAGGAACCCTAAGGTCCTTTATAAGAGATAAGAAGCACAGGAACCTTGGGCTAGCTGACCTGTTGCTAATAAACTAATAAATAATTACATGCTAAGACCTTCAATTCCTTCTCACCAATTATTACTTTCAAAATTGGAATCTGGGAGAATCCAGAAGAATGTGCTGTGACTAATGCTCAGCACTTCTTTTTCTTAATGCTTAATATTTATTCTGTTTGTACAATGGCTAAATCTGATTGTCAGTGCAAAAAGAAATTTCCTATTCTAGCTCTCTACTTTAATTCCAGTTATCATATCTTTATATCATAAAGTGACACTCCCATTCATGGCACTGATATTCATTGTAAAAAGCAAATTCTTAAGACTCTTAGCAACTCTCTAATGTCTTATTCTTGACATAAGTACTGGGGGAAATTATTTGCCTATATTTAAATTGCACGTTTGCTGCCAGCATGTAAAAAGAAGCCAAATCTCCTGAATACTAATGCTGTGATATAATCACAGGTTGTTCCTTTTCCTTTCTTTTCCTCCTCACTCTTCCCTCACTTCCCTCTCTTTTAACATCTGAACTCCAACACTAATGCAAATTTTGAACTTGCATTGGAGTAGTCACAGAGACCCAAGACATCAAGTCTGGACTAAAATGTTCCTCTTACCTGTTTCACTTCCTAACAGTGCCCCTTACCTCCTGGCCAGGTATATTTTGCATCCCTATCACTGGTATTTACAGTTATTTTATATAAAATCAAAGTAACATCTTCAAAAGAATTTTCCCTATGGAGAAAACTTGCCATTCAGAAGGCATTATAATTTATACAGCATTATTGGAAATCCTAAATTGAATATACAACCGAGACTGACCTTGTTTGTTTACCAGTATCAGGGTCTGGGAGCTATTAGACATAGGAGTCACAGTTATTACTACAACAACAAAAGCCATGTGTCTCAAAAGCCATGTATGCCTGTTCTCCTTGGATCATTGCAAACTTCACCTCTCTGAAACATCAGAACTATTTATCCTCAGAAAATTTGACAAGAAGGGAAAATTCATTCCCATTTCTAATCAGCTTAGCCTATAGCATGCTGACATATTGTAAATGAATGAATCCCAAGGATGACCAAGATGAATAACACATCAACAGTACTTTAAAAAGTTACTGTTATATATCTGAGAAGCAAGAATTCAAGTGCTGCATATTATCTGGGAGCTCCCAGCTTCTGCTCTCACTTTCATCTCTCTTCTGGTTAATGGAGTAAAAAGCAGGTCTACATTTTCCCCAAGTTTTGAAAGTTCCTTGATAAAAGCAAAGTAAGTAACTTTTATTTAGACTAACCTATCAATTATGATTTCTAGTGTTCCTATTTCTGTTTTCTCAGACTCCAGCCAGATACAAAATAGACAAAAAAGAGCACCTACAGAAAGCTTTAGATACTGCTGGTACTTAATTTACACACTTAATGTCATCAAACTACTTAAACATAAGCCTTCCAAAGCAACAGTCTTCACACCTCACATCCTGTCATTATCAATCATTTGACCAAGGTCAAGCTGAATAGATTCAGAGAATGCTTTTGGGAGGGTGGGAAGCCTGATAAATTAGAATGGAAAGCAAAAGAAAAACATTTTTCGTATTTGGGTTGATATTTCACAAAATAAGACAGAGAATTTTTGGTTTTTTCCCTCTGCACAGAGAGTTAAAGGAGAATGAACTCTCCAGGCTTCCTTTCCAGTCCCTTAAATCCTTGTTTCTTCCAGTGTCCAGTTTTTTGTTTTATATCTTCCTTCGTCACCCACTTGTAGAAAACAGAGATTGACCCACCAAAGCCCCAAAGAATGAAGACAAAGTGAGAAAATCCACACCTTGCAGGCAAGCAGGAAGGGGGCTATTTCACTGCTTTCCTTCCCAGAAAGAAAAATCTTGTGACCAAAATTTCTTGTGAGAAATTTTGAACTACATTGTGAAGAATTCCCATCTGACATCTGTGTCTGCAAGTTGGAAAGACTCCTAGTGAATTCTGCTTAAAACTCTTGCTTTATTGTCCTATGTTCAACTGTTTACATAATAAAATGAACATCACAGACTAAGAAAACTATGATATTTTTTATCTTCTTTAAAAAAGGACCTATGAGACACAGGAAATAATAAGGCAGAATTCTACTCAAAATATTCTGCCAATCTCAGCTGCTGCTAATCTTAACCAATTTAAATCCTTTTTTTTAATAAAACAAAATCAAAAGCAGATTTTGACACCTAACACATATTGCATTATCATAGCTGGTAAGTGGGAGGAGGTCTGTAAAGGTGAGTAGCAATAGACTTTACGGTGGAAGATGTGTAGTCTGTTTCAAAAGATACCTCAAGAATTTTATCTAATTCCTGCAGAGAACCTTTGCCAAATTTCAAGTAAAAAGAAAAGAATAAAAAAAGTATTATATGTGCATACATACAAGTCCAAATCTGTCAATCTTCCTCTGAGTGACACTTGTGCATTACTAAATACCTCAAAATATATGTTCGTTTTACAAAAAATAAATATTAAAAACCCCAAATGGTCCAGCTCCTCAGCCCTATATCTTCTACCAACCCCTTTATCATGTTGAATAAAATCAGACTTTTCCCAGCCATTGACCCTGAAAATGCAGACCTTTGCAACACAGCTCAGATATCTAGCCATTATAATTATGCCTCTGCTATTTTATTATCTGATATCAGTGCAAAATCCTAAATGATCTCTTAAGAGGGGGAAAAGCAAGAGCAGAGGCATCTTTACCTTTTGTTTCTTCCAAACTTTTGCAAACCTTGGGCAGTCAGAAGTTTGATGTGTTTACGTACCAGTAGCAGTGCTATAGTGACTCCTCCCAATCCCACACTACTGCAAGAAACAAGCATCTGCTGTATTTTTTTCTAGTTTCGATTGCTTTTTAATGACACAAATGTTTGCCTCATACACGAATCACATGGCATATTATGATTTATCATTAGAAGGTCTAGGCTCCTAAGCTTAAAGTTTAAGCCATTTCTATCTGCAACCCAGGCTGATTTGCTGAAAACAAGTAATGATGGAACATGGAAGCTCTTCTGAATCTTAACTACAATAAATCCTCAGCAATTCTGTTTTCTAGAATGACAGCCTGTCTTAGAATAATAGAATCATAGAATAGTTAGGGTTGAAAAGAACCTTAAGATCATCTAGTTCCAACCCCACTGCCATGGGCAGGGACACCTCACACTAAACCATATCACCCAAGGCTTCATCCAACCTGGCCTTGAACACTGCCAGGGATGGAGCATTCACAACCTCCCTGGCCAACCCATTCCAGTACCTCACCACCCTAACAGGAAAGAATTTCTTCCTTAGATCCAATCTAAACCTCTGCTGTTAAAGTTTCAACCCATTACCCCTTGTCCTGTCACTACAGTTCCTAATGAAGAGTCCCTCCCCAGCATCCCTGTAGGGGGCCCTTCAGACACTGGAAGGCTGCTATGAGGTCTCCACGCAGCCTTCTCTTCCCCAGGATGAACAGCCCCAACTTTCTCAGCCTGTCTTTATAAGTGAGGTGTTCCAGTCCCCTGATCATCCTCCTGGCCATCCTCTGGACTTGTTCTAACAGTTCCATGTCCTTTTTATGTTGAGGACACCAGAACTGCACACAGCACTCGAAGTGAGGTCTCACAAGAGCAGAGTAGAGGGGCAGGATCACCTCCTTTGACCTGCTGGTCACGCTCCTCTTGATGCAGCCCAGGATACTGCTGGCTTTCTGGGCTGTAAGCGCACACTGAAGCTGGCTCATGTTCATTTTCTCATCGACCAACACCCCCAAGTCCTTCTCTGAAGGGCTGCCCTGAATCTCTTCTCCACCCAACCTGTAGCTGTGCCTGGGATTGCTCTATTCAGGTGTAGGACCTTGCACTTGGCATGGTTAAACTTAATGAGGTTGGCATCAGCCCACCTCACAGGTGTGTCAAGGTCCCTGTCGTGGTTTAAACCAAGTCCTCCAACTCCCGGAGAGTTAGGAAGGAGAATCCAAAGAATGTAGCCCCCACGGATTGAGATAAGAACGGTTTAATTGCTAAGGCATAACACAAAAACCCCTACTGCCATTTACTACTACAAATAATAATAATGATACAGCAAACAACAAGTGAAGAGAATACAACACCCCACCAGCCACCGACCCATAACTCACTCCACCCTGCCTGGCCGAGCACCATGTGTTCCCTCCTCCATTTTTCTCCAGAGCTCCCCCCTCCAGCCTTCTCTTTCCCAGTATGCATCCTGGGCATCATGTGCTATGGTATGGAATACCTCATTGACTAGCCTGAGTCAGGTGCCCTGTCTCTCCTTCCTCCCGGACTCCCCTCCTCCACCTGGCTGGAAAAAACCTTGAACAAAAACACCCTCAAAACATGCTCAAACCATGACAGTCCCTCTGAATGGCATTCCTTCCCTCTACCGTATCAACAGAACCACACAGCTTGGTGTCATCGGCAAACTTGCTGAGGGCACACTCAATTCCATTGTCCATGACAGCAACAAAGATAATAAACAAGACCGGTCCCAACACCGATCCCTGATGGACACCACTCGTTACCGATCTCCAGCCAGACATTGAACCGTTGACCACAGCTCTTTGAGTGTGACCATCCAGCCAGTTCTTTATCCACCGAGTGGTCCACCTATCAAATTGATGACACTCCAATTTAGAGACAAGGATGTCATGTGGGACAGTGTCGAATGCTTTGAACAAGTCCAGGTAGATGACAACAACTGCTCTAACCCGTAGCCCCATCATAGAAGGCCACCAAATTGGTCAGGCCCCCTTAGTGAAGCCATGCTGGCTGTCACCAAGTACCTTGTTGTTTTTCATGTGCCTTAGCATGCCTTCCAGGAGAATCTGCTCCCAGATTTTGTCAGGCACAGAAGTGAGACTGAGTGGTCTGTAATTCCCTGTGTCATCCATTTTCCCCTTCTTGAAAATCGGGTTATATTTCCCTTTTTCCAGTTGTCGGAAACTTCACCTGAGTGCCACGATTTCTCAAATGTGATGGCCAGTGGCTTTTCAACTTCATTTTCCAGCTCCTTCAGTACCCGCGGATGGATTTCATCAGATCCCATGGACTTGTGCATGTTCAGGTTTTTAAGATGGTCTCGAACCATATTCTTATATAGTGGGCCCAGGGTCCTCATTCTTCAGAGAGGCATGTCTTCTTGGGATGGAAGCTGTGCTTTTATTAAGACATGCCAAGGACGATGGCATTCTCATCATAAGAGGAAAAGATTTTTTGTCCAGATAAAGACAACTCCATCTTTGGGGAAGGCTGTGTCTGGAAAGTAAAGTTGAACTGCACTGTTGTGCTCCTAATGACATCTGGGAGTTCTTTTTTCCAGCACCAGTGTGGCTGTCATGATTATCTTTGGCTTTTTAAGCCCTTGGGTCCTCATGCTAAGCTGCTTCTCCTGTAGCCAGGACTGGAAGGCAATTAGACCAGAAGCCAGTGAGGAATGAAGCCTAAAGATCTCTTCTGAAATCATTTGAGATACTTGACATAAAGTGGAGAAACTAAAAAGTGGAAAAAAAGGGCTCATTGATGTTTTTTCCCTGTACTACTACTAATGATTCGGAGAAAACTCCAGGAACAAACTTGCCAACAAAGTTTTCAAGTTGACAAGCATGTATTCCTTATTGCGGCACCAGGAGACACAGGGGATAGCTCCTCCTAACGTGTGTCTCCGTATTGCTACACAAGCTGTCCTTATACAGTCCCTGGGCATGTGTACATATTCATGAGGCTATGTATGGATTACATTATTCTCCAGAAAGTTCCCCGCACGCCTACAGAAATGTGGTGGTCTCTGAGGGTCGTTTACTTCTTCCAACAATCTTCATCACTTCTGGCAGCCTCTGAAGCACGTGCACTAGATGCTTTTACCAGCTTAATTGGTTCGTTAACATCACAGACGTAACAATACTCCTGTCCTTCTACTTATCAGTTAGTTTAACTGCATCCATCCTGGACACCTGCCATTCCCAGATACTTCTTAGCCTTGTGTCCTGTTCTTCTAGCCTGTTTTTCTTACATTCATTTTGTACTAAGGTCATAGGGCCTAAACCTACGTAAACTATAAACTGTTATCTTATACAAGAATTCTCAGTACGTTCTCTAGCTATACTCTGATTTTTTTTCTGTGTATCATGAACCTCAGTAATTTTCCATTGCTACTGTTACAAAGCCATCAAACTTAACATTACTTAAAACTGATTCTAAAGGTTTATGTATTCCATTTTGTAATTTTGTGCACCCCCTTTGTCTCACTAAGTAGCAAATAACATGTAGAGATATCAGGGTTTTTCTTTTTGTTGTTGGTTTGTTTTTTGTGTTGTTTGCTTGCTTTGCCAGCTCCACAAAGTTTTGCAGTCTTGTGCATGTTTACAAAGCAGGGGTTACACTCTAACCCAGCAGCAAAGCACCTGGTTCCAGGTGTGATGTAAGAAAGCCAGCAAGGTGCTTCTCACACATCTGTGTTAAGACTGACCAGAATCAGTCTCTCCTCACCCACTCAACTGCTACAAAAAAGATGAAGGATCAGTTAAGACATTTTATTTTGCTCACAGAGGTCTCTTGACTTTTTCCACATACACACAGCTTATACCAACCACTGAAGGTGCTCAAGTGCTGAAAAAGGAAAGCCAGCAGCAGTTCTGATTTAATTAGAGGAATACTGCCTGTTTTTCTGTGGAAGAAGTGCATCTAACATACTCAAGGCACCATCTAGCTGTGTGTGAAACCACATGGATATCATCAAGTCATTCATAAACCAAGATCATAGGATCACCTGTTTCATTGGGGATAATAACAAGCTTCAGGGGGAAGCCTACTTAAAGATTTTATTATATGTTTACCCATATGTTTATTCAGTATGTTATCCCAGACAAGCCTGTCCCTATGTTCAGATCTCTCCTTCTTTGCCATCTATCTGTCTCTCTGATCTGATCTCTCCTTTGCCATCATTTCTTTCTGCCCAGAGCACTGCCTACAGATAATGGTGGAAAATTAGAACTTTTTGATAGTGCCTGTTCTCCTTAAGTGTTTCAAGCATTTCTTTGATTTTGCAGAACCCTTGGTTGTATGACTATTGTATGAGCTAAAACTCACTTGAGGCAGCTTGCAGTTATCTTTCAGAATCTATGAAAACAAAGTTTTTTTTTACCAAAGAATCCAAAGCCACAGCAAAAAGTATTAAACAAATATCAGTACATAACTTTTCATACACAGACTAGGGTTTTCTAAGTATTAAATATTGTCCTAAAATCCCATGTGGACAAATTTTACAATAAGCATAACTTCTTGTGTCACCTGTGCCTATGTTTCTGTAAAGAAGAGGTGTCTCCCTTCTCTCCTACTCTCCTTGCTGATTACAGAAGATTATTAGTCCATGTTAACTTTTAAGCAATTAGTCCAAGATAACTTTTAAGCATTTTCCAACTTCACCATTGAAGTAAGTCTTGTCTACTGGAAAAAAAGAGCCCCTACATCCACACCCATTTCAATCAACCAGACATGCACTTGGAGATAGTGTCACAAGGAGGGAGGATTAGAAACGTTAATAGCATGATACTGTGTGACTTCTAGAGTTGTGTCTCAAACAAAATTCCCAAACTCAGACTTTACACAAAGAATAAACACCAGGACTCAGAATTCCCCACACAACAGGTTTCTGCAACCCCTCTGGAGAGCTCTTCAATAAAAGCCCTATTTCAAAAGAGATTGAAGAGGTATATGAACCTGTATCTCACAAACCACTGGGCATTTCTTCCCGATGACTGTTCCTTCAGCATACTTGAAGCACATCCACAACATCAGTTCCAGAAGCTAATGTAGGCAAATGGATAACCAATAACTTAATGAAAACATTAAAGGGCAAAATAACAATAGTTGCATCCATAGTGGAAATGACAGAAACATAAGCATCCAGAGACTTCAGGGTTAGGTTGCGAGTACCTGCCAGAAATGGTTAGATTTTAGCAGATAGTTCAATTAAGAATATAAACTACCCCCGTCCTCTTTCCTCTTCTTACATGAGGAAGGGGTTTTAATACTTTGCCAGCTGCAGAGAGTTTAGAATAATACTATAATAAGAATGTCTAGTGCTGTGGTGATCGTTATAAAATCATGATACATAACCAGCAAAACTACTATGTGTGAGCTATGCACAGATGAACTATTGCTCTTTTATTTCTCAGTTCTGCATAATATGGGGCTTTGGGGGTTTTTATACTCAAGAAGAAATATAATAATACAGTAGAATCAGAAATTCATAAGAATTTACCTGCTGGCTTATGAAGTGGTTGCAACATGACACAAAATGCTACCAACAGGAAGTTAATATGCCAACTAAACCATCATCTAAAACAAGAGATATCATTCTGCTTTAAGAATCCCCCAGTTTCACTTCATTTGCCTTTTCTTTTTTCTTTCCCCCAGTACAACATAAAAACATTTCAGAACACAAAACAGAAAGAGTTGGTGGTTTGTTTTTTTTTTTTTCTGTTCTCACTTTCAAAAAGCATGGCAGTCAGTCTTCAGCTTACATAAGCCAGAACTGGACGATTACCTTTTATCTCCTTCAGAAATCAATGGCTTCACTACTGATGACCAGATAAGAACTGTAAATGTGCCTGAAAACTTCAGTATAAGCCCTGATTCTAGCTAACTACAGTTCACCCGAATGTTTCTTGATGACCAGTTCCTGGGTCAATTTAACCTTGGCCACTTCAAAGTAATTTTTGCTTCTCTTTTAAATAGTTGCCAAGCTCAGATATCCTGCTCAATTTCCATTTCAGATTCTACTCAAAACTGGTCCATATGACTTTCACAAATACTCTGTAGCTGAGATACAAAATTCTTTGTTCAGTTTTTCCCTACTACTTCAGTTTCTAGTCTGTAATATTACAGTTGACAGACTACTACTGCCTAATGAACACCATTTCTATTCTTATATTTGTGAGCTTTACAAATCTAACACCTAAGTGACAATTTCAACTTCAGAGCAAAACAGTTAAATTAAACCCTGGTGTGGTTCTCAGGAAGTTTGGAAAAGCAGAACACATGGTCTAAATACACAGGCTCAAAGGTCCTCATGGGCTAGCTTTGCATTACTGGACATTCACTTGCTCATGGTGTATTGGGATCAAGTGATGTTCATAAAAAAAGGAAGGTTTATTTGTAGAATCATTTCTTAAAAATAGTAACCTTTATCCCCTTATTATTTTCTTAATAATGATTAGATGCAACATGAAAACAATGCAAAATAAAGAAATGAAGAAAAGTGTCCCACAAATTTCTTATTTGAAAGCATGAAATTAACTCATCCTACTGTGCAAACTGACAACAAAGTCTATAGGTACTACTATAGGTTCTTGACAAAGCACCTGTCTGGTATCGATATGGCAAAGAACACAAACCACTTTTCTACCTTGAGATCCATCTTGTCCTCCTTTTAGATATTTAAGGAGGTGACATTCACAGTATTATTTCATTATACACGATACTAATAATTGCATACCCCCTTTATTGCTCAAACCTGAAGAAAACAAAAACAAGCAAACAAAAAATTACAGGAAAAACTGACTTTTATTGGTTGTACCAAAGATAATCAGGATTTTTTCTTCTGAGGATAGGAAGGTTGCAACAGTATAAATCAATAAAATAACTACTGACATCTTTCAGGGCACTTGAGAGAGAATAACTTTAAAGCCATGCATATACTTGGAGGCAATAAATTGTTCTCTTACATCAAGAATTTGCTGAGAGTATTTTCACCGTGACACGAATTTCCTCCACCACATCTTCTGTATTTCCCTTTATACAAAGATTGGTATTAGATTGTAGATTCAGAGGGATAAACATGATATACTCAGGAACTCAGTAGGTGTTTTCTCTACAGTTGCTTTCTTATATACAACAGCTCAGCAATGCTGTTTACAGAATCTCTGTACAGTCACTAGTAAATGTAATCTACCTGTATAACCTGTAAGTATTCAGGAGTGTATCTAAGGCTTTGGCATTTAGATAGAATTTGCTCATATCAGATTTGCTCTGTAATATTCAGAATTATGCAGAGATAAGTCCTCATATGGTAGAAGTCAGATTGGTTTTGAGAGGTTACAGCAGAGAAGGACCCAGTTCAAAAGGTATTATATCCTATATGAAGCAAACCTCCAAAGCTCTGTATGATTCACTACAATTTCAACTCCCACTCTGTAAATGAAGTTTTGCTTTTACAGGACCTCAGCATTAGCCAGTGGAACTTCCTCAGCACTGTAGGAAATATTCAAGTTGCAATAAGTTTTAAAACTTGGTAAAACAGACACAGCTGACCCCACACCTGTCTGGTTAATCTACATAATATGTGTATTCTCCCAACGACTGTCTGGAATCATCCACCCTCCAGCTGTATTCTAGCTAGACAGAGCTACTTCACCCCTCAGTAAAGCAGGTGTCCCATGAGTAGCTGTATGTGGTCCATCTGGCAGTAATTTAGCAATTAGGCATTTATTATTAGCACTCTATAATCAGCTCATAGTGTGATTGCCAGTCTGTTCACCCTGCCATTTTCTTGCATGTATGTTTACATGTTTCCATATTTCCAAAATGAAACCAGTCTTTTGTGCCTTATGACTAGCACATGAAACTGAGACTTAGAGAATGGAGGCATACACAATGGGCCAAACAGCTGTCTTTGTGTTGCCTTCATAGAAAATGTCTAATTACAGCAGGATACACACGGCACCATTGATGGCAACACATTTGTATTAAAATGCCTTTGTTCTGGATAGAGTCCTAGCATTTATTTGAATGACTATTATTTTCTCTTTCTTCTCAGAGCTTTTATTAAATCTCTGAACAATTTCAAGCCATTAGACTACACATACAGGCTTTATTTGACAGGAATGCATTACTAGGAGAATGGCTGGGTGCCTAGCTATGTCTGGCACTAGCTAGTCATGTCAAGAGTCCCAGATCCAGGGGGCATGGCTCATCTCTTTTTGATTGATGCTCCACTACCCTAGTGTTCCTGCCAAGTGAGGTTGTAATTCATGCCTGGATGATTCTGCTGTCACTTATTTCTGTATACAGTGTCTGTCTTTTCTGGGTACATTTTTTTTTGGGGTGTTTATTTCCAAAATCTGCTTGAAGCTGGAGAGACTGCTTCCCAATTCAAACCAACTGGGAGAAATGTCTAGGTGGAGAAGGATCAGTATGAGGAATAAACTGGTGCAGCTGGCCCTTATACATGCCTCTGCTCTTCATACTGTGACTGGTTGTGAACAGGGCAGATCTGCAGTCATTTCTTCTTTAAGCTGTGCTCTTGTCAGCTTTGACAGATAAGATTGATCTCATCATCTGTGTTCTTCTTGTCTACGTAAATAACGCTATTTGGGGTAGGGACTGCTTTTGCCTGCTATTATATACTGTATCAGATGTAGTAGACCAAGCATACTGCTAAAATGTAAATATTCACTAAAAATTTTAAGTCATTAAAGATCTTCCAGAATGTTTTGAAAAATTGGTGCAGCAGGGTTGAATTTCTGCCTCGCAGGGTCAAGTATCACTGCCTACAAGAGAGGTTAGAATCAGAGTTTTAAGAAAGCCTAGAAAGACCTTCACCCTGGGGACAAAAGTTCTAGAATAAACTGAAGAATGCAGCTAGAACTCCTCTTCCACCAATGCAGACTATGAATATACAAGCAGGACACTGCCAGAACCTGGGATTATGGTTTGTTTCAGTAGAAGGTTTTTAGTGAAAAGAAGACAAGACTGAGAAGAAAAGGCACTCAAAAGCATTTGCAGCACTAAATGAGGGCACATCAGTAGAATTGTCCTGCTAGCAATAATTTGGGAATGCAATGAAACCTCAGTGGCAGATGGTAATGTCTCCAACAAGGGTTAGGCTCTGGAGAATGAGAAAGCCAGAACAGGAAATTGCAACAGGGTTTGAATAGCCAGGAAGGGTAATATTTAAGCAAGGACCCTTGGAAATCCCTGGAATTTTGGGTTCTTTTTGTCTAGGTAGGAAACCCAGTAGTAATCCCTAGCCTATTGTGGCACGTTGCACCTCAGTACAGCTCTGGGCTTTTTCCTTGTCAGAACCTTCACCGTTACTTTAACCCTTCCTCTGAACTGAGATATGGTTCAGGACTCTTGACAAACACCTTTAATGTTTGGAGGTGAAACGTCATGGATTTTTAGATGTAGAGTTAGGTTCAGGCTAGAGTCAGTATTTAGCAGAAGTGAAGGCTGGGAGAAACAACCAGGTCTGCTTCCCAGTTTAATAGAGGTCTGTTGGCACAATTCTTTGGTGTACAGTACTTCAAAAGGTTTAGGAGAGACTGTCCTCTCTTGTGTATCAGTTTAGTTTAAGATTATGCTTCTAAGTTGAAAACGCAAAACCTTCCCTAAAAGGAAACTATGACTTTTTTCAGTTCTCCTCCAAGCATCATTCTCTCCAGGGCTTTTAAAACCTGTACACCTCACTCTCAGACAAAAGATTAGGGTGCTGAGAAACACCTAAACAAGACACACTGTGAAAGTATAGCTCAAAAGGGTCCATCAAGGTAATATTTGGGTCTTAGACTCAGACATGCCTGCCAGCTGTACATTGTCCCAAACTGTACATTCTCCCACTGCAGTGGGAATTCACCTTCCAGCAGCATGTGCTCTCAGTACCCAGAGGAACTCCAAGCCTTGTTTCAGCTGAAGACTAAGGTTCACATGAGGCTCATTTCTCTGTAGGAGAGACAGCAAGTACGGCATTCAGAAAATACCTGTTAAACAAATCAAGAGTTTGTTAATATCTCTTCCAGCCAGAATACTCAGGTACTTTGTTAGGGAGTAGTTGCCATGTACCAGCCTCTATTTTGGGGGATAGAGAGGGGAATTTTTATCTGCACACTGATACCTGAGGCATTGCTGTCTAACCCTTCTAGCACCAGACTAATTATTTCCTTAGCTTCAACTTCCTAAATTGCAATGCCAAAATGCTATTTTCTTTTAACCACTGCAACCGGCAAGCCATCCTGTGTTTCAAGGTATTTGCTTATCCTCAAGCTTTTCAGAGCTCTCTCACAATCCTGCTACTTCCCCTATGCACCCAAAACCTTTGCCCTGTCCTCAGCTTATTTTCCCAGTCTGCAGATACTATCATCATCCTATCTCTGCTCACTTTCATTCACAACTTCTTACTCCAGAAGACAGATCTCCTGGAGTTTGTTTCCAGAAACTGCTGGCAACATTCTTGTGGTCCTGAAAGAGTGTGGGGTTTTACAGTGTGTCAAGAGAACGTATTTCTGTCTTATGTGACCTTTCACTCTCGCAGATAAAAGGGAGAAAGCAAGAATGTATTTCTCTCAAAGAGACGGTATGGGACATTCAAGTACAAGTGCAATAGGGGCCACAAAAGTACCTAATACAATGGTAAATTAAAGAAAAACATACTAAAGCCACCCTTTGACCAATTTTACAAGATTAAAGTAGATAGCTCTCATAAATCTAAAGGGAAGATAAGACACACAAAGCAGCAAGTTTGGCATCTGTAATGACACTATCTAGAATGAGATTATAATAACTGTAAATCATAGATATTTCAAAATCAGAGATAAAAAATACTATTTATAGGTCATCCAGTCCATCCATTGGCAAGCTGTCCCATGGAAACTATTCTTCAATATCTTTATACAACCTACTTCTAGAGTCTGTGTCTTGAGGCAGAAGGTGATTTCCAATGAAATCATAAATAACATTTTCTCTGTGGCACAATGTAATTTCCTGAGCATGTCTGAATCAATTTATTAATTTCCAGCAAGAGACTCTGCTATATTTTCCCCACCAGTTTGAAGCAGATGACCTCATCTGAAAGCTAGTGACCTGAAGATATACATTTTTTTCCACTCACAGGTCAGCCACTTTTTCTCTTCTTAAAAAGAATCTAAATGCTTAAAGAATTCATGCCAACTTCATGAAGTTTAACCATGCCAGGTGCAAGGTCCTACAACTGCATCGGAGCAATCCCAGGCCCAGCTACAGGTTGGGCAGAGAAGAGACTCAGAGCAACCCTGAGGAGAAGGACTTGGGGGTGTTGGTCAATGAGAAACTGAACATGAGCCAGCTTCAGTGTGCACTCACAGCCCAGAAAGCCAACCGTATTCTGGGCCGCATCAAAAGGAGTATGACCAGCAGGTCAAAGGAGGTGATTCTGCCCCTCTACTCTGCTCTTGTGAGACCTCACTTCGAGTGCTGTGTGCAGTTCTGGTGTCCTCAACATAAAAAGGACATGGAACTGTTAGAACAAGTCCAGAGGAGGGTCACAAGGATGATCAGGGGACTGGAGCACCTCCCGTATAAAGACAGGCTGAGAAAGTTGGGGCTGTTCATCCTGGGGAAGAGAAGGCTGCGTGGAGACCTCATAGCAGCCTTCCAGTATCTGAAGGGGGCCTACAGGGATGCTGGGGAGGGACTCTTCATTAGGAACTGTAGTGACAGGACAAGCGGTAACAGGTTGAAACTTAAACAGGGGAGGTTTAGATTGGATCTAAGGAAGAAATTCTTTCCTGTTAGGGTGGTGAGGCACTGGAATGGGTTGGCCAGGGAGGTTGTGAATGCTCCATTCCTAGCAGTGTTCAAGGCCAGGTTGGATGAAGCCTTGGGTGATATGGTTTAGTGTGAGGTGTCCCTGCCCATGGCAGGGGGGTTGGAACTAGATGATCTTAATGTCCTTTCCGACCCTAACTATTCTATGATTCTATAATTTGCTTTGCTACAGATAAAAACATTTCAAGTGCCTGGTGCAAATTATAATTCTAAAATTATCCTGTGATCAAATTAGGCACTTAACAATGAAACAATGCTCCATGTTATCATTCGTTACAAGGAATTTCAGCCTACAAGCCATCTGTAGCCTTATGTGACAGTTAACTCAGGCTGTAGCCTGCTTCTAGATTCCTTTTCAGAGGTAGCATTCTGAAACAATAGCAGTTTCTAATGGAGGATGGATTTTCCTGAAGACAAAAAGCTACCTTCCTCTAATCATGTTAAATATTCTTGTGATCACATAATGCAAGGACTGAGGGTACTAAGAGATAAAAGAGCTTCCAGGCATATACTGTTCTTGCATTTCACTGTCTGTTCCTTGTCCTGTTCCTAAGAGCAGTCAAGAAAACTGCAGCTGTGAGTAGGCTGTATGAATTACTTTACTCATGGCATCATACATAGGGAAGTCATCTTTCTGGGTCACTTCTCAATCCCTGATGCTGTAGAGAGACCTAAATACGACAGTTAATCTGCACATGAGAAGTACAACCGGACCTTCTCTCAATTTGCTTTCTCTAAAATGCAAGGCAAGCATTTATAAAACTCAGGTGCAGTTTCCCTCTTTCTGCTAATGAAGACAGTAATGTTTCCTTTAAATCCCTACCTAAAACTTGTTTATGTTGTTTTACCATTTTGTACTGAATCTCTCTGCAGTGCTGATAGACTTCACTTTCATATCTCTATTTTTCATTTGCTGTGTGTGGTGTTATTGCTGAAAAGCTGATTTATCTAGTCTAGTAGTGCAGATTCTCAGCTTCCTGAAAAACCCAAGAGCACATGACAGTCTCTCACTGCACTATTTAGTCGCAGCGGGTCTGATTTCCAGAGCAGTTTATCCAACTGTTTGTTGGAAGATACATTACCACAGGGCATAAGAAAAGACCTTCTCACAGGAACACATAAAAGGTGGTGAAGAAGAGGTAACTAGAAATGGTTAATTTTCATAGTGGAAAAATATCAAATTTGGTACAAATATTTTTCAAGGTATTCATATATGGTGTGGCACAAAGTTATTTGGAGTAGTGAAAACTAAGCTAAGAGTTACAGAGGGTTCTTAATGCTAAGTAACTAAGTAATAAAACATCAGATTAAATTCAGTGTCAATAAATGCAAACTGAGGAACATGTAGAACAACTTTAACTAGACAAGTAAAGTGTTAGCCAGTAAGTTAACTCTTACTTCTCAAAGTGATCCTGGAATTCAATGAAAGCATCAATTCAGTGAAGGGGGAAACACTGTCAGAAAGAGGTAAAAGAGAAATATTGGGAAAAAGGAAAGAGAAAGTGCATTATGCCACGCTATAATGCCTTGGAGCAGTTAAATGTGGCCAATGAAAAATAAGGAGCAGATTTCAGATTAGGAAAAATTAGAAGATACGGGAAGTTAATACTAGAGGTGAGACAGCAGAAAGGGATATTACAGACTGCAATAAAATCATTACTGGTATGGAGAACAGCGAACAATATTTGCGATTTCACATAACACAAGAGCTAGAGGGAACAAATACAGTAATGGAATGAGACCTTTTAAAGTCAGTGTTCTCTGTGTACACCATTGCTTCAAGACAGTACGGGTGTCAAAGCATAAATGGTTAAATAAGTAACTGGATTTATTCATGCAAAAAAAATCTTAAAGGGCTTTTAAACACAAAAATAAGATTAGAGTACTTTCTTAGGAACTCCTTACACCACAGATTTACAGAATCTGGGAAAAAATAAAATTTAGCACTGGTTTGTTCATATCCTTTTTCATATTCAGTGTCCACTGTACATCCTGAAGAACAGTGTACTGAGCTAAATAGATTCTTAAATGACTTGACACGGTTCATTTATTATTATAGCTATTCTTAAGTCTGAATACCTTAAATCTCACCCACCCCATTCTGATTTCATGCTTAGCAAAAGAGATTTAGCAGTTCAAGGCTTTCATGTTAAGGCAGAATGCCTTTTAATGGTCCATCATGCAGTGTGGGCCAGGAGTTCAGCCTGTGTAAAACCACGGGTGCGAAGTTAAATGCTATGTTCTTGAAATAAGGTTTGGTACAGATTAAGTGGCATCTCCGCATAACAAAAAAAAAATAAAATTAGTTTGGAATAGATTTTTAACCAACTCTAATATTTTGGGCTTTATCATTCAACCAACCTTGTTTGCTAAGTAATTTCATGAAAAAATTTATGCTTTGGTTTCCATGGTAACATGTGATCCAGCTCTGAAATCTATTATATGCTTTTGAAAGACTGTCCTATCCCAATTTTCCGAAGAGTAATGTTATATACGACTTCATATAAAGTACCACTGTTTAAATATGTAAAATATATCTTACAAGGTTTTGTAAAATGGCAAGTATTCATCATAGTCTATCAAAATATCTTACTCCCACTAAATAACACTTCACATAAGAATTCTTATTGTCTGTTCAAGAAGGAAAGTACTATTCTGCACCATCAAAAGCAGTAAAATCTGAATCAGAGTAAATATTAATGGCACTTAAAAATAATAGGAAGTAAGGATATGGATTGCTGGATAGTTCACTAAGCACAAATCCAGAATATGGTTTCAATCTAGAGAAGGCAAATATAAAATGTTTTGCAAACATCAGGAATGGTAAATAGACCTCTTTCAACTGTTTATGTATGTAGTTAGCCTTCCCTGTTGACTTCAATATGTGAATTTGCTGAATTAAAAACAAGGTTTAGGTAACTATTGTAGAATGTTTTGAGAGTTGACTTTAATTTCATAAAGAACTAATGACTAAGACATTGTCTCATAGTGCTTCATGGGAAGTTTTATCATTAGAGACTGTAGTGATAGGACAAGGGGCAATGGGTTAAATTTTTAATAGGGGAAGTTTAGGTTAAGTATAAGTTTTTTCTTGTGAGGGTGATGTGGCACTGGAATTTGTTGCCGAAGGAAGATGTGAATACTCCATCCCTGCAGTGTTCAAGGCCAGGCTGGATGGAGTCTTGTGTGACATGGTTTAGTGCGAGATGTCCCTGCCCATGGACTTTGATGATCTTAAGGTCCATTCCAAGCTTAACTGTTCTGTGATTTTCTGATTAAATAAACTTCTAAGGAGTAGAAAAAAAAAATCTGTCACTACTTTGGACATTATTTGTTCACTTCTAATATACATATAAATAATATGTAACTGAAGGGGAACATCACTCTGAAATAAAGAGCTAGTTCTAGATACAGTCCTCAAAAGATGTAAATCTTTACTTGAATAGGTACCACAGATCAGTACCCCAATATAAGTCAGATTTTCATTGACATCAATAGGCCAAATTAACAGCTGATGTAACATCAGATTCATAAGGAAGAACACTGTAAATCTTTTCTCCAGTTATGTGTCTGCACAAGTGGGAAAAAAAAATAAAAATACATAAAACAACCAACCAAACAAAAAGAAATGGGAGAAAAACAAAAAAAAATAGATTCAAAAGAAATATTTCACATTCCATTTCACACCAGCCACTTCCTCCATCTGCCATTATCAAACACTGGGGAGAGAAACACACTGTGTGGCTGACCTTAGAGACTGCAATTTACCCACTCACTTTTCTTGCAGCATTCCCCATTATGGGTGGGTCACTGATTTACTAAAGCAGTGATAAGTCTCTCAGTGACAGGTACTGTCTTCAAACAAAATGATTATTCATGAGTGTAATATGCCCCTCAGTGCTAGTCCTTCACATCTTACTTGTTCTTTTCCTCCTGTACCTGGACCAATTTATGCTCCTAAAATTACCTTGGGCTTTTTCTATCCTCTAGGTTTGTATATTTCCATCACATGATTGCTTCCTTACATAATGGGCTAGTAATCACTAATTGATGACTTCCCTCATCTAGCTAATTAGCTTTCCAATCACAGGGCTGCCATCAGGAATGTTCAGGTGCCTTAGATTATCACATCAATCAGGGCTCTGAACCAGGAAATATCTAGTGCATTTAGTACTGGTAGGTGTCTTATTTGTTGGAGGTGTTGTTTTTCAGCTGTGATAGGAAGCCAAGTTTTGTGCTAAACTGAGTAGCTAGAAGATGATGGTGTCTCCACATATGTTATCTTCTAACTCAGATTTGCCTGCAAAAATTCAGTTATAGGTTTGGGAAAATAGACATTTGAATCTAATACAGTATATTCTTCTTTATCTAAGCCAATATGAAGAATCACCAGTAGTATGTGGTGAAAACTTAACATTCTGTTCTACAGAAAGGATCCAGTGAAAGCTAAACTGATTTTCTTTCAGGGGGTTTGCAATCTGTGCCAAACATGTTCATCAGCTGATAGGTTCTCAATTTTAGGCACTGTTAATATATTACAAAATTTAGGCAGCGAATGCGAAAGAAACAAGAAGGAATCTAGAAAAAGTCCTTGTTAATGACCTTCATAGAACCTGTGGCAGAGAAAGGACCCATGTCAGTATTACTGGCACAAACTTTGTAACTTCAGCTGCCAAACTCAGTGTCCCTAAATGTGCCCCTCTCTTCATACCAATGTCCACATATGTATATTTACATTAAATTAAAGAAACAAAAAGACAAGAAAAGGCATATTCCAGAAGTGGACTGCTCAACCCGGATTTTTCTAAGCAGATAAGTTTCTAGGATTAATATTTATGTGCAGATCTTATCACAAATTTATGCAGACAAATAAAAGATTTTGTTAGAAGCACCAGTAGAAACAATTTGTTGTAAATTTGTTGTATAGCAAAACTGTATTGCTATAGGACTGGCATACAACATATATTCAAAGTAAGCTATAGATTGATCTATTTATTTCTAAGAATTTATCATTTACTCAGTCTGACTATGATACTTGTTCCCATTGATGAACCACTGACAGAAGAAATGTCTTCAAAATTCAGAATTGAAACTGATCTTTGTAAAACTGTCCCTGTTGGTACAAGGATTGTATCATACTTGGAATTAATACTGGGCAAAATTTTATTTCCTTGGGTACTGCTGCATCAATTTTTATGTGTGTTTTGCCCTCCATTTACAAAAGGAACCTGTCATTTATAAAATTTCTACAATCAAAACAGATATAATTATTTGATTTTTAATCAGTGGCAATTTTATTTTCCCTAAATATGAAGATTCGATTACTAAAACCCTTAATTCCCATGACAGCTTTGATAACACTAATGTTTATGGATTATCTTTAAAATCATGGTCATTTATCTCTAAAGTACATCCTGATACAAATGATTGTGGCTTTAGAAAGAAAAATTTTTCCATGACAGCTGGTCAATATCCTAGATATCTTCCTTTGTAAACTTTTGTTCAGAAAACTTCAAGCACAATAGTTGTGAAAACCAGAACACTACATGAAGGAATCTGTGCTCTATCTTCTACCTTAAAGAATAAAATAGACACGGTAAACAGCAACTTCTATTTTAGAGGTAGCATTTCTTATAATAACTGTTGTATTATTTCATTCATCATAAAGCATTATATTACACAGCCAAGAAAAAGTAACTGAAAAAATCAGCAAAAGGTCTATCCCGCCCTGACAAACAAAGTGTATCTATACTTCCAAACACAATGTGTCTGCAATTCCTTGTCATGTATATTTTCTCTCTCTCTCTCTTTCATTCCTAAACAATCTACAAAAAATCAGAGGAGGTCAAGATAATGGTAACAAAAGGTGCCTTTATTTAAGGAAAGGTTGTATTTTATTTATTACTTGCGCACAGAATTAAATACTACCCATGAATGTATTGAATTTTTGAAGGTTCAGTGAAAACCTGTAACTCACCAAGCTAAATCTGATGAGTGAAACAATTTTAATAGAGAATGACAACTGGGAACAGTTTCAAATCCTGGAAGATCCCAAACACACAATCAGGCAAGACAGATAAAAACCAGTAAAAAGAAAAAGGAAAAAAAAGAAAGCTGGTGATAAACAATCACAAATAAATATATTGATGTTTTTGTAAATTAATATATGGAAGTTTGCAATAACAGATGGTAATAAATTGCAATAAAAATGGTAACTAGAGAGTTACAAGTATGTATATTAATCTATAAATCATACAAATAAATATTTATTAAATCGTGTGAATTGTATAAAATATACATAATTTGATTACAAGGTGAATTTGCTACTGAGCACAGTTTGAAGTTTTTCTTGCCAAATGGGAGAAGTTTCTTCTGAAAACAGTTTCAAAGTTTTCTTGACAGGCAAGAAGTGACAGAAGAGAGAAACTGCAATTAACTTTCAGTTAACAAGTGCTAAGTGCTCTTTTTTTTTATTATTCTATTCTATTTCAGTTGTAGTTACCTGTGAGCACTTGGTCCAAAGTGATTCTCTAAAACTAGCTCATCTATAATAACTTCACTGCTTTCTAATGTAAACCTTCAATCTGTATTACTTTTTATCTGGGAAAAACTGGATCCTAATTTTATTAATAACATATGCTCTCCACTTTATACATGAGAACTTGAAAACTCCCACAATGTCACAAGTCCTGTTAGTATGTATTCCTATCACAATATTAAAGAAGACTATTCAAAACCAACCCTGTAGCAGCAGTTGCAAGTACAGCTCACAACTCTGCATTCTAAAAGTGCATATTTTTTCATTATATTGTTTGCACATTTTCGCATGTTAGCTTAATGGATGGACTCCATACCACCTTTTCCTGACAACTGAATTTCACATCTTTTTTAAGGGAGAAGGTGCTCAGGACACCTCAAGATCATCATTTCCTGCTGCAAGTACATTTTATCAATAGAAAATAATGGGAATGAGTATTGGTAGATACAATATCCCAGTAAGTGAATATAATTTGCTCTAATAGAGAGTGAATTTACTCTCTTATTAAGGCTCTTTCCATCTGTAACTACTGATCTGAACCTGACTTTGGTTAGTTACCTCCCAGTATCCTTATTTCTTTTGTCCTGCTGGAAAATCCTCAGTCATAGCAGAGTTAATTTGGGAGCTCAAAAGCAGCTTAGTCAAGGGAGAGGACCTGCCACAATGAATAGTCAACATACAAGTAGAGGACTAGCAGGTTTCTAGCTAAAACTGGTAGTGCTGACAAACAGCGCCTTTTCACCTCCACTCTGAAGTTGATCAAACAACATGGAAAGGGGATATAATTAGATTTTAGGAATGCAATAATAGTTTTCTCACTTTGGAACTTCATTTAAAGGTATCCAAGAGGTTAGAGGCAGAAAACTACCCTCTGAACAAGAGGCTATTTTGAGTTCAGAGGAGAGATACAATTGCTACGAAGTTATTTCTGAGGAATATGTTATGCAAATAAAATAAAACAGGCTCCCCTCCCCATAAACCTGGGCAGAGACAATCACTACAATCTCTTCCATTTTAAGTCCAATCATATATGAAAATAAGAGCTTCTGACCAAGTTTTGCATCATTGTCAACAATTTCCTGTGTTGTCCACTATGATCAGCAACCTGCATTCTGTGATTCAGGATGAAAGATACTCAACAAGAGAAACCAGCAGACATGCCACTGGTGTGAATGCGTTCTACTTCATGTTCCGACTCAAATAAAAAAAAATGTAAATACCTGTTGCAAAAATACTTCTACCAAAAATATATATATTTTGAGCCTGTTGTGGTTTAAGCTCAGTTGTAAATCACGCAGTTGCTCTCTCAATCCCCACCTTTCTTTCCCCACTCCTGAAGGGGAGGAGAATTGAAAGAATTTAACTCCCACAGGTGAGATAAGAACAGTCCAGTAACTAAGGTCTAACACAAACCACTACTGCTACCACCAATAATAATAATGATAAGGGAAATAACAAGGGAAAAGAATACAATACCACCAGCCAACAGATACCCAGTCCAACCAGGCAGTGATCTAGCCCTTCTGGGTAACTTCCAGTTTACATCCTGGGCATTATATGCTGTGGTATGGAATACCTCTTTGGCTAGTTTGGGTCAGGTGTCCTGTCTCTGCTTCTTCCTGGCTTCCCATCCTCCCTGGCAGAGCATGAGACTCAGAAAGTCCTTGGTCAGACTAAACATTTTAGCAGTAACTAAAAACATCTGTATTATCAGCGCTGTTCCCAGGCCAAAAGTTGAAAACACAGCACTGCATCATCTACTAAGGAGAAAACATGACTGCTACTGCTGAACCCAGGACAGAGCCCAATCTGTTTTATGAATGAGGCTGAGTGGAAGAAGCAGAGGTTTCTCAGAATTGTCTATTCTTTGGAAAGGAACAGAAAGCCCACTATAAGAATTTTTACCCCACTTTCATCCCATATATGAAGAACCCTTTCTCACTTCCCACTGCAAACTCAGGAGACCAGAAGCAGCCTCATTCAAGTAACTAAGCCTTGTCATGCCATCACATCTCTTTGAATGCTTCTAAATTTCCTTTTGTGAAAATGTATGAACAAAAATTTACACATGCAAATGTTTATGGAAAAGAAGATAGAGAAAATATTTGCCTCAGCCAGTTCAAAGTTGGTTTATTCTTGAATGGACTATTTATGGAATATTTTCCTACTTTTCATTGAGTTCCAATTTTTAGGCAAAGCAGTGTGCCAAGCACTTTAAATTGTATCTATTTACCTGAACATTTTTACCAGTATGAGCACTGAATGCCTTCTATGACTGCCAGGATGGACAAGATTAAAGAATTCATCACACGTCCATCATTAATTCCAATGATTTCAATACAGCCAGACAGCTATTTGTCAGTGGTGGCAGAATCTCCGTGATGTGTTGTTTTCTCTGACTCAGTATTTTTAACAGAAATATTAGAGGGAATTGGGCAGAGATGTAAAGATGTTAAAGCAGAATGAAGCTATAGAATCATAGAATAGTTAGGGTTGGAAAGGACCTTAAGATCATCTAGTTCCAACCCCCCTGGGAAAAGGTTTAATCAAACCTCCCTCAGTTTCCCACTAAGAATTCATTGAAATCTTGTCAAATTCCAACCAAAGGCCAAAAGAATTAATTAAATAAACAAATGTAAGAATAAAGAAAGAGGTGTATAGCTCTACTTCCTACAGAATTTAATTCTTACACTACTGTCACTCAGACAAGTCACATGAGACTGAAACTACAGATTTTGTCTGAGATATACTTGTGGGTAAATTTAGCTAATATAGTTACTGGCCTTCTAATAAGTCTTTTGAGATTCCCATGGATCCCTACACACTGGTGACTGGGAAGAAAGAAATTTAACCAGGAAATTTGTCATCTGAAGAAGGATTTTAATATAACCAACTAAAAATGTTATGGAGTCAATTTCTGCTCTCACTCCAGGTCCACAGAATGAGACTCCAGTGGTACCAACATAGATACTACTGGTTCATACTTGTAGAAGCCGTAAAGCAGATACCAGTGAGTTCACATATTTCTTTCTGCAAATTTAGTACCTTCTTTTTAATTTTATTTTTAGTGTCAATGCCATTGTTTGTGATTCTTTTCTTATGTTTGTTTTCACTGAATTATAGTATCATTTATTCTTGGGAAAGCATCATCATCATTTGTAAGCTGGCTCTGGATTTCATTTACATTTTTATTTCTTTGCCTCTGAATAAAAAAAGTATTCTTTAAGGCTAGCTGGCAAGATGGTGACTACTTTTCCTATAGGGACTACAGTGAAGCGTTACAGCAGTTCAGCTAGAGAAAACACACTTTATCACAGGACCTGGAGCTTTGCCAGTGGAGAATAGCAGCATGAGATATCAACATGGGGCATTTTAGTGGTTCAGGGAGATGTGGACTGATCGTGAATGTACCCAGAAAGTAAACATTTCATCATTTTGTGTGACAAAAAGGAACATTTTCATTCCCATCAGTCCAATGAAAAATGCTGAATGTGTTTATTAGCCTGCTAGTACGCAAGAGGAAATTTATCAGGGAGAAAAGAATATCATGGCATAGCAACATTTGAATCACATTTAATGGAAATGGTAAAGGGTTTTTAAGCAGGGGAAAATAAACTATATTGTTCCACAAGTAGAACTAAGGAGATACCAACTCTCATATCCTGTTGCTCTCTGTCAGCAATTACCCCAGTACCTTCATTTACCGTTATGACCTTGAAAATCTTACCTTTCTCTGAAATACCTCCATGTTCCTCATTACTTTCACCCCAACACAAAGATGAACAGCCTCTTCACACTCAGTCTAATCCTTGTACTAGCTGCCTTCTAATAGACTGAGGACATGCTCAATCAGCTTTACAAGCTTTGTGTGAAATATTTTGCCAGAGGCAAGACAAACAAAACAGTTAACCATTGAGTTTACACTGCAGCCTTTCCATCTGTGGAGCTCTAATTTGGGTCTCACTCCTCACCCACTGCTTTTCACAAACCGTATATAAATGCAATTACCTTTGACTCCTCTCTTTCCTTGTGAAATATAGTTGAAACCAGCCAACAGACTTGACAACCACTTAAGTAAGGATTAAGAGACAGATCAACAAACAGGTGGAAAGCCAACATTACAATGTAATGTTTGCTTACAACAACAACAACAAAAAAGGAAAAGTTGCAGTTGCTGCTACAAAAAGGATTTTATAATAACTCTTCCATGGGAATATAATTGGTTTCTCTATCAGCACTGGGTACAATCTTAAACTCTTGAAAAACAGTTTTACTGAGCCCATACCATTCAAGTGGGATACTGTAGTCATATTCATGCTGATGAAGCACAGTGTTTTAGTGGCAGGACGACCTAACAAACAACATGGACCTAACAGAACTGCATCCTTCCCAAACCAAACTGAGGCCTACTGTGGTAGATAAATGGACGCAATACTGGTTTTACTATATATAATCTACTCAAAGTTGTTGCTCTTCCAGTCTACAGGTCCAACACTCATTCATGCTATGCTCATTTTCAAGATGGAAAAGTCAAGGGATTTCCTTTCAATTTTAACTTTTATACATTCCACTGTAAGCAAAAAAAGGTGGTAAATGAAGAAGAAAAACCAATCAGACAAATATTATTGTGAATTAAAAACTCTGTGAATCAAATTTTCATGACCATTACTCCTTGACCTAGCACTGACATGCAGATTTCAAACAATTGCACTGGATTTTCACTATACACTTATCATTACTGTTTATGGAAGGCTGAGCAAGTGCACTGGGGGATTCAGGGAGAATTCAGCGTATTATTTTGCCCTGATACCAAGATCTTTTACAGGTGTTGGGGCTTTAACTGTTTCTCATGCAAAATTTTATCATCATTATTTGACTTTCACTGAAATTGTCATCAACTTCTAACACTGCCGTCACTTTAGAGAAATTCTATCACTTCTGAAAAGTGAAAGGTATTAAACTGCCTCTTCCCCAAGGTAAAATGTGATTCTTGACTTTGTCTTTTGCATTTTCATTAACGTGCTTTGTAGCTCTAAGCAGGAGTAGGTTTTCAGTTCTGAATGCTGACATGGGGAACTGAAATAATGGTCACTTTTATAGTCATCAGTCACTTTATTCTGAGCTATGCCTCTAGGAAGCTTCATATAGTATATGCAACTGTTCCTTGCTAGACATCTGAGTCTGTGTTGAATTCTAATTGTTGTTTTGAACACCTTTATTTTTTCAATTGCTGCAGATTCATTTGTCCCTCCCTCTCCATCATTAAATATACCTGTTCACCTTGTTCACTCTTTTAACTTATTATAAAGCACCTTCTCTATTTCTTAGAAGGCTTTCATATGTGCACATTTCTCTTTTATATGTACCATCTGTTGCTTCCTGTGTGGGTCTCTTCCCTGTAATCACAGAAACAAGAGGCAGAGCAATCCAACTGAATTGCTCCTTTGCCCAATGTCAAAGGTGCGACTGAGCTTTATGATGCACTTTCAAGACTTGTTTCTGGAAGCTCACAGTAGGTAAAGGTTACACAAGTTGCAACTTTGCATCTGACATGCTAGGAGTTGTACACAGATCACGTCAGATTTTGGTGCATGCAAACTGCTCTCTGTTAGCTCCAATGGGAGCTTACTCATTTATACAGTCAGGGAGTTTTGTCCACTTTGGTCCACTGTCCTCCCTCCTCACCCTGCCTGCTTGCATACTTCAACCACACCTTAGATGTTGTTTTCTCAATCCTACTTTCACTAGGTTATGGGTAAGTATATGCTTATACTTCTCATACTAACAAAAATACCTCACATGATTTGATATTTACTTCAAAACCCCCATCTCCCACAGCCAGAGAATATATCACCCTTTTACCCTGATTACACAAGGTTTTTTTTTTTTTTTTTGGTGGCAGAATAATTCTGGACTGTCATCCTATCTAATCTCAAAAAATGGAAGTAAAAGAATAAAGCCCTAAGGCACATTATTATTATGGTATTAAAATTTATTGGTTTTAACACTATCTCACAATTTTCAAGGGCATGATTCATCATTCTAGAATGCCTGGAATTAACAATACCAAGTGACAGTAAAAAACTGGTTCCATAATTTCATAAGCATTTAGGCAATACTGTAGCAATAAAACGAACACTATCTTATTAATTCTGCTCCCAGGAAGTTTCCACCTCCACAGTACAGCAGAATTATATAATAAACAATTTTATTACGAAGCCACTATCAGGTGAGTTTCTACGTAGTGTTTACAAAAGTCCTATCACTATTGTGGCTACAGGCATCCCCTTCCCAAAGAATACACTAGTGTTTTGTGTATCATTATGAATGGTAAATTGTAATAGAAAATAGTTTTGCTGCTTGATAAACTAAGCATCATTTCAAACTCTTACAGTTTTACTTAAAAACTCATAAACACATTTGTTTTGCTAGGACAACGAAATGACATTTAGCTACTGAAATCCCAATTAGCTAAAATTCTGTGCTGGTGCTACTGATGTAAATCAGGCTATTAGGCAGTGCAAATGAAGATGCAGAATTGGTTCCAACCATTTAGCTGCTACTAATTGAGAGGAAATGGAAGGTAACACATTGAATTCAACATTGTCTGCATAGACAATTTAGTAGACATTTTTCATTGCAAGAATTAAAAACATGACAACGTAATAGCATGACACATTGTAATGCTTTATCCTTTATTGTAAAACAATAGGGAAATATGGAGGTGATGGAACAGTGCCTCCCACACTTTCCAGTGAACCTTTTCATACTACTGTATCTCACGGGACTGCTGAAGCTATAAACAACAGAACACCATGGGAATTTGGTCACAGATGAGGGATCATAACATAGTCACTAGTAAAAGCACCCCAAGATTTCCACAGGGGAATCTCCATGAAACAACGTTTACTCCTCCAACAGTGGTTTACAGATGGCTTGCCATTCAGGTGCAGATCAAAGCAAAAAACCTTAAATATACAGGGAAAGAAAGATACTTAAAATTTAATTCGAGAAAGTTGATAGCTCAGTTGAGGAAAAGCAGAACTCAGCTGAGGAAAACTATTGGGGAAGAAGTTATTTAGACTCTGAATCTCAAATTGGTTTTAACACCTGGCTGAAAGGCAATACTTTCCCTGGCCTGTGTTTGAGAGCTGTTAACTCTTTTATGGAGTCCAGAGTCTAAATCCAGTCTTTAATTTTAAATGAGAAATCAACAACATCCACCATAGAGGAAAATGCCCTATATGCCACCCTATGAAGTCTGAAGTAGCACTTATATAAAGTGCTGTGTTAATGGCAGTGTACAAATGACTGACCAGACCACTAGTTAGGATCACAGGCAGTTTGGGTCCTGTTTCAGTGAATAGTTAGGTATTTCCCGTACAGGAGTTTTAAGGAGAGGTTCAGAGCACTTGACATCAGAGTGTCTAATAAACCATCACACTGGAGCGCTTCAAGATTAAGATGCTTCTCTACACAGTAGCAGTTCCTCCTTCAAATCAGGATGAGGAAATTGTTGAAACAAACTGACTACACAGTCAATATAAACAGCTGGTCACAAGGACCTATTCTGACAGATTATTATTTTTGTATTACTATTTTCACCAAGAAAATTAATTATGTTAAGAAAAACTGTTCTAGGAGTCTTTGAAAGGACAAAAAAAGTAGATTTCAATGAATATCTGAGGGTAAGATTAAATTTTAGTCTGGGCAACTTGATTGCCATTTTAAGCATCCCTGGATGTCTAAAATTCTCTGGCTGAGGTTTATGAACTTAGGTCCTTCCACAGCTCAGGAAGTACCCTATTACTAAACCATGTATTCTTCTAGAAGCTGGGTAAGTAGTCTGAGGACAGGAAAAGGAGCCAAGGAAATGCATGACCTTTCAATATCTCTTGCTGAAGTTATACCATTCTGTATAAAACAGTTCGGTCAGGCAAAACAAAGGTGGAATAATTTATAAAGCGTACCAGATCACTGAAGACTAAGAAGAGAAAACCTTAATCTATTACCCATTCCAATAAAGAAAGCCTTTATGTCAGAATATTATTCTGGCAAAAGCTGAGGTGTTTAAAGATTTTAGGTTGTAACTGGAAGGTTTTCAAAGAGTCATGATATTCAGTGTAGTGCCTGTATGTTCATACCAATGCACTTGTCTTCTGTGATAATTTCTCATAAACACTTCCATGATTGAGTTTCGCTAACATTAGTATCTGAATACTTGTACAAAAAAAAAAATATTAAAATGTACTTTCTACAATCATTTACATCTGAAATGAATTACAGTTAACCAACCATAAAGTGAAAGCCCAATACATATGACTCATATGACATGAAAGCAATATGGTTCCTTCTGAATTGCAAGCTGGCATAAGTCAAATGGTTGAACTGCAGAAAAAACACAGGACATTCAAGAGCATCCTCAAGTGAACAGCGTCTTTAATGTACTTTTGTCATTTCTTATATATTTTGATGCTAATTCTTTCAATAAGAACTTTTTAAAGAATGAAATTATCCTCATGACAAACTGAATTACATCTTGCCAGAAGCCTGGCTCCACTGTTACTAATGCATTCGTCCCTGGGAGAAGTACCAGCAATGAAAGTGCTACAGGCCCATATAGAAGTCCAGGTATACATAAACCAGAATTTTCCTGTAAAGGCAACAGTAACAAAGCATTAATTTCAGAACCAAAAAGGACAATAAAGGTGAGATAGATTCCATTTTTACATTCAAGAACACCCAATATTTTAACTTAAAAAGACACAAAGTCAAAGACTCTTCACCTGTTTGTGGTATCTTCACCTTCCCTCTCCATAGTTGGATGCTTAGGTGTCACATGGTTTAAAGTATCTAAAATAGGATGCCTTGGGATCCCAGGTTTAACCTTTCTGAAGTGAAAAGTTTTATGATGTTTTCAGAAGCTTTTCCAAGCCTTTATGCAGGCTTTGGAAGAAACTTTGGAAACAATTTTTATTCTGTTATTCTAGTTCTTGTCTGCTAAAGAAGCCCTTTTCTTAACAGAATAGAGTTTCCATTTTAAAAAACTTCCTTGGCTTTCATTTCCCCAGGGTTGCATGACCAAGAGATGCAAACAGATGCTCTTTGTTGTGAGCATGTAGAGATTTGACTGGGTTCAGTAGGGTACAGAGAAGCCTCCTGGAGCTTAGCTTAAAATGTTGCAAGGGGTTATTTTGGATCCATTCTTCATTTTGGGTTAAATATTTCAAGATCTGTTTTTAATTTTTCCTTACAATATATTTCTGGAGATGCAGATCAGTTAAAAAATCATCAGTTATAAGATTTAGCCAGTGCACTGAATATTAGCACACATCATTTTAATGGTATTATCTTAGGCTGTATTTATTTGGAAGGTTGATTCATTACTAGTTGAAATGCTAATATAGAAATATTAAATGAGAGGTTTCAAGGATGATACTATCATTTCTGATTAATAAAAATGCTACTAATGTGCCTTAATTAACTACAATATGTGGTTCCTATAGCTCGAAGGTCTGACACTTCTGAGCAATTTATTGCCATTAAGGTCAAAGGCAATGCCTGCTATGAATTTAATTCATTAGAATGCTACAGTTAATGAGAAAAAGGTTATTCTACTGAATTCAAACTGGGTGAACATATTAGCTTTAGCAGCTGATAAACCTTTTCTAATCTTGCAACAAGTTTTTAACATGACATTCTCCGCAATGTATGCCTCCTTACTGCAGTTTCAACCAAATAAAAACACAGAGGAAAATCAGAAGTAAGTCAGAAACACAAACATGAGGTTCCCTCTCCTGCTAGAGGGACTTGAGAAGGCCTTCTTGAAAGTAGTAATATGTGTGGTTGGGCAGGAGGAGGAAGTAATACTGTCCTCCCATTATCTATATTATTATGCAGATGATATTTATGCAGATATTTTTAGGTGGGAAAATTAATAGTGTTATAGAGCACAAAAAAGTATATAAAATCGAAATCCAAGGACGACTGAACTGTGTATTCAGGTCAAACAGAAATAGCATGATTATTCAGGCCCCATTCCTGAAAGTGTTCTGTGCCAGGTTGGATGGATCTTTGAGCAACCTGGTCTAGTGGAAAGTGTCCCTGCCTGTGGCAATAGGGTTGGAACAGGATGATCTTTAAGTTCCTTTCCAATCCAAACCATTCTATGATTGTATGATATGACTCTATGATTATACCTGCATAATATATGTCATAGAATTTGATGCAGCAATTCCTGGATCAAACACACAAGGGTTTTGGGGAAGGGGGGGAGTTGGTGTTCAGTTTTATGGGGTCAACTAAGACTTCTGAATAACAGTCACTCCATGTCATGTGGCAACTCACCCTGCATCAGCAGAGGGTGAAAGAAAAACTAAAGAATCTCAGCTCTCTCTCACTCTTCCTGCCAGTATGGCAACAACTGCCACATTTTTCTTTTTGTTTTTGAAAAGCTTATTTTTAAATAAGACTACGTAGAACACATGAAAAATAAATCTGTCCTGTTTACCGTAGAAGAAACTGAGGCTCAAAGAAAAAAAGCAAATTATGCTACAAAGTGAATCTCTAACAGAAATAGGATTTGCAGGAGAGAAGACTATAGTAAAGTATTGATAAAGTATACAGAGCTACTTAACTTTTGCCAGCCTGATTATAGGTTTGATACTGTTTTGAATGCTAGACACATAGGAGGAACCTGGTCCGCAAGTCCCTGAAACTGCCACACCACTACAGCTCTAGTAGGATGTAGCCAATAAAAGTTTTCTTATTCCTAAATGAGAATTGGGCTTCTATATAGCTTTATAATGATGCCATAAACAGGTTCAATGTCTTCAGCTTATCTTGTGTGTGGAGCCAGTGTGGAGCCAATGTGAAGCATGAAGTGCTCAGCAGGCATACTTCTAACCAGTTATACAGCTTCAGGAGAGGTCTAATCTGTTCTGGACCAGTTGGGGTTTTATGATTCATGTATGCTTTCCAATACAGAATGAGACAATTGGATCAATAAAATGACCAGAGAATGAGGTACATGGTCCCTTTCACAATCACAGATAGAAAAATGCCTTTCTGGCATCAGAAAAAAATAATGTGTATCAAGAATCAAAGGAGTCCAAAAATCCTCTCAGGCTATGAACCAACTTGACTTTTGTGTGCAGAGACTGTCATACATACAAATACTATATGACCATCAAAACATTGTTTGCCTTCCTGTCTCTAGAACCTCTTTGGATGGATTTAGGCTTAGTCATTTTAGCCAAGCAATGAGACAATTGGATAACAAACAGCTGGGCTCTGCCATAATGGATGTTCACACAGACAGCCAACAGATCCAGGTGGTCAGATCTTGAACTGGGCAACAGAAACATGTTCCTAGTTCCTCAAACTTTCTGGATTCTGACCATAATCACTTAAGACCTAGACCGCTATTCAAATGGCTTCCTTATAGTTGCAGTACGTCTGCTTTTTGTAGAAGACTAGGAGAAACTGATTACCATATGTAGTTAGGTAAATGTACAAGTTTATGCAATTTTTAAATATATGGCATCTGCTGATCTTCATGCACAGTTCAGTCCTGACACCCATGAGACTACCTTTGAGGCCATAAGAAACCCAATAGCAGCAGAAGATAGACAAAATAGTACTATACCCTGTCTTCCTACCTAATTGATGGCAAAATTAGAGGTTAGACTTCTACTTCCCTCACGCTAATAACCATGCCTAAGTCTATATCTCCCTACTTGCAGTTTCAGTACTTAAAGGGGGCTTGTAAGAAAGATGGGAACAGAATTTTTACCATGGCCTGTTGCAATAAGACAATAGATAATGGTTTTAAACTAAAATAGTGTAGATTTAGAGTAGATATAAGGAAGAATTACTTTATTATGAGGGTGGTGAAACATTGGAACAGGTTGCCCAGAGACTTGGTAGATGCCCCAGCCCTGGAAACATTAGCTGCCAAGTTGGACAAGGTTCTGAGCAACTTACTCATTGCAGAGGTGTTGGAATAAACGGCATTTAAAGGCCTCTTCCATCTCAAACCACCCCATGATTCTATGATTCTGCTTCTCAGATGTCCCTACGTATGAGTGGAGCATGGGAAATAGACAAGCTTTCATATAAGTGCCTTTAGATGAGATATAGATTCAATTGGTGGTGCATTTCACGTTGGAAAACAGCTTTTTGACACTCCTACAGAGCAAATAGTCATATTTTAAAAACATATTTTGGTGTCCACAGTTGCAATATTTCCACCTCCATTCATCACTTCTAGTTCCAGTGGAAAATAAAGGTCTATTTCTGAAAGTCTTACTGGCATCTGAGTGCCTCAAGAAACCTGGCTTTTCTGGGCAACAATTACTATCCCTGTTTCCTCCACTACACATTTTGCAGCCTGCAATGCCAGTAGTTGACAAGGAACACAATCTCTGAAACAGATGGCTTGCTTATTGTACTGTTGCTTTCCTCCTAGTGAGGTTAATTTGTGCCAGTTGTATGTTTTAAGAGATCTTTTAAGATGTGCCTGTTTTCATGTTCAAGCTCCAAGAGTATTCTGAGAAAGTGAAAAGGCTAGGATAGAGTGTGAGCCAGGTTTCTTGCTAAGTCCAAGTACAAGGTGGCAAAACTGTTGCTTTGAGCTAGCCTACAGCTCAGTCTCATTGAGCGTGGAGAGAGCAATGTCCTAACTCATCAACTCACTTAATGCTAATCCCTCTTTTTTTCCCTTCTCACCTTTTCAGCAAGCATTTACAGGTTGTGCATATTATACTGAAGTACCTAAGAAAAGTAAACCAACCTTGCCACTTAATATGTCAAACAATTCAATAATGTGAAGGAAAATGGTTTGTGAAGGAAAGGGTTGTGATGAAATGTAAAAGATTTTAGAATTATGCTTAAATTTCTATGTTTTCTATAGCACTAGGACAGTTTTAGGAGGAGAGCTAAAATTTGTTGATGTTCCTTGAGTCATGTTCTTTCCTGTAACCATATCCATTTGCTTTCTCAGAGTTTCCAGAGATACTGTACCCTCATGTGGTGGATAACTGGGTTGCGACTGATCACTTTTGTGAGTATAAATTCATAAATGAGGAGCAGAAAGACAGGTGGTGATAAAGGATGTATACGAGTGAGGATGCTTATGCAGGCAGTTTGCTCAGATTACTTAACCTTGTAAGGCAGTATTCAGGTAGACAAAAGGTGGTAGGTAAGAGAAAATATGTTCGAGTGTTATAGCATACTCTCAAATCCTACTGAGAACTGCAATAAATTAAAAACAAACTCTCCAAAGACCTTCATCAGACACTGAGCAGCACTTTTTATATAATTGATAAACAATTGTAAGGCTGCTGTCACACCTCTAACATCATAATTCAAGTTGTGTGCCTAGACTACTGTTTAAATCACTGGTTCATGTCAAGAAAAAAAAAAGTCTTGATTCTCATAAGGCACTGAGTTTTCCTCCTTTGCTTCATTTCTATCCAGTGTTTTCCCTTAGCATTTTGAACACTGGCTAACAAACCAAACAAGTTTCTCACCTACAAGCTAGAAAAATATGTCTGGAAACCTCTGGGCATGTTCTCTGGATGGGCTGCTTAATTGTTGTTCACAGGTACCAAATACCCTAGGGAAACTCTTACTGCTGAAGAGGATTTAAAACTAACTTCCTGATGAAAATATTGACTGCTTCTTCCACAGAAGCATGCAAAGAAACATGACATTTTGGGACTAATATTTATTGCTCAACAGCAGTTGGCAAATTGCTCTCATCCTATTTGGCTGCTGCTTTGCCTTGAAAATCAATAGCAGATTGGAGATAATTCACTCTCTCTATTAGATGGAATAAAATATACATATATAACCATCATTAAAATCAGAGATTGAATAAAAACCTCATTTGAATGTGGGTGGTATTCTATAAGCTAAGTTTTAGCCCAAACACTACATATCTGCAGTGCTGCCACAATAGGTGGTGAAGTATATTCAGCCATCCAGCTGTGCAGCTGCTGCTGTAATCCTGAAAACTATTGAGGAGTTAATTGTATTAATTTATTAACGTTTCCAGATTACAGCACATCATAGGATAGTTACCACACACATGCATCAGGGGGCAGCACCAATTAAAAGACCACACCAAGAGCATGCCGTGACTGAGCTGTCACATATTCCAGGGAAATGCATTATGGAAAAGACATGGGATCCTCATGGTCTTTAAACAAATCTACACAAAGTTCAAAAATGCTGGTATTTGAATGTAGTAAAAAATGAGAGTTCGAGGCTGAGCAGCTGAGGTTCTTTCTTCTTTTTTTAAAAAAATATATCTGGTAAAGCCATTTCATTAAAAAGTTGTGATCTAATAAATAGCCCTAGAGTCTAATTTCCCATTAGAAATTACTAATTTTTAATAGTGGTTCAGAAGATTACTCTTTTGATCACGATGGAGTTTCTGAATACATAGTACTCCAGAATATGGTGACTGGAAAATAGGATGTTTCACAACTAATTTTTGTTCAATTAGCCAAATAGACTTTTCCTTCCACTCATAATGGATAAAAGAGTAGGGGAAATTTGCCAAAAGCAGGTGCATCCAAAGCTTTTGTGAAGTGAAATCAGTGTGATCTCCTATTCTAATCAGGAAGCTTGGAGTCAGGACTGAAGTTCTCCTCAATCTTCAACTACTTTGCTATTTGATTCCTATATACTTTGTGCCAGAATAGGCACAATATAGACAGAATAGTTTAAGACTGATGTTCACCCTCAATGCCACAATTGCCTTGTATATATTAATTAGAGGGGCAGGGTTACTTCTGATTCACCTTAATCTCATGCACTGTCAATTCAGTCAGTGGAATTAAAGCCAGCCCTTGTACTTTTTCTTTATAGAATAGATTTCCTGCAGAAACATCAGACTTACAGGGTCTGAGATCTAGATGACAGTAACTCATTCAGATTGTTAATGATCTCAGACCCGTTTATTTCACAGAACTTTGAAAAGCAGTTCCTCAGATCTTAGCAGAATGAAAATGGTGAATGGCCACTATGCTTACCAAGGATTAGGCTGGACAGCAAGTAAATGAGCCAGCATATTGGCAACTGTAACTTAATATGCAGACTTCAGTCTTCTGGTATGAAGATTTTTATCACTTGGAACAGCCTTGTTCTGAGTTCTGTTTGCATTTCAATATGAAGTGGACCTAGACTGAGTGTTTTTCAGTGACTTTGTATAATAGGTAATTTCCTTCCTCTTGGAGTCATTTTTTTTAATGGTTATGTATTAAATATTTCCTGAAATAAGTAAAAGAGATATGGAAATGGGGACTAGATAAAAGGCTTGAATAAAAGAGGCTGTCACTTTTTTTCCACATTCAATTGCCATAAAATCATACTGCATGTTAGGTTTGTCAGTTTTATTTAGGTTTGACCTACTATTAAAAAATATATGACTAAAACCTACATGGGGTAAAATAATATGTAAGTGTACCTTTAACAGAATTCATAAGTTTGACTAACCAAACAAAAATGCTTCAATAAGACATTACAGTGTAGTGGAGAAGTGCATAGCAGTCACCTATGCTATCAACTCTCCATTCTGGTCTCTCCAAAACTATATTCAAGTCAGTGAAAAAGTACCTTTGAAGCAACCTTTATCCTTTCACATGCTTTGATCAGTCCTGGAGTTGTAATACTGAGTCTTAACTCTGTCACCATTGATTGCACTAATTCAGCTGACAAATGAAGCAACCTCATAGATACTGAATCTGCCTTTTTAGACACTTATCTAATACTTTTACCTGCAGATCTACATTCTCCACAGTGCTACCTTTTAAAGCTCTCTTCTGAGTCTGAGCACAACTTCAAAGTACAGCTTATGCGCTTGAGCAGAGTCTTTGTGCATGTTCTGGTAAACACAATTAGAATGGATTTTCAAAATAAGTTTGACATTCTTTATTTTCAGCATAAGAAACATTAAAAAGTCCCTGTGGGATGTTTTATTGGCTGAAAAGAGACAATTCCAAACAATAACTGGAATCTAAATTAGAAATAACAGGCTTTCAAGTGCTTCTTATTTTTTAAGTGGAAGGAAAGGGAAAACATCTGGAATGGTCGAAACCAAGGAGAAAGGATGCCATCGAACTCAGTGAAGAGCCTCTAGATTAAGTATCTTTTTACTACATATGTTTCTCTAAAGGGTGTAGAATGGTATTGCAAGTGTCTGTCTTTTCTATCAGATAGTCAAATAACTTACTCAGAAGTGAGGTGAATCCAAAGAAATGCCTTCAAAAAGTATTAGATGCCATTATACTGCTTTTGATTAAAAAAAAAATAAAAATTTAAAACCAGAAGAAGGGCAGGGAAGGGGTAAAGAAAGGGAAATAAGAAGGGGAACAGGAAGCAGAAAGGGACTTTCTGGAACAACTCATCAGCTTCTGAAAGATCCAGACAGGTTCTGGAACTCTCCTATGAGTTTTATTCATTTGTTAGTGAAGCTTGGCTATGGATTGAGGCAAATGTTGCGTTTGCTCCGAAACTTTCGAAGTCCTTTTCACTAGCTCAACTCATCAAATTCTCCTGACAAAAGCATGCTTGTATTCTGGACTAGTAATATTTGAAGGCTTTAATCCAGCTTCTAAGCCTCTAGAAAACTTTTGGTTTTGCTCTAACGTTAATCTCTTACTGCTATTGCGGCAGTAAATCAAATAGCCCAGGCAGAATTAAGCAATACACTCAATAAGAGGTGCTAGTCACAGTTCTAAAAAGATTGTGGCTTATTATTGACATGATTCAAAACAGCATATTCACACTTAGCTTGTAAGCATTTTCAGATGTACACCATCTGTTCCTGTACACCTTGTCCACACTTGAGAAATTACTGTCATAATAATAGTTTTAACAATAATGGACTGCTAAATGGGTGTTCTGGTGTAAGCCCAGCCTGTCACTCAGAAACCACACAGCTGTTTGCTCACTCCCCCCCCCCCCCCACTTCCTGCCTCTGCTCTCAGAGGGATGGGGAGGCTAATTGGAAAAATGTAACTCCACTGCTTGAGACAAGAACAGTACACTAACTAAGGTATAACACAAACCACTACTGCTACTACCAGTAATAATAAGGACAAGGGAAATAACAAGGGCAAGAGAACACAAGCATGCATAACCTGCCAACTGATACCCAGCCCAACCAAGAAGTGATATAGCCCTTCCAGATAACTGCCCCCAGTTTATAAACTGGCTATAACATGCTGCAGTATGGAATACCACTTTGACTACTTTGGGTCAAGTGTCCTGTCTCTGCTTTGTCCCGGCTTCCCGTCCTCCCTGGCAGATCATGAGACTCAGAAAGGCCTTGGTCAGAGTAAACATTACTAAGCAGCAACTAAAAACATTGGTGCTATTAGTGCTGTTCCCAGGCTGAAAGTCAAAACCACAGCAGTTCACCAGCTACTAAGAAGGAGAAAAATGACTGCTACTGCTGAACCCAGGACAGTATGCACCCCTTATTCCATACCATTCAGGTCACGCTCAGATCCCACATTTTCAGTATACCATCACTCTTATATATATAAACATATATATACATCTACATGCACACAGAGAGATCATTCCTTAGTGCATGGACCAATCCCTATAAAGCTGCTGAGTTCATCGGTCCATGATGTCAGGCTCCATCTCTTGTAACAAGTCTTTCAGAGCCGGAGGGGCTGTGTGCATTGTTGGATCATTGCCTACCTGATGCTGATAGTTCCTTTACTGCAGAACTCGTCTAGTTTCATCAAAGTTCATTCTTTGTTAGGATGATGGTTGGAGAGGAAGTCAGGACCAGTCGCTGGTGACCTGAAGACATCTAGTTGGTGGGCTCTAAAAGCACTACATAGCAGGCAACAGCATACAGTTGAGTTCATTGGCTGTTTTCCCCTAAAATCAAATCCCCTTGAGGTACATATCGGACTTCCCCATCTTCCCACATTATCCACCAAGTATACCTGGGTCCCTGAGCAAAAGCAATCCCACAAGTGGGTTTACCTTTACCTGAAGCAGGAATAACCCAGACTGTCTTCCCCAGCAAATTCTTTATGTGCACCACAGAAACTTTATCCCCCTCTACAGTATGTAAAAGTTCTGACTGGGCTGGGCCAGCCCTGTTGTTTGATCCTCTGGTGTTGACCAACCAGGTGGTTTTTGGTAAATGTGTATCTCAATGTTTGAAAAGCCCACCACCCATTGCTTTCAGTATGGTTTTTAACAGCCCATTGTACGGTTCGATTTTCTCAGAGGCTGGTACATGGTAGGGAATGTGACATCCCCACTCTTTGGCCCAAGTGACTCTAAGGTTGTTCCGAAAATGAGTCCCATTGTCTGACTCAATTCTCTCTGGGGTGCCATGTCGCCACAAAATCTGGTTCTCTAGGCCCAGGATAGTGTTCCAAGCAGTGGCGTGGGGCACAGCATATGTTTCCAGCTATCCTGTGGTTGCTTCCACCATGGTAAGCACATGACGCTTGCCCTGGCAGGTTGATGGGAGTGTGATATAGTCAATCTGCCAGGCCTCCCCATATTTGTACTTCAGCCATCATCCTCCATGTCAAAGAGGCTTTAACTGTTTGGCTTGTTTTATTGCAGCATGTTTCACAATCGTGCATAACCTGGGCAATAGTGTCCATTGTTAAGTCCACCCCTTGATCATGAGCCCATCTGTATGATACATCTCTGCCCTGATGGCCTGAAGTGTCATGGGCCCACTGGGCCAAAAATAATTCACCTTTATGTTGCCAGTCTAAATCCATCTGAGACATTTCAGTCTTAGCAGCTTTATTCACTTGTTGGTTGTTCTAGTATTTCTCAGTGGCCTGACTCTTGGGTACATGGGCATCTACATGGTGTACCTTCACCACCAGGTTCTGCATCCAGGCAGCAATACCTTGCCACAGTGCAGCAGCCCAGATGGGTTTACCTCTGTGTTGCCAGTTACCCTTCTTCCACTGCTGTAACCACCCCCACAGGGCATTTGCCGCCATCCATGAGTCAGTATATAGCACTGGCAGCTTTTCTCATTCACCAGTGTCCAGGGCCAGCTGGATGGCTTTCACCTCGGCAAACTGGCTTGATTCACCCTCTCCTTCAGCAGCTTCTGCAGCTTGTCACTGGGGACTCTATACAGCTCCCTTCTGTTTCTGATGCTTTCCCACAACACAACAGGACCCATCAGTAAACAAAGCATACTGCTTTTCACTTTCTGACAGTTTATTATATGGTGGGGCCTTTTCAGCATGCACCACCTCCTTCTCTGGTGACATTCCAAAATCTTTGCCCTCTGGCCAGTCCATGATGACTTCTAGAATTTCTGTATGACTGGGATTTCCTATTAGAGCTCGTTGTGGAATTAGTGCAGTCCACTTACTCCATGGAGCATCAGTTGCATGATGCTTAGAGGAGACTCTGCCTTTGAACATCCATCCCAGCACAGGCAACTGGAGTGCCAGGAGGAGCTGTGCTTCAGTGTCGATCACTTCCGAGCTCAAACCCCTTCACAGGCTACTTGTATCTCTTCTTCATTTGGGGTATAGTTTGCCTCTGTATTCCTGACTCCAAAAGCTATGGGGTCAACCTCAAGTCTCCCCTGGAGCTTTCTGCCAGAGGCTCCAGGTAGGACCATTCTCCCTGACTGTAGTGTACAGTACATTTTTTACATCTCTGCCAGTCTGGAGTGGTCCAAGGACTACTGCATGAGCTGTCTCTCATTTAATTTTTTCAAAGGGTTGTTGTTGGTCAGAGACCCATTTGAAATCATATTTCTTCCAGGTCCAGCCCAGATAGAGGGGGCTTACAATCAAACTGTGATTTGAGATGTGCATTCTCCAGAACCCCACAGCACCCAAGAAAGCTTGTGTTTCTTTCTTATCAGTTGGTGGGGACACTGCTGTTTTCTTGTTGATCACATCTGTGGGGATCTGACAATGTCCATCTTGCCATTTTATTCCCAAAAATTGAATCTTCTGTGGAGGTCCCTTGACCTTACTCTATTTTATGTCAAAACTGACTTTCAGCAGAATTTGGATTATTTTCCTCCCTTTCTCAAAAGCTTCTTCTGGTTTATTACCACACACAATAATGTCGTCAATGTGTTGCAGGTGTTCTGGAGCTTGCCCCTGTTCCAGTGCAGTCTGGATCAGTCCATGGCAGATGGTAGGGCTGTGTTTCCACCCTTGGGGCAGTCGGTTCCAAGTGTACTGGATGCCCCCTCTCCAAGTAAAAGCGTATGGTGGCCTGCACTCCACTGCCAGAGGAATTGAGAAAAATGCATTGGCAATATCAATTGTGGTATCCCATTTGGCTGCTTCTTACTCCAGTTCATACTGAAGTTCTAGCATGTCCAGTACAGCAGCACTCAGTGGTGGTTTGACCACGTTCAGGCTGTGATATTCTACTGTTAAGTCTCCACTCTCTGTTAAACTTTCACACTGGCCATATGGGGCTATTAAAGGGTGAGCAGATCCTGCTGATCATTCCTTGACTCTCCTGTCTACAGATCAGCTTACGGAAGGGAATCAGGGAGACTCAGTTGGTGTGATATTGCAGCCGGTGCTTTGTTGTGGTTGCAATTGACACTTGTTGTTCTTCAACCTTCAGCAACCCCACAATAGAAGGATCCTCTGAGAGACCAGGCAAGGTGGACAGCTGCTTAATTTTATCTGTCTCCAAAGCAGCAACACTAAAAGCCCCTCGGTACCCTTTTGGGTCTTTGAAGTACCCTTTCTTGGGGTAGTCTATGCCAAGGATGCATGGTACCTCTGGACCAGTCACAATGGGGTACTTTTGCCATTTCCTTCCATTCAGTCTGATTTCAGCCTCCAGTACAGTCAACTCTTGGGATCCTCCTATCACTCCAGGAATATAAATGGCTTCCACCCCTTGACAGCTTGATGGCATGAGGGTACACTGTGCACTGGTATCTACTAAAGCCTTATGCTTCTGTGGAAATGATGTGCCAGGCCATCTGATCCACACAGTCCAGTAAATCTTATTGTCCCTTACCTCCACCTGGCTGGAGGCATGGACCCTCTAATAGTCATCCCATCTGTCACTTATACCTTTGTCACAGGAGCTGTAGTAAAATTAGCTCTTCCACTCCATCTGAGAATCTGCTCACCAGAGACCGAAGCTGCATCTCTCATGGGATGATCATCCTTGACCTTTGTTCTCCTCTTCAATTCACACACCCGTTGTTCCAGAGCTGAGGTAGTTTTTCCATCCCACTTCCTCATGTCTTCTCTGTGATCCCACAGGTAAAACCATAGGGTGGCCCGTGGCGTATATCTTCCTATATATCTTCTCTCCCAAACAGTAGAATGCCTTTTGTTAATAGCTGAGGCATGTGTTGGTACACATGAGGAGCTGGATAGATCAGATAGATCATCTCTCAGTTGTTTGAACTCCTGGGACAGTTTTTCCACAGCTGATATGATGGAAGGGGTGAGATTGTTTTCGAACTCTTGGAGTATATGAAAATTTCACCTACTCTTAGTGGTACTATGTCATTCCAAGTTACTGTTGCCAATGAATGGGCATATGATGACAGTGCATTCTGTGGAAGTTTCCACCACATGGGTAGTGTATATTCGACTTCATCTGGATTTATGGGTACATCCCTGTTATTTGGCTTGATGTGATAGATCATCTCTACAATGGCTGATTCCCTCAGAGACTGGCTGCCTTTCTCTAGAGTAGTCCACTTGGCCAAAAGACTTATAACATCATCCTTGTATGTAAACCTTTCTTTCACAGCTGCCAAGAGCAGCTTCCAAAGGCTGAGGGACAATTTCCATCTTGCAATTGCTTTGTCAATTCCCCCTTCCCTAGTAAGTGATCCCAGCTGCTTGGCTTCCCTACTTTCTACTTCATGACCATTCAGCCCCATTGTCCTGGAACTGGAGCAACCAGGTGATGATGTGCTCCCCTGGAGGACAGTAAAATCTTTTCACATATTCTGTAGCTCAGCTGAGGTCTGGGGATGAGACAACATCACTTCTTCCTCTTCTTCCTCTGGTTCACATACTAGTAACTGCTGGTCAGATGCTGTCCTGGGTGGTGAGTGCAATGTTTCTTCATTTTGCTTTGTCTTTCCTGCCTCTTTTTTGCTTTCCCCCTTGCGTACAGAGGCAAGTGATATTGGCACAAATTGGTTTTCTGGTGTAGTTGCTGTACTAGGGGTTGGATTAGCTGTGCTGTCTATTATGGTTGAAGTTTGGGTAGCTACTGTACTTGTTGCTGGGGATGGTGTAGCTGCTGTGCTTGGAGCTGGAGTAGCTGTGCTGTCTGTTGCTTTGCCATCAGATCCAGGGACATTTTTTTCCCTTTGAAGGTGCTGGATAATGTTGAACAGGGCTCTGTAAGCATAGGTCAAGCCCCAGCACATTGCCATGATTTGTCCCTCTCTGGCATAACCAGGATGACAACATACCTCATTTAAATGCTTTACTAATTTTTCTGGATTTTACACATTTTCAGTGGTGAAATTCCAAAGCACTGGAGGGGCCCACTAGCTTAGATACTTGCCCATACTATCCCACACAACCTGCCACTCATGACTGTCCAGACTCAGGGAAAATCTCCTGGTCCTCTTATACCATCATCTAACCCTAGACAAGACCCAAACCTGACTCTGCTTAACTCTTGAGATCAGACGAAATGGTCATGGGTGAAACACACTCTATAGTAGCACTACACCAGATACTAAGAAGGAGAAAAATGACTGCTACTGCTGAACCCAGGACAATGGGCTGAGCTGGACCTTTCAATTATGTCAGTCAAAGCGATAAAGCCACAAAAAAAAGCTATCTTTCAGCTGTCTTCATACCTCAAAGGTTTTGGGTTGCTGCTCACAGTTGTTCTCAGGAATACTCCTGCCTGTCATCGTGTTTGTTCCACTTGTTTTAGATCTCTGACAAGTGGCCTTGTCTTAGACAGAAGTCTAGGAGTGTTGTAAAAATTCACCCAAGCAAGTAAAGTTATTTTTATTTTCCAAACCTCTGTCTCTTTCTCAATTCTAGATCATGATGCTTCAGAGTGGCAAAGAAATTGCAGGTTTCTGTTGAGCATGGAGAAAGCCCCATACTATACACTCAAATTCAGTTTCATTAAGTCTTATAACATCATGAAAGAGTCACCATTTGTTGCTATAGGGGTCTTCTAGAAACACTTCTCTTCCACATCAGATCGCAACAGGTTTAGAATTAAAATTTTGATTAGACTGACATTTCTTAGGCAACTGTATTTTGTCAGCCTTTGAGTGCAAACAAAAATCCCAACCTGACAAACAAATAAAAAAAAGAAATTTACATTTAGATGAAAATATTATTTTTCTTTGTTTTGTTATTTTTTTTGTTTGTTTGTTTGTTTTATTTTGAAGAGAGTATTTTGAAGAAGAAGCAAACCATGATAACTTCCTATTTTTGAGATAACACCTGCTTGGAACTGTGTCAGCTTTAATCAAATGAGGGGTTGGCCTCTTATTTAAATACATTATCCCATCCCAAGCACAATATGTTCTTTTTTTTTTTTCAGTTTTATCCTTTGCCTGTAGCATGCAGCAATAGAAACAAATCAAATCAGCTCACTTTGTGCCAAAGAATGAATTGCTTGCAGTAATACACCCACACTTCCACACTTCAAAAAAAGCAAATTGTTGACTCCATGACTCCTAAAGTTCTAAAACATTTATTTTGTTCACTGAGAAGAAGTCAGCCCTATAGAGGTACGCAAACTATATTGTCAAAGAAAAAATACACTTAGTTGCGAAATGGTGCAGTTATTATAATAAGTTATATAGTAAGTTATAAGTTATATAAGTTATATAATAACTTATTATAATAAGTTATTATAATAAATGAAATTATTAAGTAGACTGATGGTTAAACACTTCAAAGCTGGTTGCTCCAGGAGGTATGGCTTCTGTGCAGATATTGAGAGTCAGGGTAGAATGGACTGGAAAATCCTACCCACTTTGCAATCACATCTTCACTTGCAGTGTAGACATAAGACTGAGTTTCATACCATGTCTGACAAGACTCTTAGGGTTTACAACCTGAACAGCACAAAGGTGTTAGCTACAACAGAAAAGAGCTGATAAAGATTGGGAATTTCTGATAGAGAACATGAGTGATGGTCTGAGCTGGGGCAGTTAGTAAAAGTATGAAGGAGTTCAAATTCTGTTATCTTTCACCCACAGACTACTCTAGCTGATCTCTAAATCAGAAATTATTTTCCCTGAATAATGATTTTTCTTCTTTGACTAGCTCAGGAGTAGGGGAAATGTAAACTATAACACAATCACCACAATTTCCCTTCACCCAGCAGCACCAAATAGTAAGTTAAGTTCAGGCTGTGTTCAGACTGTGTATGGTAATTTTCAGCAATCAGTATATGTGACACTGATACTTAGATAAAAGGGAGCAAAGTGCCAAAGGAGTTTTTGGGTAAGTCTGAGACTAATCAACAGAGGCTGCATGTGAAACAACAGCTTTATCAGTTTCACTGGGTGCTTCTGCACAAGCTTCAGTCCTATGATACGTTCTGCCTTTTCCAAACAGCTAATTCAGGAGGCAAAGGATTATTGCAGTAGATGGCTAAAAAACATTGTGATATTTTTTTACTTAATAAAATAAGAGGATACTAAAAGTGTTCATAGCACAAAAATTATTCTTTATAGCAACTACTTAATTCTTCAGCTTATTTCAATTTCCACCACTTATCCTAAAAATAAACCCTGTTTTTTGTCTGAAAACGGTATTATTGTCATTGCTTATTCTCTTTCCACTCTGCTCTAACCTCCGCTCTAACTTTAACTCAGGTCAAATATAATACTTAGTGTTTAGAAGGTGTTTGCTATTTGATGTCCCAGTCTCTTTGCAAACATTAACAAACTCAGTCCATGCTACTCCCAAAAGTCAGGTACAATTTGAGGAGTTAAGCAAGTAACTGACACAGCATGGAAGAGAAAACTGCTGTCCTTAATTCCAGGAACCATATCTTAAATCAGAGATAGAAGTTTGGTGGTGGGAAAGTGGGGTAGGATGCTGGGTTTTTTTTTGTCTGGCTTTGGTTTAGTTTTGGATGTTGTTGATTTGTTCTGATGTGGGGGGTTTGTGTGTTTGGGGTTTTTTTTAAGGGTGAGAGAGAGATTGTGATATTATACTATAGAGGAACAAAACTGAGGTAAATCACCTTTCATGCTGTTCTTGGAACTGAAGTGAAACTGCACACCAGTGCTAACTAGAAACAGTTCAATAGTATTTCACTGGTAAAATGCTGTCTTATCTGTTCTAGAATGTTTTGATTCAATTTTTTTTATAGACAGAATTTTGAAGTGATTTGATGTCAAAATGCAAAATGTGGTACTCGATTTTGATTTTCTCATTTGGTTCTCTTCTGATCTTTTTTTTTGACAAAAGTATGTGTTTAAAATAGATGTTACCTCAGAAGCATAAGCTAATAAGAATTAGTAATAAAATTGACCCTTCAGAATTATCTTGGTTTGGATTATTTTTTCCAAATTTTATCACTTCAAAATCCATAATTTATGCTAATCAGGGAGACATCATTACAGAATCAGGATTTGCTTTGAAATATATGTTCTATTTTTTTGAAGACCATGTTCTCATTTGATTTTGAGAGTCTTTCAGTCAGGTCTAATAACAAGCATGTATGTGCTTTGCCTATCATGATTCTAAACGTGTTGTTTCCAAATGTATATGTATTGCCTCTATTCCAGACAGAGTCTCTCCTCTACTGTCTGAATAGCCTTTATGACATCCCCAACACAAAAGGAGTAGAGACAGGACAGGAGGAGGTTGAAGACCAAATGGAAAGAATACATCTTCTGTCTTCCAAGTTAATGAAATAGCTGACTTGTCTTCTACAGACCAAGGAAGGATATTCCAATAGTATGTACCAGATGATATGTGATTCTGTACAAAGAACCATTACAGAATGTAATGCACATACAAGTACCATGTTTCCATCAGCATACACTAAAACTCTGTAAGCTGATATCAGAAAAGAATTCTATTAATATTAATTCTGTTTAACAAATATTTGTACAGTTGTTACCTGACAGTATTTGATTTTATAGAGGTTTGTCAAATGCACATGATTTTAACCAAGCTGAAGTATATGCAAAGAACCAAGCTAGTACAGGTCTAACCCTAGGTTACAGGTGTTTAAAAAAAACATTGAAAGGGGTCCTATTTAGAAAAAGTGTTAGGTCTCCACTCCTTTTCCTACCTTAGTGGAAGTCATGTTGTTCCATTCTCTAACAATTCCTACAAAACTGCAAACTTGAGTACTGTGTCAAAATAAAAGTTATTAAAAAGGAGGAGAGATCAGTTCAATTTCATAATTCAATTTCATATCAGAATGTAATGGGTTGGTTGGTACAAAAATAATATAGCACATTTGCTTATTCAAAAATCAGTAAATGAACATCAGGGAACACTTATTTAAAAAAGAGAATGGCTTGAGAATGTGCCTTATAAATATGGAAATGAAAGGCTTGTCAGCCAGCTGAGACATTCCTGGAAGCAAGTGGGTCAGACAGCACCAAAACATATGGGATCAGTCTTAAGCATGAGGTATTTATAATCAAGTAAGAGATGAGCTTCACAGTACTTCCCAAGGATCACAGGGAGCTGACAGGAGCTGACAGGAGCTGACACACTGATTCTTAACAGTTGGATAATACACAGAATACATCAGGTACTAGTATCTGTGGGAAGATTGAATGCAAACCTAAATGGTGTGATTTTTTTTCCCATAGTGCTGAATACTCACAGATGTCCTGAGAGTCAATGATGTTGAAAAACTTGGATCAAAAAATGAAGGCACCTGGTTTTACAGGCAGGGAAGTGGATGCCAGTTCTCTAAAAAATTCTCTGCTACTTCTGCTGACATATTTGGAACAGAAAAAAAATACATAGGGGGTACTCCCTTGCAGGTATTTTAAAAAGATTTGCACATGAGGATATGTCAGAGAATTTCTGACCTTCTTTTTTTTTTTTGAGTACTAAACCTTCCTATGGTTTATTTTCTTTTACAACAACAGCTTTAAAATCAGAACAGCTCCTTCTCATTTAGATTCTTATCCTGCATGGAATTATGCCAAAGCTTATTTTTAAAGGTCACAGTTTATCAGATTAGCATCATGTGGACAGTCAGGCATGAGGTATCTATAGAGGAAGCATCACTCAGGAAAGGTGAAGGTTTCCTTTTTAATCCTGATCCTGACAGATAAATCATATAAATATTTATATAGATCATATAAATCTCAGCTGGAGACCAGCTAATGCTCAGGTAAGTAGGAGCAGAAGTCATGAAAGGGCACACACTTGACAGAATTTTAGCGCTGAAACACTGTTTTTCCCAAATAAAGTAAAGCCTAAAAAAGTGAGGAGATACAGGAGGAGAATAAACAATATTTACTTGCAGCTAGAAGACCACAAACAGGGAATTTGTTTTCATGCAGCAAAAAGGAGTAGAAGAAATTCTAAACAATAAATAAGAAAACAAATGTGACTATTTCCTTTCTGTGTTCTCCCATGGCACAGAAATATGCATATCCACTGAGCTTATCACTGTGCAGGATGATTGGTAGCTTGTATGCCGATTTGGAATTTGAGAGCTCATGCTATCTGTATATATCGGTGCAAATGGTCAATGCTGCTCATGATGTCCTTTAATACCTGGCAGGTTTTGTTTGGATGTAGATGTAATAATATGAATATATGGAGGTCTCTTTTATGTGTCCTTACTTTGAGAGCAATAAAGCATGGAACAGTAACACACATCACTCACAAGTACGCCTAAGGTCTTTGCAAGCATATCACTAACACAGCCTGGAAGGAATGGTGCTTCCCTTCACAGAATATATTACTATTGATGGAGATAAACTTGTGGTTTGCTTTTGTCTCTCATGCTCTTCTGTGCTCCCAAAACTCCCTTCCTTGGCCTGTTGACACTGTAAATAATGTTCCCATATAATTAACAGGGAAATATTACCTAAAGATGAGAAAAATCATTCTCATTCAAGACAACTTTTTAAGACTTTGCTTCTTTCTCTATGAAATCTCAGTATCGGCTTTCTCAGAGTCAATGTTAGTCTGAAGCACGGTATGAATGCTTCGAGAGATACCCAGGTAATTTTAGTCTCCAAGAGAAAAATTCCTCGGAATCTACATAGTGTGAATAAAAAGTCAGGGTAAGAGGGGTAGCCCCATTAGAAGAGTTTGATTTTAATAAGAGCATGACAAAGTTAAATTAAAGCTTAGTTCCTATGAGCAAAGAGAAGGAGAGCACTTTTGGGTTTTTCCGTTTGCTTTGCTCCAGCTGTTGTTCCCATCTCCAAGCCAAATACATGAGCCAAAATGGCAACTTTTTACAGAAAGAGGATCATCTGTTAAATGGTTAAGTTGGTTTTGTTTTGCCATATGAAGACAGGGAGTATAGGTTCAAAGTTTTCAGCAGGAATTTAGCCAAGATTTCTTATTCTTTTTTAGCCTCTCTTTTCATTTTCCTGCCTATAAATTATACAGTGAAATCCCTCTCCCTCAGAGAACTTCTCATGTCTGGAGTTAGTAATTCAAAGTTTCTCCTTTGTCTGGACCAACTTTAACCTTTCTAAGCATCTTTTGAGTTCTGTGCTTTCATTAATAAGGAGATTATGCATAAAAAACCCATCTGCTTGCATTCTAGAAAATAGGCATTTGTGCATGCAAATTAATTAATAATTGGCCAGAACCTTGAAGCAGCTAAGGTCCAAAATTCAATGGGTACATAAAAAAAACCCTTTCAGCATTTCACCTATTGCTAACACTTTCCAGGCCACCTACCTTCCAAAGATTCAGACCAGGAGCCTCAAAGCACAGGGTTTATCTCTTGTCTAAAGCCAAGACTACTCAGACTACTGAATTTGCTCTTAGGCCCAAACTCTCCCTTGCATCCTTACAGAGATGTCTATTAATTCTCAAACTTGTCTTGTTTCTGAAATAAGTCCTTATGAGAACTAGTTCACACTAAATCTTATTGCTGTGGATAGTGAGAACACAGCACATGACTCTCTCTAACCACCAGGTCAGGTGCCTACCTACATTATGCGTCTTTAACTAAATCATACTAAGGACAGGCTGGCATTGCTTGGAAGTTTCAATTTACTCTATATTTAAGATCTGGTTCTTCAAAGTATGGAGAATTTATTGAAAAAGTTTAATGTGCTCACTTTGAAGAATGGGAATTGGTATATTTACTCTCATCATGCGTGCACTTGTCCCCATGAACTGATTTGGTGCTAAAAGAAATTCCCAACATCAGTGGATTTGCTGCTGTTTCACTTCAAAATATATGAGGTAAGTCAGGACCAGTAAGTATGGCCTGTCCTGTTTCTTCTCTCCTAAAGACTATTCCTCTTCATCTATGCTTTGTCTGACCAAGACAGTTTCATCACAATTTGGAATTGTCAGTCAGCACCTCACTTTCCCATGTTTGCCTTTCCTGCTTATTCACCTCATTCTCACTCAGCCAAATCTGAGGAGTTTCAAGTGCTAAAAAACTAGCCTACTGCCTCCAGCGTTTGCTGGAAGAAGCATTTCCATTGGGCTGTACTTTCAAATACAATCAAATTGAGTCTTGAGTGGGAGCATTCCAGAAGTTAATAACAGGCAAGAAAAGAGCCAAGAATTCCACTAAATTGTCTTCTTTATCTCCAATATCAGTCAACAAAGAGGAGAATAAATTTAAGACTAAGTTGGAAGAATCTAGAAGGATAAGATAATTCCGAAAGGATGGCAATTTCATGTACATCCAGCTGAAAACTACCTGGCTAGCAGATTTTTTTGCAATACACTGCAGATAAACAAATAATTTCTCTTTAAATATCTCCTTCAATTTCAGCCTCTTAAAGTATCTGTGTTGTTATACTTAATGACAATATTAAGTAAGAAATAGGAGATACATTCAATTCCCTGAAACTACACTGGTACACATTAGCTTTTTGGGACAGGAATAACTAGCCAGCATGGATGAAATATCAAAAAGACAGTTTGTGCACTAAGTTCTTAAAATATCTGGAACTCTGGAGAAAGCCACAGAAAGCAGAAACCATGTTTTGCAGTGCTGAAATTGAAAAAAAAACCCAAACCCTAACAACCAACAAAAAAAACCAGACAAGCTAGGAGCAAACTGGGCAGTATCCCAAGAGTGCTTAAAAAATCGTGGCAAAGACAAAGTGCTGGAAAACAAGGGTATAAGTAAGGAAAACAATTCACATGACCTTCTCTTTGAGATTTTAGATAAACCTCCTAGTTTCCCACTAGGTTTGTTTCCCCTTTTATAAGACAGACACAGAAATCAATGAGACAGGGATTCTGGAAAGCTTCATCTCTGAGAATTAAAGAAGAGAGTGTGAATAATAAGACATCAAAAACTGACTCAACTTTCAACCACATCTCCACCTCACCTCCGAAATTGAAAAGAACTGAATTTTGAGTTAATTTTGTGTCATTCAGGACATTGCTGAAAACAGGGACCATTATGGAAAAAGAAGGGAGGTTCTGCGTACTTGTTAGAATACTTGGGGTTTAGAGGGCAAATGGAAGTTTGAGGCTGTAAGCAAAATTCAAAAGATATTATATTGTCAGGAACTCATTGGCCTCTGCATAAATATTTACAATATATTACTAACCCTATCCCCTTCTGATTTTACATCAATAGTCAAACTTTTCAATGACAAAGTAATCACCTACCTTAAAGTACTGCAGACTGTCTCAAGCAGTTATAAAAAGATCCCTCCCTCAGATTCTCAGGTCATACAACATCATCGGAACCAGTAGTCATGCCAACATTGGGTTTGGTTGATACTCTCTGTCTCAAAGAACACACAGATTCATTCCCATGATACAGTGAAGGACTGATTAAGGAGGTCAGGACAAAGAAAGTCAGATGAGAGTATAAATAATTGATTATAATTAAATTGATTAAATTAAATTATAAAAAATAAATTACATTGATTATAATTAAACAAACCATTTGCCTCTATTTTCTGTGACAATATGAATGATTTATTAAGCCTAACCATTATGACTATTCATTAGAGACTGTAGTGATAGGACAAGGAGTAACAGGTTGAAACTTAAACAGCAGAGGTTTAGACTGGATATAAGGAAGAAATTCTTTACTGTTAGGGTGGTGAGGTACTGGAATGGGTTGCCCAGGGAGGCAGTGAATGCTCCATCCCTGGCAGTGTTCAAGACCAGGTTGGATGAAGCCTTGGGTGCTATGGTTTAGTGTGAGGTGTCCCTGTCCATGGCAGGGGGGTTGGAACTTGATGATCTTGAGGTCCTTTCCAATCCTAACTATTCTATGATTCTATGACAATGGAGAGAATTTTGCTCTATATGCATATAAAATGCTATATAGCTAATAACACTTTTTGAAAATTGGTAATCCAAAATCAAAGAGATAACACCTGGTGGCATAGCTTGCCATTCTGTATTACCTGTTCTTATTTCGACAGCTTTCTTGTTAGAGGAACTGTAAGCATGCTTTTCCCCATATCACCAGATTTGGATGATCTTCTGTCATAGTTCCAAACTAGTAGAGCTTCAGAGTCAAATGGTGCTGCAATCCCACAACCCATTTTTTGCAAGATTGACCTATAATGCATAATTTACTTAAAGGAAAAGAAGACAGTTTTATTGCTATAGAAAACTCAATTTACAATAAGGAAGCAGGTCTACTTTGTTCCATGGATTTCTTCCCTAAATGCAGCTGAAGCAGTTATTGACATCACCCGCAGTTTTGAAGTTCTTCAAGTAAACAATATTGAAAAGTAATAAAAGAGGCAAATAGTGTGTGTGATGAGGGAATAGTGCTATCAACCTGAAAGTATTCAAATTCCAGAGATGGAGTGGTTAAAACACTGACCAAGAAAACACAGCAGGGCAAAAGGGCTCAGAGCCAGTTATAAAGATTCAGAGTATGGTATTTCTTGGTTTTGTGCTTCCCACCCTTTATTTGTCATCTCTTTTAGGATAAGCATTGCGTTTTCACTATCTGGTCATATCAGAAAGCATCAAGCATGGTGGTGTTCCTATTTTACATGTGGCCTCTTAACACCAATATAAGGAGTAAGAAGCTTCAAGTTTTCTTGTAGGTTCTGCATCCAAATCAGAAACGTATTATGAAAAGTTATAAGAAAAGCCTGCCCTGACATTGCTTACAGTGTATATTTCCTGAAGAAACAAATGATGATGTCAGCTGAGTATCTGTCACTGGCATTGGTGGTGCACTAAATTCATAACTTACAATTTATTGTTTCAAGACAGTGTTGTCGTGGTTTAAACCAAGTCCCCCAACTCCCGGAGAGTTAGGAAGGAGAATCCAAAGAATGTAGTCCCCACGGGTTGAGATAAGAACGGTTTAATTGCTAAGACACAACACAAATCACTACTGCCATTACTATTACAAATAATAGTGATAAAGCCAATAACAAGCGAAAAGAATACAACACCCCACCAGCCACCGACCCATAACTCACTCCACCCTGCCCGGCCGAGCACCGCGTGCTCCCTCCTCCGTTTTCCTCCAGAGCTCCACCCCTCCAGCTCCCTCTCCCAGTTGCATCCTGGGCATCACGTGCTATGGTATGGAATACCTCATTGGCTAGCCTGGGTCAGGTGTCCTGTCTCTGCCTCCTCCCGGCCTCCCCTCCTCCCTGGCAGAGCACGTGCTCAGAAAAGGCCCTGAACAAAAACACCCTCAAAACATGCTCGCTATCAAGCAAGTGCTCCCAGCCCAGAAGACAAAACACAGCACTGCACCAGCCACAAAAAGGAGATAAAAATGACTGCTACTGCTCAACCCATGATAAGTGTGAATAATGAGATGGGGATTTTTGACATAAATAGAAGCCTAGTAATTATTTTTATCCTCAGAAAATATAATAATCATGTATTTCAAAGATGAAGTTAAATGATTTACCATCCATTGATGACAGTGTAATTGATCCATGTAATGAAAGGTGTAGTGGTGGTAAGACTTCAAACAATGATGAAAGAAGGAAGAGCCCAAGCAGCAAACATGAAACCAGCAGAAGAAACACAAGGTCAAACTTTGTGCAGATGACTGTGCTGAGGCTTGTAACTCAACCCATAAATTTAAACGATGGTGTGTACCAATCACTTTGATTTTATACTGCTTTTGAAATGAAACATCTAAGAATAATAAAGGTATAAACTCCATTCACAGTGTGTCACTGAAGCATTTAATCAATGTTTTACTAATATTCCACCCCTACCTGAACTCAGTTTGACTTTTCACAGTAAAATCAATGGAACTCTTCCAACCTTTAATACTGATTCTCTTCCTGAAGCACAAGTGTTCCCAAGCCCCAGAGACAAAAAATTCCAGAGCCATCAGTGTGGAATGCCACTGATTCAAAGTAATCTACTTTCAAATAATTAACTCTGGGCAAATGAAAATAACAGAAATTACAAGCTTTTTTTTCAGCTTCCTTCCTCCCTTTCACTCAGGATATTGAGTAGCTAGATCACTTTCCAGGTACTGTCTCTTGTATTTGATTAACCTGTTACCAAATCTTTTAATCCTTTGGATGTGAATGTCCTTACCAAAGTTATTACAACATGCTTATCACAGACTGGTTTTCCTGTTACGCTAGAACTTGCATTTCAGAATAAATATCAGCCAAGCGAATGAGTTACTAAAATTGACTAAATAGAATTTATTTTCAATACTAAATAGAATTGAAATGAGTAGATTACTTTCCTTTATTATGAATTCTTAACTGAGACCTTCCTGACTGAGATTCAAGTGATTGAAAAATGCTTTCACTTTGAAAATTGCCATATGAAGGCAAATCCTAGAAAATCCTTCAAGGCAAAGTTTATAATCTCAGACTGATTACATTTTATCAAAAAGTCCTTTATTTGGAATGTCCTCTGATCATGCAGATTGGAAGATTTGCAGGGGTATCCTTGCTATCTTCATGCCCACACAAAGTTTGGTTTTGTTTTTTGTCGGTTTCTTTTCCCAAAAGGAAGGTGTGAAGAAACTTAGGAGCCAGGAAGTATCGCTACATCCCACAGTTTAGACGTAAGCTGTCTAAGCCATTTTGATATGTAACAGCAACCCCTGAAGTGAGTCACCAGCTAGTTTGAAACAAAACTCTGACCAAGATTATGATATTTGGAATAGGAAATAAAGGTCAGTGTTACTCCTGTTCATCACATTTACAGTACAGTGTATATACCTCATAGAGACACTGAAGTCATCAGTGAGATTCAAAACCTAGCATGAAAGGCATAAATCATCACCCTTTGAGCTGAAGGAGCAACTCTATTGGATGCACTAATAAGATAACTTTTATAACTCACTAGGCCAGCCTTTGAAAAAAAAAAAACAAAATTGCATTCACTGAGTCAGAGAAACAAAAAAAAAACTCAACTGAGGCATTTGCACTAGGCACTACAGACTAACAAGGCTTGCCCTAAAGATTTGGTTTTAATGCAGAATTAACCATACCCACTCTATTAGACAGAACCTGGATCTTTACAATTCCTTTAGCGTGTAAGTCCTTCAGGAAATACTTGCTCTCACTGATCATAGAAGCACCCACAGGAACTATACAGTCTGCCTTTCACAAGGTGGAATACATAAGGTTTTCAGAATTTATATAAAAAATGAGTGTAGGTGCTCTGCTCCTAGAGCATCCTTCAGCATTTTTCTCATCCCAGGGCTAAATCTCTTCTTAATCAAAGATCACTTCTTGTTTTTTTCCCAGAATTAATAGACTGTGCCCACTAAACCCCTTTGCCAGAACACAGAGTTCCTGTGGAACATATGGAGCCCATTTGCAGCAATGCCAGTGCAGCCATGATAAATAGGGAAGTCTTGACCAACACAGATGGGCTTTTAAAGATTTCTCTCTACAAAACTTCAGTGTTGGCCACTCCATCAATTAACCAGAAAGACTACTCTGAAGCAGTGAGAGAATGCTAAACAGCTGTTACCTTCTTTCTCAAGATGCACATCTGCTCAACTCAATGTTCTTTGAAGAGCACACTCTAATCTCTTGGTGGGCCTTACAATCTTATTACAGACTGAGCTATAACATCCTGGGCTATAACTTTATGTTCTCTACTGGCAGAAACTACTGCTTCAGCAACCAAACCCTTGGTTTTGTTCCCTTTGGATATATTTTATATCTGTTAAGTGAGCACAAAGTAGAAATCAGACATGAAGACTGCAAATGAAGAGACTTGAATTCCATTCTCCACTTTGCCACTAGTTATCCATGCTTGTTCCATAGCTATTCTCATCACTATTCTCCTATAAGTCAGTTTCTGTGTCACAAAGCTAACAGGGAAGCCTGCCCAACACTCTAAGCCCACACAGACAGACTATGAATAACTGGAAAATGACACTTTGAGTTCATCAGATGTCAATTGGAACTATTAGGTTCTTCCTTCTATATTTATGACCAAAGACATATTTAAACTGACATAAATAGTTCTATTTTCTAGTATCATTTATCTTGCAACACATTAACATGTGCTTTACATGTGTTCAGTTGAACATATGTGTTACATGCATTAGCATGAACAATTTAATCAGCTTAACGACACAGCAAAGGAGAAGATGCCCACATGCAACTGTCTGCTTGCTTTTTAACACTCACAGATACCTAATATTTTAGGAAGTCAATTGATTCTGCACGCTTATTCTGGAAAAGGTCTGTTCATATTTATTTATCACTGCTATAAGTAATATGTTGCTTTTTGGTCCAAACCATATTTATGCAAGTATGAAAACCAGACACACACATAAAGAAAAATTAGAAGTTTACATTTTTATGTTATCTGAAGGTCTTATTACAACTGACAGGAAACTTATTGCAACAAGACAGGAAACTGACAACTAGGAGCTGACTTCATGTGTTATGTTCTGTCAGGTGTTCTTTTGTGTGTGTGTTTGTATGGGAGTGCTACATTTCCTTTCTGTGCTTCTTTAATGTTAATTTTAAAAAGGGAGTCATAAACCAGAATAAACCCAGAAGACAAGAACATGACCACAAGCAGACAGTGTCCTTATAAACAACAAAGGCAGCACCAGCAGGCACCATACACTGTGATTTTCTTGACATGCTGGTGCTGTGTATCTGTCACTCATGGCTACTTAACATGACCTTTTCAACCACAGTGGCAAGGCTTTCTCTTGAATTTCCCGGCTCCTTTGGTATGATTTCATTCTGCCTTCACCCCACTTCAGTTTGGGTAAAGTGGCTATTTCAGAACAGACTCATCACAGACCACAGGAAACAGCAGAAGATTATTTGTCACAGACAGCACAGGGCAATCTTCATTACTTCCTGTGAAGATTGTGGGAACTGCAAGCCATCCTGTTCCTGCTATGTGGATAATTAAAGAAGAAGAAGAACAGGTGACATTGCACCTGGGTCTTGAGCAGGCCAGGGAGTATTTGGGTGCAAGGTTGGGCTGGGAAGCAGCCTGGGGAGTCATTGTATATAGAATGGAATTTACAGTGACTGAAAACAGTCACTGAGAATGATGCAGTTGCTGTTTGGCTTCATGGCTTGGACCCATATCTGTATGCTATATATTACTGTGCTTGAGTGAATAAAGTAGAGCTGGTTGTGAAAACAGTGTGTGTGTGTGTGTGTGTGTGTATGTGTGCATGTTTAGCCTCCTTCTTTCCAGGTGCGGCAAATGGTGCCCTCTGTGTGTGGTAACTAAACTGCTCAACATTGTGGTGTCCATGTGATCGGATGGTGAATTTCTGGTACCGACATTCTCCTGTTAATGGTCAGTAATACCTGTTGAATGGGGAAATACAGAATTGCGTTAGAAAAATGGAAAATTGCAATCAGCTGAACAGGAATTATATTTGAAAGTTTTACAACAAATTTTAAAATCCTCTGGATAACATTTGTCTGAGGAACAAGTAATGATTATTTTTTAGGGGTGAAAACAAGCTGCAACTAGTTTCCAGCAACAGAGTCATTTCATACTTGGATATGGGAGAGAGTGGAAGAACATTTACAGACTCAAAATTGCCTTGGTATGGAAGTTCCTGTTGATTTAATAGTGACATGGCATTTTGTCTATTCTGCATTATCTAATTCACAACCTACTGAGGATATAATTCAGAAACATGATAAAACAAATGATCAAAATACTGACAATTTGAAAGAGCAAGGACAGAATGATGCTGAGAAGACTGATAATCTTTTTGATCCTGTCTCCATAGATTCAGAAAAGAAGCAAAATTTATACCCACCTTAGACACTGTTAAAGGCATTCACATTGAATAGTCTTCATGCTCCTCAACCTACTGCACCTCCCTTGAGTGATCTCAATAAAGAACCATTTGACCAGCCATTAGTTAACCAGAAGGCTACTAAAACATTTATACAAAAATGTACAGGGAACGCGATAGAGGATGGTGCTTTTACTGGGGACATGGCTTTCACTTTTGCTGTATTTTATAGAACAAGTGGGCAGGGACAACAACAACTGGTACATGAAAATATTCCATACGCAGTACTTAAGGAATTGCAAAAATCAGCAATGGAAAATGGAATTCAAAGTCCTTATACATTAGGTCTGCTGGAAATGATGGCTAGTTCAGGATCTGTGGTGCCATGGGATTGGAACATTTTTAAGAGAACGATTTTGACACCTGCTCAATACTCGGTGTGGAGATTGGAATATAATAACTTAGTGGCTTTACAGGTATTAGATAATGTTCAAAGAGGAACAATAGATGTTGACATGTTAACAGGCTCTTGGCGGTGGTTGCAACCTTATGATCTAATTAATTTAAACCCTCTAGTATTCCAGCAAGCCGCCCGTATGGCTGTACAAGCCTAGAGGCGAGTACCTGAATCAGGAAAGAGATCTACTTCTTTCACAACTGTTCACCAAGGGTCTCAAGAACTCTACATGTCTTTTATAGACTGATTAAACAATGTTATACAAAGCAGATTGATAATCCCGAGGCTGCTTGTGTGCTTTTATTTCTGCTAGCATATGAAAATGCAGATGGAGATTGCAAAGGTGTTTTAGACCCAGTCAGGGAAAAATTTACAGACCTTTTTTACAGAGTTTATTAAAACATGTCAGGATATCAGTATGGAGGCTCATAAGGCTTCTGTGTCAGCTGCTGCATTATTGAAACTTAATATGCATCAACAAAATGTTTTAACTGTGTACAGGAAGGACATATTAGTAAAACATGTCCCAAAAAGAAACAAAAGCAGGGAGAAAAAACACCATCTCAATTCTGTCCCAGATGCAAGAAAGGATATCACTCAAGCAATCAGTGTAAATATAAATTTGATAAGGATGGAAATCCTTTGTTGGGAAACTCCAAGCAGGGCGCAGCAAAACCCAGTGCCCCTCAAAACAACAGGGGTTTTGCAGCAAACGCTCCACCTCCGACCTTGCAGCTGCCACAACAGGCAGTGCCGGGTTGGATTTGGCAACAAGCACCAACATTGAATTAGATTGCTCCACTCTTAAAGCTCTAGCTAGCTACCAGTGTTTGGGGACCTTTACCAAATGGATTTATGGGTCTTTTGTTAGGATGCTCAAGTACAACTCTCCAAGGAGTAAAAGTTCATCCAGGAGTAATAGATTCAGATTATAAAGGAGAAATAAAATTCTCGCATCTGCCTTAAACAGCAGTTGTAAAATTCCAAAAGGTCAAAAATTAGCACAACTTGTTTTGATTCCATACTGGATGCCAAAAGTAGAAATTAACACAAGGAATACCTCTGGATTTGGAAGCTCTGGGGAACCTGAGGTTTATTGGACAGAGGAGATTACTCAGAAACAACCTTTATTGAATTTGCAAATAGAGAATAGAGTCTTTAATGTGTTAATAGACACTGGGGCAGATGTTTCAATTATTTCACAGTCTCAATGGCTGACTGATTGGCCCTGTGTAAAGGCTCTAGCAACAGTAGCAGGAATAGGAGGTATATAATCTCCTCTTAAAGTAGTCAAGTCCTCAAAGCTATTGCACCGGATAGTGCTGTAGCTCATTTTCAACCATATATTCTGACAGTTTCTATGAATCTGTGGAGGCAAGATTTGCAAATGCAGTGGAATTTGCTACTTACCACAGATGGGGCAAATTTATCCCAATGGTTTATCTGAAGCCCCTGCTCAAACTTCCATGGTTAACAGTAAAACCAGTTTGAGTTGATCAGTGGCCTTTAAAAGGGGAAAAATTGGAGCAAGCACATTTATTGGTTGAAGATCAACCGAAAGCAGGACATATTGTTGCATCTACTAGCCCCTGGAACATACCCATTTTTGTTATTCCAAATAAATCAGGGAAATGGCAACTTTTGCAAGATGTGCATGCAATTAATAATGTAATGCAACCCATGGGGGCTTTACAACCAGGTTTACCTAAACTTACTATGATACCAGCTGACTGGTTTCTTTGCATTATTGATTTGAAGGACTGTTTTTTCACAATTCCTTTGCATCCTGCAGATTGTGACCATTTTGCTTCTTCTGTGCCTTCAGTCAACTGTGCTGCTTCCATGCAAAGATATCAATGGACTCTTTTGCCACAAGGAATGATGAACAGTCCAACAATCTGTCAGCTAGCAGTTTCCACAGCTACATCACCAACTAAGAGTGCATTTTCTAAATTGATAATTTATTACTATATGGATGACATTTATGTCTGTACAGAAACAGAACAATATTTAAAGACTACTGTGAATCATTAAACGGAAAATTTTGTTGTTTTAGACTACAAATTACCCAGGAAAAAAATACAAAGAATGCCACCCTGGAAATATTTAGGGTGGGTGCTAACTGAAAGAACAGTAAGCCTCAGAAGCTAAAACTGGCAAACAGAATTGCAAATTTGAATTATTTACAGAAGCTCTTATATTAATTGGGTGCATCCTGTGTTGGGTATTACTAATGCCAACCTTGAACCACTCTTTGATTTATTACGCGGGGACTCAGATTTGAATTCTCCTCATCAGCTTACCCTTAAGGCTATTGACACTTAGAATATAGTAACTCAAAAAACTGAGGCACTACAAGCAGATAGAGTATTTACACTTGACAGTTTCTCTGCTCTTTGTTAATATGCAACAAAGGCCAGTAGGAGTTATATGTCAAATCAACAGGAACGCTGTTTACTTTTTGGAATGGGTTTTTTTACCACATACCCAGAGAAAGACTGTGACAGAACCATTAGATATCATTGTTGACTTAATCACCAAAGGCCGTACAAGGGTTCAACATTTAACTGGCAACAACCCTGCAGAACTGTATTTACTGTTAACTGTAAAGACTTTCAGTTCCTTTTTGCTCAGTCTGTTTCTTTCCAAATTGCGTTAGCAGACTTTACAGACAAATTTTTTTATGGCACTGCAAAACCTAAATTGCTAAAAGCTTTTCCAGATTTTGATCTACAATATGCAATTGCAATGCAACCTAGTCAGGATGCTAAAACCATTTTTGTTGATGGCTCCAAAAAAAATCGTACGTTGTTGTAGTTTGATGTGAAAATGATTCCTGGCAATCCTCTGTTATATATGTGAATGGATCTATGCAGCTTGTTGAAACTGCTGCAATCTTACATGTGCTACAGTTGTTCCCTGCAGAATCCTTAAATATCGTTTGTGACTCAGGGTATGTGGTTCAATTGATGCCATGCCTTCCTTTTAGTCTGTTAAAAGAAATCGATAACTGTGCATTTTTTGATCTTTTGTTAGAGCAAAGACTTTGTTTGGAAACTAGGAATTATTCTGTTTTTATTGGACATATTAGATCATATTCCAACCTGCCTGGCCCTTTAACTGTGGATAATGACAGAGCAGACTCCTTGACTGTTAACACTGTGCAGTTTACTTCTGCAGCTGCTTCAGATTCCATTTTTCATCAGAATGCCTCTGCTTTAAAGAAACAGTTTAACCTGTCTTCTTCCCAAGCAAAGCAAATTGTCAGGTCTTAGTCTGACTGGCAGTCAACAGCTCAATCCTCATTTGTCATGGGTGTAAATCTTCGTGGCTTAGAGGTAAATGAGATTTGGCAAACAGATGTTACTCACATTGCTTCCTTTGGTGCCTTTAAATATGTGCATGTGCCTGCTGACACATTTTTACATCTGATTTCAGCTTCTACTCATAAAGGAGAGAACATGTGCATTTGCTACCTTAGGAGTTTCTTCCCAGTTGAAAACGGAAAATGGCCCTGCATATAATTCATTAGCATTATCACAATTTTTACAGCAATGGGGTATCACACGTCACTGGTATTGCCCACTTCCCTACAGGTCAGGAGATTGTGAAATGAACTAACACTGTTCTGAAATCCATGCTACAAAAACAAAAAAGGGGGAAAACGGTCTTTCAAGTACAATTAGACAATACCATCTATACATTGAATTTTTTTAATTGCACTCCATTTTCCATGAATACACCTGTCACTGAAGTACAACCACATTTTGGCCCTGACAGTCCACCTTCAGAATGTGCTAAAGTGTGGTAACATGATCCTTTCGGCTCGCAGAAATGGGAAGGGCCTGTGGAACTGATAACCAAGGGGAGGAGGTATGTTTGTGTCCTCCTACCTACAGGTCCATGGTGGCTGCCTGCAGAGTTTGACAAACCGTACCATGAGCTGAACAGACAAGTTAAAGAATCCAGTGCCTCAGATGCAGGAGCTGACCTTGAAGACACCGAGCAGAATGAGACAGAGAAAGAGAAAAAGGCATGGTTTGTAAAATATCACTTGGGAGCAACTGAAAAGTCTCTATAACCAGATCATGTTTAATGACCAAATATGTGTGCTTGAAATGTAGCTAGTATTAGAGGTGGTGATTTTGTGTAGAAACCACCTGTATTTAGTAGTCAGTTGCTAAGAAGAAACTACATCGTGTATCATAGCATGATTTGTCACTTGTAAAAGAGATGTTAGAACATGAAAATTTGCAGCGGCTGTTAGAAAATGCTAAGACAGAAGCTAGAAAAATCCTAATAACTGTACATCACAATGGTAGTGTTATAAAATAGGTAATGGAATGAATTAAGAGGGTGGGAGAACACCACTGGTAGGAAATTTCTTTGGGTGGTCCTTCACTGCCACAAACAACTTTAAAGTGCTGCTGCACCCTGTAGTAGTTATATTGCTAATGTAAATCTGTGTGTGCTTTGCCATGATAGTGACTTGTTGCTGGATGAGGCAGGTGAAACTCTGCATTCACAGCAAGGTGCAAGGACTGAGGCTGGCCAAATGCCTCTTACCATAGTCAAGGGCAAGACTGGGTTGGCCTCTGTGTTTGCCACCAAGAGGAACCTTTAACTATGCTGTTAGCTGCAATCCAGCAGGCTTTGAGAGGTGGGGACACATGCCACGCCAGACCTTGATGTGAAGGATGGCCTCCTCTGTTATAAGAGGGCCATCCAGGAGGGAAGAGTCAGGCCAAACAGCCTGAGGTTGGCATGAGAGATGATTTAGTCTAAATCGCCCCTTCAAATAGGGTCATCTAAAGCAAGTTTCATCACTCTCACAGTAATAAAAAAGCAAAAGTTAGCATAAGTAACTATTATAAGTAATAATAATATAATAAATAACTATTGTATTTGAGTTTTCTATCTTTAAATGCTAACGTGAAGAAACTGCTCTTGTGTGATTTAAGACTCCTCAAGCAGAGAAGGGGATAAGGAAAGCCAAGAACTGTGTTTTTGGAAGTAACAGCATCTATCTTCAGGTTCCCAAGACTCCCAGTACGTCAAGCCAATGCATTGGTGAGATCTTGTCTTTGGAGCCTGGACATCACCACTTTGCTTTGCTCTTCTTCCATGCCATCTAGAGACTTGCTGACAACTTGCTAAGAACCAAAGCCAAAGCATCATGCAAAACAAAAGAGGGGGAGATGTGGGAACTGCAAGCTGTCCTGTTCCTGCTATGTGGATAATTAAAGAATTACTGATAGTGCACCTGGGTCTTGAGTAAGCCAGGGAGTGTTTGAGTGCAAGATCCGGCTGGGAGGCAGCCTGGGAAGTGCCTGTTTATAGAATGAATTCATAGTGACTGAAAGCAATCACTGAGAATGATGTAGTTGCTGTTTGGCTTCATGGCTTGGGCCCATATCTGTATGCTATATATTACCATGCTTGAGTGAATAAAGTAGAGCTAGCTGTGAAAACAGTGTCTGTGTGTGTTTAGCCTCTTTCTTTACAGATGTTGCAAAGATCTCCACCCAAAGACCTTAGAATGCTTCACAAATACTAGTCAAACAAATATCAGAACAGCCTCTAATAATAAAGGGATTGTTTTGCACAGGTCCACAGCACTGCTGCACTGGTATAATTCCTCCCCCAGCAGGAGACTATGTACCACAAGGAAGATGGAGTTCCCACCAGCAGGGTGGAATCTGTGAGAGCAGGGGATAACTCTGGCATTTCGTCCTCTTGCAAGACCCCCTTTCTAGGGAGTGTGAAGGACTTAAAGCTTACAGCTTTCAGAGCAAAGTCCTAGAAGTCAAGGGCCTACATAGAGCTTTTTAATAGTAAAACAGCTAATGAACAATGAAGAAACTACTGTTTAAGAATACCCTTATTGCTGAGGGTGACACAGGCTCCTAGCAATTTTTGGGTCTTGTTAGGTACTTGATGGCAGGTTGCCTATGTATCTGTGGATATGAAAATTTAACTAAACCATAGATTTAAGAGAGAATAAGGGATAAGAGGATTGTCAGGTTTCAAGTGACTAAATGTCTCTGCTTATTCTTTCTTTTTCCAGTCTCTTGATCCTTTTCTAATATTCCCAGTTTTAGAACAGAAGAAAAGGTGGGACTTAATTGTTTCACAAGTGCTGTACTGCAAACAGCAGGCAAGGATTGATCTGAAAATTCAAATTACCATTTTCTTCTCCCTTTTACTCCAAACCCATTGATTCTTAAGGCCACTGTGTTTCATTATGAAATATTTAAATTTGTTTTCTGTGGCCACCTCTCAGATTCTTTCAGCCTTGCTTCTTTTTCACTGATTTGTCTTCACTTGAATAGCATGGATTTGAAACCTTACTTTCCAGATAATTTTGTTTGCATGCTATTTTCTGCCCATGTTTTAACCTGTAGATTCTTTCTTATCATATCTGAACTCTGACTGGCATTTATAACACTTTCCAGTACACTTTCACATATTACTGAAGATATGAGGGATTTCTTTTCATTTTTTCTAGGCAGTACAGAAGTGGCCCTGGGGTCAGATACGATGCATGATACAGAATTATGACCTCAGGAAGCTAAAGTTGCAGTAACAAAGTTCCTGTTTTCAGATAATACTGTTTAAAAGCATGGCAAATGCCCTGCAACTCATCTGATAGCCATACTCATCCATGTGCTATGGGAAGCAAGAAAAGTGCCTGTAGTCCCACAAGAGAAGCCAATAACTCTAGCTCTGGCACTTAATATATTATAGTGGAACAAGCAACATCCAAAGTAAGGTATGCAAGTGGTATAGTCAGTTTAGGAGTTCTTGATGACTATGGAGCTTGGGTTTAAAGGAGGCATAAATTACTACCATATATAAACACCGTCAAATCAAAACACAAAACTAGCTTTTCAACATCGCTTTCTTCTGTTAGCTAAAAAAGAAATAAAATAAATAATTAAAATTGGAAAAAAGAGCAATGCAAATGAGACTTGTAGGGTAAAGCCTACTCTTGAATAGAAAGAAAATGATAAAAATATCTTTCTGTGTATTTTTCAGGATTGCAAAAGGTAATTGAAAACAAATTAACAGCCCTTTCCAATAAATCAAAGACTGAAGCAGCTGAGTAATTTCAGTAATTTATTTTCAACTCCTTTTTCTTCTTCCTCTGTTTGTGCATTATCCTTGAGGAAATCACTATTATCTTGAGTATGTTATTAATTTAAAATTACTGCTCCATTATACTCCTTGTATGCATTCCATATTAAGCTTTTGTGCTTGCACTGGAAAAATACCAGTCTTAGAATCATATTTTGTCTACCCCAAAATTTCATTAATGCTTATTTAATTAATACGGTCTTCAGAAATATGCTTTCTTTTCAGCTACCTATTTTTAAGAGAACAGCAAACCCAAATGGAGTATCTGATTAAAATCAGATACCAATTTACTTTTCTGGAATTCATATTTTATTAGGGTTTTCAAAAACATTTTATTGCACTAAAAGGAGTAAGCATTCTTTTTTTTTTTTATGTTTCATGGTTGAAACATTGTTAAATGATTTCACTGAAATTGGTGTTATTCAGTGATATTGGATGTCTCTTAGTCTACCATACAATGTATAGTGGAGTGCACTGTATACTTGAAGATGGTTTCAAGGGATACCTATACAATTCTGTGAAGATCCCCAAAATCATCTTCTGTACACTACAAAAGCAGTCAGGATGAGCTATTGTTTCCTTATTTGCTATCTTTAACCAGGAGCAGAAATGTGATTGCAACAGAGCAGCTAATTTCTTTCAGCGCTACTTCATCATGGTTGGTGGTATTTGCTCACTGTGTAAAGCTGGTCTGAGCCACACTTTAGAACAAGTGGCATCTCTATGCTGTGACGGAGTTGTGGCTGAGCATTCTCATTTATGAAAAATTTTCAGATTTCTGTGTATGTCCTTGCTCATGTCACTGATGAAGACATCTCACTTTTTTCTGCTCTCTCTCCTAAAAAAAGGGCAAAAAAACATTGGTATTTGGCTTCAGAATGGAAATGAAACTTCAGGAAGAGCTGAGAAGAACTAGGAAGAGAACTTGGACTGCAGATCACTGTATGGATCTTCTTTTAGTGAAAACAAAAGCAGAAAGCTCAAAAAGGAACATGTTTACCTTTTGGGCACTAGTGTGATGTATATTTTGGGGCAAGAAAAGAATACTGTCTTCTTCCACAGATCAGCTTTAAGTCCTACCATAAATCATGCACTTTAATTGAGTTGATGTTAATGACTGTTTTAGGGTTTTTTTGTCTTAAGTGAACAGAATGTGAATATGTCAATCTGCATTTGGAAAACAAAATTCCGCTTTCTCACTAATTTCTTTAATACTACTCCCTCTGCTGGCCCTATCTCAACCTTTATCAGTGTCTTTTTATTCTGTGTGCATCAGCCATTGGAAGTGCAGCTCTCTATCTGGGGAGAAGCATTAAAAATGTGAACTTCTCAGCTGTGTGGTCAGAGTTGCAAGATGGTTCATAAACCCCCAAAACAGACACATGCAGGCTACTGCTTTAGTACAAAGTCCTGTGAAAAATAGCATGTGGCAGAACAGCCACAGGGAGGCACAAATAGTACCCATAGGATCTGCAGTGTAACAAGTTCAGGTAAAAAACGTCATGTCAATTCAAGCAAAATGTGTAAAGCTCTCTTACAAAAGTAACAAGCTGATCTTTTGAGTCTCCTGGGGCATCATGATGAAGTTGGTAGTGGTCAGAAATGTTTCAAAAAAATCAACTGCTGTTAGAAAAATGCCAATCCATTGAAATTGCAATGTTTTGCAAAAGTGTACCAATTTGAACAAGTCTGCTAACAAAACTCACTAATTCTCTGCCTTGCCTCTATTTATTGGGCAGGGTTTCCAGTCTTGCTGCCACAGTGTTCAGAACCTGAGTCTGGGATGGGCTCCTGATCACCCTGTAAGCCACCATCCAGAATGAATTGCAAGAAATCCAGTGTTTCCTTGCTCAGCCTGGATACTGGCCTAGGGCTAGTTACCTCAAATGGCCCTGGCTATGTGACCAAAACAGCCTGGGGAGAAATTACTCAGGAAGTACAGAAATATGTACTTTACGTTAACTTTATGTTGGAGCACTATGAAATTGGCTAGAAATAGCCCCAGTTTGGATCAGGATTTTCCAAAAATTTGAAGAAACAGATTTTATTTTAAGAATATCAATTTACAGCATTACTGAAACAAAGTACTTTGGAACTTGATTTTAACAAATGTCTTTAAATTTTGGTCTCTCTTTCTGAAGATGGAAAGGTTTTAGATAATGCAAAATTTATGAAGAATATGAATGTAGTTTGCTGACCTAATATAGTCTTTTCTAAAGGGATAGCTCAATAGGCTGTTCAAATAATGAGATACTTTACTGCTTTTATAGAATCATAGAACTTATTATAACAAATAATAAAGAATAAATTCTATGATTCTATGATTTTATTCAATTCTATGATTCTAATATATTGAGATACTTTACTGCTTTATTGCTACATCCCACCACACTACCATTTGCTAGGGGATGAAAACTCTTGTCAGCCTTAAAGAGATTGAATGAATGCAAATAAATTCTCTTACTACAAACAGAAGACTTCATTCTTTCCCTTTTACATCAGTGAGACTGTCCTAAACTAGTCCTCAGCCACTGATCATGCAAGATGAAGGTGTGACTTGTGCACACTCCCAGACAAATACAGTGGTGGTAACAGACAGAAATCTCAAGAAGAGAAAAGTAGTAACTTTTACTCATTAAATCTGCTCTCCACTTGCACAGTAAATGCTGGAAGTGGACGGGGAAAATGTCCCTGCTGCAGGTCACCCACCCTTCTTAAAACTGTATGCCTGCTTCACAGCAGCTCCTCCATCATACATGTTGTATAATTGGTGTTTCCAATGGAAAAGCAAGACAAAGAGCAGTCAAGTATTCATAGGAAGTCTCCTAGAATGATTTGGAAATGTCTGGATTAGACCAAACACCTGGAGAGCTTCTGGTTTCATTTCTGATCATATTGCATTATTTTGCTTTACTCTTATAAATGCTAACCCTTTAGGAAAAGGGTTTCTACACAATGCATATATATATAGCACTGCTCAAGCCCCTTTCTTCCCTCACCAATAATCAGTCCCCAAAGTTTCTGAATCATTCACTATGTCTGAATTTCATATTTATGTTTCAGGACATGGCATAAAGTGTGAATCACTCACAAGCACTGAGGGAATGCAGTGCAGGTATTGATCATCAATTACAGTTCTGCAACATTCTGGAGGATTCAAATCAAGGACAGAGAAATGGGTTTGGCTGAAATACAATTCATTGATTTTCCACTTTATCTTTCTTCTAGGTAGCAAATCTTTGCTCCCTAAATTATTTTGTGTTACCTGCTTCCATCACATTCCTTCATTGTGTTCAACTTCAGCACAGCCTTGATATTTTCAGGTTTAATTTGCAGAAATACAGAGGGGAAACTGCTGGGAAGAACTGCATTAGACTAAACATGAGTAGAAAACCCAGATGAAAATAATCTGTAAGAAAAATGCTTGAAATGTCAATGACATTTTTGTCAACATTGTGAATTGTTGTCTCCAGAAAAAGACTATTTCTTTCCAGAAGATGTGAGTTTTTTGACAAGATAAACTTCTGCCATTTGGAGTAGCTATATTTAAGTACATTGCCCACACATTATTTGAAAATTATTTGAATAGAGGTTCTTTCTATTCCTGGAATCTCTTTAGACCTACAGTGCGGCTTTGAATGCCACTGTTTGAACCTCTTTCGACTCACCTGAAAAACTGACATAGTTCTTACCAACATTATGCACCATTGTGCAACTGGTAGGAAACACATAAGTTTAATTTCAAAGCACGTTATTATTACTTGTAATTTTGCGCCTTCCCAGTTTTGTCACTTGTGACACATGGCAAAAGATATGACAAAAGGTATTCACTGAGAACTAACATTCAAATGTTCAACAACAGAATAAAAATATTTCACCAAAATTTATGGGGGATTTTTAAGTAAAATTTGTATTGACACAGAGCAGTAAACATGCCAACGGTGATATACGTATTATATGTATAGTCTTACTGCTAGCAGTTTCATTCTTTGTTAATATCTAATATGAACATACAGCAGAACACCATATAATTTCTTTGTCTACCTTACCACTAAAAGTAAAGTTGCCCTAATAGAATTGACCTGATTGGTCAGGTGGCAAAAAGTTAATTAGTTTTCAGGAGAAATTAATCCACTGAGTTCTAAGTGAGTGAATTTATTCCAGGGTGATGAAAAAGCCCAGTTGTTATACACTTCGAAATACCAAGACATGTTTTTTGATGACTCCACAAAATAATATTATGACTTTCTGGACATATTGTTCCACATGACTTTTGGTATTTAAAGGATTAAAGCACAAGAAGTATCACTAGGAGAAAAGTATGAGATGCTATTCTTTTGGTGCAATTTGGGCAGCATTCACATTTGTACAGCTAATAATCATCAAACTCTAACCCAACAGTTTTCCTGAACTCCTAGTCTCTGTCACGGTGGTGTTTCTGCTGACCATAGATTAAAATAAATAAAAAGTATTCTGATTTAAAGAAAGGGGCTACTAGAGAAAACAAACAAACAAACAAACAGAAAGTTAATAACAATTAATGAGTCTCAGATGTTAGCAATTACAGAAAATGGAAAGGGGAAGGAAAAGGACCTCAAGAGAATAATCTGTAGCCTGAGAAATTTTGCAGATAAGAAAAAATATTTAACAACAAAAAGAACATTAATGTGATTCTGGATTATTCCTACCAATAAAAATATTGATTAAATGGTACAAGAGAAATGTATTCAGAAAATATTTGTATTCTCTGCTTCAAAAAAACAGGTAATGTATTGTAAGCACCAGATGGTCTTTCAATACCTTCCTTTCTGCCAGCAATGCAAAAGGATGTAAGGGAGCTACTATTACTAAATATATTTGAATCAGCAGACCTATATTGTTAGTATGGATGGGTTTTGAAAACTAAGAAGTCTTCTTTGACATAAATGTTGATTTTCAGTCACTCTTGTACAACCAGAAGATTTCCAGAGGATACATAACAAAATGACCTGAGTCAATCAATCTGGCACTGATCGTAAACACAGCCTGATAGAAGACTGCTACAGATCTAGATTAAAGCAAAATTAAAAGAAGTATAATTTAATCCAAGCAACATGGGCATATAAAAAGCAGATCCTGTCAAGACAGAATCCTAGAATAGAATCATAGAATAGTTAGGGTTAGAAAGGACTTTAAGATCATCTAGTTCCAATCCCCCTGCCATGGGCAGGGACACCTCACACTAAACCATGTCAACCAAGGCTTTGTCCAACTGGCCTTGGAAACAGACAGGGATGGAGCATTCACAACCTCCCTGGGCAACCCATTCCACTGCCTCACCACCATTATGGTAAAGAACTTCTTCCTTACATCCAATCTAAACTTCCCCTGTTCAAGTTTGAACCCGTTACCCCTTGTTGTATCACTACAGTCCCTCACCAGCAACCCTGTAGGCCCCCTTCAAATACTGGAAGGCTGCTATGAGGTCTCCACGCAGCCTTCTCTTCTCCAGGCTGAACAGCCCCAACTTTCTCAGCCTGTCTTCGTATGGGAGGTGCTCCAGTCCTCTGATCATCCTCGTGGCCCTCCTCTGGACTTGTTCTAACAGTACCATGTCCTTCTTATGTTAAGGACAATGAAACTGCACACAATACTCCGAGTGAGGTCTCACGAGAGCAGAGTAGAGGGGCAGGATCACCTCCTTTGACCTGCTGGTCATACTGATTTTCATGCAGCCCAAGATACGGTTGGCTTTCTGGGCTGTCAATGCACACTGCCGGCTCATGTTCAATATCTCATCGACTAACACCCCCAGGTCCTTCTCTGCAGTGCTGCTCTGAATCTCTGAATCACAGCCTGTAGCTGTGCCTGGGATTGCTCTATTCAGGTGTAGGACCTTGCACTTGGCATGGTTAAACTTCATGAGGTTGGCATCAGCCCACATCACAAGCATTCTCAAGGTCCCTCTGGATGCCATTTCTTCCCTCCAGCGTATCAACCAAACCACACAGCTTGGTGTCATCAGCAGACTTGCTGAGGGCACACTCAATCTCACTCTCCCTGTCACCTACAAAGAAGCTGAACAAGACTGGTCCCAGCACCAGTCCCTGAGGGACACCCCTCGTTACTGGTCTCCAGCTGGCCATTGAACCATTGACCACCACTCTTTGCATACGGTCATCCAGCCAGTTCTTTACCCACTGAATGGTCCACTTATCAAATTGACGTCTCTTCAATTTAGAAACAAGGATGTTGTGCAGGACAGTGTCAAATGCTTTGCACAAGTCCAGGTAGATGATGTCAACTGTTTTACACCTGTCCATCAGTTCCGGAGCCCCATCACAGAAGGCCATCAAATTGGTCATTCAGGATTTCCCCTTAGTGAAGCCATGCTGGCTGTCACCAAGCACCTTATTGTTTTTCATGTGCTTTAGCATGCCTTCCAGGAGGATCTGCTCCAAAAGTTTGCCAGACATGGAGGTGAGACTGAGTGGTCTGTAATTCCCTGGGTCATCATTTCCCCTTCTTGAAAATGGGGGTTATATTTCCCTTTTTTCAGTCATTGGGAACTTCAACCTGACTGCCATAATGTTTTAAATATGATGGACGGTGGCTTAGCAACCTCATTCGCCAGCTCCTTCAGGATCCGCAGATGGATTTCATCAGCTCGCATGGACTTGTGTACATTCAGGTTCTTAAGATGGTCTCAAACCAGATCCTCTTGTACAGTGTGCGCGAGGTCTTCATTCTCACACTAAAAGCTCATAACAAACATAACATAAGAACTTACTTTAAAATAATTGAAAGCTCATAAATACAGTGGATAAGATGTATTTTAATTTTATTCTAAAAGGCATGATATGACATGAAAGTTTTAAAATCAAATTTCTGCTAAATAAAATCAAGGAGGCACATATTATAAGAATTAAAACCTGACTAATTGCCAGGCTTCAAAAGGTACTTTTGAATTACATTTCTATAAAAGGTTAGCAATCAGTGCTGTCCAGTAAGGACACATTTTTTTTCCTTAAGTAAGTTATCTGCCTGATGTAGTTGCAGACTCTGAAAGTCTCATGATTGCAGAGTTGGGAGTAAACTGAGGGAAGAACCATTTTATCCATAACCTGTTCCTTGTAAGTTTTACTTAAACCTTTTTTTTGCTGGACACTGTTGGAGATGAGGTATGCACTAATGTAGTAATTTGCAGTTTTAAACTGGTGGCTCAGAATTAAGCACAAAATTATTAATCTTCAGATTTTCAGATAATGCAAATGCTAGAGAAGTGAAATAAGATGAAATAAAATGGGTGATTAGACAGTTGTACATATAAACAAGTCAAACAGGATTACTGCAGTTGCACTGCCTCCAACTACACCAAGCAGCCTTACAGCACTGTCTCCAAGACCATGCTCAGCTCTGGGGTTTGTAAAGATGTAGGATAAGGAAGAATCGGAGAAAGCTCAAGGAATAACACTGAGAATGGTTACAGAAATAAAACCATGCCTTTCTAAAAAAGATTCCAAAAGCTCATCTAAAAGAATAGTTACTGCATAGTAGCCTAAGTATCTTCTTAGATCAAAAAAAGGAAGTACAGGGAAAGAGGGAGTATGTAATTTAGAAGAGTATTTTAAACAGTAGGTTGTCTTAATACAGGTTAAATTTCATTGGGACTCTTTTCTTAAACTTCTTGTCATGATTTCCCAAGGCATCATAAAAAAACAGGAGAGAAATGTAAGACAAAAAGGTTACCAAAAGGCTTACGTAGTACTTAAACTTCAGAAATTCTACCTGTTTCTATAGGGGGCTGTGTGAAGACTGTTGAAAAAGGGAGTTAAACTTTCAAAACATTTGGGAAATAGACAATGAACTCCAGAAATCATTAAGGCCTATTGCAGGCAGATGATCAGGTGAGATAATAATAATATACTTTCAATTTTTGCAATTTGTTTATCTATTAATTAGACCTACGTAAGTGGGGATTCGAGCACTGAGCTGGAAGCTTAATTTACCTGGTCTGCATGGACTTACTGCAACAGGCATACATAAAATTGAACTTGGAGATTTAAATATATTTTAGAGACCAGGAGTAAGGTCAAAAAAGGGCAGGGAAGTAATAAAACAGCTATGATACAGATATTTTTGCAGGTATGGGTCAGGATTTTTGCCAGCTGAGGATCTGCCACTCAATTTCAAGAATGTACTATTTGCTGTCATAAATATGATAGAGGTTGCAACATAATTAACAACAGCTCCTGCAAGTTTAAAGTGCTCTCTAATATTTCTCAAAGGCTTTTGAACTGCATGCTAGCCCTTGTGTGGCTGCAGAAAGTAGTGAGGTTTTTAACTGGTTATGTTTATTATAACAACATGAGTTTAGCAGGAATGGCTCAAATGTGTATTGTGGTGCTGGGAATACATATTTAGCCTAACCATTCAGTACAAAAGAAAGAAACAATGGATCAGGATTTTTTTTGGAAGATGAACTACAGAGAGAGCAAGTATTAATTTTAATAACTCAACATTTGCTTTACTATTTCTTAAATAACTAGTTAGTCACCATGTAATCTGCAAGGGCTATTCAGTCCTCTGTTCTTCATGTCACAGCAAGCAATGGTTCCCACTGCTCCTTTAAACTAAGATTATTTTACCGACACATGCAAGGGAGAGAAAATGCTCAGTCTTCCATTATCTTGGCCATCTGTGTGTTTTCCTCATGGCATATCTCCAAATGCTTTACAAAAATTACAGGTAAGTGTTAATGTCTAATGAAAATACAAAATAGACCCTGCTCCCCTATACTTTACCTTCTCCTTGACCTTCTGTTTTTCTTCTTCTCCAGAAAATGAAATACAGAATAATCTACCCAATGAAATGCCATATGACCATTAACACTTCTAAATCTGCTCAAGAGTGAAAACAACCAAAAGAGAGAAAACATTAAAATGTTTCCCAAACAGCTATAGAATAGAATCATAGAATCACAGAATAGTCAGGGTTGGAAAGGACCTTAAGTTAATCTAGGTCCAATCCCCCTGCCATGGGCAGGGACAATGTTTCATTACAGTACATATAAATTTTTCAGGCTTTCCAAAATGAAACAGAGAAGCACACAGTCCAGATTCTCCTTCGATAATCCCATGATTCGTTCTCTCTCTTGCATGTGAATTTATTAGCATGTGGTATTGACTTTTATGGAATGGCAATGTTATTGCTTTGATTTAGATTCCTTCCAAATACCACAGTCTATTAAAAGCACCAGTTCATCAAAGTCCACAGTATTAATTTATCAGGAATATCCCCACAGGACTTTTTTTTTTATTTTTAATTTGTATTATGAAATCATACTTCAAACTGAACTAACAGAAATCTGATTATAAATGGGAGCACAGTGCTAATTAAACCACCCACTCCAGCACTAAGGCCCACTTGGAGGTATTCACATTGGTAAATTGCCAATTTAAGCTAAATTGCAAGGTATAATATCCAAGTATCGGCTAGCCCTACCTTTCTGCTCCTCTCTCTCCTTTGGTCTGCTCCATAATAATACAATGTATAAGGCAAGAAACACAACAATTTTTCAACCTTTGAAATATTCTGTGTGCAACAACAGCTACCGTAGTAACAAGGGTTGACATAAAACTTGAGAACTCCCAAGCCTGACTCTTCACATGGTTGAAAGTAACCTGACATGCTCTTTAATATACCTGGCCTGTCTCAGATGCTGTCCCAGATCATTTCATTTGCCCAGGCAATGCCAAACAACTGAGGAAGGCATTCGTGTGCTAATCCATGCTCAGAGATTTGCCATTTCCCAGCAGAAAATCTTATCACAGGAAAAAGGGGTCGTCAACACACAGTGGCCCCAGCCAGAGCACTGATATGGCTCACCTAGCTCTATGAGTCTTCATCACAGAGAGTAGGTTCTCCAGCAGAACAGCCATAACAAATCTTTGGTAAGTTCTGTCTGATCTATAGGCTCTGATCTAAAGGCTGTGATCTACCATATCGCCCAGGTAACCTTGACCTTGTTTATGCCATTTAGACTGAAGGTCACCTACATAACAAGCTGCCTGTGCATGATAAAATCACTTTCTCTGCTATGATACTTTGTTCAGAGCAAGAGACACACATTAAGACGAATACTCAAAATATTCATTTTAATGAGAAGGGAAATTATTTGATTTCAAGTAAGCCTTGCTATCTCTGCTGAGAGATACCAAGAAAGTGACATGACTTACTCAAGGATTTGATTTCAGAGTAAGGATAATGGAACATATCTTTTGCTCTAAGGGGAAGGTAATGTTCTGGGTTCAGCAGTAGCAGACATTTTTTTCTTCTTCTTGGTAGCTGGTGCAGCGCTGTGTTTTGACTTTCGGCCTGGGAATGGGGCTGATAGCGTACCTGAAACAAGGGGAACACAAAATCACAAAATGGAATATATAAACCTTTAGAATTAGTTTTAAGCAATGTTAAGTTCTATGACTTTGTAACAGTAGCAGTGGAAAATTACTGAGGTGCACAGTACATAGAAAAAATAGAGTACATCAAGAGAACATACTGGCACAAGATAAATTGTTATAGTTGATGTAGTCTTAAGAAAAACAGTCTAGAAAAGCAGGGCGCAGGGATAAGGAGTATCTGGGAATAGCAGGTGTCCAGGATGAGCTGAGGTTAAACTAACCATTAGTAGGAGGATAGGAGGGTTATTATGTCTCTGGTGCTAATGAACCAATTAAACTGGTATAAGCATCTACTGCGCATGCTTCAGAGGCTGCCAGGAGTGATGAAGATTGTTGGAAGAAGTAAACGACCCTCAGAGACCACCACCACAATTCTGTACGCATGCGGGGAGCTTTCTGGAAAATGATCTAATCCATACGTAGCCTCATGAATATGTATGTATGCCCAGGGACTATATCAGGATGGCTTATGTAAGAATAGAGAGACACACGTTAGGAGGAGTTATCCCCCGTGTCTCCCGGCGCTGCAATAAAGAATATCTGCTTTTCAGCTTGAAAACTTTGTTGGAAAGTTTGTTCCTGGAGTTGTCTCCTAATCATACCATACCATAGCATACCTATGCTATGGTATCATCCTAATCATACCTAACCATACCATACCATACACAGGATGTAACAGAGAGTTACCCTGAAGGGCTGGTTCGCGGGGGGGCGGGGGGGGTTGGAGGAAGTATCGGTTGGTGCTCAGTCAGGTGGGGTGGGGTGAGTTATGGGTTGACAGCTGGTGAGGTGTTGTATTCTCTTCACTTGTTATTTCCTTTATTATTATTATTATTGGTAGTAGCAGTAGTGATTTGTGTTATACCTTAGTTATTAAACTGTTCTTATCTCAACCCGTGGGAGCTATATTCTTTTGATTCTCCTCCCGAGCTCTCCAGGAGTTGGGGGAGGAAGGGGAGGAAGTGAGTGAACGAGCAGCGTGGCTGGATTTAAACCATGACAGGTAACTAGGTCACAGATGCCTTCCCACTCTGATTAAACAGAGAGGAGGTTGGATGTATAGATGAGTGAAAAAGTGTCATGGCAATCAGCCTTTACTGAGTAGTGATAACCTGGGGTCTGGGACAAAATAAGGATAGAAGGAGAAATGTTAACATGTTATGTCTGGGACTACATATATGCATGATATCTTACCTTTCTGATAACAATTTTATATTTATTACACTGAAACGTTTGGCCTCTTAGATGCCAAATGGGTGCTACCATCAAACACTAATGGGAATTTCACCAGTTTGGTGGACAGGTCTGTAGACAAGCTGGGACCTTTCAAATCCAATAACAACATTTCCTTTCAGTCATGCGTGTCTGGAGACATCCTATGGGTAACTTTCAAAGGCTTGAGTGATGTATCAGCAGACAGACAGGACTACCATTTCATAATAAATTACTAAATAAATGGTGTCAAGCTTGTTCACAATTTGGCTGACAAATCTCTGAAGATAGCCTAGGGAAGAAAGCAGCACTAGCACTTCTCAGGTAGAAATGTCCAATACACAGAATAGTGAAGCACCGCTTAACGTACCAGGACTCTAACCCAGCAAGAAAGCAGCTGTGTGATTACCTGTGGTCATTAACAAGCACCAATGTGTTGACCAGAGCAAATGTATTTCCCCAAAAGTAAAAAGAATCCTTTATGGAAAAAGAAAATATATTCTATATATAATGCTGTTTTGGTATTTTCTCTTAGATGTTGTAGTAATCAGGTTTTTGTATGTATTTGTGTACCCTTATTATCTCCTATGCCACGCTATGTTACTAACTGCCATAATTCATACCAGATACCATACCAAAAATATCCCATTTCTTCTTCGTGGATTTCTGTTGTTTTGAAAGATGCTATGTTCTCACAGGCATGCAATGGAATTCCTAGCTGACATGAAGCAAAAAGAGGCATGTCTGGCCATAGCTTATAGAATTAGGTTTGCTTGGTGCTAAGACCTGGGTCTCAATTTCATTCAATTTTTCTGAACTTTGACAGCCCAGATAGGGAGCACATCATCATGAAATTTTCAGGTGACACTAAGTTGGTGGGAGCAGTAGATATGCATGAGGCCAGTACTGCCTTTCAGATAAATCTGGCAAGTCTGGAGGAATGGCTGAACAGGAAATTCAGGAAGGACAAATGCACAGTTTTGCAATAGGGATGCAAAGTCCCCCATAGTGGTACAAGCTGGGGACTGATAGGCTGGGGAACAGCTCTACAGAAAAGGATCTGAGGCAGAGAGCAAACTGAGTATGGGCCAGCAGTGTGCCTTGGAAGCCAAAAATGCTAACAGTATGCTGGGCTGTATTAACAAACAGCCAGAAGATCAGAGGAAGTGATTTTTCCACCTTACTTGTCAATCATTAGATTGTATCTGGACTACTGCATCCAATTTTGTGTCCCTAATACAGGACAGATATCAACAAACTGGAGCAAGTTCACTAAGTCCACTAAGTTGTTCAGAAGCAGGAGCACTTGTCCTGTGAGGACCATCAGAAGAAAAGGTGTTTGTTTAGCCCAGAGAAGAGATGACTTTGTGGCCAGGTAATGGCACCTTCCTAGCATCTGTAAGTAGGTTATCAAGAAAAGAGCCAAACTTTTCACAGTGGTGCATGGCAAGAGAATGAGAGACAATAGGTAGAGAGACAATTGAACAAAGAGAGATCCAGACTGGATATAAGGAAGATCTTTTTCACCATGAGAACAGCCAATCATGGAAGAGGTTATGCAGTCTTTGTCCTAGGAGATGTTCAATACCACATTGAAAAAAACCCTGAGAAAACCAGCCTGATCTAATGGCTGGCTCTTCTTAAGCAGGAGGTCAGATTAGAGATTTCACAAAGTCTCTTCTAACCTTAATTCCATGATTATAGCTCATCATTTAAAGTTTCAGTCAGGCAAGATTTCCAGAAAGATTTTCTAAGAAGGCATTTTTAGTCACTTTGGGATATTTCTTGTAGAATATAATTTTGAAAACTTTAGTTTAAGAAACAACGTAGTGGGAACAGGTTAGAAGTTGCCAAAAAAGCTACCTGAAAATGTACTTCTTTTATTGCACTGATTCATGAGAAGACTAGCACTGAGATTTACCTTGTCTACCTTTATAAGTCTACAGTGTAGGCGTTCACTTCTGAGCTAGTCAGCTGATGCTTCTTTTATAGCACAGTGTAGGAGTTAACAGCTGGTTAGATGAGTCCTGCCCTGGATGACTAGCCTAGACACAGAACTGTTAGAAGATTTAAACTGTAGGAGATTAATCTCATGACTAACAAACAGCTACTTAACCTGTATTTGTTTATTTCCTCACTCCCCTTCTGCCCCCCTTGCATATCCAGAAAGTAGCATTATATTACTTCATCAGGTGGTTTTCTGTAGTACCCAAATGCTTTGAACATGGGCAATGTTAATTTAACATTGGACTGAGTCTATTACTATTCCTACTTTACAGATGGAGGACTGCACAGTCTGCAATAACAGATACCCACAGACATATTTGTCTAAAGACATTTCACCTCCAAATCCCTGTCTTTAGTCTGTTTGGCTCAAGTTTGTTTGATGTGACCTTACATGAAACCTTCATATGTCCTGAAATATGGTTTCTGCAAATTTTCACTGAAGCACTGCTTAACACATATAATGCATTGCACTTCTTTAACTTTGCTCACACACTGATCACAGAACGTTTCACAAATGATGGTCAGCAGGGTAATTCATTATTAACGACAGATAAATTGAGACACTAAGAGTTTAGAGTGTGTTCAAACTATCATGTTAATGCTCTTATGGGAACTGAACTCACATTTTTTTCTCAGCTGATAGAGAAAATGAACTTTGAGTACTGGAGAGCAATCCTGAAGGCTAATTAATTTCTTAATAAAAAGGTAGAAATAAACTGTAGCAGTATAATTCTTAAATTTCTTTCTTATTTTCTCCCAGAAAAAAAAATAATACATCTTGTGCTCAACTTCTTTTGCAGCCTGAGTCCTTCAACTTGAATTTTCTTTTATGTACATTTCTACTCATTACAAGGCTGTTTACATGTCTCGTCTAGTTTTATCAGTTAGCTCCTGGAAACTGAGACAATGCAGCAAGTAACCCTGTTACTTATTTTTTGAGTAAATGAGTTGTCTGCTTCACTGCTCTGGATATCTGATAGAGATTTCTGGTAAGCATAAGTGCAATTTAAGCCTCCTTCAAACATGAAGGTTGCTGTGTGTTCCTCAATGTCACTATCCTGTTACTAAGAGTGGCAAGCCACATGTGAAAAAATGGAGCATGCCTACAATAATTGTTCCCCTGTTATATCTTTCCATCCCAGCATGACAGTTTAAAAACTTTCTGAGGCAAAGGTTGTAATCTAACCTTCGTGTCAAATAGCTACCAAAAGACTGAGGACTCTACAGTTTCCAGGAAGTTTAAGAAGGAAAGTAAGAATCACATCAGTCATCCTTCAAGCAATACAGTACATCCAGAAACTTGCAAGGTGGTGGTGAAGGATGCCTGAAGTGGTTCTTGTCGTTCCTTCTTGCAATCTGCAGTGGAGACACAACATAATTCTAAAGGCAGCTGCTGCTATTCCCCAGATTCTGGCAGGAGATGGTCTCACTTTCAGCTCCTCTTAGGCTGACAGTGTTTTACAGATTCCCACACACACATTCAAAAATCATTCCCAGAGAAATCCCAGCAATTTAAAAAGGGGTGGGTGGCTGTTTGTGTCTGTATGTAGGGGTATCTTTCTTCCCTGAGTAACATGTATAATTGTCGTGGTTTAAACTGAAACCAGGACCATAATCTTTTATTAAAAATTAATTGTGTTAATGTTGAAGGGGAATATATTTTCAAGCTGCTGTAAAGATGCAACATTTATTAGTTGCCAGTCAGAAACATAAGTTGTTTGGAGATAGCAGATGTAAAGAGTTTATAGGAATAAGCCAAATTTATACATAGTGAACAGCAGCACATAGAAATGAAAAGCAGTCTCAAAGGATGTTCTAGTCCTTTGGAAAACCCTCAGCCTAAACACTGTATTTTCCCCAATACAGTGTACAAGCAAGATCAAGGACCTGAATCTCTGTACCTCCATAAATCACTCAAAAAATTGTCTGTAGAATTAAGTGTTGTTACTTCTAGGCTCAGCAAATATTTAATGTTTTATGCAAAGTGAAGCCTCTTCATACATTGTCCTGGGTTCAGCAGTAGCAGTCATTTTTTCTCCTTCTTGGTAGCTGGTGCAGCGCTGTGTTTTGACTTTCAGGCTGGGAACAGTGCTGATAGCAGTGATGTTTTTAGTTACTGCTCAAATGTTTGGTTTATCCAAGGACTTTCTGAGCCTCATGCTCTTCCAGGGAGGAGGGGAGGCTGGGAGGAAGCAGAAACAGGACACCTGACCCAAGCTAACCAAAGAGGTATTCCATACCATAGCACGTCATGCCCAGGATGTAACCGAGAGTTACTCGGAAGGGCTGTGGACTCTGGGGATTGGAGGAGGTATCAGTCAGTGCTCGGTCAGGCAGGGTGGGGTAAGTTATTGGTCAGCAGGTGGTGAGGTGTTGTATTCTCTTCACTTGTTATTTCCTTTATCATTATTATTATTATTGGTGGTAGCAGTAGTGATTTGTGTTATACCTTAGTTATTAAACTGTGCTTATCTCAACCTATGGGGGCTACATTCTTTGGATTCTCCTTCCTAACTCTCCGGGAGATGGGGGAGCAAGGGGGGGAAGTGAGTGCACAAGCTCTGTGCAGTCTGGGTTGAAACCACGACATACATGTAGAGACATACAAACATGTTCATATGTCTAAATGGATGTGCAGAGGGATGAGCACATAGTAATAGTACAGTACATGAGTTCAAGATCCTATTTTTAATCAAGAAGTTCAGTAATTTAAACTCTTCATAGGTGGATACGAGATTTCATCAGAAGAGCAATTTGAGAATGTATCACCTAAGTGAAGTTTACAGAGACCTTTGAAACTGCTGCTCCTTTTATTGTCTGAATAAGAACCAACTGTCCTGTCCAAGAATTCTGATGCCTCACATAAACATTACACCCCAAAAACCCAACAGATTTGTGTGGTTTTTGGTTGTTTGTTTTTTTTTTTTTTTTTTTTTGGGGGGGGGGGAAGGGAGTGAGGTGTTTACTTTTTAAATAAGCTATATGATTACAAGTATCTATGCAACACTTACATATGTCCAGTTTATATGAAAAGCTCCTAAACAGATCATTTTTGCCATGGGTAGTATATCCCCCCAAACACTGCTGTTATGTGCTATCACCATTTGAAAACAGTTATTTTATAACCTGAATTGGAAAAAGTTGTTCGCCTGGTGGTGAACAAGTGACTGTACAAGAAGAATGTAGAAATTTATTTTAAAAACAAGAATTTCTGTTCTTGCAGATAAGTTTCTTCATCTACTCATTACTTTCTGCACATGAATGTGCATGTGTAATGAAGGTTTCATTGCTTAAACAAGTTTCTGGTTAATATACTTTAAAAGCTTTATGAAGAACATAATCATTAGGCACTTATCACCCTGATATCTGGATGCACTTTCAATAGTTTCTATTAGGTCATTAATAGCTAAAAAGAGAAAAAATCTACCATCCTGCTCTGAAGTACCTTACAGCTGAAAGGAAATGGGAGGCGTCTTTGACCAGTCAGCTAAAAAAGGACAGGCTTGCTGCTTCACACCAGCCCAAGCTTAGAGATAAAATTGGAGTCCCTTAGTACATGCAGACATGCTCCAAAGAATTTCTGATAAAAGCTATTTGCACAGACAGGCCTCTTTTCCAGGATGTCCTCTCTTCTGATCAGAGAACCCTCATCACAGTTCTACAGATCCCAGTATTTTATATGAGTACAGGCCACATAATCTGGATAACAGAATCCCATTTCTTGACCATCATATTGATGGGAAAGGTAATTCTCTCAGTAGCTGTGTCTCTGTTCTTCTGAGACTTGTTGCCCAGCACCAGGCTGTGAGTGGAACTTGACAGTGTTATGGGTGGAATATGGAACAGGCTGGAATATCCGTATGATGTTATCTTCTAGTGTTGGATTGAGAGTTATTTTAGCTATATTTCACTGAGACCTCAGCTAAATTGAATTATTTTGCATCTGCTTCAGGGTAAGCAGCTTCATAGAGGCAATTATGGCAGACTAGTTGATGCACCAGTTAGCTATGTACATACATCTAAACCATTAGACAACTCCAATAGGAAGCAAGATCCTGAGGTAATTCTCAATTGCCACTGGGTAAAAATAAAACAACAAGTGTTTTCCACAGCTCAACAACTGTGCTTTTGCATGTTACCCTAGAATAAGATGTCCATGTGTCTGAACCCTAAGCAAGATTTTCTTAAGCTTTAGAGAAATCAGACTTTTAGGGGCAAGAAGAGCAGGGTTCAAATCCCATATCTTACTGTGCAAAATGCTTGTGTTCTCCTGTCCATTTCAGAGCATCAGGAGTCAGACTGTTCAATACAGCATTTCCCCTCTATCTCTCTCATCTTACATGCTGCATTCATTATTCTTATCATGAAGCTTCCCCTGCAGGATGCTGGACTTGCTGATCCTTCTGGTGCTGCATTTCATTCATGGTTTTTACTTGTTTGTTTGGTTAACTTATTTAATAAATTAAAAAAAAGGAAAAAAAAAAGCTTTCACTAGGTTTATATTTCAGAAAACCTTGTCAATCACCAGTGACACCAAGCTGTGTAGTTCCGTTGATACACTGGAGGGAAGGAATGCCATCCAGAGGGACATTGACACTCTTGCGAGGTGGGCTGATGCCACCCTCATTAAGTTTAACCATGCCAAGTGCAAGGTCCTACACCTGAATAGAGCAATCCCAGGCACAGCTGCAGGCTGGGCAGAGAAGAGATTCAGAGCAACCCTGAGGAGAAGGACTTGGGGGTGTTGGTCAATGAGAAACTGAACATGAGCCAGCTTCAGTGTGCACTCACAGCCCAGAAAGCCAACCGTATTCTGGGCCGCATCAAAAGGAGCGTGACCAGCAGGTCAAAGGAGGTGATTCTGCCCCTCTACTCTGCTCTTGTGAGACCTCACTTCGAGTGCTGTGTGCAGTTCTGGTGTCCTCAACATAAAAAGGACATGGGACTGTTGGAACAAGTCCAGAGGAGGCCACGAGGATGATCAGGGGACTGGAGCACCTCCCATATGAAGACAGGCTGAGAAAGTTGGGGCTGTTCAGCCTGGAGAAGAAAAGGCTGCGTGGAGACCTCATAGCTGCCTTCCAGTAGCTGAAGGGGGCCTACAGGGATGCTGGAGAGGGACTATTCATTAGGGACTGTAGTGATAGGACAAGGGGTAATGGGTTGAAACTTTAACAGCAGAGGTTTAGATTGGCTCTAAGGAAGAAATTCTTTCCTGTTAGGGTGGTGAGGCACTGGAATGGGTTGCCCAGGGAGGTTGTGAATGCTCCATCCCTGGCGGTGTTCAAGGCCAGGTTGGATGAAGCCTTGAGTGATATGGTTTAGTGTGGGGTGTCCCTGCCCATGGCAGGGGGGTTGGAACTAGATGATCTTAAAGTCCTTTCCAACACTAACTATTCTATGATTCCATGATTCTAACCCTGTTCTCTATTCAGGAAAGCTTACATTATTTCCTACTATTAAACCACAGCAGGGCATTATCCCAGCTAAACTGAATGAGCCTGTAAAAAGACACTTTTCTTTTATTGTTTCAGAAAATAAAAACACCAGAATAGCCAAGCTGAACCAGAACCTATCACTAGTCAATAGTACAAATTTGGGGAAAAATATGAAAGTAAGGTAAGTCTACAGTGACACTTCCTTATTACAACATCTAAGTTTCTAGCAATCAGTAGTTTACAGATGTCCTGAGCCAGAGATTTACCTGCTTCTTCACACTTCATAGCCCTCAATGTACTTGTCTTTCACAAATATGTCAGGTTTTCTTTTTCTGAACCCACTTATACTTTGAGTTCCTGCAACAATCTGAAGTAGCAAATTTTTCAGTTTCATTGTATCAAATGTATCAAACTCTATCAAAGTTGTCTTTGAATATCTTTTCAGCAAGCTGAAAATTCTACTGTGTTTAACGTTTCCCCACACAGAAGTCTCTATTTCCATTTCTTTTGTAACAACCCACCTGATTTTTCCTTAGGCTGTACCCAGACTTGATACAGTGACTTTACCTCATTACAATCAAGACTGGAAAACAAATTTAGTTCTCCCAGAGTTCAAGAAACTGAACATGTGTCTGTAAGACATATGTCTTAGACCTTATAATTTGATGAGAAAACTTCAAAGAAGAAAGGCACAAATATGTTTAGAACATCCTAGCTAAGCATGACATGTTCAACTGCAGCAGATGGATTGCATAAAAAAGAAACTTTTCCCAGAGGTTCCAGATTTTATTCCTTGAGATAAAGTAGTGAAGTTACTTTTTTTTTTTTTAATAGAGAAATCACTTGTTCAAAGGAATGATGGGAATTCTTCCTCAAAATTGTAGATAGATATTCCATGATAGCATAAACTCAAAGGACTAAAAGAAAAAAAAAAAACCTCTTGCAATCACTGCTCACATTACAAAGCCACAGATGAAGTACAAGTGATGTAAATGAACATAAGTTACTCGGAAGATGATAATTATAATGAGTGAAGGCATTGGCATACCTCTAGAATTCTGGGCCAGAGTATGTGGAGCTGCAATACACATTGCTGTGCAAAGATATCTGATGCAAAGAAATACTAGATTCTCTTATTTATCAATATCATTGTTCACCTTCAAATGTCAAATCAGGATACCACATTCCAGGAGTGACTCAACTGTGCTCAAATGCAGATGAAAAGTACTTATCTAATTCGCTCCTCCTGATACCTCTATTATGCAAGTTAAGGATTTAATATCCTTATGTATTAGTACTGATGAATAAAAATATTTCAGGAACATCTTATATAATTAGTCCTTGTAAGTGCATATTTGCCCCAAAACCCAAAGAGAAATATTTGAAAACAATTGTGTTTTCCTCTGTTACTGGAAATTGTTTCCATCTCTTGAAATCTATTACTCTTCTCTATTTAACTATAGTAAATTGATAAGGTAAGCCAATGTGTATAAAGAACCATACTTGGTCAGCAGAGGTAAATGAAGTATTTTAGGAAAAAAAATGCAATTCTAACAATGCCTCAATCCATGATGAAATTGTCAATAGTAATATAGAAAAGGTTAGTGAGAAATAAACACTGTACTCTGTTTAGGAAGACAAAACATGGATTTATGTTATATGATGCTTTGATATGAGGGCTGAACATAATTTTTTTTCCCAGATTCAAATTCTGCAAAATTAACATTTTGAAAACAGAATATGAGTACTTCAGAATTTAGAAATTCAGCATAATGCAGCAATCCAACAGAGAAAAGGCAAACCTTAAGCTCAAGAGCATTGCCAAATAAAGCTCTCTCAGGTAGGAAGAAAAGGAGGAAAACTGACACCAACCAAAGTGTGATTTCTTTCTTGTAATTTAAAATTAGTACAGAATATCTCTCTATTCTAAGAAGCTTGGGCATTTATGCTGCTGCCTATCAAATCATGTAAAACCTTTTGCAGTTGACATCCAATGCACTAAACCTTTTTTCTGAGTCTTTAGACAAAATGGAAAGCCAGTGAAATGTCATTCCATCAGAGATTCTAAAAATTTGCATTTCCTTACTGAAAGTAATGTTTCAGTAGAACCAGAGCAGTTGTTGAGGGGTGGTAACTTTAACACCTATGATGCATGTGTTGAGTATCCAAGTGCAGCAGCAACACTGGAGAAAACCTACAACTAGTTTTTTAAAGCATGCACTAAGAGGAAAAAGCAGATGGAACTGCTTACCAAATAAAAGGTAACTATTTCTGAAGAAGCCTCACTGTATGTCTGAAAAGTTTATATCCATAAAAGCCGAATGAGACAAAACAAGTGAAATGCATTTCCTTCTTCTAGTTACAAGCTATTGACTCCCACATTGCAGAAAACAATGAACTACTATATGCATATGCAACTGGCAGGTTTCATGGTGGGTTTTGGCTAAAGTTTAACCCATAAAGGAGTTAATAGGCTGATCCATTTTGTAATAAAGCCTAGATAGAAATTTGAGAGGCATTACAAAATTATTCAAACACAAAATACTGGAAGCTTGAAGAAACAAGAGGAACAGTCGGAAAAAAAGCTGGAGAAGTCTTTCAAGAGCATTATCTGTGTCATGAGATTTTAAGCAATAGAGTGTCCTAAACCACAGATAATGTAGCCAGTGAAGGAACAGTGTAAATAAAGGAAACAAAACAGAGCACCTTTATGCATTAGTCATGACCAGGAAAATGGCTGCAAGAAGGAAGAAACTATGAGTAAGGAGAAAAGTCAAAAGAACTGAGAGGTGGGACAGGCCTGACAACAGTACTACACATCATCACTTTAGCATAAAATCTACTTGTCCCTCCTTTCTTATGACAGCCCTGATTTATGAGTCATGAACTGATGCCATCTCCACCCTCAATGATATTTCTAAAATTATTTTGTGCCATTGATATGTTTTATAACTCAAGCAGGAGTTACAAAATTGGTAAAAAATTGAAATAGTGAATGCCACGGCTTGTGCTGTGCAAAAGGTCAAGACAGCTGGACCTAGCAATAACCCCTTCCAGCTTTAATATCCTCAAACCTGTATAGATCAGCTTCTTCAACAGTCTTACTTGAAATAAGAAAGTGAATTTGATTTTACATTAGAGGATGGCTGAGATACAGACCAGTTTTCTGATGTACTGATTCCACAGGACTTGGGAAAACTAACAGATTGTTTTACGGACCACTGAATCTTAAAAGAACTTGCATGCAGTGCACCTGCAAGTTCAGCTTTAACCCTTGACACACCTGAATTTTTTTTATGCTTCATTGGGAGTGGGAAGAAGGGAATGGAAAGTTTTCACATGCTGCAGCCTATAGGTACCAGGGCTATCCATTCTATCAGCTCCACTCTAGTATTTTCCCATAGCTAACATGCTTTCCATTAACCTCCCCTTAATGATTTTCTAGTGCAAATATTCATGGCTCTGATGAAGGCATATATAGACTAATGTCTCTTTAGCAGTATTTTCTTTCCTAAACTATATAAATTTAGCTCCTTGTGTCTCATCCTTCAATCCTTGAATCATTTTTGTGCTTCTATTTGTATTTTTTCCTATTTTACTAGTAGTTCACTTGTTACCACAGCAATCTTTTCTTCTTTCTGCATGTTTTTCTTCCTGACAAGCCACCTAAATCTCTGGGTCTCAATATGCTATTCAGTTTGACCACTCAGACATACTTTGTCTTTTGCTGCCCTGCCAACACGTCTGAATCAGACCCTCTATGATCATCACAAAGGCTGGGAGTTAATCATTCATGACCACTTAATCATCAGTGCTGTATCTGACAACAGGGGTGACAATTAGTGTGAATTACAGTGGACACTTGCTTGGAAAAAAAAGTATTGAGAAGATCTGAGAATAAATTTTCAATCAACATGAGTTGGGGACAAAAAAACGCAGCAACTGAAAAACAGTGATGTATCTAGAAGACGAGAACAAATAGATGTGTGAGACATACATTCTCTTCCCACTCTAGGAAATATCTTCATCACTACAGCATGAAAAGTAAATACAATTCAATGAAGGAAACATCTGAGTTATTGCAGCAAAGTGTTCAGATTTAGAAATATTGAAGCATCTTGTTCCTAGAGAGAAATGAAAATTAATCTGCATTTAAAATGCAGTGAAGTTTTGGTCATGTAGAAAAAGTTCAATAATTTTCCTTTTTATAAACCCAGGAACATAAGAAGTACCCAAATTTAGTAGAGGACTGAAGCCCTGATGTTTTTCTCAGAGCTCTCCTGCCTCATCTGAAGCCTCCCAGGATTTCATTGCAGACATGTCTTACTGCAGTGCAGCATGGATCCAACACACTGCAGACTCAAAGCTTTCTCTTGGCTGACATCTCTGGTTTATGCTGAAGCCTATTCACGTCTGCTCAACAAGTGATTTATAGCCTTCTGAAGGATCAGTGTAACAACCCAGTGGAAGCTGCTCCCTAGAGCTTTACCCTGAAGAGTCCTACATCTCTCTGACAGTGACTATCCAGAAGAATTCTCACAGCTGTGAAATATAAATACATAATTATCACTGTCAGAAAAACTGTTGTGAGCATGGTCCTGTAAGCACTACTGTGAATTTCCCTTGTGCTCACCACTTGGGCACAGAACTAATTTTTATGAAGATCTCAGAAAGCCAAAAGAAAAGGAGTAGACAACATTTCTGCAGTTCCATTGGGGGTGATCTTGTGAGGGCTGCACAGTGTTAAGGCATTCAGTAGTCTATGCCTGGAGATTCCGCTGAACCTACAGTTCACCAGACAGAATATATTTCTGGTGCTAACTATTTTCTTTATCTAGATGTTTCCTAGGTAGCACCCAAACAGTGCCTTTCCCTCTTGCCTAATGCATGCTGTAGCCTACAAATCTGTTTTACAGGTTTGTCTCAGGGAAGGCAGAGAAAGAAAAAAAGAAGGGAAAGATATGGTCAAATTAATTTAATTTCAGGCAGGAGCAGCACATATTGCACATTGTAGAGCACACTCACTCCTCCATAGTACTGCTCAGATACCATTGTGAGGGACTAGCATAAGAAGCCAGATCATGCACATTAGGATATGTAGACAGAGAGATGAGAACATCCATTTAGATGAGCTTAGACAGTACCTTAATTCAAAATGACTGAATTCTAAAACTCTGTAACACCTACTGACTTTAAAAAAAATCCTAAGAACCATTGTCCTTACCAGAAGCTCTTATTAATCCATTTTGTAAACAGGCTATACCATTTTCTGTGCCCACTGTTGCAAAGGGAACTAGGCTCTAGCAGGAGCTGCCAAGATAGATTTACTCTGTAACAAAATAAAATTGACTGGTTTTCATGATATTTAAGGTACATAGCAAACCATCATAAATCCTGCTTTCTGTGTGTATATATTGCCAGACAAGCACCAGCAGCCTATATTTTAAATAGCTCAGAAATTGGCCTATTTGTAATGTTTTAATTTATTGACTGTATTCAAGACTGTTACCAGCCACGTGGGAGGTAATGCTGCTTAGTCCGTAAGGAGCCTGAGACCCTATATGCTAAGAGGATCTGTGTAGCAGAGTAGGTATATCTAAATAGTGGGGGTTCTTAGAAGGTGTAGGGTCTGAAGCAGAGAACTTATGTAAAACCAAACCTAACTTCCACAGAGAAGCAAAAAATGTTTACTGAGATGGTTTTTACCTCCAGCTCTCCTTTTTTTGCTCTGTCACTCAAGCAAGTTAAAAGGGAATTAAAAATGGAGTTTCAAGAGGTACAATGGCGAAGGGAGTAAAAGAGGTAGGAAAAAGACCAACAAATTAAAAATTAAGCTGCTTGCTGGAAAATATTTTCCCTATAAAACATAATTGCAGCTCTCCCTGTTGCTCTAGTAAATGAAATTTAAATATTTAACTGCAGTACTGGAATCATGATGCCTGCAGCATGTGCCACCCCTTGCTGAGGAGACACAGAGCAAATCTTGCAGAACTAAAGCAGCTCCACTGCTCTTTTCTCCATGAGGCCACTTAACTCTATAACATACTCAGGTCTTCTGCTCATGGCAGCTCTACTAAGTCCAGGCAGCTGCAGATCCTGGCTCAAATGCCATATAGATAAGGGAGGTGGGACCAGGTGTTTCAGCTAGCGCACTTTATTTTACCTCAGATATAAGCAGAAGCCAGTGAGACACCAGCCCCTAAAAAAGAGTGCCATGGTCTACTGCAGCCAGGGAAAGTCATGAATCTCCTGTACATTGCATGACTCAAAAAATCCAACACTGCTTTCATGGCCACAGAATAGGCATGAGATCATTGATTACCAATAACCTGTTATTTTCTAAGAAAATCCAACAACCAGAAGTCTTGCTAAAGGCAGTGTTAAAAACAGCCACATGACACATTAGAAAATGAGGCCATTAACCGTGTAACAGTCAGGGTTCCTGCAGAGACAGGACAGCTGCTTGAAATATGCTCAACAGCACTCTATCTAGTCTGCTTTTCCAAATGGCCTCATCACAACCCTTGGTAACCATCCCATAATCTAACAGCTCTCTTCTCTTCCTGTTCTGCTAAAGCGTTGTCTCTTAATGTATTTATCCTCATCTTACACTCTTGTACTCACTTTAAAATCACTCCTTTGTGAGACTATTTAGTACCCTCACTTCTCAAAAAAATCCAAGATTACTTTTCCTACACTTGTTTAAAGATTAAACACATCCCTTTTGTAGTGACCAGAAAGAAAGGCAGCATTGTTCTCTCCTCCATGCTTTTGCCACCCAGGAGGGATCAGGGCTGTGCTGTACTTGGCCAAAAGAAAAGCATGGACAAAATACTTTATGGAGCATATATTACTGTGGACATTGCAACTGCATCAGTTCAGTGCCTACTCCAGGCTTTTTTCCAGGTAAGGTATCAAGCTCTCTAATTCCCAAAATTCAAGATTTACCAATGCATCTTAAAGGAAGCATAGTTGCATGTAAAAAAATGCAGCTATCTGTAGCTGAGAAAAGCTTCTACCTGAGTAGACCTTAGGCAGGGAAGGCAAAAGCAGTTCAGTTCAGAGCAGATGTTCAGTTGAGAGCAGATTTGCCTATTTGTTCAGAAAAGTATTGTTCTGTAGTGGGGATCCCCCAAGCTGTTTCACAGAGCTCTTCAGAGAACCCAGACAGTAAAGTGAGATGAGCTTTTGCAGATGTACTAATGTCAATGGGTCACTCAAAGCAAAAAGGTAGGCATCCGGATGTCTTTTGTATTTCTCCACTTCTAGTACTAATGTGCTGGGTATCTTTGAGTAGAACAATTGATCATTGCAAGCCCCCCTTTTTAAAAAAGTCTTCCTAAGTTGAAATGCTTAGGTAGAAGCACCTGTATTATAAAAGATGAATTCTCCCTCATTAAACAGGGTGGTCAGATCATGAGAAAGCCAAGGGAAGTCAAGGAATTTCTGTCAGCTCACAATAGTTCAGACAGAATCCTCAAACCAGAGATGAAAGCTCATATAACAAATGTTTTTCTACAATCTTGAAGTGTCTTGAGAAATCGCTGGTGTCTGATCTTTACCTCACTAAAATATACCCCAAGGAGCCTATTGAGTACATCGAGAATGAAAACATGCTTAAAAAAGAAGATATATAACTCAGTTGTGTCTCAGCTGCAGGACAAGCATGCTGTATGGCAGCTACTGATTATCTAGGTTTGGCAAGACAAGGCCTGCTCACAGAATCACAGCCCTTTCACAATCTGTGCTACTGTGCACTGAGGGCTTGGTCACACCAGAGCACAGCTCATGGATGCTTAAATGGAAGGGTACTCCTGCCACAGTCAGCAAGCAGCTTCCCTGCAAGGAATTAAAGGCTGGTATGTATTTAAGAGCTTTGCTGTATCTGGGTAAGTGTGCCCCATGCCTTGAGGGCTTTTGCTTTTATTTCACAGTGATGCAAACTAGAATAACTCCATTGACATTAGTGGCATTACTTTAGCTTATACCACTGTGTAATAACGTCATAACTCAACAGTATTAAGTGCTCTGCACTTCTGAGGATACCTTTACCAGAAATGTTAAGGTTTTGCAGAACTGACTGTTACACGGGGCAACTGAGAGATTTCCATCTCTTTAATATTAATTTGTTGGCTTCTATCATCATGGCCTGGAGGAACCATCTTTCAACAGAGATATTGATAAATTCCCTAATATGTATACTCCTTTCCTTTTCACTGCTTGAACTGAATACATTTATAAAGCAGATATTACTTTAATCGCAGAAATATTCCCCACAAGCAGACATGTTACTGTTCAGGTTTAGCTGGGATGTTATACATGTCTTCTTCCTAGTAACATTTTTGGTTGTAGAAAATGTTGAACCAAGGAGATCTCGGGCCATCTAGTGGTTAATAGGGAAAACTGTATCTCCATGCCATCTGTTTTGGAGATGTACTGACGGCAATAACGAGAGAAGAGCTGATAAGGAGTGCTACAGGGGAAAAGTTTCACCTATTCCAACCCCGGTAGGCAGAGAGCTCTTGGCCTCGGTCACAAAAGTTCAGTCTCTTAAAAGCTTTGCATGTGTCGCTGGCCAACATTCATCACCACTATCAAATGACAGTGACAGGTACCAGGCAGGCTGGAGGAACACAGGAGTGTGATCAGAACAGCCCTTTGCAGCTGTTCACAGACTGTGATAGAACAGGCCCCTCCTAACTGGGGGTGGAAAGAAGGGGAAGTAAGAATGGAGGACTAGCCTTGTGATTAATGGGATACAAAGCCAAACATGGATTTATGCCTCCATTTTCCTTGCATGGTTAATGGCACATACTAAAAATTGAGTGTTTACAATACAGAAATGCTACTTACTCCCACACAAAGTGTCTCTCTTGAGTAGAGAAGCAAAGAAGATGGAGTGTAGCTGCCATAGTTAGATATGTACCATTCAAATCCTTATTCTTGTCCACCTAAGTGCAAATAGTTTGGCTAACAGTGATAATTTTGCAGTCTACTAAACGCTTTTCTAAGGGCATTGTTTTGTATGGCCTAAAGCTAGACTACAAGTGGATGCTTTCTAAACTCTGCATCTTGCAGGCAGCACTTAACATTTTTTTCCAGACTGCCCAGCTGAGATCAGAGCTTTGCTGTGCCAAGTGTTGAGCAAACATATAAAAGAGAGCCCCAAATATATAAAAGGTCCAAATTAAAATTCAGAAAGAAATTGAGGTGAAAGGAAAGCAACTCATGCGTAGAAACAGACAGTATAAGAAAATAACACAGGACAGAGATCAGTAGGGAGGGCAAATAAATAAATGAAACCAGTTGTCACTTCTATGTCCACCCCATCTCCAAAGGCCTCTCTAGAGTTCCCCAGGCTCAGACTGTTGCCCTGTGGGGTTTTTTTTTTTGCAGTACAAGATAAAGCACAGGCTCTCTCATTTAAATGAGAAACAAGTACACTTCCCTCTTGGTTGTAAATTAGATCTATACACTATAAGAAGTGAAAAGGATTTTATTAAGATTGCAACTTTGCAGTGCAAAGTTAGGAAGTGGCAGAATGATGGCAGTATACAGAATTTTGGTTCAGTCCTCTTGTGTCTCTATTATGGCACACTTTGGTTTCTTGATTGTGTGCTATTATTCTCAGCAGCCCTGTGACATATTGCAGACCTGGGTTGAACTGATCATCAAAATTATGCATGGCAACTAGCAGGGAAGCTGTCAGCTGCTGGAGAGATCTACAATGAATTCAGTAACACCAGCAAAAATAGATACCTGTAGTTCACGTGATAAAGGTTATAGTTATGATCAGTGTATATGCACAATTTTCCAAAACTGCATTTGTGGGTCTAAAATCCTCTAAAGCCAGCAGAGAAGACCTATGCCAAATAAGTGATCAATGTGCCTATCAGATGGTGCATAGCCTAATACATAAGCATGTTTGGAGCCACTTAGCAAATGCATCACACAGTGACAGACCATACAGTTCTGTGTAAAGTAAAGCATAGTTAGTGTACATTGGATTCTGGCTACCAGATGAAATGCTGTTGGTTATTCTTTGCCCAGGAACATCCAAATGCTGTGCTGCTTGGTGTCTGCCATTGCTAAAGTAAAAATATTAAAATAGTGGTTCCGGTACTAATTCAAGTCTGTGTCAAGTAAAACCAAAGATGCATAGGCTGGGAAAAGTAGGCAAAGTAAAGTTGAGCAGTGATAGCCAGTTCTGCTGGAGCTACTGCATTATGAAAGCAACTGGCACAACTTCTCTTAAGGGCTATTTGTTCCTGGAGAAAATAGATCTCGATGTATTTGTTCTCTGGCATAATACATAACAAGGCATCCCTGAATTCCCAACTGATCAGAGTTTTGCATTTCCAGCAAGTAATTTTAACAAATGTTACTGCATTTAAATGTTGCTATATGTAGATTGATGTTCACCATGTTAAAAACCAGAATGAGATGTGAGAGATGGAACATATCCATCTTATTAAGACTATGGAGTCCAGATTGATGGTAAATACCTCAGAGAGACAGTGGTGCTGTGCAAATCAAAGTGCCAGACTTAATTTCAAAGAGAAAGTACTCTGTGTAGTAGTAATGTTTAAAACGGCTGAGAAAGACACATCGTGACACAGACATAAAAGAAAAAAAGTGATTGCAGCTATGCAGTGTTTTGTGATTCAACCACAGGAAAGCTACTTGAGGAAGATAATCAGATTTAAGATGTTAGATATAATAAAGGATAAGATTATTCAGAATTATTGCAAAGAATAACATCATCAAGAAGTGTGTTTTAATGCTGAACGTGCCTGCTAGGATCAGATCACTGAACACTGGACAGGAATGCTCTACTCATATGCTCACATAAGTAGATGTACTTCTCCCCATTCTAACCGTAACTATCCATGCCTACTCAGGGGTTATGTGAGGAAGATTTGTGCATATCCTTATTATTAATATATTGCCCTTTCCTTGTAACTTCAACTTGAGTACTTTGCTAATCAGTTTCCAATAATTTCAAACAACCAGCATACATCACACAGAACTGAATGAGGAGTTCTGGAGGGAAAGATGTGTCTATGAATGTTCAAATAAGTGCACTGAAGGGTAATTTCTTCCTCTGTGAGAGAGAAAAGAAGGTTGTTTGTATACATGTGAGCATCTACTTTTCCATAAGATTATGACAAAAAAAACCCAAACACTGGAGAAAAGGAACCCTGAATCTGTCTATCAGAAGAGGATAACCAAGACCCATTTCTTCATCAAAACTGTTTTTTCTTTCTTCTTGTAAAAGTATAAACAGCATCATGATACTTTTTGCCTCCTCTGGAATATATGAAACTACTAGGAATAGAATGGAGAGAGTGGGATTATGTTGGTTTACAACTGCATCAAAAAAAAGATTGCTTAAGAACAACAGAACCAAGAGAGATGAGGTGTTTCCTGATGTCAGGTGAATGGGTTGGCTCCACACTGCTGCTTGCTTCAGTTGAAGAAATAAGGCTTATTATTCTTACATTATCCTTTAGGGAAATCTGGTAGATACTGCTTTTCATTTTCATTTTTTAATTCTTCTCCTTCCCACCCTCCCTGGGCTTAATGACATTCAGGACTGCAGTCTGACTATTGATCCATGGAGCAAAGATTCTGTCCAGTTCTTCCATGGTGTAACCTCATGCCAAAATCTAACCAGCTCATCCCCTTACTAAAACTTCCCTCTTAGCTCTCTTCTTTTTAAAAAAATAAAAATTGTTGAAGGCATTGAAGGGGAAAAAGATTTGCAGCAGACCTGAGTGTCAAAACTCAGTTTTTCTCCCTGTTTGTGCTCTGATTTACTGTGTTACCCTGCAATGTGGTGAGATCTCCCTATGCCTTATCTGCTTCTGTTCTGTAAAATGAAAGTAATTAAAAACACCTGTCTTATGGGAATGCCTTACACTGATACTTAATGGATTAACGTTTGTAAAGCTCTTTGAATGCCTTAGATGTGGGTCTGTACAGAAATTCAAAGCATTGTTATCTTGCAGGATAAACAGGCATTTCTCAAGGTCAATCCTGCTTTATTCACAGTATGTGAAAGATGATAAAATGTGGGGTTAAATATATCACTATGATTCACATAAAGCCTGCTAGTTTTCTTGTGCTTCTCAGACTATCATCCTGCCTTCAACATCTACTCTTTATGTCTTAGCCTGACAGCAAAGTCCCAGTGTAAGGGTAACTTAGGACCTAAAGACACAAATGCATGTTTTTTGAAATTCTGTGATAGGTTTTGGAGAAAATTGATACCCTGGTTAGAATCTAGAACAAATGTGTGTTTTTCTTCATGCATTGCACATGCCAAGAGAAAACAACTTTAGAAGGCATTTTCCCCATGGCTGTGGAGTGATGTGATCTTTTCAATTACAGGTGATATTCTCTCCTAGCCTCTGGCACCAAGAACACTTTTAACTCTGGCCATCAAAGCTGTCTGTTAGTTCTGACTGTAAGGGCTGTTACACTTTAGAGATAAAGGATAAAAGTTCTGATCCAAATTTTCTGTTTGTATATAGATTATATATCAGGTTTATCTGCTGTACAGAGAACAGGGAGGCCTTCACACAGTCTCTCAAGTATGTCACTGGGACCTCTTAACAGGACAAATATGTAAGTAGCACAGAGGTCTTCAACATACATGAAATCATACAACTACAAAAAGGGGCAGATAGTGTATCATCAGACCATGAATGAGCTTATGCATTCCCTTTATATTGGTGAGGGAAATGAAAGACACCCAAATTAAAACCAGGTTATCCTATTCACGTGCCTTGTGGCTCTTGGCAACAACGCAAATTTGGAATATGTCTTTTAAATGTAGGAAAGGCTCCTTTTTCCATCTCTGTTCTAATTCTTCTGTTGCCTTCTTCTTCCCTTATAAAAATCAGTCCATTCTCTTTGTAATTCTGCTTAATACAGGAAGATGAAGTGTGTTAAGTCCTTTTTTGTTATTTATAACAGACGTGATATTTAGTTAAAATATTACAAGCAATCACAAAACCACTGATAATCTTAGAACAAATAAGATAGTTGTGGTTAAGAGCTTAAAGTAAGTGAAATAGAACAATCTCAGGCTGAGAAAATAACTATAAGGAAACCTTCAGATTTGAATTTGCTTTCGTCCTTTAAAAAAAATAATGTAGAGAGATATGAACTTTCAAATGAATAAAAATTGTATACACACCAAGGTAAAATGAGAAAGTTTGCTCTGGTTTTAGCAGATATTTAGATTCACTATATGAAGTTGCATCCTATAAGGCAGACTAATCCAGCTAGTTGGTCTTGTACGTATGAGAGTTAGAGGTCAGAATGTTTATTTGCCCCTTCCCCCTTGTCCCTCCCTTGAGATATACTAAAAAGAATCCCATGAGTTCTTTTCAACAACAATAAGCAGTACAACCTGATGTAATATTTGATAAAGCACATGAATCTCAAGGTACAAGCCAAGATACAAGAACTTTCAAGATATATTTAAACCTTTATTGACATAATTTCAGCCATTTCTATAACATACAAATAAAAGAAGGATGTCTTTACATTTGTCTTCAGTTTTACTCTAGAATAAATGAACACTGCCAGTGGTGAGTTTGGGTTGGTTTTCTGAGTGATATGTCATGAGACATCTAGTTGTGACCTTGATTTAATTATAGGACAGGAAAAAGAACAAGCATTCAACTGTTTTACCAAATACATTGTTTTTGTTAACTTCTCATATACAAGCAGATTAAAGAGTATAATGCAGAAAGCAAGTACATATTGTGGGTAAAACAGTTCTGATTAGGAAATAACTAATAAACGTGTCTATAGCTTAATTATTATGGAAAGTCTGTTGACTTCAATGAGGAAGCTTAAATCCTTAGCATGCACTAAATATCTTCCTGAATCAGTGCCTATAATGGGAAGTCTAGGGAATGCTTTCTTTCCTTTTTGTAAAAGGGGTTCTGTGAATTCTCCCAATTCAAATGAACATGCCCACTGAAGATTTGCAAACTATATTTAGAAGTTTGCACAGTGGTCCCCAGTTTTGCAGATTGCTGTGTATTACTCAGTAAGCATGCATTCCTGCCATTGCAACTTGTGTTGAATCCTGCTGATGTCACTGAACTTATCCTAAAGAGGAATCCGGACCAAGTGGTCAGCAAGAAGCAACAAAATGTACTCTAGGACTTCAATCTGATGAGGAAATAATTATTATTAGTACTCTGGGGTCCTATTCCGGCTGCATGCTGGTTTTGCACAGGAGTTGCACCATTGCACCATTGACCTCATTGAATTTGCACTAGAATCAAGCTTGTTCTCTCATTGCATATTTGGATACATTAATAAGTGTTTATTTTAGGGGGAGAGCATTGCTGAATTTCAGTCTCTTCTAAACTGTGGGATTCAATGACTAACACAAGCTAGATCCTGGTCACACAAAGCACTATGCAGCATGAGTTTAACAGCAGAGTGTTAAAAATGTGTCACTTAATTAACAAAGGCAGGGATTGATTAGCATAGAACAGAATAAATGCTACACAGCTAAGATATTTCTCTGCTGTTTTCTTTCAATTTATTTCTCACTTTAAATTGCATGGATTAGGGAAACCAGGCTAATACATTTCACCATGCAGTTCCAGACTGAATATTGTGGTGACAAATGAGAGTGTAAGTTAAATATGCAACAAGTGACTCTATAGATACTCATTTAGATTTGTTAGGTGAGTGTTCTTTGGCAGGGGAATTTTAAGTCAGCTGATGGCAACTCCTAGAATTCTCAAAGGTGAAATATATTCTCTACTGTATACCTTTCTAGGTGCCAGCCATTTCTCTGGAGAAAACATCAGGTGTGTTAACATGGAAATAAGGAAATACTCCAAACTTACAGTTTTATGTAAGAAACTATTGTATAACCCATTTCTGACTATCAAGGCTGAGTATTTTCTTTTTTTTTTCTAATTCTTAACTTACAGTTTGCTTTTATATGTTCAAAGTATTGTATTCTGCCTTGCCCTTCTTGTTTTCTGTCATATCAGCTAGCTGACATGTTTCTTCTGCTATTCTTCTATTAAACCAAAAAGTCTAGCTATTAGCAGGTTTTCCCTTTCCTGTATCTGCAGTTTTCATTGCTGCTGCCTCTTTCACTGATCATCTCGTTAGTGGTGACAGCTCACTGAAAACATTCTTTTAAATGTCAGTAAATTCTGTGTACTGCCTTCTTGATGGCGCATGTTTGTATTATGAAGAAAACAGGACCATGATCAAAGCATTTTGAATCTTCTTTTCCCCACACCTTCATCTTTCCCCTCTTCCCCCCCCCTTTTTTTTTCCTTGGGTTTGTAGGGACATTCCTCTACTCTCCACTCTGCTTCAGTTCTCCACTTTCAAAATGGAGATGATAACAGTGATCTAAAAAAGGGAAAGGTTAAAACAGCTAATGGATTGTTTCAAACTACAGGAGCTATGAAAGTACTATATACGAAACAAAAATGCAGATCACAACTGAGGTATGGCAGAAAACCACGACAGAAATTCTTGGACTCAGATAATGAAGTGCTGCAAGACAAAGATGAAGATACAGTAACCTGCAAACTTCCCCATGCTGCACAAACCTGAAGCCACACTGACCAGTCATTTTTTTAAAAAGTAAAATGATGTCAGTTAGTGAATGGTAATAGGAACACAAACAAGTGCTGCTGATAAGCTTATTATAGACTCTGATGTATATACCCACAGGAGAATTACAGCAAAAGAGAATGTGATTAGAGGCAGCTGCCAGAACTGGAGGGTAGATGGAAAAAACATTTCAGAGTTATACAGGAAATGAGGTGAAATGAAATGAACTAGCCCAGCTGAGATAATATAATGGTATATGCATTTGCCAAGTTTATAAATAAAACATTGACCTATTATTGCACTTCCAGGGTGCACAGATCCCAGGGAATTTAATATAACATGATGCACATGTGGGGGCAGAAGTGAAGGCCATATACGAAAATATGATGCTGGAAATGGCTTTCATGTAGTCTGTACAGGGGGAGGAAAGAAAAAAAACCCAGCATTCAAAACCTGGCTGTTGTTTTTTTCTTTAAGCCAAAATTCTGATCAGGACTTGGGCACAAAAAATAAGTTAGACTTCTAGCAGAGTCATTCAAATGACAGGAGATAGATGTGTCGCTTCATTTATTACTGTCTTTAAAAGGTTTCTAGCTCTCTTTCAATTTTTGTCACTATCTCAGTCCACTGGAGCTTGATGTTGTTTTCATTTGCAGTTGATGCAAACCTTTCCAACAAACAGGAGAAACCATCCAAATAATGTGAAGTGTCTTGTTGAACACACACAAACATTTGTATTTTTAAAAGCAGGTTCTCTTTCTTTAACTCCTGGTGTTTTGAAAGGAAGGAGAAACTCAATAGCATATGTTCCAAATGGAGCAGGCGTGTATTTGATGAATGTACAGAACGTGAACACAATACAGAGATATCCTGTGGAGTGTCTTTGATGTAAATGTGATCTCAAAGTGCTATATGATTTTAAATTGGTAGAAGAATAAAGAAACTAAAAATCAGGCAGGTGTGGAAGTTGGGCAATATTTTTCAAATGATAAGGTGTAAAGATACAGGCAATTTTTCAGCTCCCACACGATAATAGAGAAAGATCTTTCACTGAAGCAGTAGAGAGAAAGTTTTAATTAATAAAAAATACATAGAGGGAAAGTCTGACTGTATCTACAAAATGTGTGCATAAAACCTCTGAAGGTTTTGCATAGTTCATTGGAAACCCTAAGAAGGAAGGGGAAATAACAAAGAAAGGCAGAAGAATGTTTGATAGTGTTCCAGAAAGATTTTAAGAGGTGGCAGAAAAACTGAATATCTGTAAAAATTAAATAGTTATCACTTTTCCAATCTATCATGCAAGCAACTTTATTTTCTATATCTGCGTCTATGGGTAGGCTTTGGTTTGGTTTTGTGTGTTTGCACACCCTCCTTCAAGCAGGAACTGCCTGTTGCTGAGTTTTGTTGGTTTTTTGAATGACTATTGACACAAAATTGATTCACCTATGTTTACCGGCTGTCCTGGGTTCAGCAGTAGCAGTCATTTTTTCTCCTTCTTGGTGGCTGGTGCAGTGCTGTGTTTTGACTTTTGGGCTGGGAGCAGTTACTGGAGGCGCGTACGTTTTGAGTTACTGCTTAAATGTTTGGTTTTGTCCAAGGCCTTTTCTAAGCTCATGCTCTGCCAGGGGGGAGGAGAGGCTGGGAGGAGGGAGAGATAGGGCGCCTGGCCTGGGCTAGTCGGGAAGGTATTCCATACCACAGCACGTCATGCTCGGGGAGGTAACTGGAAGTTGGCCGGAAGGGGGGGGTTAGCTCTTCCGGGTTGGGCTCGTTTTGGCAGGTGGTATCGTATTCTCTCTCCTTGTTTTATTTCCTCTAACATTGATTTATTAGTGATAATGGTTTAAATCAAGTCCACACACAGCTCATTCACTCACTCCCCCTCTTGCTCCCCCAACTCCTGGAGAGTTAGGAAGGAGAATCCAAAGAATATAGCCCCCTAGGGGTGGATAATGTCCTGGGTTCAGCAGTAGCAGTCATTTTTCTCCTTCTGGGTAGCTGGTGCAGTGCTGTGTTTTGACTTTCAGGCTGGGAACGGTTGCTGATAGCGAGCATGTTTTGAGTTACTGCTCAAATGTTTGGTTTGTCCAAGGCCTTTTCTGAGCTCATGCTCTGCAGGGAGGAGGGGAGGCCGGGAGGAAGGAGAGACAGGACACCTGACACAGGCTAGCCAAAGTGGTATTCCATACCATAGCATGTCATACCCAGGATGTCACCGGGATAGACCTGGAAGGGCTGGAGCTCTGGGGGGATGGAGGAGGTATCGGTCGGTGCTCGGTCAGGCAGGGTGGAGTGAGTTATGGGTCGGTGGCTGGTGAGATGTTGTATTCTCTTCACTTGTTATTGGCTTTATCATCATTATTTGTAGTAGTAATAGCAGTAGTGATTTGTGTTATACCTTAATTGCTGGATTGGTTTTATCTCAATCCATGGGAGTTGATTTCATCCGGTTCTCCTCCCCATCCCTCCGGGAGTGGGGAGGTGGGGGGGGGGGAGGAAAGGGGTGTGTGGTACTGCGGGAGACTGAGGTGGGGTTTTAAACCACAACAAGGACTTATTGTAAAATCATCTTTGGCTGTAACAGAAGAGGAAAAAATCCACACTGCTATCACTAATAAATCAATGTTAGAGGAAATAAAACAAGGAGAGAGAATACGATACCACCCGCCAAAACGAGCCCAACCCGGAAGAGCTAACCCCCCCCCCCTTCCGGCCAACTTCCAGTTACCTCCCCGAGCATGACGTGCTGTGGTATGGAATACCTCCACGACTAGCCCAGGCCAGGCGCCCTATCTCTCCCTCCTCCTGGCCTCTCCTCCTCCCTGGCAGAGCACGAGCTTAGAAAAGGCCTTGGACAAAACCAAACATTTAAGCAGTAACTCAAAATGTACGCGCCTCCAGTAACTGCTCCCAGCCCAAAAGTCAAAACACAGCACTGCACCAGCCACCAAGAAGGAGAAAAAATGACTGCTACTGCTGAACCCATGACACCGGCTTAGCTGTCACTCTCCAAATTCTTCAATGACTTCATTATAGCTGACTTCAAATATTTGCCCTTGTAGGTGAAGGAGGGCATTACAGGTATGATACCGTGTGTTATATCTGGATGCTCCCTATTCTTACCGTTTTCCTGCAACCTAGAAGTACAGCTGAAGAGAGGGACTTGTCTTCAGTTAGTTTACCTTTTTGTAACAGTTCTTTGGCCGTCTGACAGCTGCCTCTGTATTGCAGTAGACAAGATGTAATACAAATAAACTTTTGACTCTGAATTCTGCTTCTGCTGCACAGTGCATAGTACTTCTAAATGCTGCATGGAGCAAGACAAGTTACATCTGTCATGTCTTGAAGCTCTTCTGCTAGGGAAAATGAATCTCTAGCATTCAGTTACATAGACTGATCTGGCTTTATATAAGAGATCTATTTTCCAGTTAGTGTTTGGATTATTATCTATAGCATATTTGATGTTAGGTATCTGAATATTAGCTCTGAAAGCTTTGCAATATTTACAGATACCTCAGCAATTTGCACTACAGCAGGGAAATGGGTATGGTCTACTCTAATGCTGAAATGGCCCAAAGCATTTGCCTAGCTCCACTAAAAATGAGTTAAAATTAATACCATACAAAGAGCAGCAAGGAGGATACTTTACAGGGCACGTAGACAGCCGATATTTTTTACCTTTTTTTTTTTAAGGAGAAAAAAAAAGCACAACCCAAAACATAATGACCATCAGAGTTCATTTGTTCTCCAGCACCATGAACTGACTTGTTCTGTATTTACAGCTGTTCATGTACAATTAACTCTTTCAAACCAGCTGGCAAAAGCCAGCAAAGAGCTGCATTATGCAAGACCAGGCATAACCAATGACCCAGCATGTGGCCAACACCTGGCTATAAGATGATGGCTTAAAAATAGCTCTGCTGAAAACCAGAGCATCATTCTCTGATGAGTAACTGGCTACACAGTAAGAAAGATGCCAAGAAGGGCTCAATATGTGCTCTGACACTTTCATTATCCTGCCACCACAAAGATGGAACCTTGCATAGCATTTACAGAAAGAGGCAAGCAGGGCAGCCTGTCACAGCCCACGGATGCATACTCCATCCTACTGCAGCATGTGAAGGACTGCATTCTCAGGTTTGTACATACATCACCTCCAGAGTCTAAGTAAAAATCCCACTGGATTTGCTCTTCACTGAGTAAGGCATCAAGGTACCAGATTGTCACACACTAGCTTGCAAGTGTGATTAGAAGCACAAATAGAAACCTCCCTCATTCCAATCACTCTCTGGTCTGGCTCAGGTTCCCTGTGATAATAAAAATAATGGAGTTTTTAATGGCATTAGTCATTCCTTTACATTCAGGGAGTTTTGACTGGTAAAGGCATAAAAAAAAGGCAAGACACAGTACAGATAAGCAGTAGGTAACAATTTTCCATACAATTCCTCTGTGCACATTTTCACTGCAAACATCACTGTATGAAAGAACTATATAATCAAGGCACAAATAAGCAAAGAGCACAGAATAAATACAACAGCCCTCTTGCTGAAAGATACAAATGTTGTACTTATTGAGCTGTAAAGAGTGTACTGAACACTAAGGAATGGACCACCTGCAGTATGATAAATTGGTGTTCTGGTGATATAGTTCCACATGGTGTGGTGTCTCAAGAGAAGGGAGGGAAGAAGGTAAAAGTAGTAGAAAGAGGAGGAAAGAACACAGTTTTCCATCCTAAGAGGAGAATGAAATGCATAAACTAGTGAAAAGGCAGTCTAGCTAAGAAATTCAGCTGTGAGACACTTTTAGTGCAGGGAGAAACGCCAGATTTTAATCTACTTGGTGATTTCAAAATTAGACACTAACAGTCTTTTTTGTGGCCCAAACAGGGGCATAATTTTGCCTCTTGAAGCCACTTGAAGACAGATGGTCTCAATAGCTCATTGAACCTTTTGGCACCTGAACTTTAGACCAACTCTCTATTCAGATTGAGTCCCATTCCTGGTCTGTTAATGCACAGCTTCCAAAAGGACTATGACCAACTATGTGAACTGCAGTAAGCTCCAGAGTAACAGAGAAGATGAAACTGACTTCTGGAGAGATGTTACACAGAAAGAGATTTAAGAAAACCACGTGTCTTAGTTCAGCTGAACTCTACCTTCTAATAATTGTGTTGTCTTCAGATTTTGCTATTGGATTCAAGCTGGTGAGCTACATAGTTCAAATGCTCTGTCAAACACATTCATGTAGTGATGATGCATTTGTACTCGGTGTCATTTATACTGTGTTACATAGTAATATAAAACTTAGAAGTTAACCTCAAAATCTGAATTGTTAGGAAGGACAGAAAAGATTCAGCTATAACAGTTCTGCAAATCTCAGGAGCAGTATGAAAGTACATCACTGTCATGGGTTCAGCCATGGCAGTCATTTTTCTCCTTCTTGTAGCTGGTGCAGTGCTGTGTTTTGTCTTCTGGGCTGGGAATAGTTGCTTGATAGTGAGCATGTTTTGAGGGTGTTTTTGTTCAAGGCCTTTGTTTTTGTTCAAGTGCCTTTTGTTCAAGGCACATGTTCTGCCGGGGAGGAGGGGAGTCCGGGAGGAAGGAGAGACAGGACACCTGACCCAGGCTAGCCAATGGGGTATTCCATACCATAGCACGTGATGCCCAGGATGCATACTGGGAGGAAGAAAGCTGGAGGGGTGGAGCTCGGGAGGAAAATGGAGGAAGGAGCACGCGGTGCTCGGCCGGGCAGGGTGGAGTGAGTTATGGGTCGGTGGCTGGTGGGGTGTTGTATTCTTTTCACTTGTTATGGGCTGTATCATTACTATTGTGTTAGGCCTTAGCTATTAAACCGTTCTTATCTCAATCCGTGGGGGCTACATTCTTTGGATTTTCCTTCCTGACTCTCTGGGAGTTGGGGGACTTGGTTTAAACCACAACAATCACCTGGAAAATAAACCTTATAAATGCACTTAGGTTGCTGTTTCCCCTAGCTATATAAAATTTCTGTGGGAGTTTTGTGATGAAATACTTGTTATTTTTGAGGATTTTAGGGGAGTCAAGGAAAAGTAACTGGAAGAAATGGATAACTATTAAGGGTAAGGAACAAAATCTGAATATATTACTCAGGAGGGGGTTCACTAGAACACATACTTCCATGGGCACAACTAGCTAAAGACCCCAAGTGTTAAAGCAAATTATCACTGTCTGTAACTTCTCCTGGGATTTCACATTGTTCTACTCCGATTCAAGCGAGACAATCTGTCACATATTTTTGGTAGATCTTATTTCATGTCTAGTACTTGTAAGTGTGAACTTGATTTAGAGCTTGATTGGAGTTTCTGTATTTCTCAGGAAAAAAAATCTCTTCCTCTGCCACTGAAATTACCCATTCTTACCTCAATTCTGCTGCTTCACAGAGGGGTATTGCTGTAATTTCTATCTGATTTGGGGGTGTCATGGGACAGGAAATAATTCTGAAGTGACTAGTATTCCTGCAGTACAACAGAGAGCAAAATATACTCTATGAAGCAGTTTCTTACCTGTAGATCACAGCCTGCATTTATAAAGTATTGTGTAGAATTGAAGTCTCCTTATACAGTATTTGGTTGGGATTGCATAAGCCTATGGCACCACCTAGCTGCAAACACATGGGGTTTATTTTTTCACTTCAAAAACCACCTTTCTAGTTCAGCTAGCACTGAATTAACTAATTAATAAAAATAGCCCACTATTACTACAAATCTACTTATCAACTGATCTATGGTTCTCCAGATCTGTTCCAACTCTTCTGCATTTGTTGGCTTGTCTCACTGATTTGTTAAAAGATGGTGCATTAGTGCTTAAGTTATGTGAACTGACTTGGTGGAAAGAGCTCAGATGTCTCAGGCTCATTTCTGAGCATAAGACTGCTCATCTGAGCCAAGATCCTTATGCATATTTCTTCATTCTGGACCACAGCACATGCTGAAGTTATTTGTCTGTTAAATCACAAATTTGTTTTATCACCCCAATAGAGAAAAAAAAAAGAATCTAAAATCAAGCACAATAAATAAATAAATACTTATTTTACAGTAGGAATTACAGCTGCATTTTAAAAGAAATGTTGATGAATAACGGTACCAAACTGCTGCTTTGTGGAAACTAGAAGAACTTTTTTCTTTGGATCAAATTTAGCAGTTTCCACTTCTCAAAAAGGAGTAAAAAAATATTAAACTTTCCAAATTGTCTTTTCTTTTTTCTGTAACCTCTCAAAAACATGACAAATATATTTTTTAATAAAATCAAACACCCATATCTTTCAAATTTAAATTAAAAAGCAAAAACAGAAATGAAACTGTTCCCTTAAGAGAGGCATCAAAGGAAACATTCTTACTCTATATAAAATGGTATTTTGTCTATTTTCTTTAAATAGATATTAATTTCTATGTTAATCTAAGCCAACATGTCCTCCTTTTCTGGAACATGTCTAACAGCCATTGAATAAAATCAAATACCCTATTATTTAGACAACTCCACAGTGCAGGCTGGAGATACATCAAGATATATTAATACCTTCATTGCTTTTGATACATTTTCCTGAAACCTTGGCATAAAAGAAGTAGAATTTGACATTTACAAAATTGGTCATTTATGAACTTGGTGGCCTTGCATAGGCTTACAGACAGAAAGATGCTTGAGTTATAATGGAAAGGTCTTCATGATTGAGTGATCATTTTACAATTGATAGTTATTATATTTGGTGAAAGAACAGAAAGCTGATGTTTTTCTTTGTTAGTGCTCATCTCTGGCAGAGTTCATAAAAATGCCTTTGATAAAGATGCAGTACCTACTTGAAAGAACAGAGAAGAGTCCGGGGGGGGGGGGGGGGGGGGGGGCTTCTTTTTCTTTGAAATGGCATTTTAGACATGTCAACTTTCTTATTTTTTTGCAACATGGATTCAAGATTCGTTTATGTCATTGCAAAAAATGACTTGCACAAAATTAGACTTGCACACTGTACAGACTTTTCTTTCTGTATCATTATCAAAGGTCCTGCAAAAAAAGTTCAAAGGCCAGCATTAATACAGCTGGACCTGTGCTTTCTCAGCATACGGTGAACTCCTTCACACATGTCCTCTGTGGGGAGATCTCACATAAGCCTGAGTGAAATTTTGCCTGCGTAAACAAAGAACTACAGCCAAGAAAATCTGAAAGGCGAAAGCATCTCGAAGGGAAGTTAAACACTTAAACATTTAGTGAGGGTGACTGAAAAGGTATTAAGGTGTTTCTGAAATTAAGACCTGCCTTTCTACATACACTCTTCCCCACTATTCAGAACATAAACAGCTGCTTCTGCTGTATGGCTAGAGGTTACTGCATAACTCTGGAATGGTTCATCATTTCAGCCCAGAGAAACAGAATTCACATTGAGAATCATAGAATCATAGAATAGTTAGGGTTGGAAAGCACCTTAAGATCATCTAGTTCCAACCCCTCTGCCATGGGCAGGGACACCCCACACTAAACCATATCACTCAAGGCTTCGTCCAGCCTGGCCTCGAACACCGCCAGGGATGGAGCATTCACAACCTCCCTGGGCAATCCATTCCACTGCCTCACCACCCTAACAGGAAAGAATTTCTTCCTTAGATCCAATCTAAACCTCTGCTGTTTAAGTTTGAACCCATTACCCGTTGTTCTATCACTACAGTCCGTAATGAACAGTCCCTCCACACCATCCTTATAGGCCCCCTTCAGATACTGGAAGGCTGCTATGGGGTCTCCTCACAGCCTTCTCTTCTCCAGGCTGAACAGCCCCAACTTTCTCAGCCTGTCTTTATATGGCAGGTGCTCCAGTCCCCTGATCATCCTCGTGGCCCTTCTCTGGACTTGTTCCAACAGTTCCATGTCCTTCTTATGTTAAGGACACTGGAACTGCACACAATACTCCAAGTGAGGTCTCACAAGAGCAGAGTAGAGGGGCAGGATCATCTCCTTTGCCCTGCTGGTTACGCTCCTTTTGATGCAGCCCAGGATACTGTTGGCTTTCTGGGCTGCCAGTGCAAACTGAAGCCAGCTCATGTTAAGTTTCTCATCAATCGACACCCTCAAGTCCTTCTCCACGGGGCTGCTCTGAATCTCTTCTCTGCCCAGCCTGCAGCTGTGCCTGGGATTGCTCTATTCAGGTGTAGGACCTTGCACTTGGCATGGTTAAATTTCACACCTCACAAGCGTGTCAATGTCCCTCTGGATGGCATTCCTTCCCTCCAGCATATCAACCAAACCACACAGCTTGGTGTCATCAGCAAACTTGCTGAGGGCACACTCAATCCCACTGTCCATGTCACCAACAAAGATGTTGAACAAGACTGGTCCCAACACCTACTCCTGAGGAACACCACTCGTTACTGGTCTCCAGCCGGACATTGAACCATTGACCACAACTCTTTGAGTGTGACCATCCAGCCAGTTCTTTATCCACCGAGTGGTCCACCTATCAAATTGATGTCTCTCCAATTTAGAGACAAGGATGTCATGCGAGACAGTGTCGAATGCTTTGCACAAGTCCAGGTAGATGACATCAACTGTTCTATCCCTGTCCATCAGTTCCGTAGCCCCATCATAGAATGCCACCAAATTGGTCATTCAGGATTTCCCCTTAGTGAAGACATGCTGGCTGTCACCAAGCACCTCATTATTTTTCATGTGCTTTCGCCATGCCTTCCAGGAGAATCTGCTCAAAGATTTAATTTAATAGGACAAAATAATAGGAGAGTAAAGAAATTTGCTAGAGCACAGGCATATAAAATACTGAAAAGAATTTCTTCCTATCCTAAAAAAAAGGAGGAAGTGATTTATTCTGGGATTTAAGAGAGTTTTATTTCACTTCTATACCTACTCCTGCAGGACCTCACATGACATGGTTGCTCCTGATGATTTTGAATAGCCTTTGTTTGGACGACAATTGCATCTGGGCTGATAATGCCTGTCTGTTAATTATAACCCAGTCAAGGCGAATAATCTGGAAGCATGAGCTTCAGAGATAAAAAACAATTAGACAAGAATATTGGGAATGAGAATGGGGTGAGGAAGAAAGCCTTGACAAGAAAAGAAAGTTATGCTCTGGAGATAGAAATGTGGAAGTACAAAAATAGTAAGAAATCATAAATGCCTGTCAGAACTTGCAGTTTAAAAAAAAAAAAGTAAAATGTTGCGTATTTGTAGAAATAAAAACTAATAATGAAAGAAATGGTGCTGCTATGCATGGAGATGGTATGGACTAAAGATAACTGATACATAACCAAACAGTAAATAATATCTTGTTCCCTGTTCTGCATATATATTCCTATTGAAAGTGCAGTAAAGGCAAGACTGTTAATATAAATGAGCACATAGATATGGAAAGTACGCACATTCAATAGAGAAATAACTGACCCAAGGCTGGTGGCAAGGTTATTTAAAAAGCTGTCCCTTCTAGTCTTATGACTCATGGTTCCATGAGATTTAAGGATAGGATATTTTCTATTTACAAAAGGAGTAGTGGTGTCATTCAGACAACTGGTCTATTGGTTTAACCTCAGCTGGTTAAGCACTATCTAAAAATTACAAACAATATTTTGCTGAAAGAGAAGGCTTAGAATGCTAGTGGAGCATTTCAGTATGTATCTTCACAATTTTCCTGGCTCAGAAATCTGGTGTACTGATGAAGTTTGCTGCATAGACTTCGCAGTGATTAGCAAATTGGAGGAGGTATCGAATACCAGACAGGAAAAACTGGATTACTACAGAGCCCTGAGTAAGAGAAATGAGATGAAATTAAATCACACAAAATGGGAGGTCATGTATATACATCATGCATTATTGATCATTCCTTAGTGATGTAAAGACAGAAGATCCTATGTTTACTTGTTAGTCATACCACCAGTATGATATGGTCTTCAAAAAGACAAATATATCTTGGGATCATATTAGGAAAGAGATTTCCAGCAGCCAATGTACTGAGAAAGGATTAATTTTAATACCTAAGGCAGTGTTCAGACTTAAGCTGCTGTAAGGATGTATCTTAGAATTTATTTCCAGCCAGCCACCCAGGTGAAGAAAATTATTTTCTTATATCTTAATGCTGGAAAGGTGCAAAGAAAATGTTGGGTCATGCAGAAAGATGATCAATGTATGTGCCACATCTAGTGGCACTGGGAGTTTATAGAATTGTTCTGTAGCCAAGGGCCTCCAGGTATGACTTTGCTAAAAAGTAGCAACACTTAGGTGGATCGCAGCCTTGAACAAGCCAGAACAAGTCCAGAGAAAGGATGTCCATTTCCCTGCTCACTCTAACAACCTATCTACTAAGAGAAATCTGAAAGAGATGTGCTTCATCTGCTCTGAGAAAGGGTACACATGAATGGAAAGCCAGGGAAAGATGTGCATATAAGATAGAGACCAACTTGAGTGTAAACTGCTGACATTCTTTTTTTTTCAGGTTGATTTTTTTTTTTTAGGTGAAAGGTGATTTACAGACATCAGAGCTCCTTGGCAATAAACTGGCTTCTCAGCAATAGTAAAAGTACAAGTTTGTGATGTGTCCATCTGTAACAACAACAGACTCATCTCTATGATCCTCACAGTCCCTTCCTGTCCTACTAAATTTCTGAGCAAAAATTTCCAGCCAGTCTTCCCCTTCCTTTTTTTTTCCTCTAGTACCCCTGTGATTGTTGGAGGTCACAGCAATCTGAAAGGAAGACAAAGAGATGCTAGCAGGCAGTGAAACAATTATGAAACTCTAGTAGGAGTAAGTTGGAAAGATAAGCAGAAAGAGTCTGAAATTATAGTGGCTTTTGTTTTGGTCTTGCCTCTGTTGTAATATATACATTCTTAGAGTTAACATCTGCATTCTCCAGACTCTGCATGTGAATTGAATAAAGTCTTTGTAAACTTCCTCAAGACTGAGCTAATATCCTAATCATAAATAAGTTAGGAGGATTAGGGCTATATCCTTCCTATCAATCCAAGGACAAACTGTTTTCTTTGTCTGAGCTGGAGTCAAAATTAGATCAAAGGGCTCAGTACTCTGTAGCCTTGTTCACTCCTGCAATCGTTTACCTGTGCAAGATGACTGTAAAACTATTGTACAAAGCAGAAGCCAATGATGACTTGGGTTATATTTTCTACTTAAAGGAGAACTTTCTGTTCCACCTCAAACACCAATTGTGTTAACAGATAATGTGAGTTGTTAAACTGTTTAGTTTATCTGAAATAGTTTTTTCCAAAGGAGGAATTTTCCACAAAAAAAAAATTCTGAAGTCTACATTTTATGGGAAATTTCTGAGAAAAATTTTGATATTATTTTTTTCATATTTTGCATATTTTTGCAAATAGTAAAAAAAAAAAGAGGAGGAAAGATATAGGAGGAAAAATCTGAAAACACCCTCAATATATAAAGTGTCTATACAGAAATGAACCAAAAAAAAACACCCTCTCAATGCACTCAAGTTTACAGACCAAAGATGACAGATTAGAATAAGCAATAGATAGGAATGTTTCATTCAATCCCACAGCTATATTTTGCCCTGATACATAAAATAGGCTCGATTTGTTTTTGATTTTCCCTGCATATTAATCACCCTAAAGGAAGTGCTTTATTAGATCATAATTTCCTATGACAGTCAAATGTTTTGACAGCACAAACAAATTACACAGACATTTCCAGAACATTTCTTTATTGTTACTCACCATTAGTTATCTGCAGAAAGTGGAGCCACGTCAGTTGATGGAAATCAGAGATTATTGCTAGGTTCTGCAGGTTTGGGGGTAATTTTTTTTTTGTTTTATTTGTTTTATGTCTCTTACCCTCCTTCCTCACCTTTCTCCCATTGCATATCTTTTCAAGTCAGAACTAAGTTCTACACAATGGGTACTATCTCCTCTGGTATGAGTGCACAAGAACTTTACTATGATGTTCCCCATGACAGGATTTTAGTAGGACTTGCGCTCTTGCTTGTATACTTCTGCTCATGTGTGAGCTCTACATTTTGCTACTGACCAAATAGGTCAGTCTCTTTCTGTTTTATCATAATACATCCAAATACCTCCTTGATGGCAAATACAAACCCACAGTCTGAGCACCTGCAGGCTGATGTGCCATGTCAGGTGCAGACTGCAAGGTGATTAGATAATTTTCTTAGGGTAGGAAATGAAGGGTTCAAATATTTGCATTCTGTTCCCTGCCCTGAACTCACACACATCCTTGTGGCAGGATATACTTTGGCCCTGTGATAGTGCTGTGGCAGGTAGTTTCTCTTCAACATTACTTCTTCATCACCCCAAGCAGCTAAATCAATTAAACACTGGCACAACTAACAAGTGGGCAGAAAGTGCAGCTGACAGTGGGCTAGGGGTTGGAGGATCCCATCTACCAGTTTGCAATGGTGGGGGAAGTCAGAAGCAAGCAGAGGCAGTAAAATTAATTAAGTATTCGTATTGCATGCCCTTAATAAGGATTATTTAGTCTATGTTACAGCTATCTTGTCACTCCTTCCAAAACTATGGCCATTTGGTATTGTCTGTAATTTTGTCAAAGACCAAAGGAAAAAGTGTATAATGAAGCTCATACAAGTAAGTGAAGGTAAAATAACTTAGGTTATTATATTGAAATGTGAGGATTTGATAAGACTAATTAAATCAATGATCCTTAGATAACTGAGAGGAAAGAAGGATATCACTCTTCAGATAGCTGCCTCTCAAGGGCTTGATTTTCTGTTACATTATTTTACCTATTTGTAATCAGTGACATCAAGGTAAGTGGCAGAATTCTCTTCTCTAAAAATAGCATCTCAAAGCCACCTTTCCATCACCTAAATGACTAAGAGGCAGTAATGATCCTCTCTCTAAAAACTCAAATAAAGATCTTCCAAGGCATTGTCATATTTTCACCTTTTTTGGAAACTCAGCTTGGCAACTGACAATGCAGAAAACATTGGGAAGCGGAGATGAAGGAACAGAGTGAATCTGCAAACAGCTCCTTTTTGTCTTTCTTTTACAAGATGATAGCCAAAGATGTGAAAGAGGGAAATATTCAGTGGGATTTTGTATGCTTAATCACAATCCTTTATTGTGATTTGCAAGAACTGAACACAACTGAAGTGTCTAGAGGATCTGAAATGACAAAGAGAGAAATATCTGCGGGATGCTAAATCTGGAAGTGACTTAACAGTATCTGAAAAAGCACAGTCTTTTATATATGCATCTACAAAACAAAAATACCAACAGCCCATAAAGATGCCCTGATGGGTTTATTATTTTGTTTTGTTCCATTTTTATGCCTTGTGACTTTCTAACTTGGTGTAACTCTTTGGATACAAATTAACTTTCTCAGGCAGCTGTTTGTTACAGTTTCACTTACCTTGATGGAATGTTTCACAAACTGGAAGTTGTCTTGTTTCAACAATAAGAAATAAGAAGAAAAAAATACTCTCCTAGGCAGATTAAGAACCCAGCCATAAACACTACCACCTAATCTTGAAAGGAGCAAAACAGGTACACTTTAGAGCCTTGATGAAACTTAATCAATTTTCAAGTCACATCAAACTCAGTCAGCACAAAACCAGCCTTGAAAATCTGTGATCTTGCTTATTGTTTTGTTGTGATGTGGAGGACTTTTTTTTTTGTTATTGATGAAATTTCCCACTTCAAAGTAAATTAAATGGAAAATATTTATAATATTTCATAAGATAATATGTCCAGCTGTATTGGAAAAGAGGCAGTATAATTTCTCTTCTTAGAGTAGATGAAGTCCAAGGACTGATTCATTTTGTCCAAAATACAGCTGAATTCTCAGGTCTGAGAATCACCCACTCACCCAGTGCCTTATGCCTGTAACGTTAATGGTGCTGATACTTAAAGAGCCATCACATGCCACCAACACAGGTAACTTCATAAAGTTAAGCAGGAATTCTTTAATGTGGAAAGGAGGAATGAATGGGAGTTACTCATGGGAGAAGAGGGGAGAGCATTGGTAGTCCAGGTCATCTGTGGAAAAGGAATAAGAAGTCTCCTGGTGTTTTCTGACACTCAAGCTGTCCTTTTATTGTGTCCTTGAATTCAGTCAAATATGAAAAAAAAATGTAGGCATGCTAACAGATTAACCCCAAATCTACAACCTGGGGTAGCTGCCTGGGGCAGAATAAGCCCCCAGAGTTAAACTAAGACAATGTCTGACTTTGTTTAAACCTTCCTTTGGTTATGTCTGTGTCAACCTTATTAGATGGGGTTGTTGTGTGTAGTATATTCCTTCTTCTCCCAGTTCTCAGGAATGAAACATACTAAGCACTCAGAAAAGTTGTGGTCAGCCCATAAACAGCCTGTTTACTTGGAACATTGCATAAAGGATGAAACTGTGCAATCCTGCTCCAGATAAACAATAGCTCAGTAGCTGTCCTGAGCAGAATTTCTAGATAAAAACAAGAGGGCGCAAAGTGTTACTGTTCCTCAATTGTGTAATGCTGAAGGCTGATAATAATATTTCATGCAAACAAAGGAAGCCAAGAGAAAAAAGTATGGTCATACAAAAATGATAAGGTCAGGTTCACAGCTCTTCTTTATTTTCCTCTCTCTTCCTTTCCCTCCTTCCCCCTTCTTTTCTGCCTTTCTCCCCTTCCTTCTTTCTTCCTTCCTTTTCTCCTCTTTTCTACTTATGCCAGCTTCTATTTTTTATGCATTTCTTAATTTCCTTTCTGTAGTGTAGCTGTGCAAAAGTATGTAAGAGTAGAATCATATCATTTTTTTAGGATAGAAAAGACCTTTAAGATCATCAAGTAAAGCCATTAACCAAAAACTGCAAAGTCCACAACTAAACCATGTTCCTAAGCATTCCCTCAGCTGCTCCTTGTAACTCTTGTGTTCTAGACCTTTCATCAGCTTCACTCTCCTTCTTTGGATCCACTAGGTTTAGCATGTAGGATCAGTTGGATTTCATGGTATTCCACAGCCCATTACTCTCCATGCTGCTAGATACCACTCAGAGAATACCACAGATTTCATCACTATGAGCTTAGTAACATTAAAAGATTTTTTTTTTCTTGCTGCAAAAAAAAAACTGAAGGACAGCAATGAAAATACAGCAGAGTAATAAGATGAGGAAGGAGAGTGTTTCTCTCACACAGAAAGTAAGGAGGTGTAAGAAGACAGCATTGACACCTATTTTGTAAGCAGCCTGGCTGGTTCCATGCCAATGATTCTCAGACCATTTTGATTAGAGTGGCAGGTCTTGTTCTGACTTCTGCATTTTCAGGAGGCTGCTGTTCTGGGGTAGCCTTGGCATGGGTACTTACAAAATCTCTACTTGCAACTCTGTGTGGTTTTTGACACATGCTCTTTAATTGCATAGAAGCAGTATGCCCTAGAGAACTGTGGATATTATTTTGTGCCAGCTACTAGGAAGAAACACCAGGAAGGCTCTCATGACTTTTTCTAATGAGGAAAGAAAATTATAACAGAAACCTCTGCTGTATCAGCTCCCTATGATTTCTCACGTGTACATAATTATGCAGGGGTATACTTTGAATTGAAAAATGCTATGATGCTCATGAGCAACTGTGAGATGTCCTAACATAGTCACTAATGCCTCATATATGCCCTGAAGTTTACAAGTGAATCTCTATCCTCCTGGCAGTTTCTTTAAAGGAGTGCCTAAGTTGCTCACTAGTAACAAATGAAGAAAGTGACAATGTATCTGCTCTTGCAAGAAACAGACAAAACAATCAGCGTGTCTTGCAAAGTCTATAAATGATTTCATGCTCAAATTGCAGGAAGCTGGATGTGGAGGCTTTCCCTTAGTTTGCACTAGACTAAGCATTCCCACAGTCTTTCCTAACTGCAGTCCCAACACAAGCTCTGGCTGTTTTCCAGCCCCATATGAGGACAGGATTGGGTCTTCCACTTTGCTCTGTTTTTTTGTTTAGGCATGCAGCCCAAAGTTTCAGAAAGATGTTGAGAAACTCTTAGCAGATGCCTAATCTAGATTATGATGCAACCGTGACTCAGTGTGGTAGATCCACTCAGCTCAAATGCTGTGCTCTCTATTGGAACTTTAAAAATTATTATTAGTATTTCATTATTAAAGTATCTTTAAAACTTTTTCTGATGCTTATTTGAAGCATGAATAGCATTGGAAGTTGTCCAGGACTTTGTATTTTCATATTGTTCTGGGATAGGCTCCCGGAGGTTGTTGGTATGTGACTGGACTCTGCCCTTCAGTTGCCCATGTAGATGTAGTGCACCCTGGCAAGCAACAGTTTTATGAATGGCATGGTGCAGAGTCTCTTGAGAAAAGCTAATTAATCTCTGAATGTGCATGAATGCTGAATGAGACCTGTAAGGCATTAAGTGTGAATTCAGCAAAATTTGAAGCAAACACACAGCTAAATAAGACATGGCTAATATAGGCTCCCTGTAAGTCATAAAGGAAGGCAGCAGCAGGAAGGACAGGAAATTCCTGTCTTTGGAATTCAGACTATAGAATCACTCTGTGCCAAACACAAGTGAATATCTGCATAATGTCTACAAGACAACTGAAAGACCAGTGGCAAAATTTTCTGTGGATCCTAAAAGTGCCTTGAGTAACTGTCTTGAGCTTCACTAGAGTGACAGTGGTCTCTGCAGCTAGATGTAGATAGGAATGATTTTGCCTGGGTAGCATATCACATGCAAATTCAGCTACAATGCAAAGATGTGACAGTGCACAGCACCTTGCCTTAAATACACAAGCATCAAACCTTTAATTCTTTACTGAGTATTAGCTCTTTAGATAGCTGCTGAGAAAAGGAAAGAAATAAAACCTCCAGCTGCTCTCTCAGATGTGCAATAAACTTTACTCTTCACTGACCTATGACATGACATGATATGACCTATGACCTATTACTTTACATCTAATTAAACTCATTTTGCAATTGAAAGATTCACTGAACTGAACAATTACTACATCTAATATGAAGTTGAAATGCTCTGTGTATTTCAGCCTTCATTGTCACTTGCTGTTCAATTAAATTCAGGAAAGCTTTTAATTAGTTATTCCAGTTCCATAGGAAAAAGTGAGGCTTCATAAACCTGCTGTATATGTAAATATAAAGCTTGTTTCTGTATCTTTTGAAGACTGTAATTAAAAACAACAGTTTGGTTTGTTATCTTCTCTGTCGCTTTGTTCTACATATATGTTACCTTGACATCATACTGATGAGAAAGGTTTCAGAATGGGTATTTGGCCACAACACAGCTCATTAATTTTCATTCATTTATTTTTTAATGGCTTCAGGTCTTTTTTTTTTTTTTTTTTTGTGGGGAGTGGGGGTGTGAGGAAGGGGAGAAATAAAAAAGGCAAAAAAAAGTTGCATTAAGTTTTCCTGTTAGTTTCTACCCAGACTAATTTCTGAATAAATCTAAAGTCTACATTCTTAAGACTGAATTGGACAGAAGAAGGTGTTTTACTACAGAGCAAAGATTTGAGTATAACCTATCTAAACATTTCAGCACATATGTCTTGAAATAATGGCTGACACAAGCAATTACAAGGCCCAGTTACTCATACATCAACAAGTACTACACAGTTCAAACACTAAAGGACTGTGCAGAGAATCATTAATGTTTTTGCAACCATTAGTTGAAAATACAAATACCCCTGACACAGCAATTTGGTAATGGAAAAGTATTTAACTGGAAGACTTATCATAAAAGCAACATGGTGTATAAAGCTGTGGGGTTTCACAGCTACAGCAATACAACAGCTGCACAGTTCTAAGGCTAAGAGCAGTAAAAGTCACTTAGGGAAATATATGTCTTTCATAAGATTAACTGACATGATTCAGGAAGGGGATCCAGGGAAATTTTGGGCACCCAAGCTCTCCTTTCATGTGTGAATTAGGTTCAGAACAAGTGCTTCAAGTTCAGCCCTGCAATGGGTGACCATGCTCTGCAGACCCATTGCCCAGAGGCAGAGGACTGTGGGACACCAAACATTTTGCCAGAAGGCTCCTTGTCTGTGAAACACTGGGAGTGTGGGGGAAAATATAATGGGCTGGAAAACTTAAATACTGTTTTCTTATGCCCCGTTAAGACGCATTATGCCCCACTTAGTTCCTGTGGCCATCTTCTCACAATGCTTTACAGGTTTTACTTGAGACTCGGGCAGGACTGAGGTTGAAACTGTTGTTTCTACCAGAAATGTTCCCAGCTGAGGATAACCGGTTCCTGGTCCTCTGCTTGTCCCTGCCAGGACGCAAACCCCATGTGTGAGTCCTCCAACACCCGCCTCTCCCATGAAGGCCTCCCGGCTCCAGGCCTCGAGATCTATAGCTGGCTCTTGGTCGGCTGAGGTAAGGATAGCGGAAGCAGACAGTAAAGGCTGTGAGCGCAGGCTTTGCCCTTGCTGCTGAGGGGCATGGCGCTGTCGGCGACTGCCCGGGGTCCCTACAGCGGAGAGTACGGCTCTGTGATACTGCTCCCACCCGCCCGCTCACGCGGAGACGAGCGGACTACAACTCCCGGCGTGCCGCGCAGCACCCGCGGCAGCTCTGATTGGTTTCTGTCCCTCCGTCCTCCCCCGGGTGACGGTGTGAGGCGGGTGGCGGTGCCGGGGTCCCTCAAGTGCCGGGGGTTGGCGGGGCCGCATGGCGGTGGCTGGGTGGGGGAGGCGCGGCGGTACCGCGTTCCTGTGGGGTGCGTTCGGGGCAGGCCCGCGCCGCGCCTGCAGCTCCGGGGCGCCAGTGTGGACTCCTGCCGCCGCGGCTCAGGTGAGGTCAGCCGGGAGTGAGCAGAGGGGTTGGGGCGGAAGGTGGTGGCCGGGGCCTGCGAGAGGGTGCTGCTGCAGCGTGGAGGTGTGCAGTGCCGTTGGCTGAGGTTTGGAGTCCTGGGCTGGTGCCTTGTAGTTAAGATTAAGACAATGTCGTTTGTGCTTGTGATAACCGAGGGTTGGCCTGGCCGGGGTTCCCGAGCGGGGTGCCCCTGCCGTAGCAGTCTGCAGCGCGGGGGAGCCACAGCTGCAGCCGGCCGGGCTGGGTGCACCAAAGCTGACCCGCAGTTTCCAATAGGCACACTTAATTCTGCAACCTGTCCCAGAACGATAGGTGATTTGTATGGTGAACGTGACTTGATTATATAGGGCGGGGCGGGAGTCAACAAAACGTGTGGTAATGTATAACTATATTGCCTTACTTTGCTGAATGTCACTTTTTTTTGGCAGTAATTAAGACATTCAAACTCTGGGCTGAACAGTTCTGTGTTCTGTGCTGGTTTGAAGAACAGCTTACACAACAGCATTTGTTCTTGCCTAGATCAAAATCAAGTGGTTTGGCAGCTTTTGGTCCTTTGGTCCTGAGTGGTCATGGGAACTTTATGACTGAGCTGTTTGTTTGTTCCATCCCTGGTGTGAAACCAGTGCAGGTGTTGTCCTGATCCAGCTCCTCGTTCCACTTTTGGTCCTCGGGTTGATCTGATCGCTTGGTGTCGAAATGCAGAAGAAAAGGCTGCACAGAAAGGCAAAGGTTCTGTATAGCAGAAATTGAGTATGTCAGGCAGAGTAATCCTAGCTGGGACATGATTTAGCATGGCTGACTGTAAGGAGCAGAATATAAGCTAAAGCTACTAGTGACAGTCTTTGTGTCACTAAAATTGAATGCATTCACTACCATTTATGTACAGAGAGCCAAATGAAGTTGTGTGTTCCTTTACTGAATGCTTATTTGCCTCAGGAGTCTTGAAAGGCTATGGAGTTTCTTCTGCTTTTTCTAAACCATGTACTTTTTTTTAACTACTTTTTATGAATCGAGTAGTTCTAACATACATTCAGGAATACTTTTGAGAGAGCTTGATTACATCAATCATCTCTGAAAGCCCTGTTCCCTTAGGGGATGAAAGCCACAGCGGTTGAAGAATGGGATGGGTGGTTTGTGTGTGTGGCATAGTAATTGAGGCAGGTGTGCTGGAGTACTTGTGATATCCTGCAGGGCATGAGAACTCAGCAAATTCATGCAAAAGCAAAGACAGTGCAAAATTAGTAACTATACAGTGGTAATATATTCACTGCTCATCACTGTTCTCAGTCTCTCCCAGCATCCATCTGTAGAGAGGAGCAATTAATGTTACAGCCATAGGGCAGTGAACCGTACTTTTAAGATGATGGGATGTTCAGACATTCAAAGCAAGTGTGAATATTACTTGACCATCTTCTGGATTGGTTCTGAAAGTGTTCCTGGGTTCTCTTTAGTTTCATGAGATTCAAGTTGAGTTCAGGGGGTGCAAAGGGGAGAAGAGATTCTGTTTTTAATCCCATTTTAAAATAATCCTTCCAGCTGTGGAAGGAAGAACTCTGTGATTCAGGAGCTTCAGGAGATGACTGAAAATTGGTGTTCATTATATGTCTTTTAGTGAGGTTATAAACGGGGGGTCGGTATAGGTGCTGTATTGGTGTTGTGTGGTGAGCTTACGTTCAATTTATGACTCTTAGCTTGCTACTGTGTGGTGTTTTTTGAGATAGTGGAGAATGTATGCATACTATCCATTCTGTATCTTCCAACATTTGCTATTTGTATGAATGCTTAGTAAATAATTGATTCCAGCAGGAAGACTTAATAGCTTTATTTGTGTATTGAATGTCCACTTAGTTCTTAAAATGTTCTCTGTATGAAACAAGTGATGAAAATGGATGTATTTCTGGAATTAAAATTATACTGACTGAATAACCATACTGGGCAAATATGAGGCTGTAAAAATTTGTGTCAGTTTTGAAGGTGAAATCAGATATGCCTGGGAAGCTGATCCTAAGTTGTTTACAAATAAACCCTAGAACTTGAATCAGCTTATTACTGGATTGTTTTGCATTGAATGGGCCTGTTTGTATCTTGGTGTTTAAGATACAAGTGTCAGTCTGGAGATGTGTGCAGGGTGGAGTCCCTTTTTCCAATGACTACATAATGGCAGGTAGCAACAGGCTCAATGAAAGCAGCATTTTTTTGGTTGGTTGATTGTGTTCAAGCATTTCTTGACTAATTCACAGTTGACAGGATAGCACTAGACTTTACTTTAACTGTTACCTTGTACACATGATAATACTTGTCCAAATTATGTTCTTGAATTTAAAAAATCATATAGGATTACATATTTCTATTACAACACTGTATTTTCCAGTATAATAGAAAAAGTACATTGTAGTTTTAAAGTTATTATTGTTTTTATTGTAAGCTGGAACTTTACACGTAAAACCGCCAACTTTTTGAAACAAAGGAGGAAGATGAGAGGAGTCTTGAGACAATGAGGCTTGAGAACAGTAAGGAACTTAGTTTTTTTTCCTGTTTTTGTTGTATCATTTCCAGTAAAGGTCTTCCATCCTGATACAAAGCTTCATTTCAGCTTCCTCCATCTGTTATGTAGATCCTTTAATTCAAACAGAGCCACTTGAAATTTTCTGTGGCCTCCATGAAGTCTTCACCACTGGGATAAAGGGCAGAGTGCAGCTTGTCTTGGAAGACCTCATATGGCCCTTACTTTTTACCAGTCATGTCTGAAACTGTGTCCTGGAGCTTCATTTTGTGGGTAGCTGTTGCAGGCTGAGCAGTGTTCTCTGTGCCAGTAACCAGAACTCTAGCATGCTGTGTGGGGTCAACTGTTGGGCAGCAGCTGCTGAGCCCTCAGAAAAACATTTGTTTTGGACTCTCAGCTCAGGCCTCATACTGGCACTTGGCCTATTTAGACCCATTTCAGCCTCTGTGGTTGTCTTAATTTCAAGGTTGAACAAGGACATTATGTCACCACTTCCCTACAGAAGAGGCATGAAACAGAAGAGCTTTTGCTGAGTGGTGTCCGTGATGCTGGCACAGCAGTGTTGGGTAGTGTGTGGCAGTGCTGATGCACAAACCCAGCAGGATTGCAGGAGCTGAAAGAGGCAGTAGCTATGGGAGCAGCAGTTGCAGTGTTGTTAAGTACACAGGCTGTGGTGGTCCCTGAGACCTGTGTTTGCAAGCATTACTGTTTCACAGTGCACAAGTGCCACTGGGGATAAGGTGAAGGTGGAAAAGTAGAGCAAGTATAGTTCTTGATCTTCAGTTTGATAAATAACTAACAGCTCGGTTCTCTTCCCCCTTGTGTTTAACCGAGCATTTCCAGTATCTGTCAGTTTGTGGTGTTCCTGGTGGCTGTTAATACTTCTGGTGACAGCTTCAAATTTTGCTGCTTTGTTAGGAGAGTTCTCCTGGAAATTGCAGGTGAATTGGCAAGTCTGAAGGGCTGACAGATTGTCAAAATATAACTGCTAGGTGTAGTCATCTAAGCTCTCATTCATTCACTACTAGTATAGAACATGGGATTGACAGCCTAGAGAATGAAACTGTTTCTTCACAGATGAGACAAACCCAAGTGTGCCAGGTTTTGCCTCTGATGGGCAGAAGTGTCTCCTGTCAACCATGGAGAGAGGGGTGTGGAGACTGGAAATTATAACCATGCCTTTTAAGTGAAAAAGTTTTGTGCTTGGACATTGGTGTGTTAAAATACTGACAACCACCCATGTCTCCCAACTGCAGGGAATTGAATAACCCTTTCACTTTATCCTGGGAACTGCATCAGGTAGCTTTTGCTTTCTTCCTGCTCTGAAAGCTCTCACACAGGCTTCAAGTCTAGGTCCTCATCTTGTTCTTCTCCTTCAGAAAATCCTACTCATGTGGCTACTTGAGAGTGTGCTTCATCCTTCCCCTGATTTAACCATAAAGACAGCTGAGTTTCTGTCTCTGATATTTGTCCTTCAATATGGCATTGTGTCAGTGCTAGGTGCAGTGGCAGTTTTGGTAACGCAGGATCCACTCCCACTGGAGCTCAAGCTAATGCTACTGAACTCAGGAGTGTCTCCTAATTCCTCTTTGCTGACTTCAAAATGGACAGAAACTGAACTAAGCTTAAAAATTTCCATCTCCAGTTGTTCTTTCCTCCCAGACAAACCCATCTTTGTACACAACAAGAAGATGGAAAAGATGGAAAGAAAATCTAGTAGCTCTGAAAACCTTTCTTCTTTTCCCCATACCAGCACTGGCTATTTTGCAGCAAGAGAGCAAATGTTATTTCTAACAGGAACTTTAAAGTATCTTGACATCAACTGCCTGTTGAGTGCCTTTTAATACTTCTTCTGCATAGCTCACTTTAGTGAAATTAATGAAGGGCACTATGTGTTACTTCACTCCATCCCTGTAAGGCACACTCTGAAATGGGGAGACAGGATATTCCTACTGTTCTGTCATCAGGTGGAGTGGGTAGGAAAGCCTAGCCCTAAAAAAGGTGCAAAAATGAGATATTGAGAAAAAAACAAAGGAGTGCTTCTACAAGAAATGCTCAATTAATTTTAGTGAGCATGGGAGTGCTTTCCCTCTTGAATGTGAACACCTTTCAAAATAAAAGGAAGGAGAACATCAGAAATAAAGCCAGGTGAGAAAGCTGTGCAGTTTAAAATTAAAATAATGAATGCACAATAAATGCAACAGAGACAGCATTTTGAACTTAGTTTCTTGGGGAAACTAAGGTTGCGCAGAGCTGATAATGTGCAGATGCATAGGCTGGATTAAAACCTAGATGGCTTGTGCTGCCGGTGCACGTTGGAGAAGACAGAGATGTAGAAACCTCTGTAGGTGTGAGCAGCCTGCCTGACTGTGGAGGGGTTGCTGCTGACACCTTTGGTGCTGCAGGGAGGAAAAGCCAGGTCTGGGGCGGGCCTTATCTGTCTGCTGCTGTGGCCACCACTACAAAACAGAAAGAGGTTGCTTTCTTGTGGCAGAAAAGCAATTACATGGAACTTCTGTTTTATCGGGGTAAACAGATGCTTTCTGGGCTTTGAAACAGCCATTTTGTGTCTCCTTTATCTTCTCTAACACCCCTGCAAGGGATGTTCTTGGGGATCTTCTTATCTAATCACAGAGTTGCTTGGATCAAGAAACGTAGTGGGTTGTTTAGAGGCTAGTGGAAAGATTGTGCTGCCAAGAAAGACTGCTCCTGCTTATAAATTTAGCAACAGCCATGCTGTTAGCACAGCTGGAATCAAAATTTCTGCAGCTGCTGATGGCTGAAGTTGGAACTCCCCCTGGGTAACCTTTGCTTGCCTGGCTGATCTGGTCACTGAGGGTGTTCTCTTTGACTTCCACCCACCCCCATATCTATCTTACAAATGCTTCCAAAATAAAATGCTTCAAAAAAGTGTATCTGGGTTGTTCAACATTTTAGCTGACCATTTTTGGACTTCTCTCAAGGGCTGTTTTGAAGTACTGTGCAGGATTAACTCCTGTGGTTACTAATGATGACCAGTGCCAGCGAGATGATGGCTGCAGCTGCGTGTGGTTTTGCCCAGTCTCTTGGCATCATCCCATACATGCCAATTTTAGTATGTTTAGAGGTTTCACAGCTCTGTTTTTCACTAGATGAAAATAATGACTTTTGCTCAGTTAAGCAGTTTGAATACTGGCTAATGTGTAATTTTGTCTGGTTCCTTATTCTGCGTCTTAAATTTATGCCAAAGCTTTATTTAATCCTTTGCCTGCTACAGCCTATCAAGACAAGCCAGCGTGGCTTCAACTTTGCACAATTCTGCAGCTGATTCTCTCTTCCCCCCCCCCCCCCCACCCCCTTTTAAACCTGTGAACACCATGTATCCAGGAACAGGTTTGTATCTGCTCCTTCACTGGAGATGAAGTTCACGGTATGCTCAGGAATCCCTTAGCTTCCAGTTTTCATAGCTGGCTACTAAGTGTCTGCATGTGGTTAACAAACAGGAGAAAATGAAGGTAGTTATTTTAATTATTTTGATCCTGTTTTCACTTTTTCATTCTGTGATGCTATGCAGCTGGCCTCTGTCAGAATTATTAAATTGGCCTCCAATAAAATATTAATTTAACTGTGATGATGAAAAAACACCAAACTTGACAGGTTTTAGATGATGTTGTTTGTGGGCATTTATATCTACTGCCTGAACCAAGTATCCACCAGCTAATTAAAGTATGTTGGTAAACTTTTGCTTTTCTGCATTACTGTGATAAGAACTGGTTCAATTGCTATATGTTTCACTGGAGGTATTGAAATGTTTTCCAAAAGCAGCAGAGTATTTTCAGCTGTGCTTTACTGGTGTAGAAAAAGAGAGATATAACATGGTAATTTGAAAGTTGTGGGCTAAAGGCAGTGGGACTCCCTGAGCTTAGACCTTGCTGTAGTGTTCTGGTGTTGGCAGTAGCGATGTTTTAAATATGCTTGGCATAAACTTGAAATGTATTTGTTTCAATTAGCAGCTACTGGTTTGGGATATTTGATACTTAAAATGAGCAGTCCTCATTGTGGAAGGCAAATACTCAGTACTTCCTGAAAACTGTGTTGCTTTAGAATATGTGACTCTGTACTTTAAAAGACACAGAAATTGTAAATAGGAATTGCTTTTAATATTCACTTCATGACAGTTAATAAAGACATCATTAAAATTCCAAATCTTCTCATGCAGGATTGAACAGGTGGAGTGTTCAGGATCATACATTTCTCTTCCAGTCCCACTGTGCCTTGTATTACTAGTTATCTTTTAACTGAGACAAGCTGTTTGGCAGTATTCTGTTGTATAGATTTCGGCAAGACCATGTTGGAAGTGTTCTTGAAACAGATAATTGTACACAGCAATAATTCGGTTTTGCTGTTAACAAGATGTCTTGAACATTAAAGTTGGTTGAGACACAAGCATTCCATCAACTTTTAGTTCTCTCATGCTGAAACACAGGGAGGTACTCTTCTATATGATTTCATTTATCTGAGAGCTTTAGTGAGATTGTGTGGTCCTGTCTCATTGATTCTGGAAAGTGAAGAGACACAATTGAAAAAAAGATGCTTCTTATTCTGCACAAAAAACCTGAAGCACATGTGGCAGAGAAGTGTATCTTAAAATGCACAGGGAGGAGTGTAGTACAGTTCCATGGAAGTAGGGTGTGAAACTTAATATATGACTAGTTTTGAACATAAAACAAGTTACATTTTTCTCTTGTGCAGCTGTCCCTGTGAGGCAAAATGGAATAATAATTGTCAGTTGAGTTCAAAGTTAATGTTTATACAGCAAGTTGGCAGGATAACTATTCACATAGCACTTGCTTGTTTTCATTACAGGAATTGCAAAGCTCAGGAAGAGGACGCTTTCTACTGGAACATGCTGCTCCCTTCTCTGCTTTTTTGACAGACAGCTTTGGCCGTCAGCACAACTACTTGAGAATTTCTTTGACTGAGAAATGCAACCTCAGGTGTAAGTGTCTGCTTGCTTGCACAATGATTTTGCACACAATGACTTTGCACACAATGGTGTGCAAAGGCCAAGAACTGAGGTAGGGTACTTACTGCTGTGTTGGCTGTGTGCTGTTTCTTGTCTTCACAAAGTAATGGTAAAGGATAGACTGATTTGGAGCTGAGCTGCTGGTGGGATGGGGAAGCAGGAGCAAGCCTAGGGATTAGCCAGAGACAGGTGGGAGTGATAGGTCTTTTCACGAGCATTGGTGTGGTTTGGATGATGGTGCTTGTAGAATTTTTGTATGGTATACTTGAAATGTGTGATAAGCATAAAAGCTTGTACCTAGGTGTTCCCAAATTATGTCTGCAGAGTCTCTGGCAATGTCCCAGTGCTTGCTAGATCAGTTTGGTGTTGCTGAATGGAGGTTAGATAGCAATAAGATCAGCTTCTCCTTCAAAGTGGATCCGTTGTAATTTTGAGACTTGTCAAATGAGTTCTGGGTTTTCTTCTGAAGGAAAACAGGAAATTGCTAGGAGATTTTTTTCCTAAGATTTGGTGTGTGATCTTATCTGTATTTAAGAAAAGCCAAGTCACATTAAAGACAATTGCACTTGTTGCATTTTGCCCATCAATATTAGATTAACTGCTGCTGGTTATTTTTTTCCCCATGTATTTCTGTTTTGTTTCAGGTCAGTATTGTATGCCAGAGGAAGGTGTTCAGCTGACCCCTAAATCAGACCTGCTCACTACTCAGGAGATAGTCACTCTAGCCAAACTGTTTGTGAAAGAAGGTGTAGAAAAAATCCGACTGACAGGAGGAGAGCCACTTATCCGTCCTGATGTGGTTGATATTGTGGGTGAGTTCCCATACAGTGTGTTTCAAAATGACTTGCTATATATTGATCCAAAACCTATTCTTATCTACTAATACAGTCCAGCAACCTGAAGAATAATTATACATTAAATGATGGAGCTTTTTCCCAACATTGTTCTTTTGGAAAACTTATAGTTCTGTTCTCCTGCTTAGAGGGAGCTTATATCTCTCCATATTACAACAGCTGAACTTGTCATAGTTTTATTCAGAACCTAGTAGAATTACGCAGTACTGGGGTTAAATCAAGAATTAATACGACCAGGTCCTCACTGGAGAGGAACAGTCTATACATGCTTACAAAAAAAAGAGGTTTCCTCTTGGGTTTTTTTTGGAGGGTTGTTTTTGTTTCTTTGTTTTGTTTCCTTGATAACAGTTGTCACTTGTTTATCTGTGTTTGATAAGGAATGAAGGAAATGTCTATGTTGTTACAGTTATTGAGGAAGACTATTACTTCAGTGGAAGATAAATTACTGGGTTATTTTTAGATGTCTAGCTCTTTCAACTGGTATTGTGTAGACTGACTGTGCCTCTTACAGGGGGAGGGTTTTGTGCTGATTTTATTATTTTTTTTTCTTCTTGAGCCAGGTGCTTTTTTTCCGCTTTTCAAAATATTGTTCATTCTGGCTATTGCAACAATTCTGTGTAGTGGCAATGTGTTAGATTAAGGCTATGCAGGTGGTTGTACTTTGGTGTATTGTTGGGAACTGAACTCCTCTGTTTCTGCACATCTACTCTTGTAAGTACTGAAGATGAGAGGATTAATATTGAAGATGAAGGTCTTGAAAGTAGAGTGGCAGCCTACTGATACATTGAGCTTTGGTGCAGAGAGAACAGTTGGTCTCTGCTCCTGCTTTGTTTTGTTCAGGGTTTGAAAGATTTTCATGGTCTTTTCCATAAAGTGTAGTAAGTAGAACTGATCTGTTTATAGTTGAGAAAGGCATGGTTAGAGTGAGCTGGCTTAGGTATTCTTGAACCTTGATTGTGAGGAAGCTGCACTAACTTAATCTTTTCAGAACTCTGGAATTCTGTAGGACATTTTGCCCATGCACGAAAGCTTATTTTTTATTTAGTATTGAGTGCAGCTTTATCATTCACTAGTAGTAGTTGATGGCTTTTTGTACTCACCATGGCTACTCTGATATTGAGGGTGTAAGTTGAGTAGCCAGGTTGCAATAAAATAATTACAACCTTGCTGCAATTCTGAAGTATTGATACTGGAAGGATAGAATGTTTTTTTGTTTGTTTTACAGCAGCAATAGAGTTCTCAAAGGTTTATTTCTGTGGGTGAAAGAGAGAGATGGATCTTCTTGAACCACTAGGCTTTCATGACTTTGTGTTCTTGTCCACAGTTGAACTTTGTAAGATTCATAGTGATAACTTTAATGGATGACAAGAGCGTAGTGATCTTGGGGTAAAGATAATGGATGTTAAGATGGTTGTGCTGTTGCGTAATTTCATTCTGTCATGAATTTGTATTAGCCTGGCTGTTTCTTAAAAAGGCATATTGAAAATTGCCAGATTAACTCTATAAACACTTTATATCTTCTCAGATCTTGGTGTTACACTATGATGCATAAGCTTGGGACCAAGATAAAAGTCTCAAAACTAAATAGATCCCATGTAGCAACTATGGGAAAACTCACTGAAGGAAAAAAGCCCAGAAATGTCTTCTGCAGAATTTGAGTTAGGCATCTGTATTGAAACCATTTTTAGCATTATGTACTGATTCAGGCTGGCATAGAATTAATCTGGATTTCTAGATGATTTATAGAAGCTGGCTGCAATATTTCGGGTGCTGAATAGGGTTGAGATTTAAGTTAGGTTTGTTTTCAGCAAACCTTTCTCTTAACCATAAATGGTTTATGAATTACCAATAAAGCTCAAAAATTTTAATGCTGGATTACCATTGTTGTTTTTTCTAATACTCAAGTGAAAACTTTGTTGTTTTTTCAATGAACAAAAGTGATTTGAAGCTACTGTAGGAGGCCATGTAATTCAGAGACCTGCTACAGTTCTTTAGATTATTTCAAATCTTTTAATACATGAACATGCATAAGCTATGACTCAGCAACTAACACTTGCTGAAAGCTAAATCATGTCCTGGTGACGGCTGAGAACATGTTTGAGACTTTTCTGAAGCAGCTGACAGTGGAATATAGAATCCATCTCCTTTGAACACTCAAAGTTTAAAGTATCACTGGATATAAACTGATGGATGTTTATTATTAATAGTGTGAGAAGTACACTTCTCCACTGATAAAATAATTTTCAGTGGGGTAAGGGATGGTTGGTTAGATGACTGTTTATAGCTACATACACATTTAAAGAGTGAAATGATGTAGGATAGATTTGTTAATGTATTAGGAGATACACATCCTTTATCTGTATTTGATCAGGAGAAATGCAATTGAGAAAATTATTGGAGGGGAACATGTAAGAAGCTTTTCTGTTTAAGAAGATGCTCCTGATCATAAATGAAGAAAGTAAATGTTAAAGGTTTCACTTGATTGCTTGAGCCTGACATAGAAGCTTTTAGCTTCATACTGTTGAATTACAGCATCTGTTCTGTTTCCTTTCCTGCTCAACACTTTCATTGGTTGTCTTTGCTTGTGCTGATTGTTGCTAAAGCTGTGACCACTGGTCAGCAAACAGAATTAGTACAGGTACAAGGTGAGTTACAAAGTTATGAAATCTCTAATCTCTTTTGAACTTGAAGGTCAACAATCAAGAAACCAAGCAACTGCAAATGTTCCACTTGTTAGCTTGCACAAATAAGGCAGAATGTACTAGCTGGTCCTTTTGCTTGTTGATGTTAGTGTTAAGCCTTCATCTCTAGTTTATCACAGTAAGCTTCTATCCAATTTGTTATTACAAGTGTTTCTACATATTAATGTATTTCTAGTGCCACATCCTGTCTGATGGGGAATAAGGTGTATTGATAACAGCTGCTGCCTGCACTAACTGACCTGATCAATTACAGTTTTATTTTTCCCTTTTTAGTCTGCAGCATGAGTTTGATTTTACTCAATGCCTTTATGCATTTTGTATTTGTAGTAATGAAACCTGTATGTCTCTTTTTTGCCTCTGTTGTTAGCAGGTTAAGGATTTTGTGCATTCTGAGGCTGTAAATAAAAGCAGTGGTGTTATATGCTACTGTTGTGGTTTAAAACCAATCCACACAGCTTGCGTGGTTTAAAACCCCACCTCAGTCTCCCGCAGCACCACACACCCCCTTCCCCCCCTCCCCGCTCCCGGAGGGATGGGGAAGAGAACCGAAGGAATGTAACTCCAACGGGTTGAGATAAAAACCAATCCAGTAATCAAGGTATAATATAAATCACTACTGCCACCACTAATAAAAACAATGATAGAGGAAAAAAAAACAAGGAGAGAGAATACAATAGCACCTGCCGAAACGAGCCCAACCCGGAAGAGAGCTAACTCCCCCCCTTCTGGCCAACTTCCAGTTACCTCCCAGAGCATGATGTGCTGTAGTATGGAATACCTCTTCGGCTAGCCTGGGTCAGGTGTCCTGTCTCTCCTTCCTCCCGGCTTCCCCTCCTCCCTGGCAGAACATGAGCTCAGAAAAGGCCTTGGACAAAACCAAACATTTGAGCAGTAACTCAAAACATACTTGCTATCAGCAACCGTTCTCAGCCCGGAAGTCAAAACACGGCACTGCACCAGCTACCAAGTAGGAGAAAAAATGGTGCCTTTGAACATCCAGCCCATCACTGGCAAGTGGGGTGCCAGGAGGAGCTGTGCCTCAGTGCCATTCACTTCTGAAGCAGCTCAAACCCCTTCATAAGCTGCCAATATCTTTTTCTCTGTTGGGGTATAGCTGGACTCAGAGCCTTTGTATCCCTGACTCCAAAAACCAAGGGGTCGACCTCGAGTCTCCCCTGGAGTTTTCTGCCAGAGGCTCCAGGTAGGACCATTCTCCCCAGCTGCGGTGTACAGTACATTTTTCACATCTGGATCGGTCTGGACTGGTCCAAGGGCCACTGCCTGAACTATCTCGTGTTTAATTTGCTCGAAGGCTTGTTGTTGCTCAGGACCCCATGAGAAAGGAATCATTCTTTTTCCAAGTCACATGATAGAGAGGGCTTACGATTGAACTGTAATTTGGAATGTGCATTCTCCAGAACCCCACAGCACCCAAGAAAGCTTGTGTTTCTTTCTTATCAGTTGGTGGAGACACTGCTGTTATCTTGTTGATCACTTCTGTGGGGAATCTGTCTACGTCCATCTTGCCATTTTATTCCCAAAAATTGAATCTTCTGTGGAGGTCCCTTGACCTTACTCTGTTTTATGTCAAAAACGGCTTTCAGCAGGATTTGGATTATTTCTCTCCCTTTCTCAAAAACTTCTGCTGTATTGCCCTACACAGTAATGTCATCAATCTATTGCAAGTGTTCTGGAGCTTGCCCCTGTTCCAGTGCAGTCTGGAGCAGTCCATGGCAGATGGTAGGGCTGTGTTTCTACCCCTGGGGCAGTCGGTTCCAAGTGAACTGGACACCCCTCCAAGTAAAAGCAAACTGTGAGATCAAGAGAAACAACTGTGAGAGCCAATAAATCAGCATTGTGACAAATGACTATAAATCCTGTCAGATCTGTTGTTATCTCAACCGTTTCGTGCCCCACGTTGGGCACCAAAAAGAACTGTCGTGGTTTAAAACCAATCCACACAGCTTGTGTGGTTTAAAACCCCACCTCAGTCTCCCGCAGCACCACACACCCCCTTCCCCCTCCCTCCCCCCCCCCCCCCATTCCCGGAGGGATGGGGAGGAGAACCGAAGGAATGTAACTCCCATGGGTTGAGATAAAGACCAATCCAGTAATCAAGATATAACACAAATCACTACTGCCACCACTAATAAAAACAATGATAGAGGAAATAAATAAGGAGAGAGAATATGATACCACCTGCCGAAACAAGCCCAACCCGGAAGAGAGCTAACTCCCCCCCTTCCGGCCAACTTCCAGTTACCTCCCAGAGCATGACGTGCTGTGGTATGGAATACCTCTTGGCTAGCCTGGGTCAGGTGTCCTATCTCTCCTTCCTCCCGGCTTCCCCTCCTCCCTGGCAGAACATGAGCTCAGAAAAGGCCTTGGACAAAACCAAACATTTGAGCAGTAACTCAAAACATACTTGCTATCAGCAACTGTTCTCAGCCCGAAAGTCAAAACACGGCACTGCACCAGCTACCAAGAAGGAGAAAAAATGACTGCTACAGCTGAACCCATGACAGCTACCCTCTGACTGCAATGTGTATCTTGTGCTCTCACAAAGAGTTGGTTGCTAGTGGTAGCTAGTGTTAAATAATCTTTGGTAAACTTGTGGCAGTAGCACTCATCCTCTAAGAAGTTGTTCTTCTGTTACAACTTCAGGTTCCAAATGTCATCACAGAGCTTTTAATCATGTTGCAAAACGAAGCTGCTGTAAATTTCAGCGTCTTTGGTGTGACCCAGCTTGTCCCGTTCTAGAGTTTTTTGCCCATCTTAGGGTGAATATTTTGAGAATAGCTGGGAAATGAGATAAAGCAGAAGTAAAGCTCTTATCAGCATGAACAAATAGAGGTAGAATAGGAAGGAGAGAAGGGATAGGAAATATTTGTGCTGTAATTAAAGCTGCCTCAAGAGTAAGGGTTCTTCAAGTGTTTCTCAACTAATTAGGGTGGAGGCTATGAGAGAAGGGAGGAAGGGAAAATAAGCAAATTACTTTGCCACAGCTCTGTTTCTGTAGGTGGTTTGTGAGGGTTTTCTCCTGTTACTGTACTGATAACTGGAGGTTTGAAAGCATGCCCTCTGGAGAACTGGTATGCTGAGGGTTTCTGCATTTGGCTTATGAGAAGGCAGCTATTTTCTAAATGTTAATCACATGATATTAACTGTTTCTTATGTGGTTTTCCTTCATTAGCCATTTTTTAGTGTCTTGTGTAAGCACACTTCAGTTGGCTGGACTACTACTGTGGGTAATGGAAATATGTCAGTTGTCAAGTGCAAGTGTTTTGTCCCTTGGAAGCTGTTGCCTTGGTTTCTCTGTAATGGTCCAGTATGTTGACCTTTTTCTGTTTAGTTAGGAGTATATGTGGTATTTCTTTCAGCAGCTCAGAGTCACAACTGCTGGTAGCTAACTCTGGGTTATAACAGGTTACCGGTAAAGTATAGTAGGATAAAAGTTCAGGTGTCAGATGTAAAAAGTGTGGCTTGCTGCTAATTATTATTGCAAAACACAGAATTCAGTTTGCAAAACTAGATTGAGGAAAAGATAAACAACATCAGAGGCTTTCTTCCACTAGTAAAATAGCTATTTACTCTAAGAAATGGAGAACAGAATCAGCATGCATATTCAGTGTTTTTATAAGTGATTTTGCTTGCAAAAACCTACTGTCTTTCCTACCTTCTGAAATGGGTTTATGCTAAAATGGGTCTCTTAAACCAATATAACTGGAAGGAGGCTGAAGCACCAAAGTGTCCATGTTTTCCTCACACCCTCAATGATATTTTTCTTCTTTGTTTCACAAATCTCCTTTTGGGTTTTCTGTGTAACTTATAGTTGAATTACTTCTTTTAAAGTGTTCTATTTACTTTTATTTTCGTAGGTCAACTGCGCAAGCTAGAAGGTCTGAAAACCATTGCTGTCACAACTAACGGGATGAACTTAACCAGATTGCTGCCCCGACTGAAGGAGGCAGGGCTGAATGCCATTAACATTAGCCTGGATACTTTGGTCCCAGCTAAATTTGAGTTCATTGTCCGGAGAAAAGGTACAAGCTTGGCTTCTAATGCAACTGTGCTCATACTTGCAGTAGTGTCAAGAGTTGTTTGGCATGTTGTTCAATTTGGTTACTTTGGTAGGGGAGTGAATTGCTATCCTTCCAAGGCTGGAAAATGTAGTCTATACTAGCTTAATTGATAGTGACTCTTTTTCCTTCTTTCTACAACCTTTAGGCAGGTAGAGAACCTTTAGTTGGAGCTGGTAGAGTAAAAGATGCTCAACTCAGCACAGTTGGTGGGACTGTGACTACAGTTGACAGTAAATGGCTGATTACCAGTTAGTCATGGACGTCAAGAGGGCTTTCCAAATCTTGTGTTGGTCTCATGTGCTGCTGCTATTTAAAACTGTTAAAAAAACAGATGTTCCTGCTATAGCAGCCAGGAACTAAGATGCCACAAGAACAGAACTTATCACAGATAGTGGCAATTTCTGGAAGCTGTATTTGGGCATGCTAGCAGTGGTCTCTCTTTTGATTAGTGATGTTCCCTACTTCCATGATTTTTTAATAGGAATAAACATAAACCATGCCTGAGGTCACTTGAGGAGGACTATTGGCTTTTGTAACTTTCGTCCAATTGAGTAGTAATTCCAAGCAAAGACTCAAAAATGCTTGGGTGTGCCCAGTGTTACAGATTCTTGTCTAAATGAATCATAAAGCTCATTATGAAGTTCAGCTTCGCAGTTGGGCTTCCTTCCAGCGTAAAGCTGATTTGATCTTCTGTCATTCTATTTCTGTAGAGTAATGTAACTTTGGCAGCCTGTGAACTTCTAGTTCAGACAAAACCTTCGCGTAGCCGCTAGGTGGTGCAACAACGTAAGATAAATGTAGAGAAAGGGCTGTAGAAATCTTGGGTGCTGTGAGAATTTCAACGTTTGAATCACTCTGCTATCAAGTTCTGCTGGCAGGTGCAGAAAGGTGTCCTTGTCTACAGTCTCACTAAGAGCACTTCTTCAGATTTTTACATCATGATGCCAGAATCTGTTCCTTTCATAAATCTGACTGGAGCATTATCGTTCTGGTGTAGGCTATTGCATTAATCTGGTTGTGCCATGGCACAGTAGTCTTCCAGAGAGTATGTAATCACAAGCAGGTGTGGACTGCGCTTTCCTACTGTTCTCTGCATTTGAATATTACCTGGTTTGTGACATTCACTGGAGAAAAAAAATCCTTCCTTTGCTTGTGAAGGGACAAACTTGATCCTTCAGCTTCCTGAATTATATGGCCACAGCTCTTCATATCTGATTGGAAGATGTTAGGGATATGCTGCTTAAAAGCAAGCAGAAAGTTTTTGGGGGATAGGGGTAACTTATATTTATATAAACGTTCTCTTCCCCTCTTTCCCCTTTGAAGAAAAGAAAAAAATGTTTTTACCACAAAGAGAGAAATTGCTCAGCTGAATAGCATAGAGAATGAGCAGAGAAGTTTCTATGATTCAGTATTTTTGAGGAGGAGAATAAAGTCTCCAAATCATAGATTTTTTTTTTTAAGTTAAAAATAATAATGCTGAGTTGGGATTTTTCTTTTATTAAGGGCTGAAATTATATAAATGTATTTTTTTACTGTGTTTGAGGGTTTTTCATTTAATAGGAGATTTCCAAGTACGGAATGAGCAGAGAATAAAGTGCCTGCCCTACTGTGCTATCCTCTCTACTGTGGCAGTTCCAGAGGTGACAAGATATAGCTCTATTAAGGTGAGAAGGATTCTTGATCTTAGAGTCCCACAGGCTTGTAAATTCTGATGACAGTAAAGGTGGCATCTGATTGTGGAGCTAAGCAGGAGCTTGAGAAACTTGGAATGAATTTTTCTGCTCCTCTCTTAAAACCCTAGAATGAGTTTCCGGAAGGCAGGAATTTTGTGTCTTTGGTGCAGGTGACCTGCAGTACATCTGCTTTTATTCCCAAATCACTGGGATAGAGGGACTGACTATGAGGTGATCAGTGTTTTCACTGATGCATGAAAGCAATTAGAGGACCATAGTATTTCTACTTATCCCCATCTATCTACCATGTTTTAAGGGATGAACAAACTAAAAGTACTCTCTTGCAGGTAGCCAGTCTAACTTGTTTTCACAGCCTGTTCCTCCTTTTTTTTCACTACAGAAAAACCAGATAATATTGTACTGTAATTAAATCATCAAACATTGGCTTTCTTCTTGTATTGATTGAATGCTGGGAGGTGTCCCACATAGGGTTGGTCTGGATGTGTCTAAGGTTGTCTGTGCTTTAAAGTTGGCTATAGTTATGATTTCAGAAGAAACCTAAACTGATGAAAATACTGAAATATTTCATTGGATGGAAAAGAAGTTTGTTAAATATCAAACAAAAACTTAAAGTTCTAACTCTTGACCATACTTGCTGGCACAATGACACCTAGTATTAATTTCTGCTCTAAGGTTTGAAACATTGTGTTTATTCTTTTTTGTTATTCCATTACCACACAAGAACTTTGATCTAGAGAGGGTGTTTCAATAAATGTGACAATAGAAATAAACTCCTAACAGATTTCCATAAAAAAAAGACTACTAACATCAAAATAGGAAATGCAGCTACAGATTTCCATTTTTTTTACTGTAACAAATCTTTATTTCAAATATACCCCTGCCCCAAAATTCCTTTAGTAGGAATAACTCATAATTGTTAATTGGAACAGCTTACTTTGTTTGTAGACATTTTTGATAGCTGTTCTAAACCACACTCTTGTGCTAACATGGCAGGAGGTAAGAAGCAGGAACAACACTTGAGTTAGATGCATTGCAAGCTGTAATCCTGTTCCGTACCTTCACAGCGAGCTGAGCCCAGCCATGTGAGTGTTTTGGGTTAACAGCTGGACTCAGTGATTTTAAAGACCTTTTCCAACTTAACTTACTCTGGTTCTATTCAAACATGTGGAGGTTTTAATCTTTTGCTTGCTAATGGTTGCTTCCTGGCCTTTTTAGTTAAATTTCACCTTTTTGCAATCCTGAAGTCACACAAAAGGTTTTCTGAGCTATTTCAGAGCTTTTTGATTCAATTAGTGGCTCTAGGATGTGCTTACAGCAGTGTATCACTAATCTCTTTTGCCACGTTCAGCCTGCACACTTGCTGAAATATACCACTAGTACTGCAGACTTTCTGGGCACATGCAAAACAAGTAGGTGGTGAAGGAGAAGGGTGACAAGTCATAACTTCAAACAGTTGCTTGCAAGAGTTATTTCACTGTCTTCTCCTTGCTCTTCACTTCTTTTGCAGCTAGGACTGTATCAGGACTGGCTCATAAAGCCGTTTCTTCTGCTTTCTGCTGTCTGTGTGTAATAATCCCTTTTACCAGCCAGAAGGCAGCTAAGTGAAATTTTTGTGTCTTTCCTTTAGTTTCTCATTTTGAACACATCCAATACTAAGTATGCACAGAATATGATTGAATTATTTCTTATTCCTGGTAAAGCATCTATGGACTTTTGGAGAATATTGCCCTTTTGCTAGCATGGGTAAAGTATTTGCTGTTGAAGACTACAGCTTTGGAAGAAGGAGCTCAATCTCATACAGTGTTTGGTTTCTCATACCTGAGTTTAGTGTGCAGAACAGGATGGGAGCTTAAGTCTAGTACCTGGCACTATAGGAGACTCATTCACAAACATGGGGATAGTATTTGAGCACACCCTCTCACCAGAAATGCATACCCAGAGCTTGGTAACTTGCTGTCTCATTCTTGTTGCTATCACGTTGTTTCTCTGCCAGCTGATGAGTATGGCAGAGAAGAAATAATATGTCAAATCTAAAACTGATATCTTGATGAAAGGTCTTAACTTTGTTTAAAATTGACAGAAGGTGTAGTTTGAATAGATTATTAAGATGCTTTCCTAAAGTTTTTTTGAATTCCAGAATTGCACAGTTACTTTATTCCTCTTCCAAATTTAAAAGGAACATGTATGGGTAAAGATACTTGCCCTAAATTAACTATCTATCTCTCTCTACCTGGGAGGAGCTGATAAGTGGAGGCCACATTGAACGATAGGGTGAGGCTTGGGCATTTTGAGGGGGGGCACTGGTGTAGTTTACGCCTCTTTACTTGCAGCTCTTCTTACCTGCAGCCTTGTTTGCTGAATCAGATTGGGGTTTTTTTTGTCTTATACATAATAAATAATCTCCTTTTGAATTCTGTGTTCAAGTAGAAGAAATAAATTTTTATTCTTTTTATATCTTAGGCTTTCACAAGGTAATGGAAGGAATCCACAAAGCCACTGAACTTGGCTACCGTCCTGTTAAGGTAAAGCCAGTGTTCCTTTACTCTGAAACTGTTGTGTTTTACCATAATTGCGATTTAAAAATGTAGTTCACCTGATGAGGGATTTATTATTCTCTCCCGTAAATAATTTTTAGTAAAACTGAAAAGAACTGTAGTAGATTGAAGACTGTGTTCAGAGGCAATGGGAGAAATCCATATAATCTCTCTGCGTAGCTGTGGGGGCTTGTCTGACCAAGCTATGAACTTGGCCAGGGAGTTAGTTAACAGGTAGAAAAGTACCCTACAGAAAAGACATCAGTTTTCTTTTGGCTTATCTCCTTAGCTGCTTAGAGCAGACTCTGATGAGTGCCAGTGTCAGGGAGAGGGAAAGGGAGTCCTTGTTTGGGGTGCAGGTAAACCAATAACATGAAATTTCACCATGACTCAGCTGTTTGAGGTTCTGCAGCTGTGCTTCCCTTCAGTTTTTCCAGTATTTGGGAAGATCTATTATGTGTGAGTGGTTTAGACTATAGAGCTATGAAAAACTGTTGAAATTAAACTGGGTTTTAGGCTTTCCTGAAAGACCTTAAGAATCATGATGCATGATGTTCAGACATACAAATCTGCCTTACCACCAGGGAGTGTTTCAGCAACTGAAACAGATAAAGCAAAGAGGACCTGAGCCTCCAGTGTAAATATTGTTTAAGAGGAATATGCAGAAAACTCAGTTTCAGCTTGTTTTGGAGGAAGGCAGAACCAGTCCTGGAGCCTATGGTTATGGAGTGCACTATGAACACTTCTGGATCTGGGGAATTTGCCTATGCCATAAATAGTGCTATAGAAGGTCCCCTGCCAGTGCTTTTGCAGAAGCTGTACAACGTAAGAATGGGGAGTGAAACTGTCATTTTAGACAGTAAATACTGTCATACACTAGATGAGTAAGATGATGCCTTTGTTGCCTAGTTCTTGTTAGTCACCTTGCTAAATGGAGAATTAAAACCTTTAATGCTGTTGGATGCAAAAACTTAAAGGCAAGCTTGGCAGAAATGATCATCTGTATCATTGCAGTCCTCCCAAATTCTCTCATCATTTTTGCTTGAAAAAAAAAGAACCCAAAGTTGTTTTTTTTATGTTGCCTTCTACAAGGACTGTGAAACCTTCTGTTAAGAGGAATAAAGTTATACTCCACTCACTAATTTCAGGTGTTTGCTTTTCCTGCAGGTAAACTGTGTGGTGATGAGAGGCTTCAATGAAGATGAACTGCTGGGCTTTGTGGATTTCACAAAGGATCTGCCCCTTGATGTGCGGTTCATAGAATACATGCCCTTTGATGGTAAGCAGTCCTGCTTTGAGATTCTTCGTGGCAGGAAGTGTGCCTAGAATACAGGTGAATCTAGGTGGTGGTTATTCACCCTGTTGATTTGTCTCTTGAAGTTCTGGTGAGCTCTTTTGGGGAATTAGGAATTGCTTTAAGTTGTATGTTTTATCTTTTGCAGCTTACCTGTCTTCCTGGGATAAGCTGGAGAAGGATTGGTGGCAGGATTAGTGGGGCTGGGACACCTACAGGGAAAACTGAGTTTTGTGGAGAATGTAAATGTGGTTCTCTGCTAACTAAAAAAATATATACCACAGTTTAAAGTTATGCTGGTTTTGTTAATTCTAGGCAATAAATGGAACTTCAAGAAGATGGTGAGCTACAAAGAAATGCTTGATACAATTAAACAGCAATGGCCTGAATTGGAGAAATTGTCCTGTGAAGCTTCCAGCACAGCCAAGGTTGGGGTTAAACAAAGATCATGTGAAATATGTCCCCATTCTTTCCCTACCCTTTATTCCCAGATTCTCCCAAATTTAGCATTTATATTTGACAAGCAAAATAAAAATACTCAGTGTGGTAACTGTAGGATTTTGGTCAAGCTGCCTGCATATGATTTGACTCATCACGGTCTTACCTTTAGAAATACAATGTGTTTATTGCATGCCTCAGTCAGATATAAAGAATGTGAGGCCTGTATCCTTTATTTTGAAACTGTCTGTCTGCACATCAACAAGCCTGATGAAACAGTTGTTCAATGAAATAACAGTACTGCTTTAGAGTGTCTCATGTCACATGAGGAGTTTCCAGTCATTTGGTAAGTACAAGAGCAAACACTTAACAAGCTTGTGAATTTTCAGGAAAAGGCAGAATAAAACAGGAACGCCTGACAAAGCTGACTTTGCTTTTTATCTTATTCTGCTGTAACCTTAAAATTGAAGAAAATCTGTGGTCTTTGGACAAGTGCAGGATTAAAAATAAGGAGTAGATGTTCGACTTTTATTTATTTATTTTTTCCTCTGTATTTCTGTAGAGTTATAAAGTGCCACATTTCCAGGGCCAAATCAGCTTTATCACCTCCATGTCAGAGCACTTCTGCGGATCCTGCAATCGGCTGAGGATAACAGCAGATGGGAACCTAAAAGTTGGTAGTGAAACAGGATTCTCTTTGCTTTCATGCAGCAAAACTAATGTTGAAATTCTTCCCTCCAAAGTAGCTGGGATGTAAAGTAGCATGGAAAGATAACTATAAACGGGAGTTAGCTGGTAATCCTGTATGTATTCTTGGTCAAGCTTGTTGGGCTGTTAGGGAGACATTACATCACCTTTTTTTGGTTTCTCTGTTTCGCTACCATAGTTAACTTCACTTGTAAAACATGGTTGCAAGGCCAGTAAATGAGCTGGGTCTCTTTAGCTTGGAGGAGACTGAGGGGTGACCTCATCAGTGTTTACAAGTATGTAAAGGGTGGGTGTCAGGATGATGGAGCTAGGTTTTTTTCAGTGATATCCAGTGATAGGACAAGGGGCAATGGGTGTAAACTGGAGCATAGGAGGTTCCACGTGAACATCAGGAAGAACTTCTTTACTGTAAGAGTGACAGAGCACTGGAACAGGTTGCCCAGGGGGGTTGTGGAGTCTCCTACGTTGGAGATATTCAAGGCCCGCCTGAACAAGTTCCTGTGTGATGTACTCTAGGTTACCCTGCTCTTTCAGGGGGGTGGGACTAGATGATCTTTCGAGGTCCTTTCCAACCCTTGGGATTCTGTGATTCTGTGAATTTAATCTTTGATTCAAAATCATCTTAAACATGTGACAAGTAGATGATTTGCCACTAAAAAAAGGATCCAAGCAGCTGTGAGGGCTGGCTTTTTGTGTTCCACAAGGATCCTGTTGTGTTTCACCAAACATCTTCTTGCAACTCTTCTCATTCAAAAACAGCCCTTACATTTGTGAAGTGGCTGTAGGAAAGGGAAGGGGAATAACTATTTCTTGCCACGTCAAAGCTGGCAGTGTTGGGGAAAAATTAAAGTTTTCAATTAAAAACTGGCATTTGCACATTGTCACCTGATACTGACAACAGCTGTGCTGCTGTCTAATGTCAGATGACTGAGGCAGCCTGAAGGCCCAGTGAGCTTGTATTATGTAAGCATCCAAGGCTGTCTATGTGTGTACATAAAGAGAGATAAAGAAAAAAATCTCTGTAAGTGTTCTTTTTCTTCAGTAGGATGGGCCTGTTCAAACCTCTTTACTCTGAGTTTAGCATGAAATACTTGTAGAAGCTATTTACTTTATTATTTCTCATTTCTCCTCTTTGTTTGCTTGGGTTGGCTGTAGGTGTGCCTTTTCGGGAATTCAGAAGTGTCCTTGAGAGATCACCTGCGGTCAGGTGCCTCAGAGGAAGAGTTGGTTCAAGTCATTGGAGCAGCAGTGGGCAGGAAGAAGAAACAGCACGCTGGTATGTTGTACCTGAGAAATAACAGCAATGACTAGAGAAAGCAGTGTCCTGGTACTGCTGCAGAATACATTGACGTGACAGGAGAAAGAAGGAAAGGAAAGCTTCTTGAATGAAGCTGCATTATTCAAGGAAAGTATTTTCCCATCTGATAACAGTATTTTCTTGTAGAAGGCTGGTAACATACCAGTCCTGCAGGTACTTCAGAGTCTGAATGTTAGTTTTGAGTCTTATAATTTTCCATACGAGCTAGAATCTGGACCATCTACAAGTCTTTCAGACTGACTTTAGTCTTTAAAGAGATGCAAATACCAGTGCTCACAACAGCAGCAAAGTGCAAAACTAAGTAAAAATTGATGGAGTTGTGCTGGATCCCCTTTTCTCAAAATTAGTTTGCTGTAAAATAAGTACCAAAATGAAATTGAGCTGTTGGTCCAATTACTGCATGAAATGACAAATCCCTTTTTGAGTGTGTAGAAATTTGTAACCACCCATCTATTGCTCTGCATAAGGTCATGACACAAGATCCATGATGATGCAGTCACATTCTCAGGTTAGGTTAGATTAGTCTTCTGAATTTATGTTCATAGCAACTGTATTTCGGTCCCATCTGTACTTAACCATATTTTTGTAATCTGGCTGCAGCTGGGAATGCTGACCTAATATATGAACTGGCTGTATGATTACCCTAAAAATATACTTTGGCCCTTTTGTTCTCTTGAAGATTCTGCCAGTTTACTAACAGTTGGTTTTGCCCTTTTTGCATGATGTATGAAACAAACATAAAGGGAATTCTTAAATCTGGGAATAGATTAACTTCAAGGTTCATTGGATTGCCCAGATAAAATAGTGCTGTGTAAACATAAGGGAAGGGGTAGAAGGATTGGTTCCTTTACTTTCAGGCCATTCATTTCTGACTTTACAATTAGGGGAGAAGAGTGTTTTTCCCCTCTAGTAAAGGCATTTTGCCATCAGCAGCATTTACCTGGCATTGTCTGTCATCTTCCAATTTGTGTTAATCCCAGTGTTGTCCCTGGGGTCTTCTGTGATTGGACAACTCTGTACTGGAGCACTGTTAACAGCTTATCCATAGAAGTAATAAAGTTAAATGCTATTGTTAAGAAACAAGAGAATCGCAAATTGTCTGAATAGTAGAGAAGAGAGTAGGGAGACTATAATTCAGATTTCAGAAAGCTTTCTGGGAAAGGGTTCTACAGTGTGATAGAGCCATAGCAGCTGGATGCTTGGAGGCTGTGGCAGCTATGGTTTTAAATAATACCATGCTGGATTTCCCTTCCTCCAGCTTCCTCAGTCTTTAGTGAGCTTTGATTTTCCTAGCATGCAGGTTGCACTGTGAAGAGCAGAAAACAAAGTATATAAACCAGATGTATGACTTCAAACCTAAAAAGCTAGGATTTTTATGTGTTCCTTATTTTATTTGTAGGCATGTTTAACATTTCCCAGATGAAAAACCGGCCAATGATCCTGATTGGTGGGTGACAAATCAGTACGTAATAAACATACAATGATTTTGTTTGCTTTTTGTCTTTGGGGGAGCACGGTGGATTGGGCTTTCAAGTCTAACTAATATTTGGTTCTGGCTTAGGTTTAGACAAAGAAATGGGTTTCTGTAAAAGACAGTTGTGGTTCACAAGCTGAAGCAGAAGAGGAGAAAGGTTTAATGTCCCTACCAAGCCTTATCCAAGACCATAGTGCTTGTACTTCTGTTGCCTTTATTAGGAAGTAGGACCTACAGCGGTCTTCTACCATAGGTTTTTACTGGGACTGTTTTCCCTTTGATGCCCCACTTTAAAGGGCCATCACTTTTTCCATGTTGAGTGGTTCTGGATTGTATTTCTCTGTTTGCTTTTGCTCTTTTGTATTTGGCTACTGCTGTGTTGCGTTCCAGGAAGAGGGGAAAGAGGACCCTTTCTTTTAAGTGGGTATTAACTTTCTGCCTGAGGAGTAATGTTCTGGTTTGGAGGGTTTTTTTCTGGGGCTTGTGTTTTTGTTGCTTTTTTAAAATAGTATTTCATCTTTAAAAATAGCATTATATTAAATATATAAATATAGTTATATTAAATAGCATTTTATATTTAATAGCATAATAGCAAGAGTTTAATATAAAACTCTTGACAGCTCACTGGGACCTATGTAATTTTTCAGGAGGCATTTGAAAAAATCACACACCAAAGTTAGCATTCATAGCAATGTTTGTATGGCTACAGCTCTGATCCATCCAATTTCCTTTTGAGAAGTGCTTTAACATTGTCCGACATACAGTAAAAGAGGCAGCCTGTCCAGGTCCTCCCCCAGCTGTTCTATGTCCCTTTGAGACTTAATTGCTGGCAGTCACTGCAGACTGGAGATGAGCAGAGAGTATCCCACTGTGACACATGGGGACTCATTAGCAGATTTCCCAATTGTGTTTTGAATTACTTACAAACTTCAAATAGTGCTGGCGTGCAAGCAGTCAGTGGGGGTGTGTGTATGGAATTAATTTAATGAAACTCAATGAATGCTGTGGAAATCACTAATTGGTTTTGCTAGTCCCAGTGAGCCAAACCTGGCTTCTTCCCTGCACTGCTGTTGTCTGATCCTTTGCTGTATGGTTTGTATCCCATTTCGCTTAATCAAAATATTCCTTTTGGCAGGTTGCTCTTCTCATGGATTCACTTCAGTTATGGGAATTTCCTCTGTAATTTAAGTATCTCCTGCCTTCCTCCTCCCCCCAAGATTGTGCTAGTTGTAAGCTAACACAATTAAACTTCAGGTGCAGTAACACAGTAACAGAATATAAGGAGATGCAGTGTATCAGATGGTTTCAGTTGTGTTATATATAGTGCTGTAGGAAACTATTATTTTTTTTTCTATGTATGCACAATTTGTGTGAATATAGAGATGACTAGGTACAACTTGAAGAAAATGTAAATTGTGATTGTTAGGAAAAGCAAAGATGTTTTGCATGCATTACTGTCTATTGCTGTCTTTTTACTTACCACTACTTGAGCAAACAGCACTTCTCTTCCCTGCTCCCACCCATGTGTGTCTACACTCTAGAAGTAAATACTAGTCCACCTTCACAGACCAGCTTCTGAAGACAAGACACCTTGCCAGAAGTTTAGCTTCAGCTTTAAAGCTAATCAGGAAATCCAGAAGACAGTACTTTGAGTTCCTGGATTTCAAAATGAATATTCATGTCAGGCCCCACTGTATAAAGAGAGAGGGAAAGAAAGAGTAAGAATAATTTTCTGTGTTCTTCTAAAGCAGATCAATGTTGCACTCAAAACATTTATGTCCATTTAATTCCATTCCTCTGAGGGTAAACACATTAACATTAAACTTGCAGGAATCTTAATTTTAGTGGCTAGGCCATCACTTGCAGATCAAAAAGGGACTTTGCCTGAATTTAGATGACTGCAGTGATTTTTCTTTTTTTTTTTTTTAAATATCGTGAAATCTATGATTGATTTAAGCTTTCAGATCAATGTTCGGAGGGTATTATGGATGAAAAAACTGCTAAGCACATCAGAGGCTAGGACTAACAAGAAAAAGAGATTGCTTGGTTTGTTTTTAAAGAAAGAGGGCATGGTGGCACAACCAGTGCCCGATGCTGTGTCTGTTACTCTCATGTGGACAGTCCAAGGGGATACTTGTAAGTGTGGTCTAATTCCAAATTTCTCAGACCAAAGAGAGAAGGAGCTCCAGAAAAAGAGAAACATGCTTATCAATGAGGCTATTAAACTCGTGCTTAACCGCTTACCTCTATACTGCTTTCTCTTTACATACAAATCACTATTTATACATGAAAAAGGCTCCTTGTCTTGACACTTGGCATTTAGCCCTCTGCAAGTGCCAAAACCGAGGGATTACATGGTGAAAAGGGGCAGGAGGGCTTACTACCTCTCTGCCAACTGCAAACTCTGCCAGCTCAGCTTGGAACACACTACTGAGTAGATTTAAAATCTGTCTGTCAATGAGAGGAGCATGTTTTTTCCAGTGCTTAAGCTTCAGCTGTCATTAACATGGTAAAAGCTGTTAGTAATCACAGAGCCACCATCTGAACTCATAGGCAGTGTTGTTGCAGTGCTTCTGGTTCCTGGTATCCTTAGGTGCTGGTATGACCCTTCCCTGTCAAAGGGGATGAAAGCAGGAAGTGTAGCTGTCTGTGCTGGGAGGAAGGTATTTGGAAAGACAAAGTTGAAAATCTGAGTGCAAGAATTTCCTATTAACCCTGTCAGGCCTTTGAAAGAAGACTGCTGTTGGGACAATCTCAAATGGATGCTGAGATGCTGTGACTTCCTTTTCTTCAGAGTGCATGTTCCTATAAGCTTTCTTGGCTGCTGTTTCTCAGTGTTCATAGTTTTGAAAGCAAGTTGTTTCTTCTTATCAGAAACCTTGAAGTAAGTGGCTTGAGTCTTTGGATTTTAATAACAACTACCAAATCCACAGAACTGATGAGAGAGAAAGGCTTGAGGATAGAAGGGGATGTTTGGAGGCTTATTGAGGTTTTTGCAGTAAAGAAAGTCCCAAGCAGTGCTCTGACAGGCTTCTCAGGTACTGCAGACTCAGCTTAGCTTTCCAGTTAATAATATGCATTCTCATGTTACTCATGTTTTTCCCCTCTAGAGCCTTCATTGATGCTGTTCCCACTATGCCAAGATGCCCTACAGAATTCCCCAATTTCAAAACAGTGGGGTCACACATTCAGCCATTGGCTGACTTTGAGAGCAAAATTCCCCAAACGAATGAGAAAAACATTAATGGAAAACAAGCTTACAGGACAACTCTACCTGCCAAGATCTCGCCCAGAGCAACAGTGGCATATAACAACAGGAATTCTACAAACCCATCTTAGAGGCTCCTGTGTCTTCCAGAAGGACCCAAGCTCCACATTTGACCTGAAGTGCCTTGATGCTTCTCCTGCAAGCCAAGTTTCAGTGGACTACCAGTCCAAAGGGGCAAGTCCAGGATCAGAATTGGGGACTAGGGTATCTCGTGCCTCTGACAGCTTAACTCACACTGATGAAGAAGGACGGGCCACAATGGTTGATGTTGGAGGAAAGTCAGATTCAAGAAGAAGTGCTGTTGCTGTTGCTGTGGTCCGCCTGGGTGAGAAGGCATTTGGGATGGTAAGGCAGAACCAGATGAAGAAGGGGAATGTGCTGGCAGTCGCCCAAGTTGCAGGAATTCAGGGAGCCAAGCTGACGAGCCAGTTGATCCCATTGTGTCACAACATCCCCCTCAACCATGTGGAGGTGTCTCTGAGCTTGGATGAGGACAGATATGCAGTGGTGATTCGCAGTGCCTGTCAGACCTGGGGGAGGACAGGGGTGGAGATGGAAGCTCTAACAGCTGCCAGTCTGGCTGCCCTGACTGTGTATGATATGTGCAAAGCAGTTACTCATGACATTGTGATTGAAGAGGTGAAGTTGCTTAGTAAAACAGGTGGCCAGAGGGGAGACTTCTCAAGAGTTTAGATCATACCCAGACACTTCCATGTGACCACTGCTCATATTTGGCCTTCTACAGAACTACCTTTGCTTAGCTGGCAGGCTTGGAGACCTCAGCAGGTGCACCTACAGCAACCCTAAAACTACAGTTTGCCTTACACTGTCAGTTTACTGCTGGGTGGCCAGTGGAGTCACTTATCCCTGTTAATAGCCACGTGTTTTTTAGAGAAGAAGCTTCTTCACTCTGCCAGTACCTACATTTCAGTGTCCTCACCGTGAGCTAGAGCAAAGATCCCTAGTCATGCCACAGAGTTGGGTTTGTTTTTCCTTATTACTGTGAAATATTTGCAGCTGCTGTCATCACACCATGCAACTGTGAGTTTTGGAAATGAAGCAAGTGCTGAAAGTGATGTTATTTGGCAACTGGTTTTAAGTCAAGGATTAAGATTTCAGAATTGTGTCTGTCTTTCTCCCTGATGTTACTGATTGAATTTAGAAGGTGACAGTGAGAAGAACACAGCTTGGGAACCTTACCATACAGCAGAGATTATAGCTGGGGAACAGCCAGGTTCAGATGTGCAGCTCCGATCCCTTTGCATTGCTGCATCTTCCCCTGCCTGCAAATGGAAATATCCACTTACCAGTTTCAAAAGAAAAAAAAAAGATGGCAGCTACTCAGTTCTCTTCTCTGTAAAACATGATGATAGAGAAACAGGATTTTGGGGTTTGGAAGAATTATTTTGCTGATCCAAAAGATACCTTCTACAACGGCAGAAGCATGTTCCAGCATTTTGACCTTAGCACTCATACACATAGAGGGCCTATGTCTGCATGCTGAGGGACTTAATTGTGCCATGCACGGAAGTAGGCATCAGCTTTCCCTGGCTTTAAAATAGGTGTCACACCAAGCCCCAGAAGACCCCAAGTTTTTCAGTCCTACAGTGCACTCCTACTACTGAGCAACATGCATTGTCCTGACAGATAAACTTTAAGACTAGTAGCCACTTGGAAGAGTAAGGTAATTGGTGTTGGCTAGGCAAAAGTGTTTTCCTGCATGTTTCTCCAGATTTGTTTTTGTGAAGTCTTCTGGCCTCAGAGCATTTTAACTGTCCCCATAAATGTTACAGTGCCTTCTGTCACATAGCATTAAATAGCTTTGATACTTGATTATCCTAGATAAGAGATTGCTCGAGAATGTTGTTAATACTGATGGATCCTTTTCAAATGTTAATTTAAATTCTCTAAACTGGGTGTTTCCAGCTTTGGTTTACTTGTTTTCTAGTGCGTATGGCTAATGTAAAATTGCATATGATTCAGGGTGCTCCCTTCTCCATACGCACAGAGAGAGCTGAAGACACAGAGAGCTCTAGTAACATCAGAAAGGCTACCAAAAAAGCATCTTAAACCTTGTGGGTAGCTGCTTCTCATGAGATAAAGTTTAGTTACTGTGAGCATCAATAAAGCACACATCACACTGTTGCACATCCTACTTAAAGTAAGCACAGGTCTAAGCTGAGGAGGCAATAGGTTTTATGATGAATCCTCTGCAAATTTCATGCACTAGCTACCACAGAAGTCACCTTTTCCATCACAGATTAATTAATTTGATTCTTTTTTCATTGTCGCTGTGAGATAAGGCACACACACAGCAGCTACAGCTGAATGGGGAAGGGTCAGAAAAGCTTGGTGCTCAAACGCCATTAACGTTTGTATACCTCCATCCAGTGTTACTGTCATGATTGCCTGGACAGCACTGATCTGTCTGTAAGTTAATAGTAGAGGCAGGAGTGTACCTAGCACTGCTGTACTGAGCACCAACAATCCCCCAGCCATGCAAATACACAAGATTATGTTCACCTGCAGAGCTGTTGTGCTCACAGCACAAAAGTTTCCCTAGCTCAGCATGGAAACAGATTGCCAGAAAAAGGACTCACGTGTGTAACCTGCTAAGTTAACTGATTACACACAAGCACTTAACTTTCCCCCACCATGCACAACCCACCCTGCCCTCCCTGTTCTCACCCAGTCTCTAGCTAGCTTTGAAAACTAAAAGGAACCTAGACATATTCAGTAGTAGTAAAATGATGCATTGGGGTATATGGTACTTTGGCTTCTGAGAAGTTTGTGATCATGCTGTAAAGCTCACCCAAAGGAGTGACTCAAGGCTACAAGGGACAAGGGACTACAGAGCACATGCATGACTGCCACGCACATTTCGCTACTTACGCACATTTCACTACTTTCTTGGGTTAAGAGGGGCAGAAAGCTTTAGCCAAACAAATTTTGGTGCCATTTTATTGTTGTGTTACATTATCAAGTCTTGAAACTATGCACATTATATCTATATAGATATAACTATATATAAATATATAGATAACAGTCAACATTTGTGAGAAAAATGAGTTGATGGCAGTGTATGTATCAGTGGTGCTGGGTGGGCAATGGTGTAATATATATTCATGAACTGACTTTTTGGAGGCTTGCTTTTTTTTTCTCCACTGCATTTTTAATAAAGACTAATTGTAATGGAGTATGTTTTATAGTACTTTGGATTCCGCTTTTGTTCATTCAAAGGAACATCTCTGTTTTAATCTGGGTGGAATAGTTAGGACAAGCAACAAGACAGACTTTATAAGTTACAATGATTAGTCATTGATTAGCAAGGGGTCAGTCACAGTAACTTATTACTATAAAGAATCTGTTACTTCCTTTTTTTGTTGAGTGAAGCTCTCTATCTGCTGTTCTTAAACTGAGTAATCCTGTAGGTTTAATGTAATTTATCTCATCATTATCCCACCTTCTCCCACATGCCTGTTTCAAGTCAGTGGCTGCATATAACAGCACTGCTTTGTGTTGCAGGGTAACATCAGGTACTGGTGCCCTTGCTCTTACACTTGAGGGACTGTGCACAGAAACTGAGTCTAAGGAAAATTCCCCTTCTGATCCACCTGAGTTTCTAGGAAGTCTCTCATCTATTACCAAGAAAGCCTGTTTCTACTTGAGGAAGCTGATGAACTGCTAACCGTAGCCAGGCACAGTGCACTTGCAGTTGCTTTGCAAGTGGGCAGACAGCAGCTCTACTGGCAGAGCGTCTCCCCAGGTACAGCCTCCAAATGCCAGCATAACAGCACAAAGTTTACATCCTTTTTTCTAGGAGCTGCTTCCTCATTTGGAATCAGTTTTTTGAAGGTTTAACCAAAAGAAAAAGTATGAAACACCGAGCCCACCACATCCCTTCTCCTGAAGGAAGCTGTAAGAATATGAGTCACATTTCTAGCACTGTGCTGCCAAACACCACACAGATGCCAATACTGCAGAACCTGGCAGCCCTTACAATGTTACAATATAGCTTTTGCCTAATGGAAATTCTGCCTTATCCAAGCTAATGTCCTATTTGTGAGTTCCTGCTTGTTCAATGCTAATCCAGCTTCTGTCTTCTGTGGCAGTTCAGCCTGTCTTTCCTTCATGGCCACATCCTGAGGCTAGTCACCTCAGCCGCGGACTGCCACGGAAGAAATGGATGTGGCATAGAAGGGAGAAGCCAGCAAAAGCTGGTCACTGTTTGTAGAGATTAAATCTAGGTCAGAGAGAACAGTGCTCTTAGAAATTGCTGGAGAAAGAGTGGGACTTTGAAGGAAGACACGGCTTGAAATACCTTAGGAAGGAATTTCTTTTTCCCAGTGGGAACCACTCAAAACCAGACTAAAAGCAACAACAGCTGAGCACTAAAAAAGGGAATGAATTTTAAACTATTTTAAGCCACTGGTGACCTGTAGCAATTCTCTATAAGTTGCTGACGTTACTCAGCTTTACATGGGATTTGACTGGACAGAATCTGGTTCTTCATCCCACCCCTTCTGTGGCCTTTCAGTAGCTTGCAGCACCTTCTGTCTGCCTCAGCAGCAGTTATGCTGGCATCTAAGAGCCTAAGAAGGGCTATAACATTGTGTGTACTTTGGCCGAATACAGCACTACTAATTAGTTACACGGAACTACAGTTCACTTCACTTACTAGAGCCTTGCTCCAAATGCTTAACATTTCAGGAAACTCAGCAGTTGGAAGAGTTGCTGGTTGCAGTGGCACGACTAGACATTCATTTTTTTGAGACTTCAGGTTAAAGTCCCAATGTAGGTGTCAAAATCAGTGGATCCAAGGAGCACTGCAAAGTCATGACTATGGTGGGCAAACCCCTCACACATCTGGCACACTCCCTGGAAAGGCACAGGCTGGAGCAGCCAAATCTTTTTTCACAGGCTGGGCTTGAAGTGCTTTGAGCAAGCTTGGTGGACTCTGTCATAACAGCAAGATTTTGGTCACAACAAGCTTAACCAGCCAAGACACAAATCCAGCTATCTCTACCTTCCCTTGTCTCTCCACACTGCCAGTGCCATGTTTAGGAAGCTTTCAGCTTAGCATCTCTGTTTCTGTACTTGCCTTTTTGCTCCTTTAGCGAGCAAAGGGTACCCAAAGTAACAGTTATGAATTGCAGCTGAGTACAAGTCCTGAGTACTGGAAGGGATGGGTGCCCTGAGACACTGCTGAGCTTTGCTCTGAACAGAGCAGCATAACAAACCAGGCACTGCTCAGCTTCATGTGCACAACCTGACTTCAATGGCATGGCTATGCCCCTCAGGCAGCCTGCCTAGTGCCCCTGGCTCTCCAAGGGACTATCCCCACAACACGTACTCCACGGAGCAAAACTTCACACTTCATTGTTGCTTAAGAGTTTCTTCCAGAAGCCCAAATCAACAACAGTATTATAGAGGCAAATGCTTCACCAATAGCTCCATCAAAAGAGAGGGGTAGTGGTTATCTTCGAATTCTGAAGAGACTGCTCAAAACCAGAAACTCTTAAGTACTACTAAGCTGTTCCAGCATGGATTTGGCCTTAAAAAATAAATACAACAGAAACAGCCTTCTATGCCCATGGTACTTCCAGTGTGCACAGCTGGCAGGATGCAAGGCCAGCAAAAGCAGAGTGTCCAGTTGCAATGTCAAGGGCAGCTTGGCTGCAGTGTGACAAGAGGCTGGGGAGAAAGAGGAGGAGGAGATTGCAGGAGGGTCAGGCAACTGTGTAGTGTTAATATTATGCTTGGAAGATTCCACATGCCATCAGATACATAGCCACTCCATTAGTAGTGCCCTGGGCCAGCTGTGGCAAAGCTCAATCAGCACCAGCAGAGATGTGCAGCACTGCACAAGGCAGAGCCCCTGCTGGTAGCATCTGCCTCTGTGGGGCTGGGAGAGAGGGGTTTCCAGCCAGCTATTACTGCCACCCACCAAGGCCTTAATGAACTCTCGTTTCATTAACAGGATCATTTCAGCACTCACGTCTCCCCATGTGCAGCTCCAGCAAAGCTGGAATTGTTGTCTCGAGTGGTACATGGAGAAGCACCCTTCCTCCCTCCCATCCCATCTTATCCCATCCCCTCCCACTACCTCCCCACTGCCACCCACAGTCTGTGTCCCTCCAAGAGCTGCTCTTCACCTCCCTGGTCCTGATGCTCAATGGAAATGTTTTAGTTCTGCGTGGCTTACTTGGCTCCAGCAGATCAGCTCCCGGGGCCATCCTCAGCCCAGATCCAAGAAATGAGCTGAGCTGAGGGAAGGGAATAATTTCTGCTGCCCCTGAAGCCTCGTCTCTCCTATTGCAGCTGGCAGCTCAAAAGACTCCATCCTGCCAAAACTGAATCTTAACTGGGATTAGTGGAAAAGAAAAGCTGCTGCCAGAGCTGCCAGGACTTATAGAGAGCATGGGACAGAGCTTGCCTGGCCCCACAGGAGAGGGCCTTCACTAGAGTTTACAAAAAATAAAATCCCCTGCAGGGCTGTGGTGTTAGTGGAAGAAGCAGGATGAGGCCAAGAAGGACAGGAAACAGCTTAGACAGGTAGTTTGCAGGGGAGGAGCATGCAGAACTAGACTATCTGGAAAATCTTCCATTCCCACAGCCTGCAAGGATGGGAAATCACCAGCAAGGCTGAGGGGCATATGGCAATCCCCAGGACCTGAAGTGAATTAAATACTACAACCAGCCCTGAACAAACACACAAAACTATCACAGCCTTGCATGGAAACGCTCCTGCTAAAAGCTGTAGGAAAAAAGACAAGCTTGTCTTCTTATGAGAGAAAGTCAAGAGCAAATCCTCTTCAAGCATTCTGTCTGCATGTGGCACCAGGATGCTACATGATACTTTTTCCAAGCCACAGACACTGGTTTCAAGCCCACTTTCTACAAAAGCCATAGCCAAAGCTCACTCATACCTCTGCGATTAGGCACAGTCTACCCACCCCTTTGGCTTTAAGGAGGCACCCAGAATTGCTACTGCCAATTTATAATGTACCCAAGATGAGTGCTCCTGGCCTGATAAGCTTATACATGCAGTGCCCTGTCATCTCAGCCACCGTCCCGTACCAGTGGCAGCAGAAATACACAGTGGGAGTGGAGCAAAGCAAGTAGCCAGCAGTTGGGGTGATTTTGACACTGTTTATGTTGTATTGCAGATTACAGTGAATCCCTGAAGTTCCTGCATCAGAAGGAGGCCGCCATGTAAGGGTCCTGCTTGGACAGGGAGCTTTAGAACTCACTTTGCTGATTCAGGAGTTCAGGGTTACCAGCAGCTTGTGCAACAGATGCCACGCAGCCATCTCAGCTGCTGCACCTGAGAAGCGAATGTGGGCTCTTGCTCTGGTAAAATAGCATTAATGGAATTTTCCAGGCAGCAAACATGCTCCAAGGGACACACCCAGGACATTCAGCCATCAGCAACACACTGTGTACAGAAGACTCTTGGCTAGCCAGACTGGGAGGTGTATTTAAACACAAGTTTCTCCCACTCATCTTTATAGCCTGCTGTTTCCTGCCCAGCTCAGTGAAGATGCTTAAAAGCACATCCCTCTGCGATGTCCCACATGCAGTTAGCCCATCACTGAAAACCATGGCTTTTGCAAACCTATGCCAGAGAACTCTCACTGAATCCCAGCAGCTGGAGGGGTTTCATTTCCACTTTGCTAAGGCTGGCATTAGAAGGTGTTATTTCTTTTTAATCAATGCACTTGGGCAGCCCTGGAAGGGTCTAGAGGAGGGGAGGGAGGCAGCACAGCCACTGTACCTGTACAAAATACTTCACATGCAAGTGAAATGACTCGCTCAGTGTGTGTATTGCAATGCTGTTGCAGGCCATCATACCACCTCCACAAAGCTGTTACTTATTTACTTTAAGACTTACATTCCATGGAAAAAGATGCCCCAAGATAGCACTGTATTTCTAAAATTAAACCCAGCTGGAGCAGAGAGCAAGTGAGTGAGCACTCCTGTGCTCCCACCCTCACTGAGCTGCAGGAGAGCCTGGCAAAACACCTCCCGTGTCCTCAGCCATGAGGGAGGCAGCTCTCTGGGAAGCCAGGCTCAGATCAAGTATCTTACCCAAAAGCAGAGGTGCCACCACTTACTACACAGGGGATGAGGGTTTAATGGCAGTGATTGCACATCCTTCCCCACCAGCCCTCGGAAAGCCCTTGCCCTGCTGCAGGGGAGCAGGCATCCCACCAGGCATCTGACACAGGTTTTAGTGTCACCAGGAGAAGTCGTTTAACATAATTTATGAGAACAGGTGGCATTCCTTAGGCTTATCTCTTGTCTAACCTACCTGCTTGGACTTAACAATATCAAAGGTCTTTTCCAACCTAAATGATTCTATGACTCTCTGCATCCTCCTTACAGTGAAGCTCATTTATCCTTCACTGTTGTAACCTAAATCAAGAAACCTGTTTCCACAAAAACCATTTATAGAAGGGAGGGGGAAAACCCAAGTGTTCCTCCAAACTTCTGTGGCACCAGCAAGGATTTTCCTCTGAGAAAGGGTCTTGCCACCTGTTCCCCTGCCTGACACACTTGTATGGGGACCACCTCTCCATCAGCAAGTAGCTAGGCTCAGAATCCAGTGCCTCAGCTCTTGGGAGCAGCTGGTGCCTGAGCTGCTGTTCAGGGCTCACCACAGCCTAGATTCAGCTTCATCCCTCAGACAAACTGTCTCCAACAGGCATGCAGCTGAAGATCACCAAAGGACTGGTCAGGCACTGGTTGAGGCCTGGAGTGCCTTGGAGGCACTTGGGAAGCAAAGCTCCCAGGAATGGCTGAGGTGGCTCTATGAGGGCCATTGGAAAGACGGTATGGTTCAACCCCAAACCTTGCTGCTCTGCACCAGAAGAGTCATGAAGATGGGAAAAGATTGCAAAGACTGAACTAGACCCAGTCCCAGCCGTGGAAGAAGTGGGGACGGCTGATGGGGTGACAGCTGAATAACAAGGAAAACTATGAAAATGCTGGTGAGGTTGGGGGTACCTGTGTGGCTGCTGTCTCCCCCAGGCACATGTGCCAGCTGTCCCATGGCTCAAGGACCATGTTCTATCCCGAGATTCCCCAAGCTGTGAGCAAAGAGACAGTCCCTGGCACCCCATGAAGCTTGTTGCAATCAAGGCAGTAAGAGGACAGTACCAACACTACAGGCTTGGACTGTAATCCAGGAGGATCTGACCATAGGGATGTAGGCCAGACCACCATGTCATGCTTGATGAGTCACTCAAATTATTGTCTGCAGATGGGGACACTAACCTGGCCTTCCCATTGCTCTGTGTACCCGCCAGAAAGTGCCTGAAGACAGATTTGCAAGCCTGAGTGCTCCTCACATCTGACATGCATCCAGAGTGCTAATATTTACCACCAGACTGACAGGGTTGCTTTAGTAACCCTAATGTGGTTTTTGTCCCTCAGTTTCTCCCAAACATTAGATGAAGATTTCACCTCCTTGCATCTGTGTGCATGGGTACCAGCCCAGATCCTGTTCTAAGAACTGTGAGGTGCAGACATTCTAGGATGGCAAAGCTCAGTGCAGAGCTGAGGGAAGGGGAGGAAGGGAAGCCAAGTGGCCACCACTCCTGTGAGAAACTGTCCCTCATCAGAGCTCAGCTATTCCTGTGATTACGTCCATTTGCCTGTAATTATACTGGTTCTGCTCCACACAGCGCTAAGTCAGGTCTACTGATCTCTAGCCAAACTCCTGCTGCCTTCCTGTTTGGATTAGGGTGCCAGCATTGGTTAAAACTTAGAGAGTAAGGTTGCCTCAATATCTGATTTATCCCCTTCCTCCTCCCATCCTACTTCTGGATGTGCTGGTCAGCTTTCCCCTGGGAGAAGATTAATCAGGAACAGAGAATTGCCTGACAAGGACAAGATCACTGCAATTGGACAAGCTGCAACTTAGAGTCTCTTTCACTGACTCTGGTGCGAGTCCACGACATGCTTGCTGATGCATCCCAGCACTGACACCCCAGGAGCTGGAACAAGATCAGTATCCCCAAGGCCACAGCTAGTTCTGGTTCCAGTGTCATATTGCCTCAGTGCTGGATCTGCATCTGCAGTAGAAGGCTTGCCGGCCCTGTGCCTGCAGAGGCAGCTTCAGCTCTCCAGCTGTAGAAAGGGCCTCTTCTCTGCTTAGGCTTCTGCCTGCATTCCAGGGACCAGAGCAAGGGAAGATGTTACTGCCATTCTAAAATGACAACACTACACATTTAACATCACTCCCTGGATGAACAATGACTGCACCACCAGTAGATCACACAAGGAGAACAGGAAGGTAGGAAACACTCTCCTGACAACTCCTACCCTGCCGCAGAACGGACTCAGTCAGAGACCAATATGATCAGACAAAAAGCCCTTTATTGCAAAGCATTAACTCCTTATATACTATAGCTTACACACACCTACAGCAATTTGGCATATCATGATTGGATGCTTGTCTTGAAGTAACAAGTGACTAACATATAGTGACTAACATATAATTGGTTAAGCACAGGTGTGAGAACTTGACCTCAAACGCTTGCCAACAGTCCACAGTTCTCATAACTCAGTGAATTCCAGCTTCTTCTTACCTTGCTTGCTTAGGCTTCCTCGGGCCTCCCGCGGCCTTGCTGTATCCCTTGGAGTTATTCAGAGCTCATGTACCAAATATCCATTCTCCTGTGAGAACACTGTCTCCACACTACCCCATTAGAGCAGCACCTGTGTGTGCTATGTGAGCATTTGTACCCGAGACAATCCTCTGTAAGGGGCTTTATCTGGAACCCAAGGTGCCCAAGCTCCAGCTGCTGTTACTGCCACAGAGAAGGAGCAGCAGAACCTCCCAAAGTGGGCAAGCAAAGGGTCATGGCAGCAGAAAGGACTTGTAAGGGCCCAAGAGTGAGGCGAAAAGGGCTCAGATGCTGATGGGATCTGGAAGCAGAAGCAAAGGGTGGTTTATAGCTAGCAGTAGTTAATAGATCTGAAGAGTTATTTTCCTGCTTGGGAGTGCAAAAGGCAGGAAGATCCTGGATTGGACAACCCTGAAAAAAAATCTGCCCTTGGGGGTTAACCATCTCTTTCTGCAAAGTCAGAGAAGATCCAGACTTTCCTGGAAACACAAACATAGCCTGTGTTACCCAAGGAAACTCTTGCCCAGTTCTAATACCTCACTGTTCTGGTTACTGCAGGGGTTAAGATGGCTGCTCCAATCACACCCAAAGGCCATTGCACACAAACAGCAGCCAGCAAGGCATGGCCTTCTTCAGGCCTTTCTCAGTCACAGAAACATGCAGTAAGTAGCAGTAAGTATCGAAGAGATGCTTCAGAGCACCATTTCTTGTCTCTTGACTCTGGTGACCACCTAACCTTGGCGGGATGGGGTATGTGTAATCCATCTTTGTTCTTTTATAATACTGCCACAATGCCATAACCAAATGAAAAATAGCTTAAGCTTTAAGTAGATGGACATTCATTTTCTTCCTGTTTTGTCTGCTCCTCCCTAAGGGCAATGGAGTGTGCAAAAGCTCTTGATCTTTATTTCCTTCCTCAGCCACTGTCCACAGATCACCACCTGAAAACTTTACAGGCCACTGGCTTTTCAGGAACCACAAACTGCAAAACACTGGCAGAGTACAATACTCAGAGCATGAGCTATGGATTCATCACAGGCAAGTACTTAGGACATCTCTCATGGGGTATCCAAACTCATTCTTACAATACTCCTTATATTTTAGAGGATGATAGAACACAAGTTTTGCCCCTGAAAACCTACTGGCAAGGTACATCCTTTACTTACAGAAAAGCAGAGTATCCCTATTTCCCAGGTCCCTTGGGCACAAGGCCCTGTTATCTTGAGAAATCTTACAATCCCACAATCTTTTAAAACCTCCATAAGGAACACGGGGAGAAGGGAGCCCTTCTCTCTGCAGGGACAGGCAGCAACACCACATAGTTCACAATGCACTCGGCCCATGGGAAGGGTATCTAGGGCCAATGTGAGTCCTGCTCCCCAGATCCCTGCCACCCTTGCATGACTTCATGTGCTTTCCCTGCTTAGCAGCTGCCTCTGTTTTCAGTGTAACTGCTCTGAAGGGCCATTTCCATTGTATCTCCATGAAGGAGGAGGACAGCAAAAATCTTGCTATAACAGACCCAGCCACCACTGGTCATAGACATCTCAGCAAGACAAAAGCCTTTTTCCACATTTCACACTATGCAATAAATTACTAAGTTCTTTTCTCCATTCCGTCCCCACCACCATTTTTTGGTTATTTTTCTTAGCTAACGTAATTAGAAACATATTCTCCTTTCATGAGTACTGCAAAGAATTACCTCAGCACCATTGCACCCCACATTTAAAATAAGGTGGGCAAACAACACTCTCTGGCTTCACACATTAAATTAATCACAGCATTTCAGACCCCTCTGGACCCCCAGGCTTCAGTGCTGCCATGGCAGGAAAGCTGCAGCAGCTCTCTCAATGCAAGCCTCCAGCTTCAACACAAACCCTCGAACTCGCACAAAGATACTACAAGACCAAACAGGAAGAAATGATGGCATGGAGGGCGAGAGACAGCACCACAAACAGTGACTCATTTAAAATTCCATATAAACAAAAAAGGGCAGTCTACAGATACTAGTAGCTACCTGACATCGTGTCTCTAGGAAGAGACTGATAGGCATAGCATACAAGCGAGTGTATATGCCAGCAAAATTTAGCCCAGCATGTTCTAAGCTCCCATCCCCACTGCCATACAGCAGCCCCAGCAACAGAGCAGGCAAAAGCTCACCTGAAGGAGAGACTGCAGAGGCTGGGGATGAGACCAGACATCAAAGTGCTCCATTCACCCAGGCAAACCAGCTGCTAGGGGATGTCTGGCACTTCCTTGCCCCAAGTAACCCTAGGAATGTTCCCATCCCTCAATAGGTTCCCTTAGCCTGTGCAGTGGAATCTGCATGCAGCTCCCCATCCCACCCCATCTCACCCTCAGCCAGCATCTCACCCAGAGGCAGTAAATGAGCTGGAAGTCCTCTTCAATACATCTGTGTCATTTTTCATTCTTTGATCATGGCTGGAAAGGTATTTTTTGTTAGACAACTCCTCATTAATTAAGCAGAGGAAGGAAGAGGGGAGCTCAGCTTTGGGAGAAGAGGACTAATACTTGTCCTTATAAAGCAATGGTTAACCCTCTAGAAGAATTGTAGTTGCATTTCCTTTCAAAGACACTTTAGATATTTTAAAAAACAGCAGAAATATATATTGCCAGGAAACAAAAGATTAAAACCAAGCACCCCAAACTACTGTCTTATCCTGGTTTATTCCTCCTCTGCTTTATTCCCTCACAAGGCACATATGAGCAGGGCCTTTTGTTTTCTTAATGCATCTTTACATCACTATCATATATCAAAATTCAATCTGCCAGGCTGGTGCTCATACAGACCAGACCTACAAAAATGGATAAAATCCAACATTTTAGCAGAATTATGTGGCTCCACAGGCATCATCACCCTCATCTCCCCTAGATAATCTGTGCCAAGACAGAAGGGGAGAGTTAGGAAAAAGGAGAAAGAAAAAAATAAAAGGAGAGAGAAAGGGGGGAAAGGAAAAGAGGGGGGGGGGGGGGGGGGGAAAGAACAGAATAAAAAAAAAAGGACCCTAATGCTAATGAGAGTCTGAGTAAACAGTGACTATGTCTCAGAGAAAACAGTAAGAAGCCCATTAGATAAGAAACACCAAACAAACAAATATAGCACAATAATACTGAAAACCAAAGTTCTGAATTTTGAGGGGCAGGGGAGGAGGAAATCTTTAATTATTTTATTTCCTAGTGTTGTGGTTTAAGCCCAGCCAGTAACTCAGAACCATGCAGCCACTTGCTCACTCCCCCGCCCTTTCTTCCCCCCACTCCCAAAGGGATGGGGAGGAGAATTGAAAGAATGTAACTCCCATGGGCTGAGATAAGAACAGTCCAGTAACTAAGGTATAACACAAAACCACTACTGCTACCACCAATAATAATAATGATAAGGGAAATAACAAGGGAAGAGAATACAACCGCTCACCACCTGCCAATACCCAGCCTGACCCAACCAAGATATAGCCCTTCTGGGTAACTGCCCCCAGTTTATATACTGAGCATGACATGCTGTGGTATGGAATACCTCTTTGGTTAGTTTGGGTCAGGTGTCCTGTCTCTGCTTCCTCATGGCTTCCCCTCCTCCCTGGCACAGCATGAAACTCAGAAAGTCCTTGGTCGGAGTAAGCATTACTGAGCAGCAACTAAAACCATCGGTGTTACCAGTGCTGTTCCCAGGCTAAAAACCAAAACCACAGCACTGCATCAGCTACTAAGAGGGAGAAAAATTACTCAATGGTGGCGTGACTTCATTCAGGCCACGATATTCTACTGTTAAGTCTCCACTCTCCATTAGACTTTCACACTGGCCATATGTGGCTATTAAAGGGTGAGCGGGTCCTGCTGATCACTCACTGACTCTCCAGTCTATGGATCAGCCTATGAATGGGAATCAGGGAGTCTCGATTGGTGTCATATTGCAGATGGTGCACTGTTGCAGTCGCGATCATCACTTGCTGTTCTTCGACCTTCAGCAATGCCACAACAGAAAGATCCTCTGAGAGACCAGGCAAGGTGGACAGCTGCTCAATTTCCTCAGTCTCCAAAGCTGCAACACCAAAAGCCCCTCGGTACCCTTTTGGGTCTTTGAAGTACCGTCTCCTGAGGTAGTCTATGCCAAGAGGCTATGCATGCCAAGTGCAAGGTCCTACACCTGGGTCGGAGCAATCCCAGGCACACCTACAGGTTGGGCAAAAAGGAAATTCAGTGAAGCCCTGCAGAGAAGGACTTGGGGGTGTTGGTTGATGAGAAAATGAACATGAGCCAGCAGTGTGCACTCACAGCCCAGAAAGCCAACAGTATTCTGGGCTGCATCAAAAGAAGCGTGACCAGCAGGTTGAAGGAGGTGATCCTACTCCTCTACTCTGCTCTGCTCTCCTGAGACCTCACCTGGAGTGTTGTGTGCAGTTCTGGTGCTCTCAACATCAAAAGGACATGGAACTGTTGGAACAAGTCCAGAGGAGGGCCATGAGGATGATCAGGGGACTGGAGCACCTCCCATATGAAGACAGGCTGAGAAAGTTGGGGCTGTTCAGCCTGGAGAAGAAAAGGCTGCGTGGAGACCTCATAGCTGCCTTCCAGTATCTGAAGGGGGCCTACAGGGATGCTGGGGAGGGACTATTCATTAGGGACTGTAGTGATAGGACAAGGGGTAATGGGTTGAAACTTTAACAGCAGAGGTTTAGATTGGATCTAAGGAAGAAATTCTTTCCTGTTAGGGTGGTGAAGCACTGGAATGGGTTGCCCAGGGAGGTTGTGAATGCTCCATCCTTGGCAGTGTTCAAGGCCAGGTTGGATGAAGCCTTGGGTGCTATGGTTTAGTGTGAGGTGTCCCTGCCCATGGCAGGGGGGTTGGAACTAGATGATCTTAATGTCCTTTCCAACCCTAACTATTCTATGATTCTATTCTATGATTCTATGGTGCCTCTGGACCAGTCACAATGGGATGCTTTTGCCACTTTGTCACAGTCAGGATGATTTCAGCCTCCAGTACAGTCAACTCTTGGGATCCTCCTGTCACTCCAGAAATATAAATGAGCTCCACCCCTTAACAGCTTGATGGCATTAGGGCACACTGTGCACTGGTATCTACCAGAGCCTTATACTTCTGTGGGATTGATGTGCCAGGCCATCTGATCAACACAGCCCAGTAAATTTGATTGTCCCTTACATCTACCTGGCTGGAGGCAGGGCCCCTCTAATAGTAATCACAATATTGGTCACTTATGTCTTGTTGACAGGGATTAGTCTTCTTTATCACAGGAGCTGTAGTAAAATTAGCTCTTCCACTCCATCTGGGAACCTGCTCACCAGAGACTGAAGCAGCAGTTTTCATGGGATGATCATCCTTGACCTTTGTTCTTCTCTTCAATTCACACATCCATTCCTCCAGAACTAAGGTAGGTTTTCCATCCCACTTCCTCGTGTCTTCTCTGTGATCCTGCAGGTAGAAACATAGGTTGGCCTTATACTCCCTGTATCTTCTCTCTGAAGAAGTAGGATGCCTTTTTTTAATAGCTGAGACATGGGTTGGTACACATGGGGAGCTGCATAGACCAGATAGATATCTCTCAGTTGTTTGAACTCCTGGGACAGTTTTTCCACAGCTGAAATGATGGAAGAGGTAAAATTGTCTTCGAACTCTCAGAGTTGACGAATCATTCAATCCACTGTTGGTGGTATTATGTCATTCGAAGTTACTGCTGTCAGTGAGCGGGCATATGATGATGGTGCACTCCATGTAAATTTCCACGACATGGGTCTTGTACATTCAACTTCATCTGGCTCTGCAGGTGAATTCCTGGCATCTGGCCTGTGATAGATCATCTCTACAATGGCTGATTCCCCTCAGAGACTGGATTCCTTTCTCTAGCGTAGTCCACTTGGCTGAACGACTCATAACATTGTCCTTGTATGGAAACCTTTCTTTCACAGCTGCAAAGAGCCACCTCCAAAGGCTGTCCATTTCTCTTTTGCAATTGCTTTGTCAATTCCCCCTTCCCTACTAGGTGATCCCACCTGCTTAGCTTCCCTACCTTCTAATCTGTGACCCTCGGCCCCACTGTCCCAGCATCAGAGCAGCCAGGTGATGATATGCTCTCCTGGTTAACAAGTAAAATCTTTTCGCATATTCAGTAGGTCGGTTGAGGTCCAGGATCGAGAAGTCACCTCTTCTTCTTCCTCTTTCTCTGATAAATGTAATAATAACTCTTGATCAAATGCTGTCCATTGTAGTAAGTGCATTGGTTCTTCATCTTTCTTCACTGTATGGGTTTCTTTTTGTGCCTCTTTTTTGCTTTTTCCCTTGCACACAGGGCCAACTGATACTGGCACAGGTTGGTCCTCTGGTTCAGCTGCAGTGATTATTACTGTGCTTGGAGTAGCTGCAATTCTCTGGGTTGCTGCAGCCACTGTGCTTGGGGTTTGAGTAGCACCAGCAGCTGTGCTGTCTGTTGCTGTCGGGGTTTGAGTAGCTGCTGTACTTGTCACTGGGGTTGGTGTTGCTGTACTTAGAGTTGAAGTAGCTGTGTTATCTGTTGTAGTTACAGTCCGAGTAGCTGTGGTACTTGTCACTAGGGTTGGTGTAGCTGCTGTGTTTGGAGTTGGAGTAGCTGCATTGTCTGTTGCTTTGCCATCAGATCCAGAGACACTTTTTTCCCTTTGAAGGTGCCGGATAGTCCTGAACAGGGCTGTGTAAGCATAAGCCAAGCCCCAGCACATTGCCATGATTAGTCCCTCTCTGGTATGACCACGATGACAACACACCTCATTTAAGTGTTTTACTAGTTTTTCTGGATTTTGCACTTGTTCAGTGGTGAAGTTCCAAAGCACTGGAGGGGCCCACTGGCCTAGATACTTGCCTATGCTATCCCACACACCCTGCCACTCATGACTGTCCAGCCTCGGGGAAAATCTCTTCGTCCTCTTATATCATTGTCTAACCCTAGACAAGACCTAAACTGAACTCTGCTTAACTTTTGAGATCAGAAGAAACAGCTGTGGGTAAAAACACACTCTGTATGTGTACCAGCATGGTGATTCCCATCACAATCAGCAGGCAGGTCCTGAGGGTATCCAAAGGCCATTCAAAACTTTCAGAATTTTTAAATGATGCTGTAAATAGTCTGGTGGGGGAGCTGAGAATGTAAGAGAATGTCTCCTTCACAGGCTGACCACTCAAGGAGGGGAAAAAAGATGCGTAATTGCTAAACACTTCCATTATATACCTCCCAAAGTATAAAGTTGATGACCACACTGGGAACACAAGCCAAATCAGTTTCATGATCAATGAGTCTATTGTATTACAGTCATTACCATAGAATACAGCAAAAGAAGAACCTTAGCCCAGGCCCCCTGGCTGATAAACACTAAAATAGCAGATACCAGCTGTAAGTAAGGTACTACATGCTGAAACTCTGAGATCAAGAGCAACAACTTTGAGAGCTGATAAATCAGCATTGTGAGGAGTGACTATTAATCCAAAACACTAAATGCTTATCACAAATACAATTAGACACACCCTGGTCAGGTCTGTTCTTATCTCAACCCTTTGTGACCCACCCTGGGCACTGCAAAGAACTGCCATGGTTTGAGTCCAGCAGTAACTCAGAACCATGCAGCTGCTCTCTCACTCCCCTCCTGCCTTTCCTCCCCCCACTCCCGCAGGAATGGGGAGGAGAATTGAAAGAATGTAACTCCCACAGGTTGAGATAAGAACAGTCCAGTAACTAAGGTATAACACAAAACCACTACTGCTACCACCAATAATAATGATAAGGTGACTAACAAAGGAAGAGAATACAACTGCTCACCACCAGCAGAATGATACCCAGCCAAACCAGAGCAGTGATCTAGCTCTTCTGGGTAAATGACCCAGGTTCATATAATGGGCATGACGCACTGTGGTACGGAATACCCCTTTGGTTAGCTTGGGTCAGGTGTCCTGTCTCTGCTTCCTCCCAGCTTCCCATCCTTCCTGGCAGAGCATGAGACTCAGAAAGTCCTTGCTCTGTGTAAACATTACTTAGCAACAACTAAAAACATTCGTGTTATCTGCATTGTTCCTAGCCTGAAAGTAAAAAACACAGCACTGCACCAGCTACTAAGAAGAAAAATAACTGCTACTGCTGAAACCAGGACACCTAGCAGTGGAAATCCCCCCAGAGGGCCAAGCAGATTTCTCCCAGAAAGCTCCATGTCTGCTGTGGCAGAGATAAAATCATCTTTGTTTAAACAGAAGCCAAAGGTTAAAGAAAGCAAAAACCAATTAATAATAGATGCTTAGCTCTTCCCAACAAGAGCAAAGAGCTCCCCTTACTCTCCTCCTCAATTCCAGTTGTTCAGGGCAGCTAAACCCCAACACTAGTTTTGGCTCAGAAAAAGCCATGAGCCACTTACCTTGCTTCTGTACAGCAATGACACTGACCACAGGGAAGATGCCAAGTGAGAAGATAGGCTTCTGTGTTGGACCCACCACACAGGGCAGAACATCAGTCCCTCGCTGCATGCTTCACATCAGTCAGAACATTAAAGACAGAAAAATCTTGATAGAAGTCAGGCAAGACACCTCTATTGTTGTTCAAAGCAGACAGAATTCAAATACCACTGTGTTTCATCTCCAAAAGGGGGAAAGGTGATGGTTTAGTTTCTTCTCCACAACTGAATTTCAGAAACATCCATTTGCCTCTGTAAAGCAATAACCTCATAACCACACTTTTACTGAAGTCTGAACCAAAGGAAAACTAAGACACCTTTTAACAAATATAAAGAACTTTCTCACTCAGCACTTAAAACTCCCATCTGCTACCTATTGGTCCTCAGCCTGTGCAAGCAATTATCCCCTGATTACTTCTGCTCATTCGTAATGCTCTTCCCACCTGAGAGCCAGAATCAACCTGCTGAGGCTTGCTTTGTGGTTCCTGGAAACCCAGGTACTGCAGGAATGTACTGCACAGCCAGCAAGCCTCCCACTGTAAGCTAGGCATGAGCTTCCCCGGAACTCACAGTTAAAACATTGCCTTTTGATGGGCTGAAGGTAAACATGAGAAGTTGTGGCTTAAGGATGAATTTTATCAGCACACTATTTCCATTAACAGACAGGGAGATACATGTGTAAATGAAACAGCTGCATACATTGCATCTAAGATGAAAACAAGGTTCTGCCCAAGCTGCAAGGAATTCCTCAGCACATCTCTTGATTCAGCTACAAATTAGCCCTAGCCTTGGTGTGCCTCCTGCTTGCCCTGTGTCCAACTTCTCTCACATCTTTCCTCCCACACCCCTGAAGTCTTCACTCTTCATGCTGGTTTTCTTGGCTTCTTTTCAGCTAGCCTTATTTAATTCCTTCCTTTGAAGCAAACCTCTCCTGCCCCCTCCTCCTTTGAGTCACCTCTTACCTGAGCAATATCCTGACAGCAAGTGAACTTACGGCCAGTGTTGCAGCCATGCGCTCCCTTCCTCTCTTGGACTAGTTAGGATCAGACGTGGATTATAAATTCTTAGATAGCAAGACTGTCTTAATTTTATTTTTTTTTTGTAAGTGACGTGTTCTGAAAAAGCAATGAAGGAGTGCTTTATAGTCTTTTTAAGAGGACCCTTGGATACCTGGTAACCTGGAGGCTCCACAGTTAGCTTTTTACCATTGCAAAGTGTGGGGAGGATGTGCTTGTGTTCCAACATGTTGCTTGTTCCCCCAGAACAACCTGTGAAGTTCCTCACCAGCTATGCAGTGACAATGCCATCTAAGGAGTTGTGTGCTCTTGACCAAAGAGAAAGATCTATAGTTTAGCAAAAAAGTGCATCCAGACTCCACCTCACCTTTAAGTCTTTCCAGCAAAATGCACAGAAAATGCAACTAAAAAAAAATCTACTGAGACACAGTGAGGGCAATATATCTTTAATTTTTTCTTTTGTTTTTTAGTATTACAGTATATTCTTATAAAAAGATACAGATAAAAAGGACACTACAGGATTTGTACATTTAATTCACTTGTAGTCTTAAACTGACTAAGAAATGAGGATATGCCAAGGCATTACAGCAGCACAGAATGACCTTCCACTTCAGTAAGCAGCACTGTACTTCTAGCTTGGTGGGCAGGGATGCCTTCCAAAGTGACCTGTGAGTTTCAAGGTGAGCAGGCTTGCAGGGGAGGAGAAGACTGAAGATGGGGATGGTTTGGAAGGGAGGTGTTGAGCACAGAGCTGCTCAGGTACCTGCCTTCCCCTTACAATTCTCCTAAAAACTTCAAAGGTTTTTAAAAAGCCTGTTTAAGAGCAAGTATGGAGGTGGTGGTGGGGACTAACTTGTCATAGGAGCTTTTCTAGATCACTTGGGTGAGAGCTCCTAGTGATGGACAGCTAAAAGGACCAAGCCCTTCATGAGCTCTGTGGGACATCTTGTAAACGAATGGGATTGCTTAAAGAAAATATTTGATCCAGATTCTGCTCTGAATTATGCTGGTGCAAACCCAGACCAGCTTGTGCTGGTTACAGTGATCTATTCTACATTACCACCTGGAACAGATTTGGAAGTATCCAGACTCTCTTCAAGAATCAAGGTGTCAAAACACCATGCTAGACTAATGGCATCCTTCTCAGCAGGCACAGCGAATAAAATCTGGCCAGCTTCAGGGGATACTGGTCATCAAGCCTACTACTTAGAGTAGTAGATAGCTTTTTATTTATACATATATAAATTCTATGTTTGTTGGTCAAATTGTGTTACCCAGGTTGGCCTCTTCAATCTCTGATAACAGAAATGAAGGTGGCCAGTGGAGGCTACCTGTTTGGACTGCAAGCAATCAGAAATCTCCTACGTGAAGGAAGGAGAACTGTCCTGATTTGTCTCACCAGCATGTTAACTCTGGTGAGAAGTTACAGGGCATGAACCACTTCTGCCCATCTATCGAAGCTTCTCTGACATTATGGAAAGAACCATGATCACTGGGTGAAGAGTGATTATGCCCAAAGCAAAAAGAAAGCTATTTCTTGCTCTCCCTTCCCACACCAAGACTGTTCACATGCATCCCCTTGCCTAGCCTATCTTGCTGCACAATAGCCAAGTCAGCTGTCTGGCCGGTGTAATGCCCTGGCATGGTCTCAATAGTCTTTGCTGTAAGGCAGTGTATACATACAAACATAGCAAACTAAAATGAGGCAAAATAAATAGAGGTGTCAGATTTACAAGTTCCCGTTAGAGATTCCTAAAACCTTTTTTTTTATTTATTTAAATCATTTAAGCCCCAAACAAACAAACAAACAAAAAACCCAAAACAACCAACCCAGAAACAAAACTGCATATATCATGTACATCATCAACTGTACAACTGATCTCCTTTCTCCTCACAGAAACTTCTGACACAAGCTTCTCCTATGCAACCCAGCTCAGAGTGTGAGCTTTCCTAAAGAAGAGGAAAGATTCAGCCAATAGGGCTGATCATTATGGAAATACCTGCTCCACAGTCTCCTACCAGGGCCCTTTGCAATTCCTTTCCCTTCCTCAGACATTGTGAACACATTACAAGATGCTTCTGAAGGACTCCCAGGCTGTCTCCTAAGTGGGGAGTCTCTCACCCCTGAACACCAGTCCTATTTCTGCTGTTGAAGGGAAACAGTGCCTGGACAATAGCTGTGCTGCAGGGCATGGAAGGGCCTGCCCTAAAGTCACTTTACCTTGTAGCATTTCCAGAGACAGACTGAGTGACTCAGACCAATGGCAGTAAGAGGGAGTTCTTCAGTCTTTTCTGGGATCATCCTAATGCAACTTGCTTAAGAACAATGCAGAGACGCAGAGGCAAGTGAATGAGCACTAGAACTCTAGGGTCAAAGTCTGGAAAGCTAGAAAGTACCTCATCTTCTAGGTGTGAAAAACTTCATCATAAAGTTAGCAATGACTACATTTCTGCAGGAAGCAGAACAAGCCCTCAGTTACACCCTTTTTTCTCTGATCTCCTCCTCCTCCGCTTATTGCCAAAGGTCGAGTGATTTAACTTAAAATGCTGGTGCTAGGCACAGATGCAAGGACAACAGCAGACCCTAGCTTTTCTCCTGCTCTCAGTGCAGTAATCTCTATGTTATACAAAGTCATGACTGCTTGCTATACCTGCTCAGGCTCTGCTAGCAGTAGAGGACAAGAAAATAAGATTTTCCTTTCTCCTTCAGCCCTCGGCAACTGTATCACCACTGCCCATGAAGAACAGAGCGTAGATGTACTTGCTGTACCCAAAAGATGAGAAGCAAGAACAAACTTGGCTTCAGCAAGAATGTGACTCCAGGCCCTAGAACACGTCTAATTTTTTCCTTATCATCTGTGTGGCTAGCCTCATCTCATACAGTAGGCCTGTTAATGGGCCTCTCCACTTGTCACCACTTGTATGAAATCACTGCTTGCCTCAGTGTGTAACTGAGTTTTTTCACAACCTTCTTTATGAACATTCACCATAGAGCCAAGAGCCAGGGGGAGGGCTTCCCAACACACTGAATGAAGCCTACAGCCACCACCACAGATTCAAAACTGGAGTCTGGGGCACTGGGGTGCTGAGAAATTTGAGCTGTAATGAATCAGGAGCATGACTCTGAGCTTTCTGTCTGTCCCAATAAGTATCCCACAGCTGATTTACAGGAGTTGCACAATCTTATTATTTGCATATGAGTTAAGGAGGTGACAAAACTACAGCAGCTTTCTTTGACTCTGTCATTGCGGCTGGAGCACCGAGTACCATCATACAGGATCTCTTTGAAATCAGAGCTGAACTGTGTACACAAATGGACAGAGGGCTTATCATTCTCTCTGTATTTGCTACCATCTGTGGCCTGGGAAAGTGACTTCAGTTTCAAAAAGCACAGCATAAAACTGATTTAACAAATACTGGGGCAGGGATAATGCTATATTTATAGTCAAGGTTTTTGTCCTGAGGTGTTCTTTGACAGCACTGCCATGCTGACAGTTTGCCTTACCAAACAAGTACCTGGTGAGCAGCAAGCAGTCGTAAGTTGGACAGAACCATGAATCTCATCATCTTGCACCAGGGCTGACCTTGGCACTACACCTGAATTTCTGGGCGAGTCCTAAACCCAGGAAGAACAAAGAGAGGAAAAAACCTACAATGTTCTAATCCCTAAAAGCATAATCTTTGGAATTCAGGGATTATCCAAATCTAAACTCAACTGTATACCAATTTGGCACATATTACCACCTCTCATATGGCTTATGTGGCATAGGTTATATGGCATGCTTTAAAACAAGACAAACAAAAAGGGCTGGGATATAGCACGTCTACTTCAGGGAGCAGCAAGGAGCTTATTAATATAATTTACAAGAGACATTTCTAAAAATCCATTTTGTAATTTAAAATAAAAATGCGTTAGAAAGTGAGTGTGTTTCTTAAACTTTCAAAACCTTTATGAAATACAGTATTTTGTCTACAAGGTGCTTGTGTCCGCTGCAATGGGCATTGCTGTTAATAGCTAATCCTGGAAGGGGAGTGGGATAGTAAGGGAGGAGAATGCACCCAGCTCTTGTAAGATACCAGCTCTTTACGATGAGTATTATACAGAGGCGCGGCAGTCTGGAATGTCGTAAATAGGGAAATTCTGGGGTGGAAGACTCAAAATTCAGTAAACAATGAAATATTAGAGTTTAACAATTCTGACTTTTTTTTTTCTTCTTTCCATAGTTTACATAATTATTTTACTCTCAAAGTGTTCAGAAAACCACCACAGTTTGCTTCTCCAATAGTGGTAGTATGTAACACTGATCAGGCAGCGTGCTTGGCAGAGGAAGTTCTGTTCTGCAGACTTGGTGCAGAGCCTGAGGTTAAGTGACATTCAGAGAAAAATCAAACCAAATGACTAAAGTGACAAATAGAGCTCTTTTCACTTCCCTGGGATTCCTTGGCATTTTGTGCTGTTGACTATTGATGCAAAGTTTGTAGATGGTGGGTCCCTCTTCTCAAATGTTCTCTCTTTTCTTCCTGTCTATGAGGAAGACTCCATCACAATTTATTTTTTTTTACTCTTTTCTTTCTCCAGGGAAAATAATTAAAAGACAAGATTATTATTATTTTTTAATATAAAAAGCAGCCCACAACAGCCCACACAGTCCAATCCTTTTCCTAGAGCCATAGTCACACAGAATTCAGGCCTCTTAGTGTTCTTTGCTTTCAACTGTGTGCTTCATACATGCAGTTTAAATACAAATTTGTTTTTTTTCTTATGAAAACCCATCTCCAAAGCCTGCTTGGTGTACACAGTTCTATGTCTTCCTGGAAAATGAAGATTTTTTCCTGTTGCTTCCTGTTTTCATTATGGAACCTTCTATTGATTCATTCCAAGTGATCTCTTCCAAATAAATCAGGCTGTGAGCTCCATGGCTTTCCTTTGACACCATCTATAACTTACTGAGTTAGGTGATTCTCTTAGGTGGGAGTGGGTGTGTGTAGTGAAGGTCAGCCTGTTAGACGAGTTCATGTCAACAGAAATTACAGCTAACATCAAGTGGAAATCTCATTTCTTGCAGCTAGTGTCTGTTTGCTTTTTGTTGCTTGTGACCTGTGGATGACACTATGGAGCTCCTGATTTCCATTGGACAGCACTAAGAAATCTTGCACAAACAGGTAAGAAATGTTCTGCTGTTTCCCTCCCACCCTCCAGCAATGACAACAGGCTCCACAGTCATCTACTTGTAACTGCAACGTGGCAGTGGCTTAGTTTTCTAAAGAGAAGCCAGAGCTTCTTTCCTATGTTTGCATTTCATAGCTTCAAGGCTCAACCATCAAGAAATTCCAGAAAACTGCTTCTAGAAAATCAGAATCCAAAAGACTTTCACAAAGCATTTTATGTTGATCCTGATTCTTGAATTTCAGCCTCTTTCAGAACTTGATTACTTCCTTCTGAGCATCACTTGCCTTGGACAGTGTAGCCCACACAAGAATACTATACAGAACATGAGATCAAAAGCATTTTTTCCTGTGCTAATCAATGGCTTATAAAATCCAGTTCTGGAAAGGAATTGGAAACATTGAGACCCACATCTTGATCTTGAAGATGTGACAGGTGTTTATAGAGCTGCTCTGAAATTAGTCTTGCTTGTCAGCAAGGTGGAGATGGTGACTAGTTTTCACTTTGGCACACAGAAAGTTATCTTTCTCCAGCTGTGAGGCAGTCTTGCAAGGCCCAAGTATTTTCTGTCATCACCACGAGGCCTCTGATGACACAATAAACTCCCAGAAGCAAATCTGTCAGCTCTGCATGGCCCAGTCACAGGCCCTGCTGGCTCCACAGAGGCACTTTTATAATGATCCAAAATAGGAGCACAGAAGAGGGATGAAAGGAAAGCTGATCATGGGAAGGTAACATCTCTAGCCAAAGACCAAAGAAATCCTTTGGGGCAGCTGTCAGTCAGGCACCATCACACACATTCATCTTCCTTGTTTTGTACTTTTTCATCACCTTCTTTTGGTTGATTATTTTTTTTCCTCTTGTAATTAATAATTTAGCTTTGTCACCACCCGCTCCCGGCTTGTCTCTAAGCCTTGGTTCCCCGAGCGCTTGCGGTTACGCTTGAGCTTGGATAAGTCTTTGTCAAAGACTTCACCCGACCTTAATGCTGACACCAGGTCATCAAACTCCCCACTTTCTTCAGAGATGCTTCCAGCTTTTGCTTTCTTTTGTCGCTTCTCTTTTTCTCTTTGCTCTTTTAGCTGTGGAGAAAGACACAGAGCTTTAGGATTAGCTAACCATGATGCCAGATCATCCACAAGGCCATCACCTGTGCCAGGGGTTAACAGGCAACTATGCTGGGTTTCCCTTCTTCTGCACAGATAAGCAAAAAGCAGGAGAGATGAGGAATGAGTAGCATTGAATGTTTGCCTCACAAAGTGTTACCTGGAGCAAAAGAACACATGGAATGTGTATACTGCTGCTGTTTTGCACTAATTTTACAGTAAGATAGTACCAGCCAAAGTAGCTGTGCCAAATAACACTTTACAAGTGGTGCTGGCGTAAGTAATTACGCAGCTTCTGGGGCCAGGCTTGTAGTGACCTTAGTGTGGCAGCACCACTGTGCTGACAATACCTTACCTAATGAATTTAAAGTCAGTTTGAATGTGTCTGTACAAACCACAGTCTCTAGTATAGTGAAATAGCTTTGCACTTGGGGCATAGCTAGCTACATTGACAGGCACAAAGGCTGCAGTCCCACAGAAGGAGGAAAAGAAGGAAGGACAAACCCCAGAAAACCACAAGCTAAACATCCCAGACAATGAAAATCATGTGAGGTACCAAAACATGAACAAAATCCCTATCCACCAAACAGCTCATGTTCGGATGGAGGCTGTGTGTTGCAGTGATGGGAAAAGGAAGGTACATTGTCTTAACTCTGGAAAGAGAAATAGCTTATAAATACAAAGAGCAATGAAACAGGATCGTAGACTTTACAAATCATTGGATAGGTCCAACTGTCAACATGATGCCCTTGATCTCCCTTGGGAGCTTGTGTTTCCCCCTCCCCTGCTCATCTCCAAGATTAGTGGAAATGGCCAGGGATGGATGCAGCTGTCAGGAAGCAGGTCACTTGCTCCTGCATGTTGCAGCAAGACTCTTTCATAAGCAAACTGCAACCTCTCTCATGGTGTATTAGGCCTACAAAACCATCCAAGGACTTTAACAGCAGGCTCCTGCACTTTCCAGGCTGGCTGAGAAGAATTATAGAATCAACAAGGTTGGAAAAGACCTTTAAGATTAAGTCCAGCCATTAAAGGAAGCTTAAATGTAAGTCCTAACTTAGGACTGGATGTCCTGGTCCTGTGTCCAAAAGTAATGCTACTAGCATCCCAGAGTTTTACCTCTCTCCTCTTCTAAAGGATACAAACCAGTACATCTGGCACAGCAAACATTTAAAGCAGCACCTCTGCACAGTGAGGCCACAGCAGGGGGGAAGGAGGCAGGGGACAGCTGAGCTGTTCTCAGGCCTCTGGAAAGGCTGAGTTTATAGGCAGAGGCTCCTTCACACGAACCTCTGGGGATACACATCTGTCTTCCAGGAGCAAAATCAACAAAGCACAAAATGTCTCAAAGCCAGAGACAGCTACTGTAATCAAGGCACTAGGACTGGCCAGAAACACTGACAGTGTGGGCTGTAGCAGGTGCCAGAGCATTTGCTGTGTCACTGTGCACTGTAAGGTGACAGGCATGCAGCAGGTGAGGATGAAGTCTGAGTGGAAGCTGACCAGCTGGCAGGACCAAGGGGATCAGGCTCCCAGAGCTTTTACACAGAGCCTGCAGTGTGAAAGCAGGGTAGTCTGGCACTGGGCAGGGGCAGCACCATCCTGCAAAGTACTGGGCCACAACAGGCAGGGCTAGATTTGGTATCTGAATCCAAAAGAGTAATGTAGGAGCCAAACAGCCCTTGAAAGCTGGCAGGACAGCCAGCAGGAAAAATGACATCATTTGAGAAAGGAATGATGACAAAGAGAGGTGGCATGGAGGGGGGACATAAAACAGTGGCAGGACATGAGCATTAGAACTGGCTTTCTCTCTTGAGACATGAAAAGGCAATGGAAGGAAAAGCCTTCCTGTGCCCAGGTCCTCACCATGGCCTCCATACGTGCCCTGCGCTCCTCTTCTTCCTTTTTCTTCCTCATATTCTCCAGATCTTGCTTGGCCTCTGCAAATGACTGTAAGAAAGTGTCAAAGATGCCAAAAAATTCATCTGGCTGCATCTTGCCCTCGCTCTCTCCAAAATGCTTCAGTGCTTTGGCATACTGTCAAGGGGGCAGAAACACAAACACAATAATTAGGCAAGCAGTTTGGTGAAGACAGAGAGGAAAGCTTATGAGTAACCATACATACAATTCAATACCCTCTGAGCATTCATGCAGTGAGAGCAGAAACTTGCTCCCCCACCATCAACAGAAGTGCCCTTCCTTAAGGCACGTGCCTGTGTCCCTGAAGAAGCTGCATTCCTGGATATCCTTTAGGCAACACGGGCCAATGGTGCTGGAGAGCACTAGCTATCCACTTATACAAAAACCCTATGTTCAGTGCCTGAGTAAGTTCAGAAGTTGACTGCCTAGCCACATCTCAGCTGCAGCTGTGGGACAACAGGGGCATGAAAGACAGTGAGCTAGTGGGGAAACAAGTAGTTATAGCCCATCCTGACTACCAGATAAATAGTTTTAGCCCATCTTTTCCCCTTTCCCCTTCCCCTCAAATTACTTTTTGAATGGCTAGAGTTAGAGTTTGTTTGTTTTTTTTCCAGTAACATTACATTCTGTCCTCTCAGGAGCCTTTTGCTGTGCCATCCATCACCCTGGAGTCCTCTGAGTCAGGGTGCTGCCTGGGAGAGAGGAGACTACGGGCAGACATGGCAGAAGAGTGGGGCAGGAAAAGCAGCCAGGGCTCCCAGGCAAACTTAAAAGAGCATGAATACATCACAAATGGCTTTTATTTTAAAAGGCAAATGTTGAGGCTGCAGAACACATGTGAAGGCAGCCAACTGGCAGGACTTCAGTCACAGAGCTGTCCTGACTGGGATATGGTAAATTCACAGCATCCCCTGGCTCTTGGACATCAGTCTTGCAGTAGTTGTACTCTCTTTGCTCTCTCACACTCACAAGCATGCCTTTCTACTCATCAAAATGCACTCAAATACATGCACATATAGTCTATCAACAGCATGTTCACATGTGCCCAAAGTCCTATATAACCGTACACGTCTAAAAGCTTCATTGTCCAAACAGCTTCTCTCACACAACTTTATATCACAACAGGCAGCACCAGCAACACTTCCCCCCTGGCATTGCTGCCCTGGTATACAGGTCCCTTGGCATTCCCTGCCTGCATGTCATACACCTGCACTGAGCAGCAGAGCATCCTTACAGACCTTAACGTTTACCAAACCCAAGCTCTCCCAAGCTATAGACTGCCTTCAGACTCTCTTGTGTGTGTACTCAGCTCATACTAACACAGCCCAGCTTCCCTTTCCTTAGGCTCGTGATCCTGTAGAATGGAAAAGACAGTAAGAACAGTTCAGGCTCCAATCCCAAGCACAAAATTAGTTTGGAAGCAGGTCTTAGGAACCCCTCTGCCCTGTACCAGGTAAAGCATAAACAATGTCTCCCAGTCAATTGCAGGGAAAACAAATCTCCAGGGAAAGCGGCTTCCTTTTGGGTCAGCCTGATTCAACATCTTCCCTTCTTTGCTTTCCCTGCCAGGCCCACAAAGCAGTTTGAAGCAATAGATTCTTTTTTCTTTAAAAAGGCTTCATTCTCAGCCAGAAACAAACAAAGAAACTCAAAGTATCTGGGAGGAAAAAAAGAAAAAGTGTTGGAAGAAATGCAAGTTGCTTTGAGCTACCAAACATGGCAGGAGCTGAAGGAAGCAGTACAGCAGCAATGTCAGGGAGGGACTTCAGAGTATGGAAACAGCAACAGATTACTTCTCTGATTTAATTCCTTTTCTCTGCAACCTCTGAAGACACACACACAATTATGTAAACCTACTCCCTCTCTCCATCCCCATCTGTATATGTGTATTTGCTCTGTATATAACAGGCATAGGCTGCTTGAATATTAGTAAAGTGCAGCAATCTCACAGTAATCCAAACCAACCAACACCAGCTCTTCAGTAGAGAAACTACAGGCTGTTAATACCACAGGAGGAGATAAATCATCTGCATGTGCTATATATTCTTGGCATGCCTGCCTCAGCGTGCCAATCAGCCAGAGAAGCAAGAGTGCAAGAGAAAGACTTCAGCACAAGCATTGCCATCTTGAACACATAGAGCGCTTGAAGCTCATTGCTAACAGGAGATGTGCTACCTTGAATCTCTTCCCACTTGTGGTTAACTCCTGTGACAACTGAAGATAAGGTGCAAATTAAGAGCAGCAAGTAGAGCTGCCAGCCAGAAGGAAGACTTGTCAACCTCCTGTGAAGTGGAGCTCAGGAGCAGCCTACAGGAGATTGTTATTGTACCTAGTGATGCACTGCCTCCATGCCCTGCATCCCTCCTGTGTAGAGCCAATGTGAATGAGGGAGCAAGCAGGAACTGAGCTGGTTTGAGCCCAAGAATGCCCACAGGGATTTCATGGACTCTTAGGGAGGCTGGGGGTTGAAAAGCAGGGGGTCCTTACCTGGGGCTTTTGGATCCTCCATATATGTAATTCTCCATTAGAGGGTGGTGTTGACTGCAAACGTTCTCCACATGGCCTGTCACCCACCTACCAACACCAGCTAGTTCTTGTCACACTGGCAGAGGGGTTTTTGCCACTGCCTCCCCATTGCCACTCCAAGGGGCAAGTATTGCTGTGCTGGAAAGACCCAGCAGCCTGGCACCCTTCCAGAGACACTCATGAGTGTATGGTGTTGTGGTCTCTAAGCAGCAGCAAATCAGAGGCTGAGATGATGGCTTACTAGCTCACAATCACTGTAAAGCAGTGAAAGATGAAAAGCAAGACTGAGCACTAGATGTACTAAAATAACTACCAAAGAGAAATCTGCACTTCACTGAAGTAAACATTTTCCCTCCGGAAAAAAAAGTTGACTGAGCAGAGGAAGGCAAGTCAGCAGTTCCAGCCTCTGCTGCCAACTCTGCACATAATGTGGCTTGGGAACTCATGCTCCCTCTCTAAGCCTTCCTTTCTCCATTTGTTACAGAAAGGCAAGTGTTGCCCACTAATCTGGTATAAGAAACAGCGAAAAATATCAGTTGCTCACATATGTAGGGCACTGCATCAATTCAGTGCACTACTGTAAACAGACTCTCACTGTATTTTCACTGTTCAAATTGCAACAGACCCCTCTTTATTACTTCTATTTCCCCATAGCTCTGCTCCTGCTATCATGTGTGCTTTTTTAAAGCACTGGTGCCTGGATGAGGGTCAGCAAGCTGCTGGAGGCAGCCTTCCCAACACTGGTATGAAGCCCAGGCTCCTACCTCCTTACAGTGGCTAAAACCACACTGCATGCTTCACTCAGAGCAGAAGAGGCAGCACAGCACAGACCTAGGTGCTCTGGACTCCAGCCCTCTCTTCTGCTCTCTGCCACAGGATCTGTGTCACTCTGTACTAATCACTGCACTGCTCCATGGGCAGATTCCCTGCCAAACAGTACCTGCGCTTTCCACAGCTGTGAAATCTGTATCTAAGACCTCATACATGCAAAATTCTTTGCAGAATTTTGTGATATGCTGTAATAGTGCGGAACAAGGGCTGAAGTTGTTCCTGAAGTCATTTCGGGACAGATGACATGGGCAAAAGCAAGATGGAAAACTATTTCAGCAGGTTTTCCACTGTAATACAGGACTGTATATCTTTTTTTTTCTTCTTTTCATTAAAACATTAATTTCCACACCGTAAGGGCCCCCATGCTCTATGATATAACAGGTCCACAAGCTCAGTGCCGGCTCTGCTTCCTCTGCCAAACTTTCCACTGAATTCATCCTCTTGCCAAAGCAAATCGTTTAGACAGTTGTTTATTTTAAAAAGCCATTTTAGCAGGGAGAGGGAAAACGGGACAGCAGCACACACGCTCGCTGCTGTGCTTGCCAACGAAATGTTAAACAGTGGCAAGTTCTAGAAACGGCAGGAATGGGCCTCTATGAGGAGGAAAAACAGCCATGAAAAAGATTTCCAACTGTCTGTGCTCTCTGCTATTGCCAGAGGAGCCAATGTATGATGAATTATACCATGTAGCCATGCAACACGAATTGTCTTCCCCAGAGAAGTAATCTTGAGTTTGCTGTTATGAAGACTCCAATCTGCCAATATTGAGGCAATTCAAATAAATGTCTGTTTCTTTATGGGATAGATTCAGAATAGTCAATGGAAAGAGCCCAGCCAATTTCAGGCTCAGCACTCCTTGTGTCTACATGCTCTTCAAGAATTCTTCCAGGAGTTCAACAATGACTCTGGCAGCCCCAAAATCGAGATACAGGTACTATAAACATTTCTGATATGTTAGATGCCAACCTGGCCTGAAGCATCTGCTTCTAAGCTTCTAAGTTACCAGACATAGCTTGTAATTCATTTCACAACAGGCCGTTCCTGTTCTCCACTGTGGTGCCAGCTCATGCCCTTTGTAATGCACATTGTCTTGACTTCCTCAGTCTCCATCCTGATCCATTCCTTATTGATAAGCCGCAGTGGCTGACAGAAAATACCAGTCCCCCAAAATGAATGACTGAAGTGCACAATCTGTAACTGGCACTTGGAGTACAGTATTTCTGTGTGCTTTATAGCATTCTGCCATTAATTATTATTTTCTTAAATGGATTTTGGCTTTCATTGCCTTTCTGTTCTTCAAAACAGTTAATATATGTGCTAAGCTTATTAAATGCATGTGCAGAGTCTGAACTCCTTTCTCCATGATGATGAGCACCTGTTTGAGAGGAGCTGTCATGAGAAAGACTGGGGATGGACAATTTTCCTACCCACCTCATCAGTCTTGCCCAGGCAGTGGCCTCCAGCGTGCCTCTATAGAGAGGCTTAGTGTTTAAGGCCAGGTTGGACGGGGCTTTAAGCAACCTGGTATAGTGGAAAGTGTCCCTGTCCATGGCAGGAGGGCTGAAACTAGATCCAGAAGGAACTTGGAAAGTACCTTCCAGCCAAAACCATTCTATGATTCTATGATCACAGGAATGGCAATGCCTGATTGAGCAGTCATTGTTCTTCTAGAAATATCCAAAATGTCTTAAAAACAAGTTTGTTATAAACCAAGCACAAAATAGAACAGTCTAGCAATCTAAGTTCTTACCTATCAGCATTTAAGTATGTTGTAAAACTTCATATAGAGCAAATGTTGCCCTTTTTCAAGTAGGAAAATAAAATTCATACCATGGGAGGTCACTGCTCCTCTGCCTGGGCATTTTCATTATTTCCCCATAGGAAACACAGGGAAAAATATTCACAGATAAAATTCAATCCCATTTTGTTCTTTCTGATGTTAAAAAAAAAAGCTTTTTGTCATCTGTTCAAACGTGTAAAAACTGATGAAGGATTCCAGGGCAGAATTTCGCTTTCTCCTGCCCCACCTAGTTTATGGGAAATGGCAGAAAATATTATCCCTTGATCTAATCTATATATTCCCTTATAAAGTGGCATTGAAAGTGAGAAAAACACAAAAGGAACAAGAACCAGCTGTACTAGAGAGCCTGTTTAAAGAGTCAGTTGAAGTTTTCAATCAGTTCTTAACCAAGCCATCTGTTTACTGCATGAAGATAAGTGCAGTTGCAAGGCTTCCTCTACAAACATGGATGTCTGCATCTGACAACCTGGCCCTTTAAGTTTAAAATATCACTTCCTCCCCATGGTCACTAACTGTAAATGGTCCTGGTTTAAGCAAAAAGGCCAAAAAAAGTACTGCATGGGATTGTGAAAAATGTCCTCTACAAAGAGGGTCAGCATCACACCTTTGTAATGGATTGTTTCCATAAATAAAAGGAATGAAGAAATTACTTTAGTTAAAACTAAAGGCATTAAAAAAAAAAATCCCAGGTTTGAAAAGATAAGTTGTATTGTTTTAAATCCCAGCTGAGGAAACATGGCTCTGATTACCTCGTGGCAATCAATTATCCACATCTATATTTAGAAGGATATCCAACTCCAGCTGTTAAAACTAGAGCTTCATTATTATTAATAAATCTATGAACCAGACCAATTCTTCCTGGGCTCATTAGGATATTTTTCAAAGTCCTCCCTCTTTCACTACCTTTTTTTTTCAATTTGCTTTGAGAAATAAAAAAAGTACAGGACAATCAGATATCTTGGTCCTCCTCTTCCTTTAATTTGGGGTTATACTAGGTTTCCATGGTAAGAAAGAGCTTGTGATTCAACAAGCACAGAGAGCCCATTGAGGTTGGAGGATGTTGTAGGCTTTGTAAAGCACATCTGGTTTGTTGAAAATTTCCAGCTTTCTTTTTGGTTTTTTTTTTCTTTTTTAAGAGAAAAAAGAGGAAAAAGAGGGAGAGGGGAAAAACAGTATGAGCAGTATTGGAGCACTCGTAAGGACAGACAGTCCCCTCTTAGAAGCCCAAAAGCAGCCAGTGGACAACACTTTTTTGCCAGTGGGAGAACCAAAGCCATAGGTTGAGCAGAAGCTGGAATGGCACGTGTTCAAACATAGTAAGGGTGTGTGAGGAGAAGGTAAAGAAATGTTTCCTAAGCATGTTATAGTCATTAAAATAAAACATCTCTTTATGTTGAGTGCTTTATGTTGGCTATGTCTAAAAAAGCATGCAGCAACTTCCAGACATATTGGTCTGTCTGTAGGGAGATTCTCTGGTTATTATTAAAGCAAAAGAATGGTATTTTTCCTGCAACTGCCTGATCAAGAAAAGTTGCACTGCTGTGCTGGACATGTACCACTTGCTGTTTTTTAACCCCTGACTGCCCTTGTAAAGAATCTGTGTTGGGCTTTTGTCCTAGTGCCAAAAGAAAGGACCACCACCATCTTAATATTAAACCAAATACTAAACCAAAAGCAGGTAGTCTAAACCAAAGACAGAGTGAATTCACTTTCAGAAATGTGCACATAACTATAATGAAGTTGAAATATTTACCTAATCATAAAACAGAAGCCCCCAAGTTTTTCTCAGTAAATTTTATGAAGATACAGAATATAAAATACTTGTTTTGTGCAAGTCCATATTACCAACATTATCTCCATAGCAAGGAAATGCAGAATGACATTACTGCAGAGAGACTGGATAAGTTAGGAGTCTTAGTGTTCGATTCTCAGCCTCTATTTTACCTGTCCTTCAAAATTTAAGGCTTACCAATCCATTGGCACAACACAGGTTTTGTTAATAATACAATAGGTCCCTTAATGCTATAAGGATTGACACCAGCTGTGGAAACAATTCAATCCAAAACAAATAACATATTTGCTTCATAAAGCCAAGCACTTTTAACATGCCAGCCAAGAAGGGCAGATTTGCCATTACATATCATTTACTTTAGAACTTGCTCTTCTCAAAAAATTTTCATATGCTTATGATCTTTTCATATAAATTCTTCCTCATTTATCTGAGAGACAGAGGGATTAGTGCCAGACTCCAATGATCAGCAAAGAACAAGCACCTCTTTAGCTGTACAGATCCGGTAATGGAGATGCAGACAGTGAAAGGACAAAATGATCAGGGCAGCACCTGAAGAGTAATATGCACATGGTGCTGGCTGTGTAAGAAGGAACCAAGAATGTCAGACAAACCACGCATGTTTGGGATTTCTATCCTTGCAATGAAATACAGGCAGTAACAGAGAAGTATACATGGAAAAGATCAGGTATTCGGGGTTACCAAACTACCCAGAGGTGTATTTTTGAAGAAAAATGAAACACAAATGTCCCCGGCTGAATAAGCACAGACGAATGAAGTCAGAAGAAGAAGGTAAAAGATATGAAGTCACTATCACTAAAGGAACTCTTTTTGAGAGACTTCTTAAAAGTAGTCCCTTCAACAAAACCACATGGTGTGATATCCTGGTACAGATGTTGCCATCACAATTCTATGGCACACATGGATAATATTGAGAAAGATTAGTAAGAAGTGGGCAAGAGCATTCTTTTAGTCCTAAAATTTATTCTAAATGGCTACGGACTAAATTAGGAAAAGTAAGAAACTTCAACCTAAACCATTTTCAGTGTCTATTACAGTTTTCACTACAGTCTCAGCATCTGGCATTACTGCTGCTGTTTTGATCAGGCTTTGAAACTCCAGACATTTCAGAAAGTATTATTACCTTGTCTCTAGCCTCATTGAGAAGGTCTTCTAATTCTGAGAAGCTAAAACTGGCCACAGTGATGAAATCGCTCATGACGGGAACAAACCTGTCCCCCGATTCCCACATGCGTCTCTTCTGATAATCCAGTTCCTGAAAGAGAAGAAGTAAGAAATATAGACAGGCAAGCATCAAAGATTCTTTGCTGACAAGGAAGGGAGTAGGGAAGCCTGTTTATTTCACTCAGTGCAGAGTATGCTGTGCTTCCGCTCCTCACACATTCATCCAAAGCTATTTATTACTTAGAAACCATTTTCTCTCTTAGTCAAAGGTTTTGCCTTTTCGGTATGAGATGGAAAGTTAAGGTGGGATGAAGTTACGTTTTCCTTTATCCTCAAACAACCACTCCCAAGAATTTCTAAGGCAACTTTATAATTTAAACGTCAAGTATATTAAATGCTGCATTTTTTTTTTCCTGTGCAAAGTGACAAATTAATAGAGAATTCATATTGTGTAGCAAGTGAATTTGGAATTTTTAATAGTGAGTTTCCCTCCATCTTCTCTTCCCATGATGACTCAAAAGCTGTATTCTTGGGGAAATGTGTACACGTGTGAATAATCTATATAGTTCCTAGCTCTGGATCTCCCCTTTAGTTCTCTGAAAAGCACAATGTAGGCAGCAAAAAGACATCAAAATTAGTTCTCCCACTGAAGAACAAGCAGAGAGATGTCAGGTGAAGCATTTGCTAGAACCCTGCTAACCAATATGGGGCTATTATGGTAAGAAGATTTATGAAGAAGAAAAAAAAAACACCACATAAAACCACAGGAAACTAAGCTTTATTTGTCCATTACCTACAGAAAGAAGAGAAAAATAAATTGTAAGATTCTTTCTTTCTGGCTCAAGTTTTTTAGTTTTAAGTCAAGATTACTCATGCTATCTCTTTCCTTACTCTATTCACCATACTTGTGGCACAGAAAGAGCTACAGAGCTCATAAAAATGACCAAGTTATAGTAAGAATGGCAGTCTCCCATGCCTGTGCTTGGCTTGCATGCTGTTGACAGTCTCATGAGGACAAGAAAATAATAATCTGGGCTTCATCTTTATTCTCAGCTGAATAATCAGTGGGAATGTTAAAGCCTTACTTCCTGTATAGGGAAAATCAGCATGAAACAGCAGGTCAAGTTGCAATATGACCTTCTGTTTCCTTTGGAAAAAAATTGGTTTTGTGCTGGCTGCAACTCCAGCTATATCCATGTTTGGTGCTCTGTGTTACTAGTCATCAAAATATTGGTTCACAGAGCCAAATGGATAGGCTTGTAAGCATCTATGCTGAGAAGCTCCTTGGGATATGCTCCACAGTGCCGCTGAATGCAAGGAATAGCTTTGGCCATCAACAATCTAAAATCAAATGTGATATATTTAATCTGGTCTGATGTGAGTTGGAAAGAGAATGTAACCACTACAAGGGAAGACCACAAGGTAGAAAAGTGAAAAGAAATGAGCGGATGGCCAGAGAAAAATCCATATTAAAGAAGTGCTACTTTCTATGCTTTATATTAGATTCTCTTCCCCACTTGTTTTCCAAACACATCACAAGGGATGGTGCCTGGAGCACAACTCAGTTACATTACTTTGCAATGAATTGTCTCTATGTTACAATTAATTTGAATTGGACTTTATGCATACAAGAAATATCACTTCACGTGCCTCTAAGAATCATTCATATTTTTTTTCTCAGCCACTTTTTCCCACTGTAATTTATAAGATAATTTTAGCTGAAAGTCGCTCTCCCCTCTTTTCCCCTCTCCTCAAGCAGGTGGGTAAAACAATTCTGTCATCTTACACATTGTTGAAAGCCATGGCACTTGGGATGTTTCTGAAGAGCAAATTAAGATTAGGTGGTCTGCCCTTCAGTTTCAAATTCAGTCCTCCACTGCAGAATAATTCTTCCAAAATAAAACCCAACAAAACACAAGTAATCAGCATGATTATGTAATCAGCCCAAGTGTCATTCCAGAGAAGAAACTCATCTCTATCTTCTAGAAATGGTATATACTAATCATAACAGCACAACTGGAGAAGCTAGGAGAAGCTCCTGTGGGGTGGGCTGCTGCTTCTCTAGCTAGATTAAACATACAGGCATAGCACTGGTTTCTCAAGCAGTCGTTATGATTTTCTTGCTGTGTGAGAGAAGGGCTCTGCTGACAGAATTCACTTCCTGATTTGGAGAAGACCAAGAACTACTTAGTTGTCTTTCTCAGACCACCCTACTCAAAGGTGACAGCTGCATGCACATCTTGAAAATGACTGTGTCTTATTTTTACAAAGAAGCTTCCAGCCCAGGAAGGCAAAGGGTTAACAGTACCTTTAAGAACATCTGACTGTGAAACTATTTTTAGCTTTCTATTCTTAAGGGACCTTGAAGAAACTTCTCAGTCACTGGAGCCAAGGCTGTGGTGAGAACACACTGGAATGGAATCAAGAATCACACCTTCCCCTCCTCCACCTTCCACCTGACAGTGATCTTCTATTGTTGCTATAGTGCTGCTTTTTACATGCCAAAAACCACGAACGGAGCAAGCAGACTGGGAGGTGCTGGCAGCCCCAGTCAAAAAATACCATGGCAGGGAGAACAGTGAGGTGGGAAGATGGTGATTGAATGGGGAGGAAAGGTTGTCCATGGAACCCATGTATGGGAAAGAGAAGAAAAATTGGCTGTAAAGGCAAAACAAATAACCCAGTCACACAAAGTAAAACAGAAGTAGGCACTCACATTTCAATGGGGGGGACTGTGGGTCCCAGTCAAAACTTGGCCTCTCTTCATGACATGAACACCATGTCAGCCTTCCCTTACAGGTGCTTTTAATTCTCAAGCACTGCACTCCATGGATGCATAAGTATCTTTTCTCATTGCTGCACTGTCTCTTACCCCAGTAACCCAGAAATAAGTTTTAGAAAGTTTGTTTTTTTGGTGGGAAGATCATTGGCTAATTACATGATGAACTGTTGGAGACAGTTGTTGCTGACAGGCCAAATATCCCTTCCTCTACCCCAAGAGGCCAACCAAACTCAGGCCAGATAAAATGAAAATGAAAATTCACTGTCTGTCCCACAGTGAATGAGGAGGACTGGAGGGTGCTGTGTTAGTTCCTTGTACACAGGTAATCCTTGTGCAGAAACCACCCAATGCAATTCCCAACAACTGATCCCTTTGCCAGCAGTCCCAGTGCAGAATTTTCCCCATCTCAAATGCACCACCAGAACAGTAAACTAGCATTAAACTGACATGAGTTGAAAAAGACAGGTGAAACTCTTGAAGACAAAGGGATTCTGAAAAGTGTGTCTAATAAAACCCTGTGTGAAAGGGCAAAGAAAGTTAAACGCATCAGGGACTTTCTAGAGCTCTGGAGACTTCTGCTTTGCCTCTCAGCAGTACTGTTCCCTTAGTATATCCAACAGACAAGGGATGCCAGCACCAAACTAAATGCAGGATTTTGTTTCTATATTTGCAGAGAGACAGAATGATGTTCTTAGGGTCAGAATGTATTTATCTGTGCAGATGATGGGAGACATTAGGGGACAGAGACAACAGAATGACTTTAGTGTTAACGTTCACTTTTTCAACTGCTGTGCAAACACTAACTTGACATTTCTCATATCAGGCGTCCTAAGAATGGCAGCTATTTGTAGCTGCCATTTCACAAAGAGGAGGCAAATCACAGAATCAGACTAGTTAGGGTTGGAAAGCATGGGGTTGTTCAAAGCCATAAGCATATCAATGACATAAGCAAGAGGCAAATATGAGAGTTTCTACCTCCTTCCACCAAACATGATGTCATGCTGTGTGCTCCCCTGTCTCAGGCTGGAATCTTTCCCCAGGAACAAAATCAAGAACTTAACTAACACAGGCTTCCAGGGAGGGGAACCACAGCTGACACATGAACTTGTGGCTCCAGGGACCATTTGGGCCCATCCATCAGCTTTAACCCTTGTAATTCAGTACACACAAGTGTGCTAAAGCACCATTTGTACTGTTCTGTGTTCAGATGTAAGGGTCTGCACTATGTAAGTATAAACAGAATGCAGGCAAACTAAGTCCAGCTTAAAAGGCTTTCATTAACAGCAGAAAAACCACCACTGTTGCTTCACTTGTCAGCTCACCTCCCTCATCTTTAACTAGTTTATCTTTTCCTTTGCCTTACCAAGGAGTGCTTAGGTTAGGGTTGCAGTTAGAAGTGCACTACCTGTTTACTATTACTCCAAGAGCCACGTGAAACACCTGCTCAGCAGACAGACATCCCTCAGTAAGAAGGAGCAAGAATTTTATTTCTTCTTTCAGTCCATACCATTTGTCAAACTGTACTTTTACTTTCCAGGCTGAGATCAAACAAGCTTTTTGTTAGGCTTAACTCTGCTCAGATCATCAGCAGGAGCTCCACATGAGAAGCTTTTATTTGTTTTTACTTGGTTAATGCATTCTGGAACAGAATGGAAAGGAATGGAAAAAGAAAGCCCACTTTCTCTTATCATAAAACATATAGTGTTCCTGATTCTGAGTGAGATATTTTAAGTATGGCGCTTTGCAAACTTTCAGATACTTACAGCTTCAACAGCTTTCAATCCGTTCTTTATGTTGTTGACTTCCTTCTCCAGCTCTACCAGGCTGCACAGGAGACAGACACAGGGCAGACAGAACAAAAAGAGCAGTGTTACTCAAGAATACAGGAACTGTGAGGCAGAACAGACCACTGGCCCATCAAGTCTGGTATCCGGCCTCTGGCACCAGCCATGCCAAATGATTAGGGGTGAGGGGAAGGGGTCTGCCTAATGATCTGTGCTGCTTTTTGTATGAGATATAAGATGAGGCGGACCCTGCTCGCCTGTGGTCATACTGCAGATCAGGATTTTCCTGGGAAGAAGAGAAGGAGTTGCTGTCAGAACACCTGCTCTGCTGAGCCTGACTCTCCAGTAAGGAATGTATGCTGCGTGGCCAACTTGCAATAAAAAGCATAAGCAAGGACCCCAGCTTTACCACACACATTACTGGAGTCTCAGATTATCTCTACATATGATTCTTGAGCTACTTAACTGCTAAATCCCATCAGCAGTACACTTACTTGTGATTTTTTACTTCCTCAGAATCCAAACATTGTTTTTTCCATCTGCATTTCTACCATATAGTAGTCCTTATAAGCTTACATTGTAACTGAGCATAGAACTCTGTTAATACACACTTCTCTAGACATAAGTGTTCTACTGAATTTCTGCTCATCATATAGAAACAAGTTTTTTTTTCTAGGACTTTAAAAAAAAAAAACCAAACTAGGTAGTACCCATTTGTGAATAGGCAGGTATCTCCTTCAGGTATTTGGTGAATAGTAGTTTACATCTCAAAAACACCACTAAAGCCTTAATGAATTCCTCTAAGTATGAACCTACATTTATTTTTTCACTTGTCTTTTATTCCCTAGTTCTCTACAGATTGATTTGGACCAAAAGTCTCTGATAATTTTATTAACTATTAACAATTAATCAATAAAATTAATAATTGTTGATTATTAACAATAATTAATTGTTAATCATGCCAAGGATGTGAGCAAAGGCATTTCAGCTGTAAGGCTGGCCATGGGTCTAGAAAACAGCAATGAAAAAACTAATGATCATTAAGTTAACAGAAATCACTAGGAACTCCGGCTCTGGGACTTACTTGACTTTTGCTGCTTCTGGAAGATGCTGTAGCTCAGACTGAATATCCAGGATATCTGGATAATTCTTTTCAAAGATCATAATTAAGTAGTGCAAAAGTGTAATGTTTCTAAAGAAAAAAAAAAAGAAGGGAGAAATGAGAAAGAAGAAGGAAAAGGATGGTGGGAAGGTTGTAACAAATCAGTGAAAAATATTTGGGTAGGAAATGTGCTTGAATGATCAAAACAAACAATATATCAGCAGTTAGCAGCTCTGTAACTGAAAGAAAAGTATCACAGACTGCAATTAATTAGCTCTTTATGACACATCCTTCCTGAAACCTCAAGCAATATCTTGTGCCTTGATTTATTCTGGAAGTACCAGCATGCTTCCATCCATCTAAGTAAATGGTGTAACAGAAGAGAATTGTGTAACACAGTATAATATTTATCCCCAGATACTTCAGGGAATAAACAACTAATAGTACTAAAGTGACATTAATTCATAAGGGAGAAGTGAATTGTTCTCAGAGGCTATGTGATTAAAACATAAGACTTAACTAAGAAGAGGAAAAGGTTCTTGAGGACTGAAGAAGCTGGAAAGAAAACTGCAGTAACGAAACAGCTATACTTACGAGTATTGGTCAGGCTCACTAAGAACAATGGTAGCTCAGGCAGGAGTGGTTAGAAATGAGGTGCATGGGGGATGCAGGACAAGGTTTAAGAAATTTTGTAAAGTAAATGATGAATTTTACAGTAGTGAATTTTGCATGTAGAGAGAACAGCCAGCCATAACAGCTACTTGAGGTGGGTGTTAGGTGGTTAACTGACAGGCAAGACAGCAGATGGCCACTGCTTCACACAGACTAGAGCCTGGGCGCTGGAAACTTGTGAGAGAACAGAATTTGCACAGGACATTCAATATATGAAAAATCAAGCCAGGCTACATTAAGGCAAAAAATGTTCAAGACTAACAACACAAATGTTAGCCTTGGAATACAGAAAGGACATTATGGTAGTCAAAACAGGACTTTGTTAGGTAGGGATGAATTTCCCATGGCTACTTACTGCCATCACTCATTCTGTCACAGCCTTCAATCATTTCACCACAACTATGGTCTCAGCAGGTCTCACAAAGTCAAGGAAGGTGTTAGTTAGTAAGAAATAATATAGAAGACCTACAAGGAAAATCTTAATGCTGCTGGAGCCCCAAAATAGTATTGTCTCACCAGTCATAGCTCAGTTAATTTCCAGAACCAGTATGGGGATGTGGGGCAAAACATGGGGTAGGCCATGTCCATAAATAGTAAACTCCACTTTCCTTTCCAAAACCAGCTATTTTCCTTAACTGCTCTAGATAAAACCTGGCTCAGTCTCCCAAAGCTATGCACTGTGGTTCCATTACTGGTGTAGGTAGAGAGCCAGTTTATGACAGTCCTGCATCAGAAACATCTTCCATGTTTCACAGGAGACATAAAACTGTGGTCAGTTTTTTGTGTTTTCTTTTTAGCAAAACCATGACCATAAAGCTTTGGTGTAAAGGGCAAATTCCATAGAAATCCTTCCTCACAAAAGAACTTATTTCAGTTATTTGTGAAATACTACTTTCGTCATCTTTGCATAGTGCTGCAGAAACACAATCCAGCAACAGATGTGCTATATCTAAAGAAACAGCAGAACTTGAGTGCTGTGTTATTAGCTGGTCTGAACTACTGCAGGATCTTTTAGAGTGAAAAACACTGTTTAAATGCCAAATCTGATGTTATTTTAAATGCCTACAGAGTTAAGGAACAAAACAAAACCCACTTTCATTACTATGGTAAGAAATGCAGCAGCACAGTAACTAACTCATTTACAGCCTTCTAGCATACCTGTCTATGCTGGATTTGGTATCTGCAATTTTGTTCAGGCTGGAGACTTTGAAGCCATAAGCACCTCCCCTTTGGCCCTTGTTCATAAAATTCCCAAAGGCCAGAACTACCTCCAGGAGTTGCCTCAAACGCTTGCTTCGGATGAGTTCTTTGGATGCCAGAAGAATGGCTTGAAAAGAGGAAATAAAAAGAACAGGTTATTGTACACAGTGGCTGTTTTAAACATGCTGGGCCCTGTAATTTGAAATACCTTAAAATGTTCATCTCACTATTGCCCAGCAAATGCTGCAACACTGTCTGTATGTGTATTGTCCTTCCTGCACCCACATGCCCAGAACCAGGAGAATGGGAAGGAAGATGAACTACATCTAGACTGCAAGATGCTCATCTGAATCCAGAAGCAAGGCTGCGCTCCTGGACCTCACACTCTAAAAACATAGCTAGCGAGAACAGGGGAAAGTCTTGAGCAGAACTGGATACACTCACCTCTTCTCTGCAATAACCATGCACGTGGTGCAGAAGCCATACACCTCCCTTCTTGTAAGTTACGCATTCCCAGAACACCAATAACCTGAGGCATCTATTCTGACTACCCCAAGGAGAGGTAAGATGCAAGGACCTGATGGTGAGAAGGGAAGGCTGACCTGCACAGAGAGGCCATGAAACCTTTTGGCAGCTCAGGACAGCCTAGCAGCACATTGCCACATCTGACAGTTCATATTTACGGTGTAGCAGTCATGAAGATGACTTCATTAATTCAGTGGGTGAAAGAAGATTCTTAGACAGAATTACTTAGCACATGACATGCCTCAGACTCACTGGCTCCACAACCATACCCCACATGTAACAGCACTTCCTTTGGAGACAAGCCTCTCTTTACCCAGCTCTTAGCAAAAGCTTTAACCATACCTTCCACTTTTGGTTTTGCTTCTGCCAGCCTCTCAGGAAACTTCTTCTTAAAGAATAATGCTTGCAGCCGCTGTTGATAGTGGTCAATTCTGCATGGAGGGCAGAGAAAAGCCAACTCTGAACTGGAATTGTACTTCTGAGCACAGGGCCAGTATACTGCCTATGTAATCTAATGGCTGGATGTTCAGTCCCACAAGGCCTATGCATGGGATTACAGACATAGTTCAAACATCTGACACTACACAATTAACCTTGTTATGAAAATGGAGGAACTCAAGGCATATTTTGATCACAACTGAAAAGCAGCTAGAGGAATTCCCACTACTCTCAAAATACGAGACTCATGGGAGATGCCAGCTGCATCTCAATTAGCAGAACAAGATGTTAATCCTGATCAGGGGTGCAGCAAAGTTGGAACAAGAAAGGTGGTCAGAGGATGAGATAGCTGAGTGGAAAAAGGGATCTGTATGAAATCCTGACACTTGGCTATACTACATCTGATAGTTGGATCTGTATTCCTTTTAGTGAACAAGTTTATTCAGAGGAGGCAAATTTCTGCTTGTCATCAGGAGACAGGTCCTTAAATGACAGCACAGAAAGTGCTTATCATCAATAAAAAGTTTGTGTCATGAATGGAAATATTTGTAACACCTGTGGGCTTCTGTCAAATGCAGGGTATAACGCTGGTCTCTTGCACATTCCCCTTCAGTGCCAGATGATCCATTTTCAATAACAATTACTGCTGCTTCCAAGAAGCCCTTCATGCACTTTCCCATAATGTATCAAACAGACCTGCTCATTTCAAAGAGGAAACGATCTGCCCGGGCCATGCGCTCAATTTCGTGTTTATGCTCCTCCAACAGGTCGGTATCGCTCTTTTCAGGAACAAACTTCAGCAGCTGGAGTGACAGACACAAACCAAACATGGAGATAAGAGGTCCAGGGAAAAGGAAAGAGGGACAGTGAAGCACAAAATATCCTGATGGAGAGACAGAAGGCCCTCAGATTTCTCTGCTCCCATGGGGAAGCATTAGGTTGACTCACCCGTATTGACCATAACTTCAAAATAGTGCAGCTGTGGATACAAAACTGACCTTTTTTAAACCTCTGCTTGCCATTCTGTCTTTATCCCTCACTGACCCCATTAGATTAATTCTTAACTCTATGGGGAACTTCCCATTTCTACATCCTAAAGGCCAACTGCTACTGCAACTTATCCAAGGGGAAGTACTGAGAGAACTTTGATTCCCACAGCATTACTTGGAGTTTAGATTTCTGCAAAAAGAGCAGGATGTCTCCTATTTAGTGTGAAGTACCCATCAAGCCTATCCTAGAGTACACACAAAGCCTCATCTATCTCTCTCTTGGGTCTGCCCTACTCTGCTGAAACAATAAACAATAACCAAGTGACTAGATATGTGTCTGACACTGGCTGCTATTCATATGCTGACCTTAAAAGCATAGTTTGATGGATTTTTGACATATCTGGTGGTAGTTGTGCTTTAGTATGGTTATAAATATTGCCATGCACATAGCCTCAGCACACACCCACAAAAACTGCTCACAAGGCATATCAAGCACTTTGCTTTTTAATATTTTATCCTACTCCCCAAAAATGATATTCAAAGGTGTAGAGCATCATAAGCTTGCAGTGACTTCTAGAGCAGCTGTGAGCATTCAGATAGCAAGTAGGCTATAAATTTAAAATTGAAAATCTTTTTTGTACATGATTAAATAACATGGCTGCACACAAAGAAGGAATCTCATTTGTCGAGCGAACCAGCTGCAGAGGATAGGAGACCCTGACTCCATTTCTAACCCTTCTAGTTAGAATGTGAGATCTTTTCTAGTCTCAGCTCTAACCATTGACTTAAAAGACCCGGTTCATGGCATTTCCCAATTGAAAAACTGCAGATAGGGAAGAGAAATTAAGAAAAAGAAAAAAGAAGAATGGTAAAAAAATTAATCAGCAGTATAAAGAATAGATGGGGAAAATTATGGAAAAGTCACAGATGAGAACAGAGGACATAAAAGGAAACCTCATACCAACAGTAACCATGCATATTTTGCATCAAGAAGAGAAAACTTATAAAGTCAACCCAATACAGAGTTACACAAAGAAGGTATATCTGACAATACTGGGAGAAAGACTTTCCTTGTCCTCTCATGTTCTCCACTGACATGATGGGGCCAAGTTCAGATCTGCAGATATGCCAGCAGAGTCAGTACATCTATCCACTTTAGGTGAAAAAAGGGCAGTGAGGGACTTAAGAATAAGATATATCCGATTGCAAACTTTCTCACCTGCTCAAGCATATCTTTCGCTAGATCTTCTTGTTCATCCATCTTCAAGATTGCTTGTCTGATTTCTTCATTAGTCAGCTTCAGCCTTTCAACAGTATCAACATTGGATCATTACTGCAAAGCTTAAGTGCCTCTGACAATTTCAGAAAGTAGGAAGCCTGAAAAGCTGCACTTAAAAGTTACAAAAGAACCATGGAAAGCTCTAGTATGAAACTGCTACTCTAGAGTATCAGTAAGATGAATGAATCAGTTCCAAAGCAGAGATTTTTTTAGATCATATATTTGATCTTCTTCAGATAATCAAACATTAGATGTAAAAAATTAGATTATTAAGAACAATAAGAGCCTCAAAGATCAACTTCCAACTTCCCCCGTATCAGATACCTCCCACATTCAGTTAACTATAGTAAAACCCCTTGAATCTATGAGACTTGTAATTGACTGTAAGACCATGTAACATCCCAGCTTGTGAATATTAAAGCATCTCCCAAGTAACGAGTAATGGGACTGTTCTTTCCCTTACAGATCTGAGAACAGTTTCTTGTAAGAAGACTGGTTGTGTTAAGTAAGTTTGCTCTTTTAGCAGTCACAGCTGAAGAAGGAATTAACAGCCCCTACATATCCAGGTTTTGCACTCATTAAGAAAGTGCTCTGAAAACAATAGCTTATTAATATTATCTGAGGTATTAAAATTACACTCTCCTTCCCACCTACCCCTGTCCATCTGTATGCGATGAATAGGAGTTATCAGTTACACAAAACACAGCATCAAAAATAAAAGCCTCTCAAGGTTTCCACTTGAAATCCAGGGCAGACAGGAGTCATCAACACTCGTGATTATTGAGAGATTCCTTGATAGATCATATGAAATGAACTTGGTGGTTCTCAGCACAGATGTCATTGAAGAAATGCACAACTGACAAATTCTACCCCACCACTCCTAACCGTGACACCCTCATTAGTCATTTCAGGAGAGTAGAGCAGGACCAAATGAACCATAAAGGAAAGGCTATCCACAAGAAAATTTCAATTTTGTTACTAAATCAGAAAAGTGTGAAAAGAAATATTCGAGGAGTGAAGTCTGCAGTCTCCATTGACGTTTTAGAATCAATATAATTAATTGACAGCAGAAAGAGAAAATGCAAATATGAATGAGAGATGGGCTGATGCATGAGGCAGAATGTTTTTGTCTACAGTGCTAAGAAATTTCATGTTGAAATTTCACACTGCTATTGCCATTTGGACAGAATCATATTTTTGAAAGTAGGTAGAAGCAAAAGAGCAAGTTTTATTTTTACAGACTAATATTACTAAATTTAAGAGACTGTGTGGTTCAGTTGATACGCTGGAGGGAAGGAATGCCATTCAGAGGGACCTTGACACACTTGTGAGGTGGGCTGATGAAACCTCATGAAGTTTAACCATGACAAGTGCAAGGTCCTACACCTGGGTCGGAGCAATCCCAGGCACACCTACAGGTTGGGCAAAAAGGAAATTCATGGTAGTCCTGCGGAGAAGGACTTGGGGGTGTTGGTTGATGAGAAAATGAACATGAGCCAGCTTCAGTGTGCGCTTACAGCCCAGAAAGCCAACCGTATCCTGGGCTGCATCAAAAGAAGCGTGACCAGCAGGTTGAAGGAGGTGATCCTGCTACTCTACTCGGCTCTTGTGAGACCTCACTTCGAGTATTGTGTGCAGTTCTGGTGTCCTCAACATAAAAAGGACATGGTACTGTTGGAACAAGTCCAGAGGAGGGCCACGAGGATGATCAGGGGACTGGAGCACCTCCTGTATGAAGACAGGCTGAGAAGGTTGGGGCTGTTCAGCCTGGAGAAGAGAAGGCTGCGTGGAGACCTCATAGCAGCCTTCCAGTATCTGAAGGGGGCCTACAGGGATGCTGGGGAGGGACTATTCATTAGGGACTGTAGTGTTAGGACAAGGGGTAACAGGTTCAAACTTAAACAGCAGAGGTTTAGATTGGATCTAAGGAAGAAATTCTTTATTGTGAGGGTGGTGAGGCACTGGAATGGGTTGCCCAGGGAGGTTGTGAATGATCCATCCCTGGCAGTGTTCAAGGCCAGGTTGGACAAAGCCTTGGGTGCTATGGTTTAGTGTGAGGTGTCCCTGCCCATGGCAGGGGGGTTGGAACTAGATGATCTTAAGCTGCTTTCCAGCCCTAACTATTCTATGATTCTACGATTTTAATAATTGAAACTAAATTACAAATCAGCAGACATTCAAAAGCTTTTACATATTACACCTCTGAAGTAATTGTTCTTTCTCTGTTCCTAGCTGGTCATTGTGTCCATTTTTGACAAGGAGGCCAAAGTGATACCAGCTAAGATAAAGGTACTGAATTTAAGAAAAGCTACGTAATTGAGCCATGCATGTATGAGATACAAGGATTAGATGTTTTATAGTGAAAAGGCTGGAAACGTTTTACTTTAGATGACCAGTTTGACTGAGGATCAAAACAATAAACCTCAGAACATGGGGCTCCACATAAAACTATACAATCTCAGTCACAAAACTGAAGGGTTTCTTTTGGCTTTAATAATAATGAATTGTAAAGTCCATGGCTGTGTGACCCTGAACTGATCAAAAACATTGACCACACAAGGGCTGAGAAGCATATTAGTGGGTGTGTGCCTGGCTCCCAGCAGACACATACACACATGCCCAGACAATTTGGTTCCTGCAGTTTTCAAAGTAGTACGTTTTGTTGGTTACTTTCCCTTTAGAGAACACCTTTACATTTTCCACAACCCAGAGTCCACAGATTAGCCATGCCTTGTAACACAGACAGACTGTCAGATGCAAGAAGCCAACCCATGAACACCATGGAGTGGGTAAATTTTCTTGGTACTTTTGCCGAGGATAAAAACAGTGAGAGCAAGTTTAATGTGTTTTTTTTTCCATGCAAATAACTTGAGCAATTACTAAACTGACGACTCCACTGCACAGTGCAAGTACCTCTGTGTATAAACAGTACCTCCAGTAAACAGGACCAAGCAGACAGGCTTGAGGTACATCAACAGAAGGTGCAACACACATTATTGCTGATTTGCTGTTCTGTCCAGGAGCTCAAGGACATCAGATTCCAAGCTTCTCTGTTTGCTGCCATTCATAAGCACTAAATACACTTCAAAATATCTTTCATTCAAAACTAATTGAGAGCCCCAAGGACAGACACACAAACACTTGGATTTCTTGGATGTACCTGTCCCCTGTCATCAGCTGCAAAGCTTCTGGCAGACTGGTTTAGCCTGCAGTAGAGAGGAGCAAAAAGCTTGCCATCCCCCTGCCGAGAAGCATTTTAACTTAGTCACTTACAGGACTATAACAGGGTCACAATGCCTGCAGGTGTGCATCCCAGATTATTACCAATCCCATTACAAGTATAGAAGGATTTACAGCAAAACAATCTTATTGATCCAAAGTGAGCTTGTTCCTCTTCCAGGGCAGGATGCATTTCAAAACCAGGGATCTTCCCACTTAAAAACTGGCTGAATAACTGGCTAAAGAATTGTTAATCAAGTGATTCTTCTTGTATTTTCAAAACTCATGACCAAGCCATCCAGTAGATCTTAAAGATGGCCAGGAGTAATGTGAAACAGATGTGCTGCTTTTAAATAGAAACAGGTGAACTGATTAAAGAGGAACCTGAAGCAGATGTGTAAAATCTTTCCATTTAGAACTGAATAGAGGCATGACTTGAAGCCTAAAATTCATATGAAACAGACAGCAAATTAAAGCGGAATTACGGCCCAAAAAATTTACACTACAGAAATTTCATTTCAGTATCTAGTGAAAAGCCTGCAATGACTTTCTTACGGGCTTTGCAGATCCAGGCACTTTTCCTCCAGCTGCTGGAGACAACTCAATTCAGAGCAGCATACAATTCAAGCTGTATTTGCCCTGCATGACACCTCACCAACTCATGGATCCTGCCATCAGAACTCAGGAAGTAAACGTGACCAGAAGAAAGTGCACTCCCCCTTTCCTCAGCTGTAGCACATTAATTCATAGCACAGATATTGACTGGTTTTGTTCAACAGCAGCCTGATGCTGGTCAGATGAGGAAGGAAAAGGATCTTTACTGAGAGTAGTCCGTCCTTCTTCCCTCAGCGGTACATCTGGTGGCAGCATATGGAAGTCCAATGGCTTGAGTCATTTTCAAGCAATCTTAAAGATCAACAAGTACCAAATAACTTCTGATATGGTACTTAGTCTGCCTCCCTCTATCCCCTCCGGCTCCATAAATAATCTCTATTGACTCTGCAGAGTAATTCATCACTAATCTCCCCAGGACACCTCGGCTGATTTAACACCAGCTTCACTTGCAGACATCAAGTGGTTTATTGTTTCATTCCCTTGGAGAAAGCTGGCAGCCTGACTCTGAACATGCCTGGGAGATGTTGCAGTTTTACACCAACTTCCCTTACAGACATCCAGTGCTTGCCCATTTTTCCTTTTTAAATATACCCATTGATTTAATTCACAGTAACCTCCCCCCTTCATTCCTCCTTCTCATGGATCAAAGCAGAATACTTGTTGCTCACTAACCATCTCCCACTCAGAGGAAAAAGTGAGTTATTTCATGGGCTTGTTCCTTCAGTCTTGCTTAACCCTTGAGAAAGAAGCATGCTTGCCTACTACCAGAGAACCTGGAGTATTGTTGCAGCTACATTAAGCTGCCATTCCACAGGGATCACAATCCCACTCTTCTTTTTCATTTAGAGAAGAGAACTGATTATCATGTATCAAGGCCATTTTCTATTTGAAACTAAACTGAACCACAGTGCTTCCAAAACATGCCAACAGCAGTAGATGTGACACTGTCCTGGTTTCAGCAGTAGTGGTCATTTTTTCTCCTTCTTGGTAGCTGGTGCAGTGCTGTGTTTTGACTCTCGGGCTGGGAATGTTGCTGATAGCAAGTATGTTTTGAGTTACTACTCAAAAGTTTGGTTTGTCCAAGGGCTTTCTGAGCCTCAAGCTCTGCCAGGGAGGAGGGGAGGCCAGGAGGAAGCAGAGACAGGACACCTGACCCAGGCTAGCCAAAGAGGTATTCCATACCACAGCACGTCATGCCCAGGATGTAACTGAGAGTTACCCGGAAGGGCTGAGGACTTTGGGGGGACGGAGGAGGTATCAGTCGGTGCTCAGTCGGGCAGAGTGGGGTGAGTTATGGGTCGATGGCTGGTGAGGTGTTGTATTCTCTTCACTTGTTATTTGCTTTATCATTATTACTATTAGTAGTAGTAGTAGCAGTAATGATTTATGTTATACCTTAGTTATTAAACTGTTCTTATCCCAACCCGTGGGAGCTACATTCTTTGGATTCTCCTCCCCAACTCTCCGGGAGTTGGGGAGCAAGGGAGCAAGGGGAGTGAGTTAATGAGCTGCGTGGCTGGGTTTAAATTGCGACAGACACCAAGAAGCATTAACTGATACTTAGCTAGTTTGTGTAGCTCACACAAATCTTAATTTTACTGACTGCAGAACTTTCCATCTCCATAACCCATTTCACACAGGCTACTAGTTATTTCACTCCCAAACTTTGGGACTGGGACATAAGGCTTCTTTAACTCCTGGGCTCTCCCAAAGCTCTGTACCACTGCCAATATGGGGGCTGTTAAATATCTGTGTTTTGGGAATACTCATTGTCACTATCCCATAAAGGTAGGAAAAGATGTTTCCCTGTTCTGAGAAGAAGCATTCAGTAGTCAGGCTTGTCTAATTGTGCATTCACTAAGAAGGCGGAAAGATGCAGTCAGTCTTTTCCCATCTTATTTCAGCTGCCAACTTATCTTGCCTGTGAAAAACATAGTGCCTTAACCTTTGCGGGACAACAGCTGGGACATTTTACCAGGTACATCTTCCACTAATATAGCAACACACTGGGAAAAGAAATCCACCAGTGCCTTTTCAGCACCTCACTGTGAAAGTATTCTGCCAAGTGCATAAAGAAACAGGCTTTTTTTTCTTCCGTCAGCAAAAGCTCATGAATGACCAAGATACTTGTATCCAAATATGCTCAATTTTCTACCAAGAAGGGTCTGGGGATGGCTGTCTTTCTATGCCAGGCAGAGTAAAGTGGGGCCAAACTTGGGAATCCTGAAATTACAATAACAAATTGATGAGGCAGTGGTTTATCCTTTACCAGAACCCTACTATCAGTTCCTAATTGTGATCTAAGGCAGGATGATACTGACTGATGTGTTCAGTTTAACCTTTGGGCTCATTATACTCAGAATAGCAGAGAGCCATTTATTGTGGACCTTCATTTAAAATCAGAAAATCGCTTGAGGAACCCAGGAGACACTGTTTATTGCATAGTGTTTTTCAAGACAGCACACTGAGGAACTGAACTGCTAAGTCCAATGAGCTATTTCTGTATCAAGATACAATCTATACCCCAAAATCATGTTGCTTGGAATCTACTCTGAAATAAGGGTGAACACTGGATTGTCACATGGCAGAAAGGCACAGCACTGTCAGTACACTGAGACTGACATTGGCCGAATAGCTTTTCCTCTTAAAGCCTAAATTGAGCAGGTTTAGAAGCACTGAGGAGGCACAGCAAAGTGAGAGAAATACTTGGTCTCTAGTATTCTGGTTGGAAACATTACACAAATCCATTTTCTTCTTCCTTATTGATATGTGTTTGAATCATGAAAACCACATTTGGTAGTCTATCTACTGACATACAAAAATGGTTTTCTGTGGCCTTTTGCTACTAATGGTTTTATGACATTTTCCTAGCACTCCGACTGTTTCAAGCCTCTTGAGAGGGTTACTGCTGACTAGCTGGTCTACAGGAATAAGAAACACATCTCAGAAGAACACTGACATAATGACTTTGCTGGAATTCATGCACAATAACTTGAACAAAAATGTTCTGTAAGTATACATTGAGCTTTCTTCTCAGCAATGTCTCTCACAGAACTGCACCCCTTCAGAGCATTTCACAGCACAAGACATCAAGCAACACATCTTAGGCATGTTCTGCAAGAACATTTGAAGATACGGTACAACAAAAACACCTGAACAGTGGAAAGACTACCCATTACTTAAGTAATGGAGGCAGGAAGAAGCCATCCTGGTGAAAAAGGTCAGAGACATCTCCAGCTTCTAGGCAAAAGCAGGGATGTGGGATGGTTTTTCCAGACCACGCAAGTCTGACAGTAAATCTCCAGCCTTGTAGAAACTGAAGGCATCAGGAAATCCATGAGAGACAGCAGATTTCCAGTGTGACAGAAATAACTGTATATTGGGAACACCATTAAGAAAGCCAGATTTGAAGCTGGTCTCACCTGTTTACCTGGACTCATCACAGACAGATTCTTCCATGACCTTTTTGAATTATGGCTTACTTGAAATACTGTGAGATAAATCGATCTTGTGCTTATTCAAACCTTTATAGTTGGCTTAGGAAACACAGTTTCTCTTTGGATCTGACAGACTCCATTAAACAAGGAAAACTGCATCCTTCTACCACAGGAAATCTGAAAGATGCTGCTATCAGCTACTTGAAATACAGCCTTTTTTGAGTGAAAATAAAGATTAGAATGGGAAGTTTTATAAATCTGTTAACTGTCAGCAAAAATCAACTAGCAATTCAATTTCCATCTCTTATCAGCCTACCATGCTCCAGTCTCTCTGCAAAAGAAAGCAAGAGACATAAATTTCTCACTCTAGCTAGGTTTTGGCTTGTTGGACCATGTGAAATATGAGCTCTGTCTGACCCCTTCTAACACAGTGTTAGTAAAACAAAAACATTTGAGTAGTGGAGGGAAAGAAAACCCAACCCATGCAGCTATTTCACTTTAAAGGACATGACAGTTTAGTGTAAACAAAGGGGGAATAAACTACAGGGATATATGCACAGTAAGAGTCAATTGGAAACAGCTGTTGGCACATACTGTGGCAACCTGAAGGCTGGGGCTGCAGCTCAGGGTTGCACAAACTCTCTTTGTCACTGGTTTTAAATCCTCTCTCAACTGCACATGTGTGTATACTCACATGCACACACATGTAAGGTGTGCTGCAGCAGCAAGAGCACGGCAGATGCCAGGGCTGATTTAGCTGGGAGCATCTCACCTTCAAGGTTTAACCTGAAGGAGGAAGCAGTGAGGTAACGCAAAAGAACGGCAAAGGGGTTGTAAAACCCTTTCAATTATTGTCTGTAGCCAAGCAGCCCAGTTGTTCTCTTTAATAATAGAACTGTATGAGCAAAAAGAGCAGAAAAAGGCATCGACGTAGAGGTGCCATTTTCACTCCCAAAGATTTCTGCTTCCCTGGTTTAAAAGGTAAGTTTGGGAGGAATAGCAACCCTGGGCCATGCTGTAATATATTCCTGACATGCTGGGTGTAACACTATCTGTTACAAATATTAAATGATGTAAGGCAGTGATAGCTATGCTGACTTGTGTTTCCCATAGCACAGTGCAGGGAAGTTAACAGGGCACGGTGTAAATTGGCATGCTTCTTAGGGACAGCAAGCTCATTTCCCAAGTCACTAACATCCATGTTATGCCTGCTACCAGTAAGACCAGGATATTTCCTGGTGGAGAAATTAGCAATCACAAACCACAGCTTTTCAACTCTGGTTTGGGCCCAGACTAGCAGCTTGAAGTGGACTGGCTTCATGGCATACCTAGAGCGAACATATGCTGTGTACCCTGAAGTTCAAGTTCATACCAATTTGCTGGAGCCAGCAGAAGGGAAGGCAAACCACAGAGACTGTCCTTTCTCTCTCACTATTTAGAGAGGATTCCTCCTAGGCAAGAATGGGCCAGACATGCATGGCAGAAGAGGTGAATGGTGAAAAACATGTACTGCTGCTGTCCACACTGCTTTTGTTTTGAAGATGGAAGATTTTAATAAATATTTAGTGTCATACCAAGTTATGGACCACCTTCCTGAATCCTCCTCAGCCTAGCCACCTGTACACATTATATTACCACCTCTAGGAAATATCCCATCTGCTCACATGAGTTAGTGTGAACCTCAGACACAATTTAGCAGGTCTGTCAAACATCATGAAAATCCTGTTGCCCCAGTGCCTCCCCATTTGTCTGCCCCAGCTTGCAGTCAGCTGCCAACACCAGCAAAGACATGCTGGCAACTATTGCAGAGAGAGAAATGTAAGCCTTCCCTCATTGCTGGTTTGGATGGTGGGGTTCCTGCTGACATGCAAGCCAATGCCACCTAGGTAGCATAATGAGAGCCTCCATGGGTTTCACTAAGCAATGGAAAGAACTCACTCCAGTCCTGGTGGTCTGGCTGCAAGTTTGCTTTTAACCGTTAGCTTGCTAGAAGAGACAAGCAATCACACCCACACGAACCTTCATTTTCTACCGATCTGTGACGCAGTTGTACTGTTCGGTACTGCCACAGCTTTCCCAGGTTCTGTCTCTAGCTCTGCTGTCCCTCCTCTGGTAGGAAAGGCAGCTATCTCTGGTGGATCATTGTCTGCACAAATTTGATATTTAGTGACAGACATCCCGCCTAGTACTCATGGTGGCAGAAAGACATGAAAAGCATTTAGAGGGCCCTGATGTTACAGCATTTGAAGGCATTAGTCATTGCAGAAGCATGCAAAGGGAACTCCTGGCTTCCAAAACCTTATTTACAAATACGAGACCTGATTCTTGAACATATCTTCTTACATTTACCACTTTTCCCATCAAAAGTCAAAACCGACAAAGATGAACATCACCCTCAGCTCTGCTGTATTCCAGGGAGGTGCTCAGAGCATTAGAAAGAAACATACATGACAGAGACAAATGACATGACTCACTTAAGAGTAAAGAGCAAGCACTGACAAAGAGCTGCTTTCATTTGCCTATGAGTTCTGATATTTTTCTGATGACGAGTCTTCAGACAAATCTTGATGCTTATCTGTTTAAAGCACAAAATGTGTGTTTGCATATGTTTATTAAGTGAGATAATTCTTGAGAAAGACATGCCTTTATGACACTGCAAGAGAGGTTTCTCTGAAGTTCTGCAGGTATTAGAAAGCGGTTCTAGTTCAGAAAAGAAGCATGTCCATTTGTTTAATTCCATCCCCTCTTGCCTCTACATTGACCATGGCATATCCTCTGAGCTAAGGCTGCACACTTACTTGGAAAGGAGAATGACACAGTTCTGGGCTCTCCTGCCATCAATCACAGAGAGCTCTTTCACTTTTCGTGTAGAGAGGTAAAGGTCTTCAGTTGAACCCATCTCTTTCTGCATATAATTCAAAAGGGAGGGAAAACAATCAGTATTATGTTTCACCCAAGACTTAGCTGAGTGCAATGAACAAAACCCATCCCAACCTTGGAAAATCTACCCACATGGTGAGAAAATGAGAGAGGAAGGGCAGAAAATATGTAGGTAGATCCCATATTACTAGAGAAACAGAAGCCATTCATTGCCACCTATGAGATCATCTTTGATAACAAATACTAGATCTGATTCTGACCTATTGGACTCTCTACCAACAGCTATGTTATGATGTTAATGTACAAAACTGGCATAACAAGAAAATTGGGCACATTCCAGTAAAGCCCACTGGTGTCACAGCATAATATCCTTCAGCAGATGTCTCCTGTAAGGGTTACACAGCATTCTTAAAGGCTGCAGCACAATCAGGAAAAATCCTGTAATCACCTCTTAAGGCTGCCACTGGACCAGTCCAAACCATATTATATGAGAAATATAACAGTAAGGCAAGATGATATCTATCTTACTAAATATATCTTACTAAATGGTCAATATCTACATCTGAACTAGCTTCTTTTTTTTTTTAATTAATACTTTCAATAATACAGAAACCACTCTTTTTCAAAGTTCTCTGCATATCCCCATTGACAAATTCATCACCTGGGGGAAAAAAAAGGAAAATACCACCCAAAATGTTTGTCACAGCACACAGAGAAACTATTTGCAAATCCAGTCTAACCATCCAGAACTGTCTGTCTCCTTGTCCTACCTACACTTCAGAGCAACAAGATTTATTTTACTTCCAGAGATTGGATTTCTGTAGTTAGTTTGAGTATCTTTTAACACCAGTCCTTAAAGGGAAGTAGAGGTAATGATAAAAGGTGCTGATCCTGGATGATAGCACTCTAGTTCCCAACAGAAAAGAGGGAACTGGAAACAGGACAGGCTTTTATTTTCCCACCTACCTTCTGGTAAAAAATACCTTTCCATGATATCCATATTGTGATGCCTGGAGATTTTGAGGTTTGCCTGTATAATCTAGCTCTGAATGCACCTATCAAATTAGCAATGTGATTTCTTCCTTAGGACATAACAACAAATATGCTGAGTTAGATCAAAAGGTCCATCTACCCCACCATCCTGTCTGTAAGAGTGGTTAACAGCAGACACCCAGGAAAAGGTGTAAGATCATGACAAGCATATTGCGGTGTTTCCCAGAATTACCTCCCAGGACTGAAGTTTCTACAGCTCAAGGATTACTTATATCAGCAAGACTAATCCACGCCAAGAGATACTGACATCCAAGTATTTGAGAGTTAAATGTAAATCGTAGATTCACATTGCTAGTTGCCATTTAAGCTCCCGGTACCATCAGCTATAACATGCTTGTATTGTTCCTGGATATTTAAAGGATTCATACAACCATACCCAAATGCTCTGCAGTGAGCCACCACCAATACTAAGTGACATTTATAAGCAGGTACAATGAACCAGCTGAAGAAATGAACATGATAGTTCTGCTGAATGTGTCCAAAGTGTCGAACTTGACAGAAAAGGTCAAGTACAAGGTCCTGCACCTAGACTGGGACAATCCCAATGACAACTACAGGCTGCACAAATAATGAATTGAGATAAGCCCTGAGGAAAAAGACTTGGAGGTTTTGGTTGACAAAAAGCTCAGCACAACCCAGCAGTATGTGCCTGCAGCCCAGAAACCCTGTATCCTTGGCTGCATCAAAAGGACTGTGACCCACAGGTTAATGTAGGTGATTCTCCCCCTCTACTTCACTCTCATGAGACCCCACCTGGAGTCCTGTGTTCAGAGCTCTGGGACCCCCAACACAACAGGGACATGGACCTGCTTGAAAAAGTCCAGAGAAGGGCCATGAAGATGCTCAGAGGGCTGGAGCACCTCTCCTATGGAGACAGGCTGAGAGAGCTGGGCTTGTTCAGCCTGGAGAAGAGAAGGGTCTAGGGAGATCATAGAGCAGTTTCCAGTGCCTAAAAAGGGGCTACAAGAAATCTGGAGACACTTTTTACAAGCGCATGTAGTGACAGGACAAGGGGGAATGGTTTTAAACTGAAAGAGGGGAGATTTAGATTAGATAAAAAGAAGAAATTATTCACTATGAGGGTGGTGTGATAGTGGAACAGGTTGACTAGAGAACTTGTTGCTGCCCCATCACTGGCAGTGTCCAAGGCCAGGTTGAATAGGGCTTGGAGCAACCTGGTCTAGTGGAAGGTGTCCCTGCCCATGACAGGGAGGTTGGAAGTGGATAAGCTCTAAGGTCCCTTCAAATGCATTTCCAAAAAAGGAGAAATCGGGTAGCGGGTAAGTTTATTATTTCTGAGAGAATAACCAACAATAGCAAAAAGCAGTCACTCCCAGAATAATCTGACATGTACAGATGTTAAAGTTCTTATGAGTTTCCTCAGTTTGTGGGGAGGAAGACAGGGGGAACAGGGAGATAGGCAGCTGTTGAAGGTAAGAAAGACACTTGTCTGTCTGTACTCTTGGCTTAAAAGCTTCACTGTCCCTCCTCAGTAGTTAATGTTTGCAAACAAGGACACCTGCTTAGTGTTAACCAGCAATCATCCCAAGGCAAAAAACAAGTTGTTTCAGGGTCTGGCTGTTGCTGTCGTGTAGGGATTTAGATGGCTTCCCCTAAAGCCATGTAGCAGGGATTGGTATAATAGTCTCCATGCCATTTCCAATGTTCAACACAAATTAATAACTTGAATTATTCAGACATGGCCCATTCCTTGGTCATAAGGAGTGAGCTAGTCTCATCTAAAAATACATTCTCTTCAACTCATATTGAAGAGAGAGATATTTATAGATACTTGGAACTGTATGTAAGCAAAAGCAGATGAAGAAGCCTCAGGTATTACCAGAGCCAGATTCCAAGCTTAGCTGAAGAAAAAGAGATTGCGTATGGACTATCTGCATTTTCTTAGACACAGAAAAAGAGGAGCAAGGGGGCAGTAGTGACTAGCTTAAGTGAGATAGGCCAGGCATACAAAACAAGAGTAGCTGGAGCTCTTGTCAACCTGACAGACAAGAAACCTAAGTTGTATCCCATTGTTCTTTACCAACTTTCTATCTGGGATAGCGTTTTGTTATGTGCTTCAAAGAGTATTTCATATTTGAGACTTTAATTACAAAATAAAAAATCAACTAAAATTTCAGTGCTGGAATGACTAGACATGTGGAATGTGTTCAAAATTTTGCTGCCCTCTTTCAAACACAGTTTGATTTTGGTCAGCTGCAGAACTTGTGGTCTGGTACTATGGCAGCACCCTAGGTTATAGTAATTATCAATACTTCAAGGAACTATTTCTACCCTGTTGGTGCACCTATTCACGGTGAGTGTTGCCATCATGAAAGCAGATAAAAAGTAAAGTAGTAAGAAAAAAAGTAAAGAAAGTAAATGTCCCAGGGCCAGGTATTAAACACATCCTGTGACTAGGTTTTCCAAATACAGTTCTCTGAGCACTCACGGTGAGGACTACTTCCTTCTTAAGCCACCAGAGACACTTGTGATGACATATGAACAACTCTCTTTTGAGAGCATTGCTCTTCCCAAAAGTGTTGCCAAGAGTTTTGCATAGAGATAGGCAGTTTGAAGAGACATAGGCAGTCTGATATTTCTACCTCATCTAAATATCATTTGAGCCTTTTGCTGAACTTTCTGAAGGTTTCAGCAGTCTGAAATGAAGAAGGCTTTCCTGCAGTCTAAGCCTTCTGCTCATCAGCTGACACAAATCCTTCTACCCAACCAAAGACCAGTTTTACAGAAAGAAAGATTTTCTTTGTCAGAAAGTCTGTAGCTACTGAATACATCTGGAGACTTCAATACTGTGCAAAGCAGATGGACCACAGATGGGAACAGTGGGAGGGAAGGCTCCTTGAGACCCCCTTTTGTTCTCCACTAAAGAGACTATTACTTTGGTTAAGATCCCACATTCATATTATACTTTGTCCCTGGTCTTTGCCCGCTGGATCACAGACACCAGCATTAACCATAGTAAGGTTATACTGAAAGAACAGGAACTACGTCCTATCTCAGAGCTAACATAACAAAAGGAATTTTTTGTACCACTTTCTCCAGCCAGAAGGGAGAAGTGCATGAGCATATGAAAGAGTAGCATGAGATGAGTGATGATCCCGTAACACCATAGTGCAGGACTTCCCCTTCCCATACCCTGCAAGATCAGGAAGCAGACAATAATACTCACCTGCTTGCAGGAGGAGGGGTTAGTTAGCAGGTCCTATGCAGGCAGCAGCCACAGATGAAGAAGGAAACATGCCAAAATTAATCACATAGAAAGATATCCAGTTTAACAAGGCAGCTGAATTTAGACACACACTAAGAGAATAAAATGCTTAGCAAGTAATACTGGCCCAGGTGGTTCAAAGGTATTTCAGCATTTCTTTGCATATTTTGTATCAGCAGATGCTGGGGAACTAAATGTTCTAAGTCTTTTCTGAAAAGAATAAATTCAGTCTCCAAACATTAATCTCTTAGGTCTTTAAATATTTACTAGTATAATGCTTAAATACCTTTACAAACCTAGGCTGGAGCCTTACTGAAAGAACTGCCAAGGTTAAAACTTGAGGGTCAGTTCTCCTCTCCTGATGCACAGGCGTAGTTTGCCACTGTTAGTAATGACTTATTTCAATAATATATTATATCCTTGAACAACTTTTAACTAAGTATTTTGAAACCACTCTGTAACAAAAAGCAGCCTTACAACACTATTGGGTGACAGACACCAACTATTTCACAACATATTCCATACTCCAGGAAAACATCAGATATACTGAATCAAAAGGTCAATATTACATAGTAAGATTGGAGCAAGCTCAAAAGACAAATATAAGAATTCCTGGTCCAGAATTCTGTACACTGGACAATTCTGCTTTCCCTCATAACCATTAAAAATTATACACTGGGCTTGAGAGAGGAGAAGAGACCCTTTGTCATTAGCAAAATGAAGAAGAAAGGAAAGCTGTTTGATATAAATTAAACTGGAAAAAAAATTAATATCATGTTATTAGCAGCAAAGAAAGAAATATCTTTATCTGTACTTATTCAATGTTGTAGATGCAGGGCTTTGCACTGACATTTTTCTTTATAGACCTTTTGATGAAGTAGAAAATTCACAAACCCAGGGTAAACACATACTTGGCCAGAATGGAGTTTTTCCAAAAACAAAAAAGGAGAAAAGATAAAGTGTGAACCAACTGCAGAAGTTCGGATTAGCTTTTGATTCAAAAGCAATTTTGGTGACCTGGCCTTTAAAAAGTAAAAATAAAGAAAATTGATAATTGAAAATTGATTGGAATACTCTTCACATGGAGTGAGTATGGATGAAAAAGAAATTATCATGTAAAGTAATAATAATTGAATATTGAAGAGGGGGAGAGAAGACCTACACATGACAAAACCCACCAAAAAATCCAAACCAGCAAAATCCTCAACAGAAGCTGATACGGCAGCAATATACCTAACCATATAAAAATACGGATAGCTTGCATAAGTACACACTCTAGTGTCTGGAGCCACTGTCATAAAATGTGTTTAATGAGGATGGAAGAGAACTGTTCTGAGACACATGGAGGTCACTTTGAGATGATGGCTCCATTCCAGTGAGCAGGGGTAAGGGTCAAATTAGTTTACAGTTGAATAGGCCAGGCTGCTTTTCAGTGATTGGTAACGCTGCCGTAAGTATTATGATTCCAACTGAGAGTCCGCAGACAAGGACAGCTTTGGCTTTGGATTTTGGAGCCCAAAGGAAGCAAAGCTTCTAGTGAGGAAGCTGCACTGGAATGGCAATTTCCAATGAAACACTGGAATGGCAACTTGATGCTGCAGTGGCTACTCACATGCACAGATGACAGTCTAGCTACTTGAAAGACAACTGACAGCTCACCACCATAGCTAAGCTAAGCTGTTGGCATAGGGTTTAAATCCCTCCTTGTAACAGCATTGAATTTTCATGTGCCTTTCTTCCCTCTGAGAACTAAGTTCTGTTTCAAGAAGAAAGAGGGACCCACAGAAATGTCAGCAGCTATTTGTAGAAGTAGAATAAGAAATGAAATCTCTCATGCAACGAGCAACATCACATTCTTCACAGTTCAAGTTGGGATGCTTATCTATGTGGCTGTGAGCTAGTAAATCCAAAGAATTATTAATTATGCTTATTGGATTAAATAGAAAAATGAGAGAGAGAAGGGAACAGATGAAATGCCCAGTGACAAGATGTTTGTTAATTTTAAGGTACTGAATAAGTTAACAAAGTAGTTATCATCATGGTAATACTTAATCATAAGGGCTGCTTATAGCAATCACGTCTGTGTTTTTTCCTAAAACTTCAGAGCAATGACCCAATTCTGCAGATTACGAAGGACTGAATTCTCCATATTCCAAAAGCAAAGGAAAGCTGGGGGAGTTAGAGTGTGAAAGTACAATCCATCTCCTGCTAAATCTCATTCAATGGAGACAGACAGATTGAAGGTGACTTGTTTTCCAAGAAAAAGAGGAGAGGGAAAAAGACATTCTAATAAATGGCTGCTTTTAAATATTCTGTTTGTGTTATAATCTGTAATTCAGACAGTTTCTGTCACTTAGCCAGCACGATCAGTTGGCTGTTTAAATAAAAATAGACAAAGCCAAAGGCAGCTAATTCAGTCACCTTGCTCAGTACTTGGGCAGCTACAGATTTTTTTTCTCTGGATGAATGAGAGAAATAGAAAGATAGGTATCAGGCATGTAAATCAGGAATGTAAAACTCTGGAACTTTTGGAATTCAGGGGCTGCTGAGACCAAACAGAGCATTATCTGTTGGGAGCTGTTGTCTCTGAGAGCTGCCCATTAGCATGAAGTATGTTGAGAACAGGTTATACTCTGCCCTATATGTCCTCCCCAGTTCTTTTGTGATTTTTTTGAACAGTGACACAGCAGCAAATGATGCAGCCTGAGTGCAGGTGGACAAGGACCCAGACCACTGTCATTTGTTCTTTCCTCTTCTAGAAATTCATGGAAGACAAGTTGTACATGAGTTCACCCCTACCTGGTGTCTCTGATACGCGGAGAACATCTTTTCAAAATCTTCTAGATCCAGCACCTTGAATGCTTTTAAATCATCAATCTCATTCCAGATTGTGCCATGGATCCTCTCCTGAAGGAAAAGGTCATATTTTAATGAGACAGCAAAAGCTTTTAGCTAAGAACATCCAATCCCATTTGGACAACTCATTCTCTCCTGCTTACTGGCCATATTCCTATGTAATACTGCTGTCATTTTAGAGGGCACATTTTGTTTCAAGAGTCAAAGGAGAAAAAAAAATTATGGTGTCTTTTATTTTTTTTTTAATTTCAAACATACTCAGTATTTTGTATTTTTCATCATAGCAAGACTGATGAAAGGGCACATTCCAAGATTAGCAGACGATGTCTCATGCAATATCCATGATCCCACGGCACATTCCCTTTCAAGAGAGTCTATATCACTATGACAATCATTGTGGTCACGCTGACAGAAGTGTTATCATTATGAGAAAGAAAGAAGCTTAGGAAGGGCACTGATGCATGACAAACCCCAGACACATCTTCATTTCTACAGATTTTGCCAGGTTCTGTTGTAAAGCCTGAAGGGTGTGTGGTTTTCATCCTGCCTGCCTGTGAAAGTTGTTTAAGATTTTATTTTATTTTACTTTTAAGGCCCTGAGACTTTGAAGTCTAATTATTTCCTATTACATGATCTCCCCTGTCTACATGAGTTCCCTGCTGACTCCCATAGACACAAACTATATCCAGATCTCTGAAAGAGCATTATCCACACTAACTGGAAATGTTCACAGCCCAGGCGATATGTTATCCTGAATGCCAGGGAATTCTAGCATGGAGGGAGACAGACAGTCCTTGAACTTTGCTATCCACCAATCCTGGACCAAATAAGCTCTTGCAATACATGAATTAGCTAATCGCAGTCATTCTCAACTAGGAGAAGACCTTAGGATGTCCTGCTGACATTCTCAGGACAGATGTCCTTGCTGACAAAGAGGACACAAAGATCAAACTACCTTTTCCTCCCTACTGACTGTTAAGGTGCATGTTGTGTGGGACAAGCTTTGGGCGATTACTGGTTTAGAAAAGGAAAAGCTGCCCTTCAGACTTGACAACACTCATTCAGTTCGTGTAGTTAATGAAGTGTACATTTATTGTACTTTATTAATAAACTTAAAAAATAAGGAAGGTATTGATTAAAAGAAAAAGGAAATGGACAGAAAGGATTGTAAAAAGTCCTAAGCAAACCTCAGGAGATAAAAAGCCAACAAAACACTGATGCAGAGAAAGCCAGGAACAGCAAGCAATAGCAATGAAATCTTCACACAGGCTCCAGCTCTGGAGTACCTGACTTGTACCTACACAGCAAAGTGTGTTAACACTTAATTACCAGAACTAATTAGGAACAGACTTTACTTCCCGTTCACAGTCATCAAAGAAACCAGGGAAATGTGCTAAGCCACAAAACTCAAGGAGCAAGTAAAAACGTGATGGGAGGATGAAATTAGGGGGAAATAGAAGTGTGAAATGTTCTGGAGGAAATTCCTGGCAGGGCAGAACTGTGGCGGAAAACCAACACCCTCCCTCCAGAGGCAGCTCGAGTGCCTGAGGGGAAAGATGGGTGTCTGCAGTGCTGCAGTGCCATGTGCAGTAAGAGCATACACTAGATGGGAACAACACCTATCACCAGTATCATTGCATTGTTCCTTGCAATAAGTGTGGATTTTCTTTCCACAGCAGGAAAACCATCATGGCCCTGTGACTGTAATAAGATGAACGAGCTTGGGAGGCTTGTTTCAGCCAAAGGAATAGGAGAAAAAGTTAATTTTCATTTTATCCTAACCCTGGGTTTACTGCCAATCTTAGAAAGAAACATCCAGGCAGAGTGTTTATTCACATTCAGTTTCCAGGCTGGCTTTGTAAACCCTTGGTTATAAATCCTGAGGGATGTATTTGAACAGCAGAGCAGTTCTCTGAGTGGCTCACTGTTTCAGATTGTCCCATCAAACACTGAAATGGAAGAATATTTCTTGACAGGAGCCAGTGGACATGACTTCAGGAGCAGTCCACAGAGTCATCCTCAGGCTAGAGCCCTGAGGATGCCAAAAACTACATGCTGTGTTTGGCAGAAGGCTGGATGTGACTCAGGAGACAGCTACTCATGAGAGTCTTGCCCATTTACCTGTTCAGCTATAAACCCCTCATGGGAGTGAAGTTTCCTCACAAATGGCAAAATCAGTGAAAACGTGCTACGTAATGGGTTAGTCTGAATGAATTGCAGAGGTGCCAGAACAGGTAGTTTTGAGACTTACAACAGGATTGTGGAAAGTAGTTCTCATCAATACTTTACCAGAGATAGAACCCAAGGAAATGAAAATTATTCTCAACTCAGATTCATTTTACAATCCATGTTGAATCTGGCCCTGTACAGGATGGTTTATATGCTACTTGTAGAGAAAGACAAATTCCAATGCAGCACCTATTGCAATGGTGTGCACAAACAGAACTTCAAGCCAAGCAACCCGATTTGAATGCTTAAAACCCAAATGGGCTAATCCAAAGAACAAACAAGGGAAGCAGAGGTATAAACAACCTTTGTTACATAAAACACAACAGAGCTGTCCTTTCTATTTCTACCTAAGCTCTGCCCTTTAAAACTTTCATGCTGTTGTCAGATAATTTCCTACACTGAGCTCTTGCAACTCTGTTATGGATTAACTGGCTGATAGTTCCTTGTCATCAGCCAGGGAGACTGAACATTTTAAGAGAAACACACTCGCATAATGTGGTTGCTATGATAAATGATTCCCTTAGCATCACAAAAAATATTTATGGTCCCTAACTAATAATTTAAAAGTAAAGTAAATGATTTCTTTATTCTTTCATTTTTTCTGTCTCCTAATGAAAAAAAAGATAAAAATTTATTAATTTATTCATTCTACAAGTCTTCCAAGACCTGTAGTTCCTCTGCTTTGCAAAATCTGGGCCCCCTTTGGGAAGCAAATCCCATGAACTACATTTCCAAGTGTCCTATAGCAAAATGGTAGTATGTACCAGGTAAGGAAACATTCTCTTATTATCAGGTCAAGTACTGACAAGACATTTGTTCAATCAGGCTGAGCAGATAAACTCAACTGAGGTTTTTGGTATGTTACATTTGAAAACTTGGCTCACTGTAGCTGCTGCAATTTTGTCATTTCATAGAATCATAGAATCATAGAATAGTTAAGGTTGGAAAGGACCTTAAGATCATCTAGTTCCAACCCCCTGCCATGGGCAGGGACACCTCACACTAAACCATATCACCCAAAACTCCATCCAACCTGGCCTTGAACATCACCAAGGATCACCTCTGTGGAAGCCCAATTTGCTGAGACCTACCAAGATTAGAGAATGACAGTGTTTCATGGAGCTACAAATCACATCAAGCTGTCCTCTGCTATATCTAATAGATGATTTTATTTATCCTGAAAGATAAACAGCAATACTCTGCAAGCCACTAAAGTTCATGCCTCAATAACCTCACAGCATGAGGGAAAACTTACTGTACTTTAGGAAAGCCTATTGTTTGTCCTGCAGACCCAGATAAACCACAGAAACTATGAGTGTCCTGTGAATAGCAGAGCAGGCAATCCTGCTTATTAGTCAGTTATATTTCTACAATATTAACCGTCAAAAAATGAAGCATCTTAAAATTTTAATTAATTCCAGTATGAATCTGAAAAAGGGATATAAACAGTGCTTTTCAAATTTCTCTCCTGATATCAGATCCTTTCCTCAGTATAAGAAAAGTCCACTTGGAGCAAAACTTGTATTTCTGGCATGTTTGTTAATTGAGATAGCTCTTTCATCTCACTGTAGGACAAGGCACCACAAAAGATGTTATTCGTAGCTTCTCACTGAGATTTTGTAGACATTTTTCTGTTCATTCTGAATATCTGGCAGCAGTTTTTCATCATTGTTTATCATGAAACTCTGGCTGCTTTTAAGAAGAAAGTTCCAGAAATCAGAATCATCAATAACATTACAGAAATATAGTTGTGGGTTTTTTTTTTTTTGGTTGGTTGGTTTGGGTTTTTTTAAGTAGTTTCAAAATGAACATTTTCTGTTTATGTGATTGCTGGAGTTTTTTTTTTTGTTCTAGTGATTTTTTTGTGTTTTTTTTTTTATTTGGTTTGTTCTGTCTCTTAATCCTATGTAGTATGTAGAACAAGTACCTTTCTTGTGAAGCAATTTCAGCCAGATCTATTTAGGGCTGTCTAAAGAAAGCCCCTTTCAGACCACTGACTAGACATTAGCAGCCTGACTTGCAATTGGAAGCTGCTACTCCAGACACGAGACAACAAGCAGCACAGTTGAAGGTTGACTTGATTTATTCTGATAGCTCCAAATCAATATGTTTATATTTATTAGATAATTATTAATATTCATTATTAAATATTAATATTTCTACTTCCAGTGTGCTTGAAACAAGTCCATCATTTGGATTAACTGTAAGTGTCTGGTCCCTGTTTGACCTTGGGTGTTGTGTAAAATGCAGAGTGAGAGAGCAAACTCCACTTGCTCTCCAGAAACAAAGGAAGGAAACTTTCCAGCACATTACAGTGGTTCCACTGCAATATCTTTTTTCTTAAAAAACAAAGAACCTTGGCACCAGCACTACTGTCATGCTGTATGAATGGAATTCACAGATGATGCTACAACACTGTATGAATGGAGCTGTGATGTGGAAGGGCTTCATCAGAACTCAGTTCATCCATGCATCTAAATGGCTTTGCTACTGATTATCAGCTCACATCAAAGCTAGTACAAAATCTTTAATTCTCAAAGGAAATTAGCAGGTTGTTGGAGCTTCCTTGTTAGAAGAATTAATACTTCCCAGTCAAACCTTTTTTTCATGGTGCTCATAGGAACTGTGGACAATCTGTTACTGTCAACTCCCAAGAGTTTGAATATATTTGGTCATTTTCCTAACATCCAACAGCTCAGCCCTTTCCCTCCAAAGATAGTGTTTGTTAGCATTGGTGAAAAAAGGTGTCATATGAATTGCCCTGGAGAACAGCCTTGACTCCATTACTGAGAAAGTATATTGCAGACAAATCTCTTTCGGCCAGCTCTGTTCATCACATTCAGCTTCTGTTGGTTTTCTCTCACTCTCTTGAAGCAGGCTGCATGGACAGAAAGGGGTTTGCTCTCATATGGGCTGCCTCAGTCCTGGCATCATCTTCACTTACTGGAAGAAACCTCAGGAGAGAGAATCCCAGGCAGCGTGCTTCTTGTGAGCATTCATTCATTCATTCATTCATTCATTCATTCATTCATTCAAAGTATGTCTACTTTGACAGTTCAGGAGAACAGCATGGAAGTGCCACAAAGGCAATGAAAGGCAAGATGAGGCCATCTGACCTACCTGTGACATTGCATTCAGAGGATTCATAGCCATGTGAACAGAAAGTGCCTGTTATTGAAGCAGGAATCTAGGATAACTGATGAAGATGGCCAAAAGGTATCTCCTCCTCCAGCAGCCAGTGGAATTAAATAACTCCATAATTAAGTGCAACCCAAATAACAAGGCAAGCCATTTGTGTCTGCAACACAACCTCTTCAGTTTTGCAGAGGCCTTAGCAGGTCAAAACACTGGCAAACACTCAAAAATTAAGCCCCACCCTCTTCTGCCCTCTTTTCCACCTAGTTTGCCTTCCTCAAAACAGCATATTTTACCCACCTCACCACCCAGGTCTTCAATTTTATTAGCACAGCTGCCTTCACTCCTAACCAGCAGGCAGGATAAGCCTACGGTTACTGTACACTAAACAGAAACACCTGTGACTCTCTCTTTTTCATATATATTCATATATATACATATACTAGTTATTATTTCTTTTCTTCAGAGCACTAAGTCCCATGTTCTGCAAAGGAAAATAAATCCCCATCCTTACATTCTCTGCCACACCCCCCATGCGTCCTTGACAGAGAAGCACAGACGGTGCAGCAAATATTTCACTTCACTTTATTTTAAAGAAAAGGAGAGAGGGGGAGAGAGAATTCTTGCAGCATTCCAGAGGTCCCTGGACACTCATTCCAAACACCAGAGTAGGGCCCTGGGTGAGTTTCAGTCTAAAAGAGAACCTGGGTTTCTAGGAAGCCATCCAAACTCAACACAGACACTTTTTTCCTTTCTAAATCAGTTTAAAAAAATTGAGACCTAAAGATGGGGGGCGGGGGAGGGGGGGGAAGAAGTGAGAGAGAGTGAAGGAAGAGAAAGAAGTGGAGGGAAAGCAGAGGCAACCAACGTAGCAGAAAAAGAATGCAACAGGAAGAAACCAAGTCCTCCATTTTTATTGCTTATTTGGAGTTTTATTGCCAAGAGACAGAGTTGTAACCATGCAAGAAGAGCAGCTTCCCCTGTGGCCATGAAAAAATGGCTACCTTTCTCTCCCTGGTGACAGCTCTCACAGGGGGAGCTGTTTCTGGAACTGGTCCAGTTCTGGAACTGGTTCTCTGGAACTGGTCCAGTTCTGGAACTGGACATGCTTTGTCCACACTGGCTCTGCCCATCCTTTTCCCTGACAGACAAGTGAAGGCAGCTCTGACACACGAGTCCTGGAGATGTCTAGCTCTGGCTTACATATTCAGTTCCACTACAGCTTTGCCTAACTGATAGCATGCCCAGATCTACTGATGGTCAACCTAACCAGAACCTTGGTCATTACAGGATATGTACTGCACTGGGGACTCCCTCAAGACAGTTGCTGTCTCCTACTGACCTCAGTCCACAGAAAGTCACAATATCCCTTCCTTTTGTCACGTTGCACTTCATGGCATTAATGAACACTGAGTTATACTTAGGAAATTAATTGCTGCAATGTCTTACCTCACTCAGCTTAGCCCAGTTGAATGACTTCAGTGGGTGGGAAGGCTGTGGGACAGATTTCTTCTTCAGGCTGGTGCCACTGCTGCTGAAGGTGGTTGTTGAAGGAGGTGGAATCCCCATGCTGAAGAAAGGTGGTGCTCCTGGTGGAGGAGGAGGTCCTCCTGGAGGTGGTGGTGGAGCAGGAGGAGGGGGACAGCTAGAGAAAGGCAGAGGAGGTGGCAGCGGTGGCAGATTCTCAGACATGTGAGAAGAGGACAAAGCTAATGGGCCACCTGGAGGGGGTGGAGGTGGGGGTGGGAAGGAAATGCTGCTCCCTTGCTGGAAAACAAAAAACACATAGAAAAAAGAAAGCAAACCATTTAAAAGGCACAGTAACTCCATGTTGCCAGCTGATGTGATTTTATTATGAGACTCGAAATATTCGATGTTTTCTTTAAAGCCTCCTGCACTCAAAGTCAGGCAATAAAGGGAGGAATCTCAGCTTTCATTTAAGAGAAAGTTTCAAGCCCTTGAAATTATGGAGAAGAGATTGAAAAAAAGGGACCATAAATGGCTCAGAAAAACAGAAAGCTATCAGAAGCCAAAAAGTATTATTTTCTCCTTATGTGTGAATAAAAAGAAAAGTTCAGTCTTACGAACTTTTGAACTCCTGAGTTTTAAACTTTAGGGTTTGAAATACGGAATGCCTGGCATTAGGCCCCACTAATAAAAAGTGGGAGAAGGGAAGAGAGAATGAATCTGCTTTCTGCAGTGTCTAGCCTCTCAGGGCTGTGTCCTGGCAAGTTGAGGCTCAGGCACACTGCAGGGATGGAAGGAGCACCAAGCAGGAGGAAGCAGCTGTAAATGTCACTTCTGCAGGGGTCCAAGGCAGTACAGGTACTTTTGAAACATGACAATCTTCACTGAATTCTTCCCTAAATTTACTTTTGTATCTGGGAGGTTTCTCTCTATTGCACTGAAATAAAAAACAGGGCCATCCTACTCAACAGTAAAAATTATGGCTGAAGGAGGACACATGTGCCCCAGTAACTTCTGCTGGGAAGGTGGCTGAGGAGAATGAATGGAACAGCCCATGCATTATCCATTCTATACCACCACCTCAGGGATTTCAGTCTTGGGTAAAAGTTGAGCAGCTTCTAAGTACTCATCTCGGAGCTGGCTAGACAGATTCTGTCTGTACTGATCATAGAAAGTATTTAATTCATAATGTGCTTTTGTTCGTCATTCATTAGTTAGCAGGCTTTAAACAAGTATGGGAAGAGTCCCAGTCTCATACCGAGAACTCATTGAGTTGAGCCACCAGGTCATTCATCTGGTCCCGGGTCTGGCGCAACTCCAATGATTCCTTCTGCAGCTTGTCCTTCATTTTGTTCAGCGTCTTCATCATTTCATCTTTCTCCTGGGTCTTTGTCTCACATTCCCGCTCCTTCTTCTCTAACCTGCTCATCAGTTCAGCATGATCTAGGAGGAATAGGCAAGTGGGGATGATGAAGTAGAGCACATGAACAGTCCCCAGAGAGATGCAGGTTATGCTGAAATAAAGCTGACAAATCTGTCAGTTCAACCAAGGATGTACGAGAGTAAGAAAAAGAAAACAAGAGTCTGTCTTGACAGTGGTCTTCAGTGATCAAAACTGCAATGCCCAAGTTTCACCTGGAGTGTAAAATCAGTTTATGTGTGGATTGAGGGAAGCTCTATCCTATGAAGCACATAAGCTGATCACCATGAGACAAAATTACTGGAGGGAATAAAGCAGGGTTTGTTCACAAAAGGAAAAGTTGTGTCCAGCTCCGCTGCTCTGTGATGGAATTGGCATCAGTCTTCCCTCCTCTTTGGCCTCCCCAAGCACAGAGGACGCACTCACCTTTCCGAAACTTCTCTGCCTGGTCCCTCCACTGCTTGACTTCGTTTTCGTTCACCAGCCTGAAAGATGACATCAGATAGTTTAATCTGGTTCTGAGCTACCCAGGCCAAAAGGCAAGTGGTCACATTGATCAGAAAAAGGCAAACTGGTGAATTTATATATTTAGAAAGGTTCATAAAAGTGGTCAGTCTGGTTCCAGATCCTGATCCTTATTGTAGCCAACAGCTAATATAAATGTGATGGCTTGTTGCTCCAAGTGCTGAAAAGAGATAAACAGATGCCTGGCAAAAAAAATCCTGATACATTCCTGTGTTCAGGTAAGGCCCTCAAAGTGCCAAGTCTACTTATCTTGAAAGAGAGAAGTAATCACTAAAATAATAATAGCTGGTGTGGGTTACAAATTACACTACCCTTAATACAAGACCGTCTTTTTTTCTGCTTTCTGTGGCTCTATTTTTCCTTTCTTATAAGGAGAGAGGATATATATCTATTGGTCAATATATCACTAATAAGGCAATATCTTGAGATATGAGCATTTCACATTACTATTTCTTATTACTGACAGAAACTATGCAGGGCATGCTGGAGATTGATTAGATATGCAGAATGAGGAGTAGCCATAAAAGTAGAAAGGAAAGATCAGGCATGAAGTCTACAGTGAAGTCTGATATCCAGATAGACAGAAAGAGATCAACACCAGTGTATTTTTCCATGACAAGAAATCACTTTTGATTTTGGCTCATTCCTGTAACAGGAGGGACTGTAAGAATTTTAGTACAGGAGAATTTGGTTTCATATGTGGCTTATGTTCTATAAAATGCTCTTTTCAGTGGATAATTCAGAAGGGTAATGGGCCAGGAATTACCTGCAAAGGCATATGGATGGAATAGAGTCCAAAGGTTTGGCTAAAAAAGGACTGAAAACAAGGAAGTTGAAATAAGAGCCAGCTCATGTAGCTAGACTTCCCAAATGATGCATCCTATAGGAAAAAATAATGGTAATGCCCTTAGTCAAGTCTGTGGGTAAGAGCACACAGACATTTCATGAAGAGGTAAAAAAAAAGTGGGGAATGAGATCTAAATAGAGATGGCCACTTACTTTCTTTTTTTTTTTGAATATCAATGAAAGCACTCATCAACATTCTAAATAGAAAAAGGCACATGAGGAAGCCTTGTTATAAAACCATGTGTATTTCTTCTGCTCTTCTAACCAGATTAGTATTTAATAAAAATTAGAAGCCACTAGAAAATACTATCTAGTTAAGATGTCATTCAAAAGCAACTAAAATGCTAACAAGACAATGAGGAGCTGTAAGTTAAAACAAGAAGCTCCTCAGATATTATATTTCCTAAGTACCTGCATATTCATCATATACCTGCAAAACAGAAATAAAAATAATAATGCAGCTTACATTTTAATGATATTTTTGACATTGAAGTTTTCCAATGGAGCTATGTCTGGATCATCTCCTTGCTCATCCTGAAGAACAATTTGTTGGAGTATTCTGTCCAACAGCTGCCATTGCTGGAAGTTTCCTGCATTCTTCTTATCTGCATGGAAAGAGACCAACCCATGAGAACTTTAATTTCTATGCCAAAGTGCACACACCTGCCAACAGACTGGCATTTCTTCCTTTCCACCTTCCATCTCAATCCTGTATGTAGTAGTGTTAGAACACAAAGCCGAATCTCAAGCTGTTGCTAGCAGATTGTTTACAAACCCCTGGCATACGGGAACAACACATAACAGGCATAGGCAACTCCACACCTGATTTGCACATTCAAGCTATACAACCATTTTGACAGATTAACTCAAACTTGCACTTTAAACATCTGTAGAAGAGACTCCTTTGTGATAGCTGTTACTCAGTATTTTCTGAGGCTTATGTTGGGGTTTTTTTTTGGTACCAAGGCAACATTGGGGCTGAGCACTGTAAAAACAGTCAGATGGTTCTACTACATGCTTGGTTATCTGAAGGTCAGTGAAACTCAAATGGCATGAAAAATTTATACAAACATGACCAAAAAGTGCGGAGAGAAAGCAGAGGTTGAACCAAAGGGACTGATTCAATGGAGCCAGAGAAACAAAGTTCATCTAAGCTCCCCCAGTTGCACAGCCTAGACCTTTAGATTCTTTAAAATAGTTTGACTGATCAAGTACAGCTGTAATAAAGATCAGCACCTGATCCCTAACAGGACCAAGGCAGGCAGTTCTTTAGTGATCTCGGTATGCCTTTGCTCAGCTGCTACACTCTGGAAGCATAACTGAATTATTTTATTACAGTTAACAAGAAAATTCCTATCACTTCTTTTGAAAACAAATACCAATATTTTTTTTCAGTTAAGAGTTCAGGAGCCCTCCACTGATGCACTGCCATGAGGCAGAAGCCTGAAGACTTACTGTGGAATTTCCCAGTGACAGAACAGCTTTCAGTACTGCATTGTTTCATCAGAAAAATTCCTCACTGCATTTTGTTAGTATTCAAAATGGTATCTATTTCTGGGAATTCCCTGCTTCACAGCACAAGGGCTCTTTCTTTTTTAAAACTTCTAATTTAAAGTCATTACAAGCTCTGTCAGTGACTAAACTGGAATGCCTTAGCTACTTCATTTTATTTACAAGTGCAGAGAGGTCAAGCTGCTGCTCTAAGTATTGCTACAAAAATCTGCTGGATGGAGTCAGTATAAGATACCATGGCCCTTAGCCACTGCCAAGTTCTGAGTGAAAGACCAGGGTGATGTGTGTTCTGGTATCTCTGACACTGTACCTACACCAAAGCTTCACCTAATTTTTCAACACCCCTTGCTCTGGAAAACTGTTATGTACTCACATGGCATCTGCAAACAGTGCTGGAGGATGGATAACAAATAGGGATAGGCATCTGTGTGCTTCAATCTCTTCTTGATCAACTCAAACATCTGAGAGGCACTTTTTGTATCAATGTGGATCTGAAATAAGAGAAGGTAGTGAAAGAATAAGGGAAAAAACATACATAGTGAAAGCCTGACTGTGAAAGATCTATCAACATAGATGCAGGCAAATTTCCAGCAACTGGATCTCTGCAGAGTCTCCTGCAATGTCCAGCTACAAGTTCCAGTAAGGAGCATATGGGTCTTTGAGACCATCATTGCCATCACCACTCCAGGATGGAAAAGATCCTCAAAGTAAAGGGATAGAAAAGTAGGAGGTAGGCAAAGCCATGAAGAACTGTTCTCCAGCAAGCAAAACATTTGGATTCTAGAATGTGGTGACACAAATAGTAAAAGCTGAGCAGGAAAGGGCTAGTTGCTCTGTACTGTGTATGGCCAGAACTGGTCATGAAGAAAAAGGAAACTAACTATTCTACACCCTACAGCATCTTATTGTTGCTAGAGGTTGTGGAAACCACCCTTGTTTTAGGCTTGTGTTTAAAATCAACCCAATCTAAAATACTGATCCTCTCCCCAGGCTCTGAGGTGATAGTCTTCAGGAGACTTTCCTGTAATCTTGGGAAGAGTATCAGAGAAGAGCCCAAGCTTCACCCATAGTCCTGTAAAGGGGATGTCTGAACCTAGAATGCACCTGGATCATCAGGACCAAGAACATGAGAGCAGGATTGAGAACCTCTGCACTCCTGAACCTTCAGCCAAACAAAAGAAGTCTTTGTCAATGATACTTGGCAGAAGCCCTGTCTGTGATCATTGTTTTCATTATTCACACATCACAAACCCGCTACTTGTTAAATGAGAAACAGTTAAAACAAAAGCACCAGCCACTCTCAGTACCAAAGTCAATCACTGTTTTCAGGGAACACAAAGGGAAGTTGCACTAAGCATGCAAAGTGGATGTTCAGTTTTGGCAAGTTCAGGTACTCCAGAGAAAAACTTACCAGGTCAAACCGCTTGGCAAGTTCCAGGTCATCTTCATTTCTGACCATCTCAAAGAAATCTAAATGCCTAAAAGAAAACAGAAAAACAAACCAAACAAAACCTGCTAATGTTCATAGCACAATTCAGACTGAAACTAAGCACATCACTACAGAAGAAGAAACACCACATTTCCAGTTAGAATACCTGGAAATTAGCAAGCACTTCTCACATGATGTGCATGAGGCAACTCAGAGGGGTCAGTGACAAGCTAAAAGGAATGGCTGGCTGAGTTATACATGCTCTTTAACCCTTGTGCTAGGTTACTGTTTTGAGGTAAGGCTGCTGAAAAACCTAGAACAGTAAAGGGATATCCTATATGTGGTGAATGCTGTGCCTGCAGTGACAATACATTTCTAAAAAGTCCATGCCATACTTGTTCACCAAATGTTAGACCACTAACAAGTTGTTTCTTTCACATGGTGAAGCAGAGATGCATTCAATGGATTAGTTGAACAGCAGAGCTCATAATTGTCTACACTTGCCTACTGATGAGCACAGCAGCATGCCTCTGTGGGATTTGGGGTCCTAGTGAAAGACCATGGCAACTGGATTTCTCTTACACTAAGACTAGAGCACAGAAGCTGATGTGGAGAAAGCCTGTGGCACAGCTCCCTGTATACAGACTTGGCATATAAACTGTGTAATCCAGGCATCTGGGATAGTCCCAGACCACTGTTACCATTCTCATGACTAGCTTGTAAAATCCAAAAGTGCCCCTAAGCACCTCCTAGTTACAGACTGAAGGAACACAGGTTGTCTATAGGACAGATTGTCTTCTTGGTTATTATGTTGTAGATCAAAAGTAACATAGAATCATAGAATAATTAGGGTTGGAAAGGACTTTAAGATCATCTAGTTCCAACCCCCCTGCCATGGGCAGGGACACCTCACACTAAACCATATCATCCAAGGCTTCATCCAACCCACCCTTGAACACTGCCAGGGATGGAGCATTCACTACCTCCCTGGGCAACCCATTCCAGTACCTCACCACCCTAACAGTAAAGAATTTCTTCCTTATATCCAATCTAAACCTCTGCTGTTTAAGTTTCAACCCATTACCCCTTGTCCTATCACTACAGTCCCTAATGAATAGTCCCTCACCAGCATCCCTGTAGGCCCCCTTCAGATACTGGAAGGCTGCTATGAGGTCTCCACGCAGCCTTCTCTTCTCCAGGCTGAACAGCCCCAACTTTCTCAGCCTGTCTTCATACAGGAGGTGCTCCAGTCCCCTGACCATCCTCGTGGCCCTCCTCTGCACTTGTTCTAGCAGTTCCATGTCCTTTTTATGTTGAGGACACCAGAACTGCACACAATACTCCAAGTGGGGTCTCATGAGAGCAGAGTAGAGGGGCAGGATCACCTCCTTTGACCTGCTGGTCATGCTCCTTTTGATGCAGCCCAGGATACGGTTGGCTTTCTGGGCTGTGAGCGCACACTGCTGGCTCATGTGAAGTTTCTTATCGACCAACACTCCTGAGTCCTTCTCCTCAGGGCTGCTCTGAATCTCTTCTCTGCCCAACCTGTAGCTGTGCCTGGGATTGCTCTGACCCAGGTGTTACGTTTTGTGCAGTTACAGGGCTGTTTACTTTTCTCGCTTGCCCCCTTGGCATCTCTACCCCTTTACCCACCTTCTCTCGTAGTTGTGCTAGTGATGCTGTTCCGGAGGTTGTGATACAGCTAGATCACAAAAAAAGACTGAGCTTAAAAGAAAAAACTAGGAAACTCAGAACCTGTGCTTTGACCACACATACCCAGTCTCAGTGAAGTTTCACTACAAGGGAAAAAAAACAAAACCAAAAAACAACAACCATTTTTAATGTTGTTTTTTTTCTGATTGCCATCCCACCTTTGAAGATAAGCAATTGAGGAACTCCTTGCCACAGCCACTGTTAGTTCAGTATGCATGTTTCCTACTTCATCTGCTGACCTTAAGGACAAATCTCCTTTTCTTTAAAGGAAGTCAGATCTTGGAAGTGACAGAAACAGCTTAATGCTTAAATCTGAAACCCAAATGGAGGAGAATTTCTAAGGACTCTTTCATGTGGTCAATAACTGTTCTCAGAAAACATGTCTTACCTGTCCAGTGTGGCATTCTCATGTCCTCTTAGCTTGTCAATGACAGGTTGAATTCCCAGCATTAGAAACTCGTATCGTAGGTGTAATCGGAACTCCAAATTATCCTTAAGAAGTGGGGAAAAATAAGTTACTGGATTTCAAAAGTTTCTAATTAATCACATTATAAAAAAGAAAAATTACTTAAAACATCAGTTCTTCCTTTTTAATATCTTCTATCCTGACACCAAATTCACAGAGTAACTAATTCCAATAAAGTAAAAAAAAACCTAATGCCTTTACAACCATTTCACTTAAAAATACAGTCCTCGCTTACTTACAGTGAGTTCTGCTTACCCAGTCAGAACAGCACACCCCATGCTGTTCCATAGAGAACAGAACTTATTAGCGTTTGTCCTGCTACTCCATTAGAGGTCCACCTGCCACTTACAGATGAAAAGTACTGCATTCTTTCTCCTAGCTTTTATGTTTATTTGTCATAAAATCACCACATACTCTAGCAACTTTAAACTTATTCAGCAGGATGTTACAGGACAGACAGGCACAAACGTAGTGCCAGACAGAGCTCTTCCGGGCTTGTTTGTCTGTTGTGGTTTAACCAAAAAAAGAAAAGCCAGGGTAACAAAAGTAACAATTTTAATGAAACAATATCAGCATAAAATATCCTCCAGACTCAACAGAAAGTCTTGTTAAGAAAAAACAACAAACTATCTTTTCTGAAATTTCTCCCTTTGACATTTTTAAATCTAAATGTTTTGAATATGATTTTGAAACAAAACAAAATTTCAAAACATTTCTGAAGATAAACCAAAGTATTTTCCAAAAGGCTGAAATCAAGAGGTAAATGCTTTGCAGTTCTTGAAATAAAACAACAAAAGACCCTAAAACAATCATTTCAGTAGTTTATGTTTTATTAGAAGAGTCTGGGAATGAAATAATATGGAAGACATTATAAGGCTGATATTAACAATTAAGCATCATTTTCCACAAACTATACCCTCTCAATAACACAAGATATGTGACTTAATCTACTAAATATTTCCAAGGCAAATTAATACAAGCACAACATTTCAGAAGGAATTTCCAGGACAATGACTCACCTCACCAGCACCAGCATTCAGAACAGCATTGATAAAGGACATGATGGCTGTTTTGAGATTTACTTCATCTCGGTATCGCCCCATACTTCGGTCTAGCTCATTCAGCAATGTCTAAAATAGAATAGTAGTCTGTATTAAATGATATAAACTGAATTCTTGCATCATTGTGCATACTGTTCAAGGGATATGCACAGTCTTCTTTTGATTTGCTATATATTTGCAGGGGGCTGGAACTAGATGATCTTAAGGTCCTTGCCAACCCTAACTATTCTGTGACTCTGGTCTAATCTCTAACATACATATAGATATTTTGCCATGATTTTGAGAACATTAGGAGACAAACAAGAAAAAAAAACTAGACAAATACTGTTGGTAGCCTGTGTTTATATGAGCAGATTAATTCCACTTGAATATTTACCATAGAGGTTATATGTAGAAACTGATTAGCCATGAAAGCAACTCTACTTTTAGGTTTCTGCTGATGACAGTGAATCTTCTCTTGAGGGTCTTCTCTGATCAGCTCATAATTCCAAGGGTGACTTTCCTTACTGGAAGAGTAACAAATTTCACTTGATATCTGCCAGTTCAATTGTATGCATCTCTCTCCAGCATTAATAATAAACTCATACATTTGTTTTGCTGACACACTAGAAAAGACAGAATTCTTTTTACTCTTCCCAAGAAGTTTTGGCCATAAAGCGAGAATGAAGACAAAAGTAGCTTTCTAGTGTTCAGCTCAGCAGACCATCTAAATAATATTTAGAAGCTATAATGCTGAGTAAGGAGGTTAATTTTCCTTTAGTCAGTCTTCTCTCCCTAGCTACTGAAAGTGTTCATTCATAGGAAAATCTTTCATGTGATAGTCATCAGTTTCATAGGTCTGGAAAATGGAGATATGTCTCAAGAAATGGGGAATATATCCTCCTGTGCATTACCCAGGGGAAAGAATACTCTCATGGCTTCATGCAAACAATTTGCTTGGTTTTGTGCAAAAGTATTTTGATCTATCATGCACTGCTGCTGACAGCTTTTCTTATATCTGAGCATTGTATGCTCAATACCAAGCAAGCTCTGTTTCATAAACTCTTTTTCTTGCATCTTCTAAGTTGCCCAGCTGCTATTTGCAAATATCCTACTTCTGGTATTTGAACATCCATCACATCTGTGATTTCCCAGTAGTTATATAATGACTAAATACCAGCTCTTCCCCCGTTTTGTTAGAAATGAGTCTTACATAAATACACATGAAATGCCTTACTGGGCCAGACTGATGGCCAGTCCAGTCCAACATTCTATCTCTAACAATAATAGAAGATTATCTAAGTCTTTAAATTCACCAACAAAACTCTGTCTTCTACATGACAAATAAACAGAAGTAAATGATAATTTAATTCTCTTGCTGCCAAATCTGACATTAAAATCCAAAGCACCTGTGTCTTCTTAGAATAATTTAAGTAGCCAACATTACAGAAGCATCAAAACCAAGGATAGCTTTGCTAGTTTTCTTCAGAGGCCTCATTCCTGTCATATATTCTCAGAAACTTTTGGTAACATGCTAGAATCTATGAAACAACATAGCAGATACACTGTCCAGACACAATGAAGGATGCAAAAATTTTCTATCCCCCGTTAGAAGGCTGGATTAGGAGCAGAAAGCAGTGGGGGCCAAATCTGCACTAAGCTAACTGAAGAGCGGCACATCTTCATGCAATTGTTCAGCCTTAGAAGGAAACACTGTAAGTTCGTGCTATTTCCAAAAATCAGAGTCTACACCCACACACAGTGGCTGAACTCCAATATCTCCAACCCTTTGCAAATGGCTGAGGTTCAAGTCTTCACTTGAACATTTCCTGTGAAGATTTCACCACACCTCTTGGCAGCCAGCTCTGTGGCCCAATTGATCTTATGGTTATAAAGGTTTTTCCTACTATTTAAGCAAAACTTTCCTCACTTAATCCCATTATTCCTCATCACTGACATCTAGTAGGGTTTTGTTCAATCTGCAGCAAACCTCAAAAGGCTTTGGTTAAGTGTTGAAGGAAGAAGCAAATCAATTGGGAATACAGGATTTTAATTTGTTCCTTGTTAGCTCCCCTACTACAACTCTAAATTGATCAGATTTCTTCGTACAGATTATGTAGGTACTGAGCATGTTTAACACAAAACAGGCAAGAAGGCTCTGGAAGGCATGCTCCTAATCTCCACCTTTTCAACTGATGATATCAAGCTTCCTTTATTCCTTCACTTCAAGTTTTAAAATTCCTAGTATCATTGAGGAGGAAGAGTTCTACCCAAAGAAGCCCAATTAATATTTATATCAGCAATTTAAATCAGCTCCTTTCAGACAGTATTTAACACCTAGGTTCCCCCAAGACTGAATTTTCTCTCCCCAGGGGTCCCCAGCCAGGTAGGTGTCCTAGATCACAGACTAGGCTGGAAGGGCACTGGAACATCCTGATAAAATTTTCTGGGCCAGTACACAGCATTACAACTTTGTAACATGAGTTTGACTCAAAATGCGGAATGTTACAAAGCACAACGTGTTAGGATTGAGATAACACAATGCCTTCACTCCACAGGAGAAGTGAGGGGAGGCAGCAAGCATAACAATAATCAGAAAGGCGTCAGCTTAGGGAAGAGTAAGATTGTGCCCCTTTCACAAAGGAAACCAGTCATAAATGGGATAATCAGATGCGAATGACAATGGAAATCAGTGATTCTTCTTTCTCATTTTTTTTCTTTTTTTTGTTTGTTTGTTTGTTTTTTGTTGTTTTTTTTTTTTAGAAACCTCCATTTTCACAATAAAAGAACCTGAGAAATTCAAGATAGAGTAACTTTTTGGACGGTCATGCAGTAAATTAGTGATGGAATTACACTAATGTTGGTTTTGTATATATCAGGTGGAAAAGAATCCAAGCAAGGACACCAAAGGCTCATCTTCCTAATTCCACATTCCTGCTTTGAAGGATTATTGTCTGGCTTTCCTATGTTTGCTTTTATTTCTCTTCTGTAAGGAGTAGAGTAGAATTTGTAGGCACAGAAGCATATTTCAAACAAAAATTGAATGAAGAAAAGACAGGTTTTCCAGACTGCCTCAGGAAGAAGACTGAAGGCATGCCTTTATGTTATTGTGGTTTTTGAGTAAAAATGGAATACTGCTCTGGAGAGGACAGTTTTCAAGGAATATCTTAAAAGAGGAACTGAAGACTGCCTGTTGGACATTAAAGTGAGAGTTATTCCAGGCAGAAGGGACAGCATGAAAGAAGGGTCAAAGATTAAAGCAGGAATAGTGATCAGTTCAGGCAAGAAGCTGTGACAAATGGTAGAGAACTGAAATAGCCACAATATATATTCACACACAAACATAATGCATAAACACTAGTTGCAAGTGTAAAGACAAAGATGATCCTGACAGACATGTGAACACACTGATCAGTGGAGACATAGGGTGCAGCTGAGTGCTAAAAGGCATTTGAGTGAAGACTGAAGTCTCAACAAAGAAGGGTAAATTCTGGAGAATCTCGCATAGCATTAAAGTGACTCCTCCCTGAAGTTGAGGATTAGATTGATAATTGCAATCAGTAGATGCAATGCTGACTATATAGAAAAAAAAAAACAGTATTTACATCAACATTTCCACTCAGAGCAAACGATGAAATTTTGTTAAGGAGATATTCCTTCATATTCATAAAAGTTCTATCTATATTTTACATTAACTTCAATTAAAAAAAAAACCAACAAACCAACAGGAACACATCAAAAAGCAAATAAATTTTTTCCAAATAGCAAGAGTTATAGCAAGACAGAGCCAATGCAAGTTTAGCAAGAACCATGTCTGAAGTTTCAGCCTTCTTTCTCTACTAATTCACTGGTTGCTGGGCCCTCTGACTACTTTTGACTAGCTGAGCCAGGTAGCAAGGGTTTTGCTTAGAACGATAACCAGCAATAATTTCTGACATTCAACAAAGCATGCCATGTTTTATGTCACTATGTTAAATACATGATCTCTACATCACTCCACTACACCTGAACACGTGCAAATTCAAAATAACCAGTATTCCAATCTAACGTTTTCAGCAGCAAGTTATGCACTAGTTCCAAGTTTTAGGTGGTTGCCAGTAAATTCTGACCCTCCCTTTTTATAAAGGGGAGTGAAAGCAGAACTGTGCACCCCAAATTATTATTCATCATGATGATATTCCTCTGCAAGAAGTAGAGCAACACATCTGGAACAGTGTTTCTTATATACACCTCCTGATTCCTCAAAGTATGTAGTGCTGGTCACTGCAGATGATATGGGGAGAATGCAACACGTATCTACTGCAATAGGCAAGAGGGGAAAATAAATCCAAACACATAGTATACAAAGTACCAGCTTTCATAGATGAGGAAGGATAAATTGACAGTGAGGTGGCTGAAATGCTGAAGAATATTATCAACCACTGTTGTCAGGAAGGCAACTTAAGGAAAAGTACAATTGCACTGATGTTGTTAGAGGTTAGTGTTATCTATAATTTCTTTATTGGACATTCTGACCAAGGTGAGCTACTACAGTTTCCAGAAAGCCCTACGCTTTTTACTTTCCTTGATAATAAGCTGCAAGACTGATCTGAAGCACAGATGTAGGAGGGCAAAAGGCAAAGAGATATAACAGTCTCTTATCTGACAAGTCCTGGAGCATCAGAGAGTCTTCAACTAAAATGTAAGGAAGACCATGACCACATTTATTTCACCAGCATTTAAAAAATGCTCATCTCTCTGTTAGACAAAAATCCCATTCTATCATCTAGACACAAGTGTTAGAAATTGCACACGAGAACACTTCCCTTCTGCTAAATAGTTTTGGGGTTTGGGTGGGATTTTTTTTTTGTGTGTGTGTGCGTAAGAAAGAAAATAGAGATAGTATTCATTTATCTTTCAATTTTCCCCAATGGAAAGCATTTTGACAAAAACAAGCATTTATGCAAAATACTTACATGAACAGAAGAGCTGGTAAAGATCTGCAAATCATTAAACCAGATTCCTCAAAAGCTTGGTTGTACAAGATCTGTGCATACTTTGCCCAGCAATTAATTACATCAGTTATTCAAACAATTTTAAGCTAATACAAAAAGAGAGAGGGAGAACACCCAAATAGGAGACTCAGTAAACACAGCATCTATGTCCCGTATGAGCTGATTAAGCAGAGTCCCTTCATCAAGAATAAGTTAACACAGTACTAGAAGTATCAGAGCCATGAGTTACCACTGCTTTTTGCTAAGCACTGAGGGTTATCTGCACCTGTCTCTCAGTTATACAAGAATGCCAAATTAATTCAGGAAGGATTCCTTATTTCAGCTAATTTATAGAGAATAAGCTGGTTTAAAAGCTTTCCTTCTCTCTTCCATACATAGTCCACATAAACCTGCACGTCATAACTCTCTACATGGCTTAATTTTCTCCTTCTGCATTGGTCATTCCTATCCTACTCTTGTAACTAGAGAATGGTGAAATTCTTACGATTGCAGCTGCAATCTCTTCACCTTTTAAATTTTACTGTAGTTATTATTTTCTCTTTTGAAAGCTCTTAAGAGCTTTCAACAGAGACTGTAAGCCCCTCTGTGCCCCTTTCTGGAGTCATATATCATATGTGTCATATTTGTATAATGAAGACATGCATCAAATCTGAAGGCATATGCAGCAGTGCACACAGAGGGGTGACCAGCCAATGCCACATATGGGTTAAAACCCAGGCAAGATCTCCTGCACCCCAGTCCCAGGTGTGAGTCACAGTCAGTGGGTGTTGGCTCAACACTACTCTTATCGTTTCAGCTATGAAAGAATGGTAAATTGGTGAGGTTACTCCAAAATTTAGGAACTACAGCTTCATATACAGCAACATATTCTGTTGCATTTTTTTAAAGGTACCCAGTTCACTAGGAAGAGGAATGTTTCTATTAAGTAGCCAGAAGTATCCATAATAGAAGCCTGCCAATGATCTACTGACCTATCTCAAAGACTCTGAGATTGAGTTTCCCTTCTGTGTTCTGAATGGGAGTTATCCGAGCTAACAATTGCTAAGTGGTGACAATTCATAAGTTGATTGCTAAGTGGCAATTGAAGTGCCTCCACTGTATGTTATTTAATCCACTGTCTCCATTATTTAATCAGAAACTTGTTTATTACTAAATCATGGGCTTTAAAACCAAGACAGAGGCTCCTGGAATTCTGTGGCTTTGGCTTCTAGGGCAGAACCAATCATTACCACCCAGAAATGCCATCTGGTTATAGTATGAACAGATTAGCAGCTTTCACTTAACACAGTGAACCCCTGTTTTTTGATAAATTTTAAGTTAGCATTAATGACAAGCAACCAGGTCTTTGAGGGGAAAAAAAATTGCTGATAATTTATTTGAGGAAGTGCATTTCCTAAGACAAAATGAGAAATCTTTGCTTTTTACTACCTGGAAAGTTTGCAATATATGCACTGTAAAAATCACTCGCCACTGAGATTCATCAAACTGGGTATTTCTGGCAAAATATCCTTCTTGTACCTGAAATCTTGTCCTTTCTGCAGCATAGACTTGGTAATGAAGCATGGCTTGCAAGACTTTCTTGTGACCATCTGGTACCAAGCAGACAGCTCCTAGGATCTCCAGCACAGCAATCTTGGTCTTAATGTTCTCAGTCCGTAAACTCTGGGAAATTATGTTGATACTCTCTGGGTGAGCCAGGACATGAGCCCGTCCTTGGGAGTTGTTCATCAGCGCCTTGATACACCCTATAACGGATGTGTGGATACGGCTCTCTGAGGTCTCGTAGTCCATGCTCTTCAGGAAGTTCAGCAAACAGCTCAGGCCATCCAGCTCAATAAACCGGGTCACAAACCTGGGAAAAAACCCCAACCCAACAAACAACCAAACAAACCATAAAAAACAGGAAAAATAAGGAAATCAGACTAGCTAATAATGGTGTGTCACACTTTCAGGGTAATTATATTTTATCACTATGACCCTACTGTTCCATTGCTGTGTTCTTTGCTGCAGTTACCACCGTCACCTGCTGTAATCCACCACAACAGTTGCTGCATTTTCAAGTTGGAAGAGATTCTTTCAAGTTGCTATATCTTACGTATGTACTAATATACACAAGATATATAATCAGCTAAATGACACATCAAAGACTGAATCTATAGTAGGACAGGTTTATTTTGACAACTGACATCGCTAGAGTCCTGTTTCCACTGTATTCTACCATAAAATTTGCCTTTCTTCAGGTTAAGATTATGCAAACTGAGGATGAAAACAAAGCCTTAGAAAAGTTTAAGGTTCAATCATTCATTTAGAGCTCCCAGGCTTACAAATGCGGATACAAAGATACAAACTGGGCTGCAAACAATTTCTCTAGGTCACTTTGTTTACCTCCTGCCTCCCCTAATAGGTCATTCGGGTAGGTGCATTTTTTTAGAATGTGTGAATGAAAAACCATGTGAATTACATTTGAATTTTCAGTCTACAAAAATGCACACCGACAGTAATAAATTCATGAACAGACTCTAAAAAGTATAATGTACATAGAAAGACACCTCAAAGAAATGAAAAGGTTGTTAACAATTGCTACCTGTGTAACAAATTAAAAATATCAAAAATCTATGTCATTGTTTTACCCAGGCCCTCTTCTTCCCTGTTAGATGGTTTGTAATGTACTTTCTGTCTTCTGTCCTTGAGTGAGACGCTGGTGCTAACATGAATCAGTAATGGAAACGCCACAGTGAAAGGCTGAATTTCACTGGTCTCTATTCATGTCTCTGCACCAGCAAGACAAACATGATCCATACTTACACATCTACTGGGAAAATGGTCTTGACATATGTATAGTCTTCTGGTGGTTACATCCCACACCACACAGGAATTTTCAGGGCCTACCTCAAAGTTATGCTCACTGTGCTGATAGATTTGCCAAGTTTCAGCTTGTTTGGGCCAGCAGTTTGACCAGAAATATAGCAAAGCCTGGTGCTTTCAACAAAGTTTCAGTCTGAGGCTTGAGTATTGCTCAAAATTGGATTTCAAAGCGAATATCGGAGTAAGGGAAAGCACATACAGGAACACATGTGCACCAGAAATGAAAACAGGATTTAGTTGAACCCCACTAAGACAATCTTCCAAGTTTCACACAGGTCTGATTACACTTTATTTGGATGCGTCATCTTGTCTCTCTAGCAGATCATAGGAGCAAAAGTCTCTCTGCCTACAGGCCAGAGAGGGGGATCAACATTGTGCACCAGGAATTTGGTAAGTCACTCAAAGCAGTTTGTTATTTAAACCAGTTACAGAAAGATTAAAACTTAGTTCAGTTTCTGTAATGCATTTAGCTGCTAACACGACAAAGACAACTGAAATTAGTACATTCACTGCTAAAAGAGTTGCTGTGAAGGATACATTCAGAGCCAAAATAAGCACAAACTCAACATGTTACCAAACAATGTGATGCCAATGGCTTCTGAGCATTTCTTTACCCCTTGGCCTGAAAAGCAGAGTTACTTTCTGCCTCTACTATGAAGGGACTAATTTAAATTCTCCTACTCCTCCCTCACCTCCAAAATACAGTTCCATGAATATATCCTATACCGTAGCTATTCCTTCCATCTTTTAGGGGATGGAAAAAAAACAAGAAAAAAAGGAGGGTGAAAGTGGCAAAAAGAAAAAGAAAAAACCCAACAACCCAAAAAAGCAGATGTTTTGCTGCTCTTTTCACTTCCAGGGCTGAGGGAAGACTTATGATGGATGCCTTTCTGAAGATATGAAGATCTACTGATGGAAGAAAACTTCCGTAAGAAGCAGCTGAACAACAGTTCCCTTAAACATACTTTTGGATGGAACATCTGGTCTGATGCTAAGACATGCAAGCTACTACAATCTAACCTTCGTGTATTTTAGCCTGCTCTGATGAAAATGTGAAAAAAAATGGCAAATACACAAAAGTCACATTGTCCCAATTAAGTACAATCCCGTACAAAATTCACTGCAGAGCAATTTTTCTAGTTCTGTCTGGGTGAGGTCATTCAAAAAAGGAGGCATGTGCAGGAAAGTGGTGTGTGTCACAGACCTTGATTAATGACATAAGTTAAAACAATGCTGGGATTTTCCTGTACTATTCCTAGTCCGGAGAGCAAACATTAATCTGCATTACTCAATAGGAAGCAAGTCCAACTACCTCCCCATTTCAGCTGACATCAGAAGCAGGAACCAAATGATGATTTTAATCTTTCTTTCTGAAACCACTTGGTTTCCTATTCTCCAGAAAAGCCAGAAATCATGCAAGAGATAAAGAAATGGCAGTAGCAGTTTCTGGGCCAACAGACACACTCAGTACGAGGATTTGCTCAGTGTGGGAAGGTGTGTGCATAAATGTGTGTACAGCAGTGAAAAAGGACGAGTTTAGCTGACAGGCTGAGAGCAACAATCTTCACACTGCTTGGTGTTTGTGTATCTGTATGACTGTAAGCAGGGATGTGTGTGTGTGCGTGTGCATGCACTCATGTGTGAAAGCAAACCCAACCCAAGCACATAAAGTACCTTCTTCCTCACAATATACACATGTATAGCTAACTGACATCCTATACATACTGCATGTTGCAAAGTAAGGTCTTGTTCTAGACTGGAAGGTGTAAAGTTACGCATGTTTGCCAATACATTCTGGCTAACACATCCAAAAGCTCAAGTTTTAAATAAAGCAGGGTGTGTTTTAATAGGTGCCAAACAAGCAAATTAAAGCTTAACTTCACCTCAGACTCTCACTTGACCAGTTTAGCACACTTTAAAAGTCAGGATGTCTCTTAGCCTTTCAAGTTTTAGAGTGCTGATCATAATGGGTTAGCTAGCTCCAGTAACAAACTTTTCATGCAAATGCAGTTGTGGCAGCCTAAGAGGTAATGACCAAATGTAGGGGTGGAAAAGCCTCCCTGAGAGTGTTGATCCAGCTCAGAAAGAAAGATCATATGCCATGGGTGTGCAGAGAGCAGGATTTTCCCACCCTGTTAACAGCCAAGGCTACATTTCCTTGCAGCATCAATTTTTGAATCAGAGGGCATGTATAATCCTGACAACTACTGAATTGCGGACAAATTCAGCATAATGGATTTTGCTTGCTGGATGCATAGATGATCATCTCCAGTATGCACTTAATGCAAGATGGCTAAATCAAACAAAAATAACAGGAGGTAAATCCAAATTAAACAAAAGGAGAAAAGCAGACAGCAAAGGGAGTTAGTGGTGAATCAAACTAAAGGAGGTATTTTTCTGGGGTTCCAAAAACTGATTTTTTTTTTCCAGTCCCTTGTAAGTTTTTACTTTTATTACACTTCTGAACCTTCATTTTGGGGCACTAACATACCAAAAGTAAAGCTTTTCTTTCACTGCTTCTGTCCAACAGTTTGTCATCACATTTGTTTATAGTTATGAGTTCTTACAAACCTAAAAGAAAATGTGTTTCCTTACAAGATGCAGATGTAGGGTTTTATTTCTCTAAGGCTGGGGTTGTTCCTGCATGTTGAGACGTAAACTGGCTTTGTTATTTCAGGGCAGCTCTTAAACACCAGAACAAAATGCACTTGCTCAGAGTGAGTCAACTAGTTGCCCAGGGATGTTTTTATCACCTTTTCTCCAAAGAGAAGAGGAACTTGATTTTGGATTGGTCTGCTTCAATTTTTGTTGCAGTTAGAACTCAGGTGTTGGAGTAGAGGCACAGACTAATACCATTACTCTGCATTTTCTACTAAAAGTGTCATGGTTCTACAGTAAAATAAAACACAGAGCCAAACACATGCATTTTTCTTCTTTTATTTCCTCTAGATTAGAGAATTCAAGCAGAGGATTCTTGGTCAGAGCCCCTGTATACCCTACCATCACAAATGGATTCCAGGCAGCTCACCATGTGTGAATTTAGGTCTCTATTTTCGTCAGAGGCCTGATGAACAGAAGTGGCAAGGACAATAGGATTTGATGTCCAAATTCAACTAGAAAGACTACTATTTTGAAGGCTTGGGTATTGTAGTGCTTATGAGAGGGATTTGATGGAGCTGAGGGCCTCCCTACTGCAACCTTTCCATCAAGAAGAAACTGGCTTGTTGATCAGGCATTGGCACGCAGCCCATTTGGCAGCTAATGAACTGAGTCACTGGAAATTAGTTGAGACATAGTACTTAACTCAAAATTTGGCTTGGCTTAACTATTAAAAAAAAAATAAAAAAAATGAGAACCCCCTAACCATCGCCAGCGATTGAGAAGCGAACACTTTATAGGGCAGCTCATAGATGCTTGTACTGAAGCTAGTTAGGGTTATTATAAACAGATGAAGCAATAGGCTGTTGTTAAGGGGATCCAGCAGAAGCCATACAGGTCTGAGAAAGAAAACCTTGCAAGGCTTTGAGCAAAAGACATTTCTCTTTCTTCTTCTCTGTTGCCTTGCTCTCAATAAGGAGGCTGGGCTGTCCTATTCAAAATGCCAGCAGAACAACCAGTAGTGGCCACCGAAGTGTTTCAACTGAACACAGCAGAGAGGCTTTTGTGCCATGGCTATGCTCAAGGAAAGCTATTGCTTTCACAGAGTAAGCATCAAATCAGCTCCACTTTAATGTAGAGTTGCTACAGCAAGTCTCAGCAGCAAAGGATTTTGTTTTAAGATCCTTGTGTGAGTTGGGAGTTTGGCAGCTTCCATTTTAACATAAAGTCCAGCTGCATTTTACTGTGTTCTCTGATTCAGGACAGTGATAGACAGGATCAAAGAGTCACTTATCCACTTGGGCTATGCCTCCATATAGGCCACTGTTTCTCCTCTTCCACATTAAAAGCACTCACCCTACCCACATGCTAAAGTTACCAAAGCCTGATGAATCTTTATGCCTCAGGAGCATCAGAACCTTGGTTTGTGCACTCTTACAGGCCATCACAACAGGAGGTAAAAAAAAGCTGAGGTTTAAGCTGATGTGTTCTACCTCTCACTTGCTGCAAGGTGAGAAGCTGCATGCAGTTAACTTTTCAGGAAGGGAGGGAAGCACAATCAGCACTTAGCTCTGCAAGAAGTCTCAGAATATATCTTTACTTCAAGTCAAAGTTACTGTAATTCAAATTCTTTGATATAATTTTATCTATATATTTGGTTGGTTAGGTTCCTAATGCTTAGACATCAGTGAAGCTCTCTGAAACTATGACTTCAGTACAGTGTGTATGCAAATGCATTTGACCTATTTTGGCGTAATCAAAGGGATTCAGACACTTTTTGACCAAGTGTGTCCTGAGATCATGTTAACTACAGTTACTGCTTCCGCACAATGCTCTTCTAACTGCTCAATGGAAAAAGTTTCTGTTGGTTAGCTAGCTAACGTTCAGAACTTTGTTCACAGATAAACAAAGATGACCTTACCTTCAAAGACACAGTACACAATAAGTTTCTCTACAGCACAGTTACACATAGAACAGGAAGGATGCCAAACCAGGTGATGTCAGATGGATTAGCTGCTTTGTACCAAACAGTTCACATTACATAAAAATAAGAGGAAGATTGAATTCAAAGTTCAGAGCAGATTTTGCCTAAAGTTAAGTTACATAGGATGTACATGGGATGTTCAGGATGTTCAGACTTCAGATATGAAGTCTGCAATCTGATCTTCATAATCATTACATGTGTTCGTACATATCTGCCACAGATGTGTTTTTTTTGTAGATGACTTTGTGTTTTATTTTCCTGAAGCTACGTACTTCAACATTAGTGTTCCAGTGAGGCAGGTTCAGACCAGGGTCTATAGGGTTCTCTGTGGATTGTCTGAAATATCAGAGAGGCTTGTGTCCTTACTACTCTCTCCTGTGTCACATCTGACCATAGGGAAGCAGTGAATTGTGATGAAAGACAAACAACATTACCTCATAGGCTGAGTCCGCAGAGCTGTCTTCAAGTCCTCAACTATTTTATTTTTCATTTCTGTTTCTTCTTCATCGAAAGCATAGAGAGTCTGCATCTGTTCAGAAAAGAAGATGACAATCAGGAAAGCTCAGGCTGCCTGGAAGCTAAGAGACAAGCCAGGAATTATGAAAAACAACCATCCCATCAACCCATGCAGAGGTGCCTGCTGAGCTCTCACCAGGAAAGCAGTGCCTCAGCTACAAAACTGAATCCAGATGAGGATGCTCATGTGGACTGGCAGCAGTATACTGCTTTGTCACACTGGCCAAACTAGGGTTCTCAGATTACCCCCCCCAAAAAAAGTACTTGCCAGTATTCCATCAGAAAACAGCACCTAATTTGGAACAGTGATCAGCTATGGTGATCTATGGATATGTGAGGCAAAGTCTGTAGGAAGACATAATATCTTTTATCAGACAGACATGGCTGCAGGGATTTGGAAGGAAAACAAAAAAAAGAAAAGAAAAAGAATACTAGACTTGTGTGTCAGATTTCAAAGCATAAAAACTTTTTTCTTCAAGTGACTAAACAGCCTGTAAGTACCTGAAATTACAGTTTGTGTACATACAAGTTTGACTTTCCTTCCCTGTGCTGTCACTTGTTTTAAGATACAGATTTTCCCTATACACTTTGGCCTTGCTAATTAGGAACATTTACTACATAAAATTAGAACATCATAAAATCACTGTTTTTTTATCTATCAAACTGCAGCACACAGACTAGATTAACCCCCATTATAAAGCCAGAGATAATTAGAGTTTGCAGTCAACTGGAACTGAAGATGCTGGGGGTAAACTGGGGTGAGAGATGATGAGTGGAATACATGCAAAAAATACAGTTTTCAAACAATGCCTTTAAAAAAAGCAGTGCATCAGGAAATCAGGGATCCAGATCTCCTCTCAGCACCACTGCAACTTTGTTATGTGAAGAAAGACTCTTCAGTGTCCATCACATATACCATTCAGGCTCACAACTTTAATGTGTGACTGTAGAAAATCAAGACTCAATCCTGGAAATTCTTAGCCTATACAGTGTCTTCTAGTCACTTTAATTGTAAAATACAGAGGTTAAATGACTTTTTTTGGCAGGACTCCCTGGGGATATCACTCAGTGGTGTCTGGAAAACAGCTCTGAACCCCTTCTCAAACGAATAACCCAATTAAACTAGTATCATCTATCAGATATTTGATATTATACATCTTTGTGGTGGAATCTAAGTAGCTACAATTATGGCCCATTACAGCAAAATATTTAAGTCCTTTTTTTACTGTTTAGCAAGCACTAAAGAAAACCTCCCTCTCACTGGAACTTCCTTTAACCCTTCCCCTGCCACCAGCCCGACACCTCACTTCCCTTGGAAGTGCTCCCATGCTGCTTGCTTTTGCAAACTGTGTGGTGCCAACACATGTCGGATCCTGAGGGTGGTCATTTGGCTACATGCCGTTGCAGCCTTATGTTGAACAGCTGGCATGGGGAGATGTGTTTAACTCTAGGGGTCCTCTCTCTGATCCATGCTAAAGTCAAATTCACTCAGTAATAAAGCAAGCTATTTCCTGCCCTAATGGAATGACAGAGTGCTACTGATGGAAAATGAGCTGATGATGTTTTATCTTTTGCCAGCGTCCCCCAACAGCCAGAAACATAAATTGAAATGCTTAAGCCAAGCCATATATGATCCCTTTCTTTGAAAAATAAACAGAAATCCTGAACAAGCATTATGGAATCTCAGTGGCAGAGTCCTGGGGTGTGATATGGGGCTTGGTTTGTATTTTCTTGGGTGACAGCCCATCTGGTCATCTTTCCCTTGGCCCATAAATGCTCCTTTGAAAGGCTCCCCTTCCTCCAATGGCTTAATTTCACCTCTGAGCCATTGTGGGGGGAAAGCAGATGGATAGTAGGAAGGTCCTCAACAGTATTTCGCTCAGAGTGAAAAAGGCCCATTTCCAAAGGAAACAAATACAAATAATCCTGCCTTTACAACAGAGGGTTATTACAGAAAACCATTTTCTTAAGCTGCAGGCAGCCAAGAGCCATTCATTTCTCACTCCTGTGCATGGCCAGGAACTCAAATCCTCTTTGCCCTCTCTAAAGACAGACTGGTCGCGCGTTTGCATTATGAAATAGCTTTCTTGGCAAGAATTATAGAAAACATGACTGTCCCTGGGAGACAGAGGGGAGGGAACTGTCATTGTTTGAGACTGGGTTTCATTAATGTGGCTGACTGATGAATTGCTTTCCTGAACTACAAACTGCACTCGAGGACTAATGTCTGCTGTGCTAGGATGCAGCTAGTTACTAGCACTTAACCAAACACACTAGGGATCGGAAACAAAATAGTGTGAGGGCCTTACCTGGTTCCTAAAGCCCAGTATACATAAGGCTTTTTTTTATTATATTTTAAAAAGACATTTTGCATATTTAAAGTTGTAAATCTGTCACCGGGAAAGCAGATGATCCCGCTGCTTGATTCACCAGCTCAGAGAAACTAATGAATTTATGAAAACAATAATTCACATGGAATTTAATGGGTAAAATTTCAGGTAGTCCAAGAAATTATTTTTTAAAATTTGGTTCCATTTACAATGAAATATTTTAGTTTTATTAAAAGCATAGATTAATTCCCACACCTTATCCTAATGGCTAATCATTCCCCTAAAGTGCTGGGAAGGAAAATATAAGACTATAATGACAGTACATGTGAGAAAGAGAGAGAGAAAAAAAAAAAGAAAAAAAGGAAAAACGAGGCAACAGCTACCATCAGCAATACAGTCTATGATGGGCCTAGTTTTACTTAACAGTCTCACACATATGAAACGAAAAAAAGAAAAAAGCAAATAAAATAAAGAGTGGAAAAGCAAACCAGATGTTCTGATTTCTCATTATAATCCAAGCTCTTTCTTTAAATCTTGTCTAAAATCATAACTAAGTGTTCTCATTACTGAAATCACTTCCAGATCATAAACAAATGCAAGCAAAATTAAGATCAAAATTTGAGGAAAAAATATTGTATTGCATGCTCCTATGATACATCTGGATAATACCTTTTCTTTAACATGTTTCTTCGAAGAAAACAAGACAGTTGAAATTTCAAGGTGCACCACATCTCTAACTACACCAAGACTGAGATAAAAGAATAAGCAATTAATTATAGACTACAAGTAGATGTAATTTTGAAAACCTGAACTTTTAAGCAAATAAGTTTAAAGTAACATAGATGTCACCTAACCCAGATTGAGGAAGAGAATTGCCATCCACCTGTTCAATTCTGCTGAAAAATATACATTTTAACATCTTGTGAAGCTGCTCTGCCCTGAACAAATGCCTTATGAGTCAAGGAAAAGTGCCTGATTACAGCTATATTTATTAATCTTGACCCTTGTTTCATACTCTTGACCAAGCCATTTCTCCAGTAAAGCTGGATCTGCAACTACTGTTCACCTGAAAGCCTCTCTGTGGAAACGCACATGCAGCCAAGCTCACAAAAGTAACACAGTACTGTCAGTTTTCCTCCCCAGTGAAGTGAAGGCTGTGTTTATTTGTGCTGCCAAGCAGACAGTATCATGGGGTGAAGAGGGCAGGAGGAGCACAGGGAGGTTTCTTTACATGTGATTAACAGGGTAGCTGCTTCATTTTTAAGAAAAGAAGTTTTGTGTATTGATGAATCAGCAGAAGATGACAATGACCTTGATAATGGAAATGGTCTCTAACTGTGGGTGTACAACCTGTCCACACTCACCAGTATTATTTATAGCATGTGGACAACAGAGACCTGAGCAAATTTGGAGGCTCCTCTTTCTAAATCAGACATCATTAACAGCTGTCCATTTCTCTTAAAGAACTGGTCAGGAAGACAGTCTACCAATGATCTACGTGTCCACTTCCTTTCAGTCAGGGTACCTGAAGGATTAGACAGTCCCTCCACAGGAATTGCACACTGCTTACTGGTAAAGAGATTCAGCTTTACTGTCATACACTTTTGTGAGAACTGGGTTTAAAAACTACTAAAATCTTAGAAATCACAGCAACAGAAACAATTGTGGGAACAGAACTGTGCTTAAAATGCATGGCTTTTTGAACTGGATGAGGAATCTGTGATTCCTGACATAGTGGTTCCTAACAGTTCCTGAAGTGCTTCCTAACATAGTGGTCTAAGGTTACAAGTAGGGAATGTCAAACATGTCAGGCATCACCACATTCCTCTCAGGCATAACCTATGAGGGACAGATATGATGGGTAACACTGCAGAGGATCTTCTGAGAGAATGATCCTTGAGCTCAAGGGGCTTGGCCTGCTGAAATCCACAGAAAGATGCTTCATGATATCAGCAGGATAAAGGTACCATTTCCATATTATCAGCAGGTAGGAAGAACATTTTTATACCAAGCTAATATATAAAAAAACAGCTTAATATATTAAACAAAAGGTTATAGATGTAAAATCTGCATGTACAAAGATTCTCATGCAGTTAATTCATAGGAGATGCAAAGATTAAATTTTATTAAAAAACAGGATTTAAGGCATTTTAAACTAACACTTTTGTGATTTTTGCTACCACTTCAACTCTAATACTTCTTGCAGTATTTCTAATTAAAATATTGTAATACCTGATAGTACCCAGGAGACAGAAACTGACATAGACTAGACAGTGTCAGGAAGGAACATGAAGCATGTTTTTCTTTCACCACATCTGAGCCAACTAAACTCGGATGCAGTTAAAAAAAAAGTATTTAAAAAAGCTAGCACTAAATTTAGGTCTGAAGTTATAAGGGATCCAAAATAACAGTTTGGAAGGTAAAAATCTCAGAGGTCTAAATAATAATGAATAGAACATGTCTTTTAATGTGTGTTGGAGTTGGTTCTCAGCTGTATTACTCCAATTTTCCACTGATACAATTCCTGTGAAATCAACTCAACCAAGTTTCACCTGCCTAAAAATGAAGCAACTAAGTGCTAAATCAGAAGCATGGGTTTTAACCCCAGTGTGTCTTCTCAACACTTCAAGCATAAGAGTAAATCATGAGGCTTTAAGCCAAATAAAAGGTTACCAATCATCCAGTGCTGAGGCACGCAAACAACATTACTAGGGCTGGTGTTTATTGGTGCTCTTAAAACATGTTTAAAATTAGAAACATAGGCCAAAGTATAGTCTCATTCCATGGAACTGCTCCACATTTACAATAGTGGTATGTACATATTCAATCCAGGTTTACATCAAGATCATTTAAAGAGCAATGCAAAAGTCACTGAAATCACTGGAAAAACTTGTAGTGGATTCAAGATGCCTTGGATCAAATCCTACCAGAAGTATTTGGCTCAGTGAGAATGCAAGGTTTCATACTCATACTTTTCCTTAACGGCTTTTGTAAAGCAAATTTGTTCAGTCAGGAAATAAAAGCATAGTGCCATGCCAGCCACAAAAGCTCAATCTTTTTTCTCAAAACCAGTCCATAAGAAAATCTGTCATGAAAAAATGTGATCATTTTGTTTATTCATGACTAACAGAAGAAAGCAGCTTTTTTTTTTATCCTTTTACAGTGAGTTATAACAACTTGTAAATCTTGATTAACTTTTTTTACTAAGCAAGACATATTTCAACATGAGGGAAGGAATGCCATCCAGAGAGACCTTGACACGCTTGTGGGGTGGGCTGATGCCAACCTCATGAAGTTTAACCATGACAAGTGCAAGGTCCTGCACCTGGGTGGGAGCAATCCCAGGCACAGCTACAGGTTGAGCAAAAAGGAAATTCAGAGCAGCCCTGTGGAGAAGGACTTGGGGGTGTTGGTCAATGAGAAAATGAACATGAGCCAAAAAGCCAAGCATATCCTGGGCTGCATCAAAAGAAGCGTGACCAGCAGGTCAAAGGTGATCCTGCCCCTCTACTCTGCTCTTGTGAGACCACACTTGGAGTATTGTGTGCAGTTCTGGTGTCCTCAACATAAAAAGGACATGGAACTGCTAGAACAAGTGCAGAGGAGGGTCATCAGGATGATCAGGGGACTGGAGCACCTCCTGTATGAAGACAGGCTGAGAAAGTTGGTGCTGTTTAGCCTGGAGAAGAGAAGGCTGCGTGGAGACCTCATAGCAGCCTTCCAGTATCTGAAGGGGGCCTACAGGGATGCTGGGGAGGGACTATTCATTAGAGACTGTAGTGATAGGACAAGGGGTAATGGGTTGAAACTTAAACAGCAGAGGTTTAGACTGGATATAAGGAAGAAATTCTTTACTGTTAGGGTGGTGAGGTACTGGAATGGGTTGCCCAGGGAGGTTGTGAATGCTCCATCCCTGGCAGTGTTCAAGGTCAGGCTGGATGAAGCCTTGGATGATATGGTTTAGTGTGAGGTGTCCCTGCCCATGGCAGGGGGGTTGGAACTAGATGATCTTAAAGTCCTTTCCAAACCCAACTATTCTATGATTCTATGATTCTGTGAAATGCATTAGTATTGGCACATCTAGCATCCATTAAGACATTAGTTTTATGGAATTATTTTATAGCTCATAACCACAATACAGTATGTGCAGAAAAGCCTTTAGAAATCAAACATGAAAGCATATGTAAACAAACAAGGTGTGATACTTAAGATGATAAGAATAGAATTCTATCATCATTTCTGCACAACTGCCAAAGAAAGCTGAGTAGACATTGCTTATGAATAACTGGAGGCAAGATGTGACTGTAGAAGGAGATCAGTGGACACTATCTGCAGGTGGTGTTCTGCTGCTGCCCAGCTCTACTGCATGCATCAGAGGAAGAGACATACTATTAACTATTGAACGAGGACAACTGAAAAAAGTTTTCCTCACATATTTTGTTGGCTTGTATCTGATGTCTAAGATGTTACAGCCTTACATTCCTCTATTTACCTGCTCTTACGTAATAAGTAGATATTATCATAAACAACTCTATTTTCTTTAATTCTTTTATTAAACTAATAACCCCAGTGCTATTTTGTAGTTAGGAATCAATTTGAAAACATACAAGACAAAACTTCACCTAGTTTTCAAACAGTTACTTTTCTCATCAGATGTTCTCTTAAATTTTCATTTCAGAATCTAATGTGACTGTCTTCAGTGCTCAGTATTTTAGAAATAAAACCTGGAAATGCTTATGGTATTTTCCAATCTCTTCTTCTGCTGGAGGAAGGGTCTTTCTTAATACACATACTTGTCTTCTTTGAGAAGCCCTATTTTAAATTAGTCATGCATTTGGGCTAATGTATTTCTTCTTTGGAGACTTTTTCCTAAAGAAACCCTTATGGTAAGAAATCTTCCCTGCTTTGCAGGAGAGGTAACTTACTGCTGCCATGGAATTGATGCGGTCAATGTAGTAATCAGGCCAGCTGGTAGCAAGCTTATTAGGATCTTCTTGTTCCTGAAACAGAAAGTTAAACAAGGTTACAAAAGGAGCCTTTACAGGATTACATACCACTGTAGAACCACCTGTGATTCTTCGCTGCACTGCTCTTTATTGTGATATCTCCCCACATATGTTTGTATAATGCAAATAGATGTGTCGCATTTATTACAAACTTTTTTGAAAGTGTAATGTTAGTGCTGTCACCATGGTGTCCCGGATAAAAAGAATCCCCTTCAGCTAAGGTTATTAAACACAGAATGATAAAGTTTGATGGAGACAGTGTTACCTCTGGCATCTAAGCAGCAAAACCTCAGTCCCTTGAACATACTATGTTTCCAAATAGAAGGATAGCCCATTTACAGATACCAGGTTTAAATTTTGTTGCTTTATACTGAGAGACTGTATAAATTATTTTGTCTCTACTGCTAGAGTGATGGTGGGATTCACCAACAAAGGAGTTTAAAATCTGCTATGGAGGAAAAAATAAATCAAGAAACCTGAAAAGAAACCAAAGGAATGCTTCATTTTGATGTGATAAACCAAAAAGAGATTTAGACTAGTTTATTCCATTCTAGTCCATTCCCGTCCAGTCCAGTCCATTCCACTCAGCACAACCTCAAAGCATCCAAAGGAACAGAACAGTGTCCCCTTAATTACAATCAAAGCAACATTAATCTGTCTCTATCTCCCAAAAAATCCTCCTGATATCTTCACTAGACTAAACACCACAAAGCTCAACTTCTGAAAGGAGACCAACCCCTCCTCAGGAACCAATTATTTTTCCTTGGCCACTCAATGAAAATTAGATTTCATTGTAATGGGTCTATATATTTCTAGATAGGTGTAATGGTCACTGACAAAATGAGCATTGGTTTCTAGGATCCTAGTCTCCTATTATGTACTACAAATAACTCTTATTAAGACTCCTAGCATATGGTAAGAGATTGAACCACCTGAATCATCCTAAGGATACACAAAGATGCAGGACAACTGCAAGAGCAACTCTATGAATTCTTACTCACACCAGAAAAGTTGCTCTGGAAGATATACAGAAAAATATTATAGATGTAGGTCTCTTGGAGTACCTCAGATATTCCAGAACTGTCTGGTTTAGAGATCAGAAATAGCCCTACATGCTCCCTATTGAGCCACATTCATAAAACATCTTGCTACCTGGTAGGTTCCTGCCAGGCTATATACTAACACCAGACAACAATTCTGCACAAATCAAAATCTTCATATTTAGAATTAAAAACAAAGTCATGACTGAGATTTTGATTTTTCCTCCCCATCTCTTCATTCCATTGGTCTTTCAACAGGTAACAAAAACGTATCTCCATTTACAATACCATCAAAAGAGCTTCTTCAAATACATAGCGAATAAAACTAACACAAGAGGCAATATAGGCCCACTGCTGAATGAGGTGGGTGCCCTGGAGACAGAGGATATAAGGAAGGCACAGGTGCTGAATGCCTTCTTTGCCTCTGTCTTTACTCCGGCAGACTCTCCCCAGGGGCCCCAGATTCCTATAGCCCCATAAGGAGTCAGGACAAAGGAGGAGTTTGCTGTGGTAGATGAGGATTGGGTTAGGGATCAGCTATGCAATCTGGACATCTATAAATCAATGGGTCCAGATGGAATAGACCCACGGGTGCTGAGGGAGCTGGTGGAGGTCATTACTAGGCCAGTCTCCATCATCTTTGGTAAATCATGGGAAACGAGAGAGATGCCTGAGGATTGGAAGATGGCAAATGTCATGCCAGTTTATAAGAAGGGCAAGAAGGAGGACCCGGGTAATTACAGACCGGTCAGCCTTACCTCTGTCCCTGGAAAGGTGATGGAACAACTTATTCTTGACACCATCTCTAGGCATATCAAGGATGAGGGGGGCATTAAGAACAGCCAACATGGATTTACCAGGGGGAAGTCATGTTTGACCAACCTTACAGCCTTCTATCAGGAAGTAACTAGGTGGAGGGATGATGGTAGAGCGGTAGATGTGGTTTTTCTTGATTTCAGTAAGGCATTTGATACTATCTCCCACAGCATCCTCACAGATAAGCTAAGGAAGTGTGGGCTTGACGATCAGGTAGTGAGGTGGATCAAGAACTGGTTGAAAGGAAGAAGGCAGAGAGTTGTGGTCAATGGCACAGAATCTAGCTGGAGGTCTGTGACTAGTGGAGTCCCTCAGGGGTCGGTGTTGGGACCAGTGCTGTTTAATATTTTCATCAACGACCTGGATGAGGGAACTGAGTGTACCCTCAGCAAGTTCACTGATGACACTAAACTGGGAGGAGTGGCTGACACACCAGAAGGCTGTGTTGCCATTCAGCAAAACCTGGACAGGCTAGACAGTTGGACGGGGAGAAACTTGATGAAATTCAACAAGGGCAAGTGTAGAGTCTTGCATCTGGGGAAGAACAAGCCCATGTACCAGTACAGGTTGGGGGTTGACCTGCTGGAAAAGAGTGAAGGGGAAAGGGACCTGGGGGTCCTGGTAGATAGGAGGATGACCATGAGCCAGCAATGTGCCCTTGTGGCCAAGAAGGCAAATGGCATCCCAGGGTGCATTAGAAAGGGTGTGGTTAGTAGGGCAAGAGAGGTTCTCCTCCCCCTCTACTTTGCCTGGGTGAGGTCGCATCTGGAATATTGCATCCAGTTCTGAGCCCCTCACTTCAAGAAGGAGAGGGAATTGCTTGAAAGAGTCCAGCACAGAGCCACAAGGATGATTAAGGGAGTGGAACATCTCCCTTATGAGGAGAGGCTGAGGGAGCTGGGTCTCTTTAGCTTGGAGAAGAGGAGACTGAGGGGTGACCTCATCAGTGTTTACAGATACGTAAAGGGTGGGTGTCAGGATGATGGAGCTAGGTATTTTTCAGTGATATCCAGTGGTAGGACAAGGGGCAATGGGTGTAAACTGGAGCATAGGAGGTTCCACGTGAACATCAGGAAGAACTTCTTTACTGTGAGAGTGACAGAGCACTGGAACAGGTTGCCCAGGGGTGTTGTGGAGTCTCCTACATTGGAGATATTCAAGGCCCGCCTGGACAAGTTCTTGTGTGATGTACTCTAGGTTACCCTGCTCTTGCAGGAAGGTTGGACTAGATGATCTTTTGAGGTCCCTTCCAACCCTTGGGATTCTGTGTGATTCTGTGTGATCTAGCTAAGGAATAAAGTACAGATACATCCCACACAGATCAGAACTCCTTATTCAGCCCTTGTATCCAAATGAACAATTAAGAAGTGCAAAAGATTTAAATAAATCATCATATAGTACACTACCACTGTATGAAAAGTATGGGAGGCTGGCAAAGTGGCAAGAGATACCAATTACACCCACAGTTTCTATGCACACACCACCTCATGATAATAAATGGTACAATTAAGAACAAGGTGACTTTTCTCAAATTAAGTGAGAAGTTCTGATTTCCTTGCTTTCTTCTCCTGGCCACAATCAGTAGGAATCTGATGGACCCAAATCCATATCATATGCTATATTTTAGGAATATGCAACTCCCTACCAACAGCCAGCCAGAATTGTCACACCACATGGAATGGGTAGATTGCCTTTTGCTGCCCCTTTTCTGTGTAGAATATCCAGTGGGAATCATAACCCTCAGCAGACCATAATCTCTCATGCAAAAGTCAATATATGACCTTGCTGATGGAAAAATAAATTAAAATGTACAACAGATAAATACAGCATTATGTTTATAAGATAATCTTATCCACCAAAGAGAATAATAGAGATGGAGAGATAATCTAGGGGTAGTGAAGGAAGGTCACTCTGCAGGGAACTGGGCTGAGCCACCAATATGAAATGCTAGTTGTGCCTTTCTGAAATTTTCTCTCCATAGAACTATAAAAGCCCGAGTAACAGCTATAATTGTTTGCAGAGTACAGGTGACAAGAACATCACCAGAAGAGGGAATACGTATGTTCTCTATACTTCTTCTGCCTCTGTTTTGAACGTCAAGTAAAGAAACAAATGCCTGTAAATTAAGGACTATCTGTGTCCATCCCTTATATCCCAAAATAAGCTACAATAGCTTTTCCACTTTAAATTCTGTGGGTGTGGGAGTTTTTGTGGGTGTGGGGGTAAGAATATTCTGATCCCCTAAAGTACATCTGCATAAGTGATTATCTTGGCAAATGGTATAAGCTCCTTGGTGTATCCTGCTTTTGACCGTTCCCATCCACTACAAATTGATCTGAACTCTGAGTAAGTAAGTCTTACATTTGGTTTTGGTTTTAATTAAAATTGAGAAAAAATTAATTTCAGTGGAACACAGCAAGTGTAATCTTTTTTTTCTGGAACTAAATCCCACACTGAAGCTGTATATTGCTGAGGTTAAAAAAGTTTTAGCACAGACTCCACTACAACATCCCTTCTTTCTGAAATTGTTTCAGCCCAGAAGCATATGAAGCAGGAAAGTCCACCTAATTTCAATGGTCCTTCACACTCCCTGCTCAGACCAGAATTTGTTTTTACTTAGCTAGAATAAACATGATTATGTACTTAAACTCTCACACTTTATTTCCACTATGAAGCACCAGAAATCTACTTGAGACAAACATACAGATTTTAAAGCAGCCCCATTACATCATTAGGCAGCAGAGTGTTATTTATACTAATGTCTGGGCAACATTTTCAAAAGAAAGATGAGCTCATGAGTGTAGCATCAGGGCCACTGAGGGAAAAAAAATATTTCATTGCCTTAATTATGTGATTTCTGTCCATGGTAAGCGATTTCTATACCATGTTTCCTCTCAGAGAGTGAAGATAAGCTGAAAACAGAAAGCAATTCAGGGTATGGGGGGTTTCTGTGTATGGGGGGAGCAACAACAGGGTGCTGTTCGGTTTTGGTTTAATATCTTCAGGGTTTTGACCCTCAAATAAAACCTCAGAGAAAACTGCAAGGCAACTTGATGATAATGGCAAACCCTTTCCCTTCCTCCAGGAGGCACAGAGAAGGAAGGGGAAAAAAAAAGCCAAACAAAAAATCTAGGCCCTAATATAAAAAGCCATATAGGTATCAAAAACCTGGAAACAATAACCCATCTGTATAAGGGAAAATATTAGCTGAAGGAATTTATTAAAGCAAAGCCTTCTTTTAGCTTCTTGAATAGTGTAAATATCACATTAAAAAACAGGCGTCAGCTTGTGGACTTTATAAGAGGCCATATCATTCTTCACTGGAGTAACAGCTATGTAACTGCTGTGAAAACAGGGTCTTGATACTATACAAGCCTGCAATATAGCCAAGGTATTATATAGGCTTTGACACTAATTTGGACAGGCTCCATGCCTTGGTGGAAAGTGGAACTTATGACTTCATACTAAATAGAACTTAATGGAGTTCTGCAAATATTTGGACCATCTGAACCAATCAAAATGAAACAAAATAAAGCAAAGTACTGTGTGTGCAGCTCAGCTGATCCTGAAAGCCTTTTTGCAAATCCTGAGAGACCCGATCCATTGGGCAAGATGTTCTCTAGTGAGCAGAGACCTTTAATTGATGCCATGTTAGTAGTGCAAGCATTTGCAATACATGGGCTGTGATAACAGACATAATCAGGAATCATAGACCAGTGCCTTGGTTCTGAAACTTTCTACAAAGAAGTACCAAACATTAGCGTTACAGAAATCATGAGGAAATGCCACACAATCGTGGCTAAGTGGATCATGAAAATGAAAGACACTGTTTATATGGTGGGTGCTTCTTTCAAGATGGTTTCAGCACAGGGAAAGCCTGAGCAGTTATCGCCTGCATTGATGCTCTTTTGTGGGGAGCATTGGCTTTCAGTTTCCAGTGATGATACACTGGTATTTTACTGCAGCAACAGACCCCAAACAATGTTAAGCATTTTTCTAGAGCATGTCCTGGAAACCTGAGCATGTCAAAACAATAAATGCATCCACAAAATCAGCAACTTTACAAAGCTCCTTTCCTGCAGATGGAGACTGGAAGACATATATGGTGACATGACAGTTAAAACTTATCCAGGAAATCCCTGTCAGAGTTAGGAAGAGACACCAATTTGACACTGAATTTAACAGACTCGTATTTCCACCATCATTTATATCACGTTAGTTTTGTGCAGTATAGACAAATCCTAACTCCCCGGGACCAGCATGTGCTTGGCATCCCTCATGACCAAACATTACATGGACTTTGACACTACCTGCACACACGCCCCTGTGATAACTTCCCAGGGCTAACGACTCATGAAAATTTTCAATAAGCAAACTGAAATAACACTTCCTCCTTAACAGATGCACCAAGAAACACACCACATTTTACGTATGTCATACAACAAGCATGAATACTACTGTGATGACATCTACTCATTGGCATCATGACTTCCTTCTCAAACCAATCTCTTCAGAGCTGCAGACAGTTGACCTTACTGCCTTGCACTGTTCAGAGCAGAATGGCAACAAGCCACATACCTGGTGCCACAAAATGTGGGTTTAAAAATTTTCTTGGGTAAGGAACCACAATACTACACATTGAACTCCTCCCTTATATCAATAAAAACAGTGTGCAAACACAGATGAAAAATGTGAAATGAGGCTACTGTAACATAAATTCCTGTTCCAGCCTGTTCACTGTGTCATGTCACTGCATGCTCAAGTTTATACTTGGGTCACAAAGAATTGCATTTTTTTGCAAAAGCCATGCGAAGGTTAGTGTGGTTTCTCCTCTCAACAGGCTGCACACATCATTCTGGTAACTCACAGAGCTGAAAGAGGTTATTTCACCTGGTGTGAAGGGTCAGCATCATAACATACAGGTCATAAAATATAAACATGGAGTTCAAGGAATTTCAAGAAACTAATACCTTCAAACTCTTCAGAACGACAACTTAGCTGGAAAAAAAATTCATCTGAGATGTGAAGGATTGTGTCCCTGTTCTGTTTCAAAGTGAGGTCCATGACCCTTGCTCTCCACATGAATATTCTGGCCGCTATAAACTGTGTGGTTTTTATTTGCTTTGAAGGTGGAAGATGGTTATCACTTGTGCTTCATTTCCCACAAATGCTACTTTTCTCCCTTCAGATACTTTTAAAAAAAGAATCAGCTTATTGCAACATCTGTTATTAATGCTGAATACAATACAGTCTTGTAACACCTTGCGTTCTACACTGCCAAAGGTCCTCAACGAAATTCACATATCAGGTTTTTCAGTCTCTTTTTCAGTGAGATCAGCAGAAACAGGGAAAATGGGATGCAGACAATTACACAGCTCCCAGTTACTCAGGAAATCTGTAGCACAGGCAAGAAGCAATCCACACTGAAGTTGTATTGCACTCTCCTCCAAGTCACCATTCTCCCTTTTTTCCATGACTGACTTACCAACTTTTCATCATTTTATGGATAAGTTCAGACTTCAAAGAAACATTTACCTGTTCATTAATACACTGTCCATCTTACTGGTTCAGAGCAGCCAAAGTTGCATAAATAAAAAGTACTTTCATTAAAAAACACAAAATGTGTTTGACCTGCTGTGGAATGAATTCTAATTCAGAAGTGGAGCTAAGATACATCTAAGCTTTTCAGACAGCTTATGCCTCCAAAAAACCAACCATGTCCCAAGAGATGCTAATTTTGAAACAGGAAACACCACAGGACTGAGCCATTCACTAAACAGACATGGTCACTGCTCCATTTCTCAGGCTCCATGACTAGTATTTACACAAATTTTCTCAGGGTTTGGAGGAGGGAGCTATATCCAAGCCTTTTAAGCACAATTTATCCAGAGTGAGAAAAACAAACATTACTTTTCTCCCTGGAATTAATCTACTGGTGTGCAGACAATAATCATTCTGCCACAAAAGCAGTGTACTGTGTAACTTCTTAAAAGGGTATATTCAGTAATTACCAGCTGGAGCATGTAACTACAAAGTTCTAATTGCCTGCCAGAATGGTCAGGTATAGCCATACATTGATGCAGTTCACTGCATTATGACACAGGAATAATTTACCTAACAGACCACAGGGGTTTTTTTCTGATGTTATTTTTCTTCATTTAGCCTGATCTCTGTCCTGCTGCCAGTAACACGATGGACCTAATAATAACCTCTGACGCCAGTTATGAACCAGCCTGTCAAAGGAAGAATTAAAGGCTTCGTATTATTATTTATATCACAAAACGCGTTATACTGACAAACTGTGGAACTCACTGCCACAGAATAAAGTCTAAAATCAGAAAAGTAAAAAAGGAATAAATTTATGAAGGATGAGGATTTTTTCTTAGCAATATTTTCGTAACACCAAGAGAAGCTTCAATGCTGCTGAAATTCACCAGCCCTTAGAAGTTTAATGGGACTATCAGTCATTTCTGAAAGATGGTTTGCACTACAACATAAGCCAAAAAGCTTTCCAGTAAAGTTAAATATGTGCTTTGTTTTGACCTGCTTATTCCTTCCATTACTTTGTTTTGCTTTCCAAGCACTCATAGATATAGCAACTCTAAAAGTTGTATATTGTATACACACAATGTGTCATTTCCAACTTCACCTAGCATGCAAACCCACTTCAGATTCATTAAATCTAATTGGTATGAGTCTAATGGAGATGAAACCCACACTTCTATTTCTATCTTACACGAACTTGCCATATCCACTGCATACATGCCGAGAGATACACAGTTTCCATGTGTTGGTTATATTGAGCAATATTAAAATCATAGAATCATAGAATAGTTAAGGTTGGAAAGGAGCTTAAGATCTAGTTCCAGCCCTCCTGCAATGGGCAGAGACACCTCACACTAACCCATATCACCCAAGGTTTCATCCTGCAGGAGGGCCACGAGGATGATCATGGGACTGGAGCATCTCCCATATGAAGACAGGCTGAGAAAGCTGGGGCTGTTCATCCTGGAGAAGAGAAGGCTGCATGGAGACCTCATAGCAGCCTTCCAGTATCTGAAGGGGGCCTACAGGGATGCTGGTGAGGGACTATTCATTAGGGACTCTAGTGACAGGACAAGGGGTAACGGGTTGAAACTTAAACAGCAGAGGTTTAGATTGGATCTAAGGAAGAAATTCTTTACTGTTAGGGTGGTGAGGTACTGGAATGGGTTGCCCAGGGAGGTTGTGAATGCTCCATCCCTGGCAGTGTTCAAGGCCAGGTTGGATGAAGCCTTGAGTGATATGGTTTAGAGTGAGGTGTCCCTGCCCATGGCAGGGGGGTTGGAACTAGATGATCTTGAGGTCCTTTCCAATCCTAACTATTCTATGACACAACTCATTACTGGTCTCCAGCTGGACATTAAGCCATTTGTGTGCTGCCATCCAGACAGTTCTTTATCCATGGAGTGGTCCATCTATCAAATTGATGTCTCTCCAATTTAGAGACAAGGATGTCATGCTGGACAGCATCAAACACTTTGCACAAGTCCAGGTACATGACATCAACTGCTCCACCTCTGTCCATCAGTTCCATAGCCCAATCACAGAAGGCCACCAAATTGGTCAGGCTTGATTTCCCCCCTTAGTGAAGCCATGCTGGCTGTCACCAAGCACCTTGTTGTTTTTCATGTGCCTTAGCATGCCTTCCAGGAGAATGTGCTCCAAGATTTTGCCAGGCACAGAGGTGAGACTGACTGGTCTGTAATTCCCTGGGTAAATCCTAAACAGCCACAGCAGCAGGACATTTTTTCATCAGCACCCAAGCTCTGCATTTTCCCTACTACTTTTTATTCTGTGCTATGTAAAGGTATTATGTGTACATTTCCATTCGAGCACTAACCTTCAGTTTACAGTCAATATCCTGTGGACACAGAAAGGGACTTTTTCCTCACATCTCAACTTGTTCCCTTTCCAACATCACTGTTTTTAACTGTATCACTTCCCCACTACTGTTTATGTCATTTGGGCTGTTTCCTTCCTCATTTTCTTCCCCCTTTCTCCTGGCCTTCTTTAGGCAATGTGAAAAGCCACAGAAGAGCCCAGCCTGCAAAACAGCCTCCTGTCTGCCAAGATAAACTTGCCTGCACTGCAAGTTTATCTTTTTGTCATACTGTTTATCTGGAGCAAGTAACCACTTACAATCTTTTGCAAATAAAATGAAGTCACCTACCATTCATGGCAATCACCTTGCGTGTTACTTGATGATGGGAATTAAATGTCACTAATTGTGCTCTCAGATGTATGGTGCTACCTAGGACACATGCATGCAACTACCTAGAGCCAGCACAGTTATCCAGGAGAAGTCCTGGGAGCACACACAGTATTCACTAATGTCAAACTAAAAGATTTCACTGTCCAAAGCATGTCCACTACTTTTTTTTTTTTTTTTTTTCAGCAATACTGCTGCTTCTTCCAGGTCATTTCTGCTCTGAGCCCTTTACTAAGAGTGATAACAGTTTGTGTGGTCAGAGCAGCTGTGTATTTTCTATCTGCCTCCATTATTTAACCCCAGCCACTACTGGAAAAATGTTAAAGTTAGGAGCTGTTGGGCAGGTGAATAAAGGGAATAAGTAGTCTGAGAGGCCCATGGCTTTTAAGTTGCTAACCCAATATTTGAGTGTATTTTTCAGTTGCTCTATCTCTCCTTTTACCATAAACTCAGGTCAAACTGTTTCCTTTTTCCCAGTCTTCATTTCTGTTGCCTATTACGTTTGCAAAATATTTGGGATGCCAGATGCCTTTCAACAGGTGACTGAATAGCAATGGCAGACAATGCAATTTTCACTGTGATTCAAGTGTGTAGCTAAAACTGTCACATCTGACTGCAATTAAAACTAAACAATACCACAGTACAGTAGAAGGAAATTTCTGTCTTTCTCTTCTTGGCTACTACTAAATCCTGACAACATTTCCCTACTGTGCCTGTTTCTAATCTTTTCACTAAAATGACAGGGAATTCAACAACTCTTGCTCAATATTCACTTACTTTTGAAAGGCTGGTGAGCATCCAGTGAAATTCAGGATACAAAGAAGAGTGAGCCCTGATCTGTACCAGATCTGCTTCTCATGTGGCAAATATGCTAGTTATTTACATTTTCTTTGCTTGCCTGTCCACCTAAGACTAATCTGAATGGTGAGAACTGCATTGTACACAAGTATATATTACTATTGCATGCCATCAGCAGGTCTGGCTCATATTTGGATTGTGGAGGCACAGAACTTTTGCAAGAAGACAGATAAGGACAGAACACAATCCAGTGGCAGCAACTAAATCACACAGTCAGCATTTACAGGTATTTTCTATGCAGGAGAACTGGATTCCTCACCATTATGTTTGTTCTTAAGTACAGCAAATTACACCATCTTAGGAAGATGACAGCTGGATAAATGTTTTATTTTTTTTTTCTTCCCCCCCCTTTTTTCTTTCTTCCTCCTTCCCCCCCCCTCCCCCCCCATGGTAGAGTCAAATCTGCTCCCACTGAGCTCTCCCATTCTCCCACAGAATGCAAGCCAAATGTGAAACACAGCATTAGGCATGATGATGACAATTTTCCAACTATCACTGCATAAACTCAGGACTATTTTGGGCCTGACTTTTAAGAAGTGTTGAGTGCTAACTTCAACTGGAGCACTACTAACACACCTGAAAAATGCTGAACTGCAAGATGGACACCCAGATTCTACACGCTCAGAATATCTATAGCAAATACCATGGCAAGTTTATGGCATTTATATCTTCAGCAGTCTGAACAAAAGAGCTGGGAAAACATTTTGTAAGCAACAGCTAACTTTTCTTGTTGGAGAGAGAGAGGGAGGGAGAAACTAAAAATATTCCATACTGTTCCCATGGGGGGCAGGGAAGAGAAGACTTTTCAATTATACAAAAATAAATATATAATTTCAAGGCCCTGGCCCAAAATAACCTCTTATACCAGCATAAGTAAATGCATCTGTTAGCACTGAAGCATGGAATAAACTAAAATGAACGATTAAGAAAAACTCCCTAACTCCTCCTCTATCTGCTACAACGTGGTCATTTAGGTATCACAATGCCAAGCTGTAATAATGGTATATCAGTTGAATTGTGCAGGCATTTTTAACTCTTTGACAGCAAATTAATCCTTTAAAATCGCTATGAAAGTGACTCCAAGGGGGAATATATATATATTTATATGCATATATATATATACACACACTATATATATTTATATTTTTTTAAAAAGTCTTACATCATTAAGCCTTACTACATTAAGCCTACTACATCATTTAGCCTACTACATCATTAAGCCTACTACTTGTTTATCAAGTAACCCCTTCAGGGTACTTGCTATAGAAGGGAAAACATCAAGGAGAAAAAATATGAAGATGCAATTACAGGAACTTAATGATAAACCATACAAAATGGCCAATATTTCCTCTCAGGTATGCTGACCTACACAAGGAATAATGGGATCAATGTCAACAAATTTATACTTATGTGAAATGGGAAAAAAAGATAACAATCATTTTATGGAACTATAAAAGAATGACAGGTATGAATCTCAAGTCTTATTCTTCTAGTGAGAACACATTCTCTGCATTAAATGATGTAGAAGGAAATGTATATCATTTTAGACTTTATTGTACACTGCGTTAACTGTGTTGCCCAAATTTGGGAACTAATTCTTCAGCCTACAATACACATTAACAGGTGCCATTCATCAAATAGTTCTTTCACACTGGAAAGACCAAGTACGTCATTAATGAGGAAATGTGTGCATTTGCTGCATTAGTGGTACTCTTGCTGCATTTTGTTATTTCTAATTATGTCCTGTGCTTGTCACAGGCCAGAGGTTCTGAATACACTGCTCCAAAGCCAGCACTTGTTTATAACAGAGTAAGTTTTAAAGCCATGTGCCCGTCTTCCATACCTAGACTAGATATACTGGAATGACCCAATGTCAGCATCAAGCTAACAAATCATCCAAAACATCTGAGCATGAAGTCATTCTGTTAACAGAAAAAGGAACAGAAGCTGGTGGGAATAAAGCAAGTTAACTCCACAACTGCTAGCATCTTCCAAACAAACAGCTACAGGAATGTTGTAGTTTGCAAAGGGCAACATCCTCCCACTGTGACTTAGCAGTGTTATGAGATTTCCACTGAGCCATAGGCTAACTGAAAGCAAGTCTACTTTCAGAGAATTCACTTGAGAAATTCCACATTTCAGACTGTTTCAACAGCAGCTTCCTGAGCTAAGGAAGTCACACAGTCTCTCAGACCAAAAGCAACCATGGATCCCAGGCACTGGGAGGGAACCAAATAACATCTTCTGCTACAGCCTGTTTTAAGAAGTTGGTGTCATGGCAACAATACAGGAGATAATAGGTTGCACAGAGCCTTATTGTTGCAGCCTTCTTTTTTAATAGGGTCATGCAGCTGTTTTCCTGGTTTGATTTATGGTCAGCTCAAAGAATCACAAAACAACTTAGGATTGAAGTGACCTCAGGCAGAAGGGACTTGATCAAAGAAGAGCTAATTTCAAAGTTAGCTCAGGTTGTTCAGGTCATTGGCAATGTTTCAATAATGAGCTAAACTAAAATGTTGACTAGACTTCCTGCCACAAACTTCTAAAGCATTGCTAGGAAAAGAAACATATTTCTGATGCACCGAAGATAGTCTAATTTTCCAGCTCCAATACCTCTTCGGGTGAGCTTTGCCCTGTGGTCATCAGATAACCTCATCTTTTAGCCAGCAATACACTTCCACTAAGCACTCTTAAGTCCCTCACAGTTTTTTCAGCCTTATACTGTCAACCTCATACTGCTTTTGCTTTTAAATTATCACACATGCTGTAAGGGTTACTGTGCAGTTTTCAGACTTCCTAGGGGAAGAGAGAATAGAAGAACCATACTCGCCCCTACACACTTGATGCTGGGAGAAAAACTGTCGTGAAGTCACATCCAAGCCTCATCAAACTGGGACTCCTCACAAATGACTTCTCAAATACTACAGGAAATCATCGTGTGTGTTCATGTTTGCTTCTCCCAGACACAGTGTGTGGAATAACAACTCTAAAGAAGGGAACTTACAAGGGACACATTAAATGCTCCTTATAGCTATAACTCCATAACCAAAATAGCTTAATATTCCAAGTCAGTAACAGACTCTAAGTGTATTTCAAAGAGGAAAAAATACTGCAAGAACATAGAATGGAAAACAATGCAACTTCAAACCACCCACTTCATTTATTATGAGACAACCATGTGCTTGGCACTCTTCATACAGAAAGGATGAACCCCAAAGGGCTTTCATAGCTCAGAACAGACAATATAAAACAAAAAACCCACAGTCAGACAACACAATGATGTGATCTTCATCTGGTATATTGTATCACTAAATGAGACCAGATGAAGATCCATTTTGTCTCAGGGATTATCTTCCTCTGAATATCTTTATGTATATCTTTTACTTTAAAGTAGAAGCACAAAGAACACTTTTCCTACAGCAGGAACTGCAGAACTCCTATCTAAATACAACAGATGTAATGCAGGCTCCTGCTCTGAGCTGCTCCACATAAGGCCTTAAATGCAAAGAAAAGATCTCATGGTTTTGGAAGAAAAGCCCTGCCAATTCACTTAAGCTGAGAATAACTGCCTCTCCATTGTGACCAAGCTGAAAATACACTTCACAGTGCAAAAACACAAAATAAAGCAACCCAAGAACAAACAGCAGGTGCAGGAACTTCCACTGCTCACTTCAGAAAGTTTTTCCCAAAGGCAAGGGGGACTCTGGTTTTTATATTTGCATCCATCTTCAATTTTGCTTAGAGCTCTGAAGGAGTCTGAAGGCAGGCATGGGCATGGGGGTGGAGGACAGAGATATCTTAAGCTATATACAGCTGCAGAATGTCAAGCCGTACTTTTATGGTGATATTTTGCTGACAATGAAAACCTCGAGGGCAAAGTTCAAAGAGAAACTCTCAAAGAGAAAAAAAACAACTCACCAAATAAAAAAACAAACCCAAACCCACCCACCCTCTCCCAAAAAAAACTCACAAAAACCAAAAACCCAAACCTGGCATGTAGACATTATCTTCATTAACATGAGACAGTCAGCAAGGGACCAAAGTGTGAGTTTGTGATATTAAGCTGCAAATGGTATAAAAAGACTGCAGTAAAACTACTAAAAGTTAAAGTCTGACTAAAACTAGGATTCCCCACAGCATTCTAAGCCTAATGTAGGTCTGCATGCAGCCCTCACATTAGAAAAAGAGAACTGAACACAAGCTGATGTGGCAGTATCTGCTGCTTCTGTGTGCAAGAGGTATAAACATTCTGTAGAATGGCATCTGGGACACTTTGCACCTGGGCTTCAGGTTCTTTGGTTTCAGCACTGACTCATGGCCTCAGTCCAAGGGACTTGGACTCCTCTGTGATTGTGTAATGCACAGAAGTGCCTTCCACTTCATCCTGCCTGCTCCTTGCAGTGTGCTCTCCCAAGTCTAGAGACTTCACCAGAAAATCCATTCCTACAAGAATACCTTGGAAGATAGATAGATAGATAGATAGACAGATAGATAGATAGATGCAGCAAGGAAAAAGAATGAACAGTGCTTACACTGAAAATTTATTCAGATCTTTATCTAGGAAAAGGAATGCAGTATGGAGCCAGGAGATGTGCATATAGTACAGGGAAAAGATGTAAGAGGATGGCATGGCGAGAACATTACCACCGTTTCCTAACTTTACTACTCTTTCATGTACAGAGAAATGCATTCATATGTAAACATACTAATTAGAAGTTCCTTGAAATCATACACCAATTTAAATCAAAGACTTTTAGAACTAAGGAGTTTCCTAACTCCTCATATTCAGTTTACTAGGGGTATTTTTAATCATCAGATAAATGAAAACTATAAGTAACAGACAATAACAAAAAAAAATTGTGGGGGATGTAATCATCAGGAAATCCTCTTTTTTTTGCATGCCTGCTGTTACGCATATGGTTCAGATAAATTTTCCTCAGAATATTTAAGCCCCTATTTTGTTATTATAGAGAAGCCTTTCTCTAGATCTGTTTTCCATAATAAAGTATAGTCAATTTAAGGATTATAAGCATGTACTCTTTTCAGATACTGTAAATGCCTCTTTCCAGAATGTCACAGTGCACTGATTATTGCTTCACTATTTGAGTTTGAATGATCTCACTTGAGTAGGTAAAGCACAATTAACACAAAGCAACTTTTCTCGGGTTCAACTAAAATCAGAAGAGTACAAAATAACCCAAAAATATCTCAGAGAGCTCAACATATTTATTAGGAATGAGAGTTTTGTTGGGTTTATTTGTTTGTAGAGAAGCTGTACAATACAGTTAGTCCAGTTTGACTGTACTTTGAACAGAGACTGGTTAACAATTTTTCCCTCAAACACAGAAGTAAAAAAAAATCCCTAACTTGTTTAACTCTGCAAATGTGTATGCTTCCTGCTAAAATCTTCTCAACTGAAGGCTTACAAATTAGTCTCTGGAGGTGAAAAAGGCCGTAAAAGGAAAACAACTTGATTTGCTTTCCAGTAGTAATAAGTCTAAGAGCTTGTAGGATTGTGCAGAAGGCAATAATCTATTGCCTGCACAGTGAGTTCTCATTCTTAGAAACACAGGCTGCGTCCAAAGCAGTGCAATACCTGCATCTTCAGCCCTTTTTGGAATCCTAATATGAGCTCATTTGCAGGTGAAATAACTGGATTGACATCTTCTTTCCATATCATTATTTGATCAGTAATTAATGGGATTATGTACTTTAATACAAGATTCTGGTAAAAGAGCACCGCATAACAGCAGTTTTCTAAACCTTGACATCACAAATTGATGAACACCTGAAAGCTTGCTTTGATGCTTCTTCTAATTCCTGCAAAATATATAACTAGTAGAAAATCTAGAGATAATTTACATGAAGGAATTACAGAAGTGGATTATGTTTTATGTAAGTATTAATTTCAACCGATGGCGGGACATGAAGCTTATCCCAAACAAAACCAGAATAAAGAATCCGAACTGGGGAAGGATGCCATCATGTTCATTCTGCCTACATACAGCTTTCTTTATTACTCAAGATGGTAACATACATACTACAGAGAAACAGGCATTATAAAACATGTAGTATCAGTGTTTTGAGTAGAGGTGACACCACTGGTGACTGATTAATGATTCTTGTGACGCAAATTAACTGCCTCTGTAATTGTCCACCCTGTATTGATTAACAACAAGGTAGAGGGCAGCTGAAACTGAAAATACATGAACATTTTTCAACAGAGAAGCCTTTATTCCTTGTGAATTGCTCCTCCACAAATGAGAATTAAGCTTTCCCTATAGCTGTTTTAGATCAAATAATTGGTGATTTGTTTTTAGTAATAATGATTTCAGCTACAAACTTAGAATGGCCAAAAGTAACAAAGCAAGCATGGCTGTATAATACTGTGTGAAGACTCCTCTGCAGACAATAATGAAATTTCAATGCACAGCTGAACCTCCTTTGAGTTCTGTGGAATGTTGGCTGGCAAGCAGTGTCCCTGCTTTTATAACTTTATATGCACAGGCATACATATCTTCCTCCATTTCTTCAGAAAGTCTTAGTACCATAAGCAGGTGGAATAATTTGTTTGACACAACAATGACTCTCTGCTACCACATTAGGAATAAGTACCATAAAAGATTACATCCAAACTCTTAACTGCCAAGATAAATGGACAGTGTGCCTACAACAGTTTTTGCAAGTGACGTTTATTGACTTAAGACAATCCACTAATTTTGCCACCTTTAGAGCAGATCAGGAAGCTCTGACCTGTTACTTTTAGACAAGCAAAGGCATTTGAGAGTAACAATTGCAAACAGTTCCTTCAACCTGCACTCTTCATAGTGATTTCATGTGCCACATTACAAAGCACAGAGCCCTCGCTTCCCAGGAAACCCAAAGAACCCAAAATCAGAAAGGCAGAGCTCTCTGGGGGCTAGTCCTGCACAGCTGCAGCGTTCTACCAAGTGAGGAATTTGGCCCTTTGTGGATAAAGCTTGATTATAAAACCTTCAGGGGAAAGACAATTTTCCTCTAAAAGGAAGCCTGCACTAAGCTTCTCTGTCACTGTAAGACAATGATGATAGGTGGATTAGGCAGTTAGCTAGAGAAAGAGATATGTCATCACCCATCAGCTGACTGCCTGTGAGTGAAACAGTGAGTAACACTGTACACTTAAGGTTTCAAGTACTTGAAAGTATCAACAATGTAATGAATAGACATCTGGCAACAGTATCCTGTTCCAGTTAGTACATCATTTTGGGTAGCTCAAGTTCAGCTAACTGAGGTTGCACTATAAATGCATTATAAAGATTTTCCAGTATGTAGCTTCTTTAACTCTGGAGGTCTTTAAGAACCTTACTGTGGTGTACTGAATCCAAACAATACATTAAATACATTACAGCCTGAATTTTCCTGACAAGGCTGACTGGTCTGGAAGGTGGAATGTGTGGTTCTCTAAAATGGCTACAAATCAAAGAATCATAGAATAGTTAGATAGAACCTCTCCCACCAGAGATGAAAAAGCCAACTGAGACAGCCAGCAAAAGCGTAGAGCAGACATTGTTCACAGCTGCCTGCACCTTCCCTACATGTGCAAACTCTCTGTACCAGCAGGAAGAAGAATGGAGAGAGCACAAAGACAACTGAGCTTAGACAGTTCATACACACTTCCTGAATTACTGCCAGCTCACAGGCACTGTAACAAATTTGTAACTATTAACTTCCTTGTGTTAATCAACACACATGCAAAGCACCCATCTGATTGATTTGACTCCGATTTTCTTTAATTACATGGAAAGAAAGCTAATTCCCTCCACCCTCCCTGAGGAAAGAAATGCAGCAAACACAAGCTCAGAAGGACCATCAGCAGGACTTCAGTCTGCCATCTTCAGTACTGAAATCTAAATCTTCTCTTTCAGCTTCTGTTATGAAGACTTAAATATGGACTAGGGACAACATAGGCCCTCTCCGGAAGCTTTCAGTAGAACTGGCTACACAGGACTTGGAGAAGGCTGAGTTCTGAATGGCTTCTTTGCCACAGTCTTCACTGGCAAAGGCTCTGACCGCAGCACCTAAGTCCTGGAAGGCGGACACAGGGACTGTGAAAACCTAGACCTTGGGCCCACTGTACATGAGGATCTACATCTTAAGAACCTGAATGTACACAAGTCCATGGGACCTGATGAAATCCATCCGCGGGTCCTGAAGGAGCTGGCGAATGAAGTTGCAAAGCCACTGGCCATCATATTTGAAAAATCATGGCAGACAGGTGAAGTTCCTGATGACTGGGAAAAGGGAAATATAACCCCCATTTTCAAGAAGGGGAAAATGAATGACCCAGGGAATTACAGATCAGTCAGTCTCACCTCCGTGCCTGGCAAAATCTGGGAGCAGATTCTCTTGGAAGGCATGCTAAGGCACATGAAAAACAACAAGGTGCTTGGCGACAGCCAGCATGGCTTCACTAAGGGGGGAAATCCTGCCTGACCAATTTTATGGCCTTCTATGATGGGGCTGTGGAACTGAAGGACAGGGGTGGAGCAGTTAATGCAATCTACCTGGACTTGTGCAAAGCATTCGACACTGTCCCACATGACATCCTTTTGTCTAAATTGGATAGACATCAGTTTGATAGGTGGACCACTCAGTGGATAAAGAACTTGCTGGATGGTCACACTCAAAGAGTTGTGGTCAACGGTTCAATGTCCGGTTGGAGACCAGTAACGAGTGGTGTCCCTCAGGGATCGGTGTTGGGACTGGTCTTGTTCAACATCTTTGTCAGTGACGTGGACAGTGGGATTGAGTGCTGATGCCAACCTCATGAAGTTTAACCATGCCAAGTGCAAGGTCCTACACCTGGGTCAGAGCAATCCCAGGCACAGCTACAGGTTGGGCAGAGAAGAGATTCAGAGCAGCCCTGAGGAGAAGGACTCAGGAGTGTTGGTCGATAAGAAACTTCACATGAGCCAGCTTCAGTGTGCACTCACAGCCCAGAAAGCCAACCGTATTCTGGGCTGCATCAAAAGCAGCGTGACCAGCAGGTCAAAGGAGGTGATCCTACCCCTCTACTCTGCTCTCATGAGACCTCACTTGGAGTATTGTGTGCAGTTCTGGTGTCCTCAACATAAAAAGGACATGGTACTGTTAGAACAAGTCCAGAGGAGGGCCACGAGGGACTGGAGCACCTCCCATATGAAGACAAGGCTGAGAAAGTTGGGGCTGTTCAGCCTGGAGAAGAGAAGGCTGCGTGGAGACCTCATAGCAGCCTTCCAGTATCTGAAGGGGGCCTACAGGGATGCTGGTGAGGGACTATTCATTAGGGACTGTAGTGATAGGACAAGGGGTAATGGGTTGAAACTTAAACAGCAGAGGTTTAGATTGGATATAAGGAAGAAATTCTTTCCTGTTAGGGTGGTGAGGTGCTGGAATGGGTTGGCCAGGGAGGTTGTGAATGCTCCATCCCTGGCAGTGTTCAAGGCCAGGCTGGACGAAGCCTTGGGTGATATGGTTTAGTGTGAGGTGTCCCTGCCCATGGCAGGGGGGTTGGAACTAAATGATCTTAAGGTACTTTCCAACCCTAACTATTCTATGATCCTATGGAGACTGATGCCCTCACAGCATGATTTGCACATTTAGAAAATAAAACTAACCAATAAACTTGTCACACCTTTTTCCCCCAGTATTTGTTGTCAATAAATACATGATACTGGGGCTTTGTTTCTGTTTTCTTCCTAGAGCAGCAAAACTTTCCCACCAGACTGCTCCTGCAGGAATCCTCCCTTTACAAGTTTCACAACAGCCACACAACTTGTCACTTCCCTTGGCCATTATTCTGGCAGTGACAAAAACTTAGTGTGATACATCAGCCTCTGATTTACTGCCCTTCTCATTAGTTTATCAGAAATTTGAAGACCTTAAAAGAAGAAGCATTATGTAGAAATTTGTAGGAGCAGGTGGTCTTCAATTTCCTGTGCAATATGGCACATTTTTCTACTGAAAAAGGCCCTGCAAGGTCTTGAACTACCAAGTTTTAATATACCACTATTACTATGCATTTCAGAGATAATTGAAGATATCCTGGAAGATTTCAAGCAATACATTTTCTGTTCTAAAAGACAAAAATGTCTTAGAAATTCCTTAAGACACTTCCATTATAGCTTTTCTTCCAGCTCAAATAATAATAAAAAAAAAAGAACAAAAGACAAACCCAAACACATGAAAGATTCAATATGGAACAATGTACTATTTTGTTAACATTCTCTTCAGAAATTACACATGCATACACTACTTATAAGAAAGTTGTGCCATATTCATGCTGATAAAAAGCCTTACATCCAGGTGATTAAGTATCATGTTCTTGAGTAAACAGTAGACAAACATGTAGTTCAAATCTAGATTTATATCAGTAATTAGATACATGCACACAGAATTTATTGGTGAGCTACTTCAGTCAGGACAACAATAGTACCTTCTTTTTGCTGCAGTAAATCTGCCATTTCTTCTCTGGAGGGAGCGCAAACATAGCCTCTCTGTTCTTGTCTGTGAGATCCAATTCATCCTGGAGATTGTGAAAAAGAGAAAGGAAAAAACAGTCAGCACCTGCACTGGTAACTTGCAATAGGTACAGAAGAATGTGGACCAGCTATGCTGACTAGCCCTCAATCAAAGGGCAGAGGACTTACTGGCTCCCAAAGACTTCAAAGATTATTGGTTTCATAATTTTTACCTTGCTACTGTGGGTTTTTCCTGTCAGAGCAGAACCTATGAAGAGAGGCAGCCTAAACAACTCCAGTGTCAAACTTCCATTACTAATGGTTAGTCGAGGATGGGAAAGAGCACATGAAAGGTATGAAGTGAAAAACCCAAAGCACTGGCTTATGTGACACATTCACACCCCTAGAGAAAATTCAATACATCTTTTTCCTGACCTGCAGTACCAGCTTGGTCTTCCATAGAAGGAGATCAGTGAAATCACTATATATTTTAAACAGAGGTCACAAGATACTTGATCAGTGGCAGTAATGCCAACAGCAACCTACAGGTTGGACAAGGAAATGCTTGTCCAGATGTTTGGTCTCTGAACCACAGTCCCCAGCAAAAGACAACCAGTGTTCCAGAGTACATACATCCACACAGTGTCACATCAGGTTGAAGAGACCAGCAAATTCAGTCTCTACTAAGAAAAGCAAGCTCAGCAGAGCACACTGTTTTAGAGCCTAAGCCAACCTTGCATTTGTAAAATGAAGGATAATGTTGTGAACTGACTCTCAGATTCCTCACTTCCATTTCTCTTCTGTAAAGGGTGGATAATAATAGACTCCCTACTCAACGTGTCTCTAAAGCCATCAAAGTAAAGACTGCTACTTGCTCTACGTTTATTCAGCACTAGCCAGAACAGGGCTTCAATCACAGCTGTCAGTTTCAGGCGCTAATGGGAATTAAGCAATAAAAATTATCTTCCTAGCAAGCATCCTGCTTGAGTAGTGACAGACAGAGAGGTCTAAATGAGAGTTTCAGCAATAAAAGACAAGCTTCCAATAGTGTTTCAATGAGTTAATTTTGGCAAGGTTTTCTTTCTCCTATATATTTGAAAGTGTTTGGAGAAGGAAGTATCCAGGGATCCCATATCAAGCTGACATTGCAGCATTATGAATACTGCACATGCAGATTCTGGCACCCACGCTAAACTATCCCAAGCAGAGACAATACCTCTTTAACTTCGCCCAACAATGGCTCATTTGGAAAGCATTCAGAGCTGGGAAACTTGTGAAAACAATGAGCTAAATTGCACACTGAGCCTGGTAGCTGCTGCTGACAGATTTAAAAGCCCATAGAGATTTTAGCTAGGGTTAGGGTAGGTACAAAAAAGTACAAAAGAAATGCAAACAGTAACAAGGTGAGGTCAGTACCAGCAGCCCAAGGTACAAGCAGCTTGAGGAGTCTTTTTTTAAATAAGAAAAAGTTTAAAGGAAAAAAAAAACAAAAAAAAAAAACAAAAAAAAAATTTTAGATGTGCAAAAAGAGTGCAAGCCATGTGGAAATGTTTAGGGTGAATTTTCAAACAAGTGGGCAGACAAGTGAGACAAAGATTTTTATCCTTGCTACACACAATTAGATAGCTCAGGCCAGGATCACATTCTTGGGAGGAGAGTGAGAATTAAATGACATGTAAGGTCTTAAGAAGAGTGAAAGAAAGCTGTTGGAGGTCAAAAGCATGTGGGAGGGAAAGGAGGGGCAGACAGGGCATCAGAAATGTCACGTTTGGAAGAGCCACCAAAGAGGCCAGAATAGACTTCTGATATAAGCTGTCTGGGCTCAGCTAAACACTTAGAAAAATTCTGATCGCTTTACTGAGCTACTTAATAATCTTAGCATTATTGAGGGGGGTTTAGGTCTCTGTTTGTTGGGTTGTTTTTTTTCTTTGTTGTTTTTTTTGTTTTGTTTTGTTTTAATGCAGAGCAGTTAACTGTTTTTTTAGTCCCTTCTGCTCTTTCTGGACTCTGATGGCAAATCAGAGAAGCAGCAAAAGCTCTTCCTAGAAGCTGTGCACAAAACCAAATAATGATCTCAACCAAGATAGTTCAAGACAACCATTTCATCAGCTGAACACTCCTATTGACTGAAAACAACCAAAGGGCAGGATGCTGACACTTCATAGCTTCTAGACACTGCCCTGGACACTGGCACCATCAGAGACACAAAGAGCACTCTGCTTTTACTGGGGCAATAAGAATCTGCAATTTCCAGTCATATAGTTTTGCATACTGATAGCATGACAATCTTTTTAGAACAGAAGTCTGGAAAGATAGCTTGAAAGGATGGAAGATCCAGTGAGAACAAAGTGCATCCACACCTCACTTGATTATGGCTCAGGAGGGTAGATTAAGCCAGAAGAACATTAGAGTGATTACCATATTAGCTCAGGTAATGTAGTAACAAGGAAATTGCTCAGGGTTCCAGGCATAATCAGGTCCAGGTGATCACCCAAGTCACACCACAACATACCTGACTGGAAGATGGCAGTTTGTTAGATAGTGTGTGTTAGGGTCAAAATTCTAGGTTCTAACCGCCAGGTCAAATGGGTAGGTAGCAAGCATGAATGTTGAACAGGGAGAGAGACACCTTTTCCAATATGCAAAGCAGCACTCAAGTTCTTCAATATCTTTTCCTGAAGTTAGTCTTCATTAAGTGTTCTTCTCTGAGAGGAAGAAAGAGGTAGTAGGAAGTGAAGAAGCTTATATAACCCCTCTACCTATAAAATTAGTCACGTCATACCTTATAAAGAATCAAGAAATCCTTGCAAAATACAAGAGACGTGAACCCTTCTTCTTGAACCCTCCAAATCATATTACCTCTCCCATCCCCTCTCTATAGAAGAACAGAAGGCCACTGTGACTGCACAAGAACCCCCTGGATCTAGCTAAGAAAGCTGATTGTGGAACAGGCAGACTATTTTCCTATTCTGACTCAGGATACTAACAGATGGCACATAAGGAAACTTGCTGCCCTGGAGGTAAACAGGAGGAAAAACAGAAAGAGTAAATCTCAGAAGGGTAATCTGGTCCAGGAATAGGTCATTCTGACCCAGTGACAGAGGTAGATCTGTCACTGTGTAGAAATTCAGACCCTATAGTTAGTTTGGTGACAGCAAACACCTATTGAAGGCAAAAGGAATTGCAAAGGTTGGCAGGAAAGGGGAGCTACAAACTCTGAATGCAGTCACCACAACTGGAGTTGGAACCAGGCTAAGGAAGACGATGTGACCGAATGCCCAGGGAGCAAATGTAAAGGACAAGAAAAAAAGGGTCAGTCAGAACAAAGCAGGGAGAGCACCCTCCTTCACCACCTGTGCCAGTTTCCCAGCAAAAACGTAATAACTCCTTTTCTGTGCCTTGGATGGGTGGCTTAGATCCAGCAATTCATGCCAGCATGACCCTGCACAATGGAGTTCAGCCTTCTGGCTCTTAAAAATACTTGAAATTGTTCTTGTGGAACACTGATTAAAAAGATATTTGCCAGGCTGGCCCAAGGGAGATGTAAAATACCTCCAGTTAATATTCCTTACCTTTCTCTCCTTTGTCTGTTTCCTATTTTATTTACTGAGAGGGATCCATTCAGTTAATTTCAGCTAAATTCAGTTAAACATTCAGCTAAACATTCAGTTAAATTCAGGCATTTTTTTTAACTTACACAGATTGAATTTCAATGATAAAACATTTAAAATGTGCTGGAGCTGGATTTGAGGCTCAAATATTTTCAAGTCCAGTTCTTAGGCCAAAAGGGAAGATGGCCTTAATTCAAAATGGCTACAACCCAAGGAAATGAGAGACAAAGAAAGAGAACAAGAGGGAAGAATGGGTAGGAAATATAAAACTAAGATTTTGTGGGATGTAAAATCACATTATGTCCTTTGTCTTTGGGAACATTCATAAAAGTGTAAAACCTAGATTTGATGCTGGGTAGCCATCAGCTCAATAATGATATCACTCAGAGCCCCAGAACAGCTGAACAGACAAGTAATTCCCCACCTAGACTGGACAGAACTTTTCCTAGTGATATGAAATGAAAAAAACCTAGACAAAAATTAGTATGTTGGGAATGCAGAAGAGTGGATCACTTGGCGAGAGAACCACTAAAGAAGAACATTTAATGCCTACCAACATGCTTGCTTCCCTAAAGGAGAACCTTTAAGTCCTGCCAGCATCTTTGTACTGAAATATATATCGCATCTCCACCATTCAGTCACCTGTGGAAAGGTCGGACAGAACCACATGGTAGCTGCTCCTTCATCAGTCTACTTTACTTGGCCTTGCAAGAAGACTTATACAGTCCATAGGAATTTTGGAATTTAAATGAGGAAAACTTCAAATTGTTTGAAAGACAAATTTAGTGAAACACAGACACAATGAGACTTCCCATTCTCAACATAATAACACTGAAGTCACAGTAGACATAAGATGGAAACCTTAACACTTAGTACACAGAAAGCATGAGGGCTTCCAGGCTCCAGCACCTCTTGGCTTCAAGTCAACACGTTGGAGAACAAGATCCCCAAACTTGCTTCTCCAGAGATATTTGGACACTCACAGGATATTTCTTCAGTTCCAGTTTCTCATTCTACTTGTCCCAGTTCCACTGGTGCTGGACTGCTGGACTTCCTGGTCACCAGGGTGCTTCCCCCTGACTTAAGGTCAGACAGCTGCTTCATTTTTGTCAAAGGCAAAATACAACAACCCAAAACGACCAATCAACAAACCTTCAGAGGCTGTTGGCCTTGGTTTGGGGGTTTTAATGAATCCTGCACAGTGTTTCCAGTGTGATGAAGCACAGAATTCTGTCACATTTTCTTTACCACAAGCAATAACTTGATTAATATGGATATAATAGATCCTCCCAGGAGGAAAAGGAAATTTTGCTGATTTTCTTATGTTTAGTTGGATACCTGTAATGTTTCATCAATTTCTTATAATTTCAGCTACAGGTAGTTGAGTTTTGTCCACAGGTCATGGTCTCTCATACTCATAGTGCTCTTGAAATCACATCCTTTCTGTAAGCACCCATCCCAGGCCTGTGTTTCATACTTAATAGTATTTTTTTTGACTTAAAGAAGTTAATGACTTCTAAAAGCATATTCTCATTTCCTAAATGTTTATTTCTGCTTACAAATTCATTTGGACAATTATTAAAGAATGAAATCCTTTTATCATCCCCAGAGGGCTTTGGCATGAAATCAATCTTTATTTGACACCACAGAATGTAACACTAAGCAATACATTTGCAAATAGGTCTCACCACTTCTGCTGTTCAGAGATGCCCATTTTGCTGTCTGATTACAGGTTTATTGCACTGTTTGGCTCTTTAGCAGCAGATGGATAATCAAGCAAAATGACAGCCAGGTCTCAGCATCACTAGGCACCATGGGAATCAAATATTTAGAGTGTACAAACTGGCAAAGCTCCCTAGGAAGGTTAAACTTTACTCTCCCTTGTTAAAATCAGAATGAAAACGTAAGAACTTACAGAACAGACTAGATTGGCAGTTACCTGACCTGTGACCAGCACCAAAAGCTGCAGAGGGCTGTGGAAAAGCCCTGCAAGTACAAAGCCATAGAACAAACTCTGTACATGGTTAAACAATTCCCAGATCCCTGCCTTAAAATTTTAGGTTCCAAGTGTGCATTAATTTTTATATCATGACCTTGCACTGTACAAATTTTAGTTAAATGCCCTGTTCTTATCTTGCTTCTTGATCACACCCCCATTCCTTCTTTTGTCTTTTCTCTTCTACACACCTACCTTTTCTTCTCCCCAATCTTTTCCTCATCCCCCTTGACCCTTTTCTCCTGTCATGCACAAATGCACTCTCCCTCATCTACCTCGTCTATCATTCTCTCTCAGTCTCTTCATAGCATCAACCCCACCTAAGTTACAAATGAAGTATAATACACTGTTGCCACTACAATAAATTTCCTGTACAGAATAATACCTCATGCTTCAGGATCTCCAGCATCATGTATATACACATCTGTCACCATGTCCCCAAAACGGCCATATTCCAGTTCCACTGATACTCCCAATTGGCACAGCACAGCTGATGGCCTTATGCCCTGGATGAATTTATTTCAATCTTCTACAAAGCAAACAGTGATTATGACACATCATGGGATCCCACCCAGCATCCACTGGCAGGCTCCAGAAAAGGTTCATGTTCATGTGCAGTCACCTTGAGGGAATAGTTGATGGTGGATTAATCAATGCTGAAGTACAGCTCAAGCTGACGTGAGATAAATGGCACTGACATGTCTGGGACTGTAGAGGAAGGGGAAGCAGTGGAAGTAGATCAGGGAGAAGGTTGTTGGCAGCACACTACAAACTTTTGCAATAGAAAATCCAACCCAGCATAACTGCTACAAGTGACCTGAGTAGGACCACACTGCTAACACATGACTTAGATCTCCTGAAAGCTACACTTTTACATTAACAACAGTCCCAGGAACCTTTATTTTTCAGTTCACACTGCCTATGCCAGGTTTTGTTGGCAAATAACAAACAGGTCAGTCTAGTGGATCACATTCAAGCTGTGCCTCTGCTCACCAGGGAGGAAGGCTGGGGAGGAGTGAGGACATTCTCATCAGAGATCCAGAGGCAACTGTCCAAAACGCTGCTTCAGAGATAACTGCAGTGAGTGCATATAATAAAAAAAAATACAACCCAAAATAATAATAAAAATATCTTCAGCTTTCATTCTCCTTGCAAAGAACTTATGAATCCTTCAAGTAGGATAAATCTTTCCCTATTTATTCACTGTGTCCACCTCCAGGGGACAGTATAAGATTGTTCCCCTGCAGTCTTCCTTCCATTGCTTTGATCAATCCAGCTCAGTAGGCTGACATGCAAGAGGCAGCCTGCTGGAAGAGTGCACATTTCCAATACTGAGGTCGATGAGGCATTCTGAAAGACAGTTTGTCTGAACTGTCAGTGAATGAGGTTCATCAGATTGCAGAAATGCCTACTCTCATGTACAAATTGGAGCAATGTGCAGTGCAAAAAAAATATCACTCAGCAAAGCTCCCTAAAAAAGAGAAACATTTCACAGGCTTTATCTAATGTGCAACCACAAACACTGGAGTGTGATTGAAACAGATATTGAGAGAAGAGAAACAGAGCTTCCATCTTTAGATAGCAACCAGTGCTCATTTCTACCTTCTCAGGGCTGTGCCTGACCACAAGTGCATGGCTGTACCCACAGCAGAGATTGTGGGTAGATGCTCTTTCAACAGGCAACATCACTACCACCCATACAGCTAGCACAGCTCCAGATGCAGCACATGGGTTAAAAGTCCCAGGTCCACCAATAACCTGTGAAGAAAAACAGCCCCCAAAACAAACTTTTCCATCTTCTCAAGCTCTTCCATCTAATCCTAACTCTTGAAATTAAAAGCAGTCTTTGTAAAGCACACAGAAACAACACACCATATGAGGCTGCGGAATAAGACTTTGATCTGTTTCCCAATTCATAATAATTAGGTGGATCACTGCAAAACATCACTGGGTTTCCATGCATTTGCAAATACATGATATGTGTGTGTGCAGATATGTATGCCACTCACACCTTACATACACCACAACTACAAACATAAGACATATGACATAACACCTCCCATGCCTATAACATTTTATCATTACATTTGTGTATGATGAAACCACTGTGCGCACTTGAGTTGCTCACACACCCTGTTGACATAGGAAATAATGTTTACATTTCAGCTACTGACATGGATCTGACTGTAAAGCAGACAAACGAAAGTGCAATTTCCTTCATACACTTCTTCCTTCTTGCTTTTTAAGCAAGTTGCAGCTTTAAAACTCCTTCAGCACTAGGGGCCAAAATAACCTGATTCTCAGTCATCACAGTACAAGACAGAAAGCACCTGGTGTTTATGAAGTGGAAGATGTGTTTCTCTACTATCCTGCCAACACAGAAGCTACTCATTCTTAAGGTTCAGTAGCAGAATAAGACTCTCACCCATTTCATACTGCTTTTTGGTGGAAAAAATTTATCTCGCAGAAAGTCAGCTAACCATCTCCCCTCTCATTCCTCAACACCACCACCAATATTACAGTGCTTCCTTTTTCCTGATTGCTTCTTTGCTTCCTGGAGAACTGCTAAACCCTGCCTCTCCCATTTCTCAAATCTCTGACTTGACAGCATACAAGTACCTATGACTAGCAAGGCATGATGCAGGCAGTCTGCTTTCACAGGCCACTAGAAACGGCACCTGCTGTTTGTTTTATTGCCTTTCACAGGCAAACTATGAGCACTGGACAACATTCTGCAAGGCCAAATAGAAAGAGGAAGAATGAGGAAAACCAGTACCTGTTTATGCAACAATACAACCAGACATTTAGAGAGAGGTCATAGCTTAGCTGTGCATTTTCATATGCAGGGCTACAATATGGGTAGAGAAAGAGGGATATGGATGGGCATATGAGGACAATAACACGAGCACTTGACTACCATCACTGTTTTTCTGTTAAGGTGGCATGCATGTTCATGTCAGTGAATTAGAATGAGCCCAGTGAGAGGGATAGGAATGAAAACTGAATAGTCAGACTCATGTCTAATCTAAACCCCAGCTGCTGCAATTTAAGCCTATTACTTCTGTCCCCCTCAACCACAGACATGGTGAGCAGATTTTGTCCTTCCTCTTGATAACAGTTTTCAAGCCTATTAAAGGCTGTTGTAATGTCCCCTTCTCAGTCATCCTTCTTGAAGCTAAACAAGCCCAGCTCTTTCAGTCTTCCTTAGAGGTCATGTCCTCTGGACCCCCCATTCCTCCTCTAATTGACTTCCGGGCTCTTCCCAGTCAAAGTACGTCTTTCTTGAAGTGCACTGCTCAAAAGTGGGGACAGTGTTCTAGCTGAGACCTTATCAATTCTGGGTACAAAGATTACTTCATGCTTCTATACTGCATTCTTGGTTACATATTCCATTAAAACAATGACTTTTTATGTTTAATAAAAACACCAAAACCTGCATGACTTCTGTTCACTCATAATCTACTATAATCCTGAGTTTCCTCTCTGAAGAAATGTACCCACCTGGCTGCTTCCCATCCTGAATTACCAGACTTACAGTAAAATTGTACGTTTTATTGGCCTCATTGAATCCCATCCTTTTGCACAGAATTTCTCCATCTTCTTTTAAGCTTATCTTTTAACATATTCCCAGTGTTTGCAGCCTAGTTATGCACTCTCTAGAGAGGCATTCTGGTCACCAGGGGCTTGTATCTGGGACGTCATGGAGAGATTACCAAGCTTTGCAGTCCACTGTGACAGGTGGCAACCCATCTAGGACAAGCACCACATTTACCTCCACATTCTGATTATACATCAAATATTTCTCAAACAGAGCTTCTAGTATCAGCATATGTACCACTAAATAACAATAAAAACTTCTGTTTCAGCACAGTGCCCATTCCCCACCCCTCATTTCCTTTTTTTCTCCTCTCCTCATTTCCCCCTCCCTTCCAGGGATCCCTTGCCAGGGTTTGTTTTTATGCCAAGGTCCTTTAGATGAGACCCTGTATGGGAAGGTAGGTGTGGGAAAGGTTATGAGGAAACTACCATCTAAACTGCTACCTTTCTGGCTTCCCCACCTTTCCCTCCCTACAAAGTCTCCTCTGTTCTATTTTAATGCTAATGAGTTCAGAAGAGGTTCCTAGGCTGGAGCAATTCACAGTTTGGACTGCCAAAGCACACAGGCACACACCTCTCCGATCCCTTCCTGCCCAAACACAGTCCTGCTGGCTCAACCCTCCAAATGTGCTCTGGGAATTGCTGCTGCGGCCCCATGCCAAAGGCTGGCTGAATTTCCAAGGGCGTTGGTGCTACCTACTCTCCTCCCAGCTTTATCTTCTTGTGTGCATCTTATTTGCCATATGCCCCTACGGAGGAAAACAAGGGTAAGTCAGAGCTTGGCTGACCTTTAAATCTCTGATAAAATATTACATAAAAAGGCAGGAGAAACTGAGAGGTCAGTTAAGAATTTAAAGAGAAAAATTAACTTTTTAGTGAGCTTCGGTTGTGCAGCTCACACACACAACATACATGCAAACTAAACTCAAAGGAACTCAGGTAAATCACCATCAATTTCTGGCACAAATTCAGGTTTACACAGATAGAAGTGAAACCAGAAGCTACCTTTTGTTCCTCTCTTGCTCTCTGAATTATTCATCCCAATTTAGCAGTGGAAAACAGAGATCAGAATGTTACTAATTCCATTTAACTGAGTGGACTTGCTCTGGATTTACACCAGTGCAAAAATATTAATCAAATTACCTGCTTTAATTTGTAAGAGACAAAACCTCTCTGCTAGACAACCTATAACACAGGTTTGTTCTATAGTCTACAACACAGATATCAGACACAGACTATGTCTGAAATAGACCATCACAGAATGGGCTGAGCAGTCTATCAATCCCCTTTTTACTAATTGTGAACTTCAATAAATGGAGATGAGCTACATTTACTACAAATCAGTCTAGACCGGCTAAAAGAACACCCCCATATGAGGCTTCTGTTATCTCCTCTGGGATGAGATGGAGGGCAATTCCACAAAGCTCTTCACACATATTAACCAAGTATTTCCATAGCCAAGCATGGAATTGAAAGCATGACTGTTTGGTTATTTACTCACACCCAGTCCTGTCTCATTGTTCAAGTATTCTGATAATCAGAACTGCACTGACATCACTGGGTTTAAGAAAATACCAGCCAAGATGTTTTTCTCCAAGTATTTCTAAAAAGGAAATTACTAGAAGCTTTCTCAAAATACAGGAAAAGGAAAGAGAGAAGGATGAGCATTTGCCTTGCAGAATGAACTTATCTCCTAACAACAAGCTATAATTGCATTTACTGTCTGGTTACACAATTGTAATCCAAAAGCTCTCTCTCATCATTAATATAGAAGCCAACAACTTTACACCAACTGACAAACTCATCCAGCTGTCACTCTCTACACAAGAAGTAATGCTGAAACACAGCCACTAAAGCAAAGCCAATGGATTTTTCCATGACTCGAGGATCTCCCTGGACACCTTCCAAACTGGAAAACTGCAATTTGCTTTCCCCTTGCAATTTCCTTTGGAGAAGTTATTCTTTAAACCTCCATGTAGTAAACCATTGGATAACACTGTCATGCACAGAAGGCAGTGGTAGAGATCTGCTCCCAAGATCTTCAAATACAATACGTTTTGCCACTGGAAGACTCCTGTACTGCCTATAACATACACATACTGCATCTTTTGAGCACATTTTCAACCTAGTTATAGTTCGATACTAGAACTGGTTAAGAAGCACTACTCTTCTCTGTTTCACATCAGGGAAACAAGCTCACGAATATATGAAATGAGTTGCATAAACTTGCAGAGGTAGCTAGGAAAAGACACAATGTTCTTGAAATGTTTTTCCCCCATGAAGCCTTCTGACTTTTTCACTTACAGAAAATGGGGTATCTAGCATTAAAAGCTCTGGCTCAGTGGTGTTCCAGTGCCAGGTGGAAGGTGTATGTCTGTACTTCCCTAAACAAAACATGCCAAAGACAGAGCAGCTGTGGAGACAGCCCAGTGTGATGAGTGACAGAAAAAGCACCTTGTGACACTTGCCTTCCATGTGCTGCTCCCAATGGTGCTGAAGGGATGAGCAAAAGGACTACTTCTGTATTTAGTGAAACCAAAAGCTGCTCCTTACCCAGTGTGGAGGAAAGTGCAAGGAAGCTGATGATCTGAAAACACTGTACCCTAGAAAAGTGCTACTGTATCCACCTAGACTTACCTATGACACCTTGTGCTCCCCAGTTTGGTGTCTTGCAGACTAAGGCAAACGACAAAAGAAGGGCATTTCTTTGCAAGAATGAAAAAGCCTTCCTAGAGGACCTTTACAGGTCCCCTGAATGATAGCCTTGAACACTAAGGAAGCAATCTGCCCGAAGGACAAAGAGGCATGACATAATTAAATCCTTTGCCCCCATTCTCCTTCAGACTATATGATATATTGTCTGAGCAATGATTACATCTGATATAAATTGCTTCTAGATGAGAAAATACAGAAACTAATTTGAATCAACACATTAAACAGGTGATCCTTCATGACTGCTACCTACTTTTCTATTCAATTACCTTATTTTGTTAATAGCTGCTCCCAAGCCCTGTTTACAATGTACCTCCACAGGGGTAACTCTTATCCTGCAAAACACTTGCAACCCATCATCTTTCACAACTTTTCCTCCTCTGGAAAATTTCACTGCTTTCCCAGCTTTAGGTGGTTACTTTTACATTGCTATTTTGTTATAAATTTTATAAGATATTCATCATCACAGGGACCTGGCTTCCCTTTCTTGCTCAAATCAGGCTAAATGATAAATCATACCTCCTACAACATTTCAGATTTGGCTATTTTTCTATGAGATGCAGAAGAAGCAGACATCTGACATTCAACCTCCTTTCATCACCATGCAAGCTCTTTCTCTCCAAACGCACAGCCAGAAGATCATCTTGGCCTACCATTCGTCTCATGTCACCCTCATCTTTGCAACCTGTCTTTGCACTCCCCTCAACACCATAGCTATTTGTTGTGTTATTTTCTTCAATGCTTTGGAAAACTTCATCCTTCCTTATCAGAATCTCCTGTTGAGTTATGATCTGTCCATCATGCTCTTTGCATGATGTAGTATTTTCCTCTGCCATTTCTCCCAGATGCATCTTGAGGTGGCACCTTCTCATCCCAAATTATCTTTCTGACCTTATTCATAACAGTGTCCCGCCTCTCCTTAGCAGACCAAATCTAGATTCAAAAATCCTCTCTAAAGGGTGAGGAACAAGGATTTAATAGATTTGTTCGTTGCCTAATACAGATCTGAACAACGTAAGACACTAATAAAGAGAAGTAAAGAAAGGACAGAAACTGCAGAAGGGCAGAAATCATACTCAGAGAAGTGGAGCAATAGGACACCCCTGTCACTGCTGCTGCTGGCTCTATTTCTACTGAAAAGGGCAGAGGCAGTTACTCTAAGTCAGCAGGCATCAAAGTGACAGGAACTCTGTAAGAACACTGGTTCAATTCTAGGAGGAAGGTAGGAAGCTGTCTACTCTGTATCCATGCAAGTAGAGCTGGAAAAGCCCTGAAAGCTGAAATAAAAGTAAATTAGTTTGATCCTTCCAGCTAGCATGTATAACTCCTACTATCAATATAATCTCAGTGTTTTATCCCTTCAGCAGCCTTGAGACTTAATCCAGAAAGTTCCCGACTCTTTGTTATAGACATAATGGAACACAAAAAACACTCAAACATGAATGATGTCCTAAGGAAAATGACACAGTAGAGCTTTACGTTATTTTATTTCTTCTTTTTATGTAATGCTGAATAACACTTGCAGCTATGCTAAAACAAGATAGTGTTGTCAAATCAGCTGATAAGGTATTAGAAACATGTGGGCACAAGTTTTTTGAATAGTAAGCCATACATGGCTTAAGGAATAGGATATCATGACAGCATCCAAGCATTCAGCAAGGGGAAGACACCAGGTTAACATTTTAGCATATCCATTCTTCAGTGGCAGGATCTGTTCTTTCCCCTCTTTTTGCATCTCAAGCTACGTATCTGTTGTGCTTTCAAAATCCAGTGCTCTCTTAGGGAACATTAAGATTTCCCTGTTAAAAACATGTAGTCCAGTAAGTCTTTCTTGGATGTTTCATGTCTACTGTTAAGTAAATCATACTCAGAACACACTCAAACATTCCCTCCAGATATTCCAACCATGACCACAACTTTCCCCACCTTTCAGAAAGGTGACCAGTATTATCTGCTTGGGATAGTCAGAAGCCAACAATCACCACAGACACAGAAAATATCACATAGGCCAAAATTTCAGGCAATGTAGAATGACAGAACTCCACTACCGTCTTCAATAGAACTGAGCTGTTTTATATCAAGTAACTATCGGTCTATAAGTCTTGTAGTAAAGCAACAAGATCTACAAAACAGTGTATCCCTGCACAGAAGCCTTATAACTACAGGTACTTTGGTAACACCCCCAGCTTCTTCCAACCCAAAATCTGTCATGTAAGCCTGGGTCTAGATTTATGTTTGTTTACACAACCCTATTGATTCTCAGACACAGAATGTGAGACCTGGCTCCCATTTCATGCTCTTCTCACAGCATCTGGGTCTCACACATTTACAGCACAGTGACTGCTGCTTCTTAACACAGCTGGTCAGGGAGCTGCCAACCAGCTGCACCTACTGGAAAGGAGCCTAGAGAGCGAAAGTGATGGTGCTGCATTCAGTGGCCCAAGCCTGTGTCTATCTCAGGACTCCATATGCAGGTGAGTGCCTGAAGGGGGAAGCCATCTCTATCACAAAGCCTGAAAAGTAATACCTCTTCTGTGCTTGAATTTGAATTCAACTATAGAAAGCAGCAAGTAGCAATATGTGCATTAAAACCGGGACTTGTACACGTGTATAGCATATGGGACACATGTAAAACTGACCCAAGATTATGAAAAATTCTCTCTTTGAAGAGCAAGAAGAAAAAGAAAAAAGGTATCCCGGATATGGACAATTAAAACCAAAAAAGGTATCCTGGGTATATACCATCTTGCACTGAAGAATTGTGCTGGACATCTGTGAACATCTGTGCATAACTTGACAGACTATAATACCACAAAGAGCTTTTGCCTCCCAAGCCTCAGTCTCCTAATTGCTTCAGAAATCTTAAACCACCCAATACTTTTGCTATTACTATAATGGAAGACAAGTGCATCTAAGTGCATGAAAAATGTTAATCTGACAACTATAAACTACCCCAAGAGAAAGGGAAGTTTTTGTGGCCTGGCCCCCATCAGTGAGGAAAGCAATCTGCTGCCTCAGAGCTTTGCTTTTTTATGCCTTCAGAGTCAATGTCTTCTACTCAGATGGAGATGCCAAGCCTTCTTCCTGGATATGAGCTTCTGGTCATGAAAAAAAAAGAGCTTAGTCTCATCATCAGTATTTTCTTACAGCCTCCACTGGGGCATTCTCATTAAGTGCAAGAAAGGAAGAAATAATTGGGGTGGGGAGTCTCCACTGAGCCAAGACCAGCAAAGCCTACTTAGCTTGCTGGAGTCAGAGCTCATCATAGGCAAAGAAAAATGAAGAACCTCTCCAGATCTTGATTGCATATGGCACTACACAACTTTTCTAACTGATTAGGTACAAACATCCATTACAGAAAAGTACACTGGGGATGTGCACAGAGAATAAAAGAACTTCTTATGGGTAAAGCAGCATAGAGGCCCTCTTAAATTACAGCTGCAGAGAAATTTGCATTGATCAAGAAGCCACAGGCCTGTCAGGGGTGTAGTCTGAAAGTATGATTTACACACAGGGCAAGTGACATAGAAAGTAAATCCCCGTGTATTCAAAAGAATCCAGCAAGAGGATAGAAAGACTCAAAAGACAGATAATTTGAAGCTGAAATACTCAAATCTTGGTAACATGTCTGAATTTAAATGTGAGTAAATACTGTTATCAATACACATGGTAAGTTTGGGGTTTGAAGTGAGGACCTAAAATGCATGTCTTTCTAAGCCACAAACTTTCAGTGAGAAAGTAAGAACTAAAAAAGCTTCAGACATGGAGGATAATTTCTGGGAAGGTGGTGCTCAACTCTGGGAGCCAAAAGACAGATCAGGCAGCTCTGCATATCTGTTCCCTAGAAGCATTCCAAGGGAGTTGGTTGAGAAGTAGAGAACTTTGTTCTCCAGGTCTGTCAACAAACACAAACACAGCTGTTGCCCTCTTGTGCATACATACACTGACATATATTGTCTATGTTCACACGAAAGCCCACAACAGAGGCATTTCTTGTACTTTTTTACACCATGAATACCCTTGCAGGTTGCAGAGCCAAAGAGGGGCCTCATGAACACTACCACAGCTATGACTTGGCAAGCTTGAGTGGGACAGGTGATATATGGGAGTACTTATTCAATGTGGTGAAGCCTAGTTTTCATCTAACGTTTATGTTGTATCCATTACATTAAATGGCCCGCATGGGAGAACTACGCATGAAGGAAACATGCTACTTCCAAGTCAGCTGTTTGCAGTGCGAACGGCTACTACAGTTATTTAGGTTTGGATCTCATCTCCCTTGAGGAAGGTGTGTTATCTGGCATGTGCCAAATTGATACCTTGCTCAGAAATTAGTTTGTTTCCTCTAATGAAAGAAATAAATGTTTTCTCAGACACTTCCATGCTGTACCTTAATCTCCTTCAACATAAAATTCCTTTTTCTTTCTTTTTTCCTCAACTTTCCTCTGGGAAGAGAGACTGTGATCACTGAATTTTACTCTCTGTGAAGGCAGAAGAAGAACAGATGTGCAGAAATGTCACAGAGTAAGCAAAGACCAGATTTTTCCCACACCTTCTGTTATTGATCACTTCTTTCAATTATACTAGAAATGTGTCCTACACCTCTTCAAAGAGAGAGGGGAAGGAGAGAGAAGAATGTATGTTGCCTCATTCAGCAGCTAAAGAATGACGGGAACATGAAGTTGTCATTTCAGCGGATGCAAAGAAACATAACAGGAGGACAAAAAAGATGCTGGATAATTCTGAAGTTTTCAAATACAGAGAGTTAATTAGTATTTATGCTGCTCCTCAACTGTAAATAATGGAAGTCAGTAGTCACTTTTGCTGGCATAAGGCCCAAAGTTTTGCTCTGGAAAAGCCTGGGAAGGTGGTAAATTGTAATATGGATAAAAGCTTTTTGGAATCTATAAAGTCAACAAAACATATTATATAGGGACTCTGAGAAAAAAAAAAGAAGGAAAAAAATTATGATAGAACAGGTTCAGATGCAACATAAGAGAAAAAAAACTGTGAGAGAAGAATGCAGTCAATATCCCACCTGAGCTAAATAGCAGAATGCTTCAAAGGCAGCCGGCTAAGAGGGGATAAAAGCAATAATTTCTCAATTCTTTCCCAGTGTAAGAATCTAATGTGGAGTAAGTAACACATCCAAGCTTGAAGGCTGTAATAACATGATTGACTTTGAAAGAAGCAATTCAAAATACAATTCCACTTCTTCCCTGTGAAACAGTGCATATTAAAGTAGACAGTCTTGATTTCCACCTTCTGAAATACCATGATCACCTCAACAGAGCCACTAACAAAAGAAACAAAAAGAGAAACAACAAAGGTACAAATTCTTTTGTAAAGAACTTTTTGTAAAAAACTTTCACCTCTTTCCTCTGTGCTATTATTCTTTACATTTTATTACTGTCACTGAACTCCTAACATTGAAGTCACGCTTCTTGGCATGGTCCATGTTCACATTTGGTATCAGGTTGCACATGTAAGAGTGATCTAGACGGCAATATCTTTAGCATCAAGCAGCACACCACCCTTAACCAACAAGAAGAGTTCAGAGCTCTAATACTGAGAAAAAGGAATCAGAATCTACTGTGACAGGAACACACTGCTGCTAAGAAATATGAACAAGGACATGGAGAACTTGTTTCATGAAACAAATTATTTCCCCTTGCCTTGCAGTAGTTCTTCCAGATTCTTCTGCAGTTCCTGTTCAGTCAATAAATCTGTACAAGCAAAAACACATGTGCTTAGCACAGCCATTTTTGCCAGCAGGCACAAAACCAGCTTGGCGCCTGCCAATAAGACCACCAAGTGCAGCAGCACTCCACAGTAGTATAAACAGTGCCAGCTGAGGAGACTGAAGCAAAAAGCAGAAGTGATGCTGGCTACAACAGCCTTGATTGTCAAGTAGGGCCAGTCTGGTAATTTTTGAGGTACAGGACCACTCTCCATACCCTGCTCTCAAGAGCTTTTCTCCCTTGCCTGTTCATCGAAAGAGAGATGCCAATGCCAGCTGTTCCGCACTCTTTCAATTGGGTGCACAAAAGTAAACCTTCGAGGGGTAAAGCTTGTGGCCACAAGCATTTTTGTTTGCTTTGTTTCTTCTGCATCTAGACTTCTTATAAGGACTTACCTGTACTGTCACCACTGCATTAGTCCCAAAGCAATTACTGTCAGCAGACAGCCTGATAGCTACTACGTCTTTTCCTACCTTAGCCCAAACAAAATCAGACTGAATCACCCTGAGCATTGTCTACATTCAGACCTACTCTCTGTGCATGTTCCCAATGGAATAAATAGAGATTGAATTTGACCCATAATAGGAGTAACCCTTTCTGGTTTAATTTTCTAATCCAGGAGAAAAGGCCTCACCATAGCATGCACAAAATCTTGGGATCCTTCCTAGAACTGTTTTTCTGGTTGAGCACCATCAAGAACAGATATTTCTGCTAAAATCAGCATCAACTTATCATTTGACAACAACTGCCTTTGTCAGAGTCCAGTTAAGGAGCTGCTGTTACTCAGCTGGTTGGTCTGGGTGCATCCCCCAGACAGAGCAGCCAATGCATGTTTATTCACCTTAGTCTGGCATTTACAGAAGCAAGCTTGCAACTCTGGAGGTGTCTTGCGACTACATCAGAAATAAACAATCCCAACACATTCCTAATTCCTCCTCTTGTAAAATGGACATCTCCAAATTCACTTTTCATGATATTAATATAAGGACCACAGGAACAAGAGAACACAAGCTCTGGAGCTCAAAATTACCATTTTTCTCAGAAAGTAATGTAGAAATACACTAAATATTTATTGGACTGGAAAACTCATCACAAGGGAGGCTTTTCCAGCACAGCTAGGCTTAGCTCTTCTTGTCATTAACTCTTATGTGGGAAAATGCCCCAGATTTTAACTGCAACAAGGGGGATAATAAGGCCTTTAAAAATTCATTCAAGCACACCGACGGGTTTTTTTATACCCTTTGTAGAGCAGATGGCAAGATGAGGCGATACCCCCTGGGCCTGCATCAGGGATCTTAAAACAAATGCTCTTCTCAAAACAGATCTCAGATGATGTTGGTGTCATCATTTCACTCGGGGATTTGGGTCAGAAGGCTTTACACTCAAATCTGGTTTTTATATAGTACAAGTGCACCCAGACTAGACTAACGGATAAGCAGCAGGGAGGGTGGTACACACACAGAGCCCTCTCAGGCACTTCCAGGTTGCTGATTTACACTGGTGCATTTACACTGAATCTTTCTAATCCAATTAAAATCTCATTTGACCTGTCAATACAGATGCAGCCTGTTTTATAGTAGTGTCTTATAGACCATGCATTAATCCAGACCCATGGACAAACTAGCCCTTCTAGGCAAATTCTGCATTTGGCCAATTTGGTTTTTCACCCAAGTTCTCTCACTCAAAGTCCTTAACTGCTCACATGTTACCTGCCTACCCAGGAACTCCTCTGGACATGTATACCTATCCTATCCGAGTACTTTATAAAAATGTATGATGCACACCATTAGCCTTCTGAAAAATAGAACTTTTCTCTCCCAGCTCACTTCTCACATAATGATGGCTAAGTTACTATCATTAAATGTAAGAACATGAATATGATCTATTTTCATTTCAATAGCTTCATTTGTTTGAAATGCATGTGCCAGTTACAGGCTGTCAGCACCAGCACATTTAATAAGTTATAACACGGACCAACAACTCTCAAACTTCTGGGGCCAAAAACTTTTACAGATCATCATGTATGCTTGTCACTAAATTCTGCACCAAAAACATTATAAATTATACTGTGTAATAGACTTCCAGAAAGCAGCTGTGAGCTGTTTTGCCACAAGCCCATGAAACCCAGTATTTGCCAAGCATGAAACAGGAAGGTAAAAGCACCCTTAATACCACCATAAACTCTCAAAATTCCTCATAGAAACCAATGCCCTTCTCAATGCGCAAAAGCCCAGCAGCTAAACCAAGTGTTTCACAATGACCAAAAGGTAAACTTATTCAAGTTTTCACATGTCAAGTTCAGAAGCAAAGTGTATCTGTTGGTGACACCTTCATAAAAGCTGATTTGAATGCTTCAATGGATCTCAGTACTGGTAAACTTTGATACAGCAATTAAAGCTTTGCATGTGTAAATCAATACTCAAAACAGCACCCAGCATTAAACTAACAGCAGACTACACTCTTACTCATGAGAGATACCTGTCACCAAGCAGAATTCTCCAGTCAGTCAGCTGCAATTTCAGAGAGAAATTCAAGTAGTCTCACATAAAAGATAAACTGACTTAAATATAGACCAGGATTTTGTGAACTCTCTCTATTAAGAGGAGATTCCTCATCTGCTACTTAGGAGCAAGTAGACTCTTTTTGTTGCACACCCTATTCTTCCTGAAACCACTGCAAATCTTCTCATTCCCACAGTCTTGTCATAGAAAACTGTAAATGCTAGAAAATTATCATGGGTGCTAGGGGACATGGAAACAGTTAATGAAAAAGAAATCAATACTAAATTACTGTGTACATAGAAGGCAACTTTGGCTGAGGAAGTCCTCGAGCTGAAAATTGTTAAACGGTTGGAGAGTACCATGGAAAAGACCACCCTAAGGCCACATCTTAAATGTGGTCTAGGCCTAAACACCCCAGGCATCTGCTTTGGACCCCATCTTGTAATAGGAGCCTAGGCTAGGTTGTCAGACCACTGATTTGACAAACTATAGCTGTCCCTATGTTTATATGACTTACTATAGTTGTTCAGATCTTAACCTCCACTTACATACCTAAATTATGTGGTTATTTTCATAGCACTCTGAAGCCATGGTAGTGGACAAGAACTTACTGGGCTAATGTTATAAGTGTAATGTAGGAAGGTTATTGTCAAATTCCTCTAATTCTGAGATCCAGTATTTTCTGTTCTATTCCTCATCTCAGTGCCAGCACTCAGGCTTATATATACACTCATTTTACTTAACCTCCAATCTCAGAGTAGTAATGAGATAGCTGATCAATTGCATCAAATGGGCATCACCTTTATGATGCGGACTGCAAAACATCACAGCCCTATGACCTCTGCCTGTGTTTTGCATTCAGGTTGAACAAGAGGGCAAAGACAGTGAAGTCATTTGATACCAAGAATGAACAGTAAGTGCAGTGCCTGCTACTGGTATCTTTTGACATTTACCACAAAAACAAAGTTCACCTGAAATACATCCTTCCCTTCCTGTTCATGTCTGTGCTGTTACCGACATTATGAACGGGAAGGAATTTCATGGTTCAAAGGCAGCTGGATGATGAAACAGTCAGCATGGTCACCTGCTTTTTGTACCTCACCAGAAGTGTGCTTCTAATCCACAAACCAATCCACCAATCCATCAATCAACAAACAGTATAGTCCTTATTTTATAGGCCCAAAACCCCTACTGTGCTATACCACGCAGCAGATTTCATACCGAAGTTGCTAACAAGAAATTGGCTGTCAGCGATTCATTCTCTACAAAACTTGTGAGGCTCCTTCTAATATGCCCAATTCTGCATATGGAGGATTGCATAAGCATATTTAAGCATATTGGAGTATCTTCTTGTAGAGTGCCACTGTCATCCACCCTCTCATTTGTCTCCTTTCTCCCGCCAAGGAATTGGTTATAAAAGAATGAGGGGGAGGGAGAAGCCTCAACATAAATATTTATCCTATCCCTAATAAATTCCCTAAGTCCCTTTACTCCTTTCTCTGAGGAGTTCATCTACCCCCTAAAATATATCAATCTGCCAGCAGAAACTTACCACAAGTTCTGAGAATCTGGCATTGAGCTCCTCTGCTGGTGGGATTGGGACAGAAAACTCAAGGAATTGGAGGGGGTTATTGTCCTTGAGATTGATTTCAGGGAGGTCACTACCCCCAAAACAGCAAAGAAACCCCAATGCATGACGATTCCTCTTCCGGGGTGCCATGGTCATGGTGTATGGTGCTATCTTCTGATCATGTTCTACAGGAAGAAAAAAGAAAAAACAGACATTAGTTGATAAACAAGATTCTGCTGGACCTGTGCAGCACTCTGCAGTTACAAGTCACAGGTGTAACAGCTGAAAGAGAACAGAAGGATCCGAGACACAAAAGAGCAAAACACTCAAGACAGACAAGGTAGCTATGCTTTAATATAGTATTAACGTGTTCCTGTATGGCAGCATAAATCACTTCTATCCAAGTTTCTAAAGAGATTTTACAAATTCAGTGTGGGTTTTCCCAGGAGGTAGATTTATCAGCAATACCCTGCAGCCAAGGTTGAATGCTACCATTGAATGCTATTGGCCTTTCTCTCACCACTATAGTAAAGGAACCAAAGTATCAGAAGCAAAAAACATACACTGAAGGATTTACCCAGAATAACTAGAAGAATCCTCCAAAGGCATGCCATTTGGTCAAGATAAAATGAACAATGAAACATTAAAGCAGAAATCAATTTTTCCCCCCCCCCCCGAGGCAGACCACCAACACTATGGCTCTATGTCCAGGAGTATTGCAGTAGGACCATTTTGTCTAGCCCACTTTCAAACACACACAACTAGTTTGGGTTGCTTTATGTATCCAAGGGAGAAAATGTGCAGTGCTAACGCATGCTTTCAGATGTATATTTGAGCTACCCCACCTTGACAGGACCCAGGCTTGAGGGGCATTAGTATCAGGAGTGTAAAGGAAGGCAAAAGGAGGCCTGAAGGAGGAGCTAGGAGTCACTGATTTCACCACACAACACCATTTGTGAGCAGCCTATCCAAACAGGAAGTCTCCTGCCAGTAGTTGGAAAGGAGGGATCTGTGCAGTCCACAGAGAGCCACATATTTTGCCCTTTTAAGGGACTTGTTGTTTGACAGCTCAGGGGCTTATTTGTGTTATATTTTTTGAAGGACGTCACTTTTTCACTTGATCTGCAGAATAAGCCACATCCTTAGAGAGTAAATAATTAAAGCCTGTTGTGAAGCCTAGGTCTTGGGAACAGGGCAGGAAAGCAGGGAGGGAGATGGCAGGTGAACCAAACCACAGGATGCTGGATGCTGCATCAGCAGCAACACAGCTGAGCTTTGTCATCAGAGCAGCTGCTGCCCTAACCTGCTCCACAATGTTTTAGTCTGCTTGCCAGAACAAGGCTGCTTTGAGCTCTCATAAAGACTAAGTAGCTGTGCTAGAAAAAGCACCTTTAGGAGAGCAGTTGCATGGTGGGTCTTAAGATACTGAACAGAGGCAGAGGCTCTCCAGGGATGTTTTGTATAGACATCAGCATGCTTACTTAAGAAAAAAAAAAAACAACAAAACCTAAGCAACAGCAAAAAAAAAAAAAAAGCACCCAAACCTCCACCCTTGCAGCACTATGTACTTGGCAGGCACCTACCCTACTTTGTGCTAGGGTTAATTTATGTAGCACCTTCTCTTATGCACTGGAAGGGCATCAGCTGCAACTCTCACACAGCTGAAAGTGAGCTGGTACCAAGCACTGTCTTCTGGAATGTCCACTTTCCTTTGCTCTTCATGCCAACCCTGCAAGGGATGGTTTGGCTCAGCAGGACACTAGGGTAGTGTGATGCTAGCTTCAAAAGTACATTCATAAAAATATCCTCATTAGGAGATGCCTCACTAGGAGATCAACATAATCCTGGAACTGTTCTCTGACACTGTCAGCATAACCAAAATGCCCTCAAATCTACCACAATGGCATGCACAGCAACTTCTGTTTCCCCTCAGTGGTGGGGACTTGAGAGATTCAGTTCTTAAAAGGTTTCACAAGAGAGCCTCAGAAGTCGAACTTGTCCACCACAGATCATCTTCTCAGGGACTACTCTGAGTAGAATATCCTTGATGGTAATCTTATCATGGATGAGGTTTGAACCCGTTAGTTTGACAAATTTTGGTTTGGAAGGAACTCAAATCAATGAGACCTAATTTAAGTACAATATAACTACACTTAATTCAATTGTAACCAAATTCTGGTCCACTGCCTAGAGGCTTCTTCACCAACCACCAAAAGGAACAGCATTCCCTGGGGCATGGAAAGTGAATGATCCTTGGAACAAATTGCCGAGAGATTGATTAGACCGTAATGTTTTCCTTTACAAGTTGAGGACAAAACTTTGGTAAACACTCCTCTAAAACAGGTACTTTTCCAGGAAATCAATACTGTATGAACGGATAAGAAGATCAACATTTTCTACAGAACAAGTACTGCGGTGCAGTACCTGTGGTTGTCTTGTACTGACATTTCATCACTCAGCATCTATCTTGAGCAGGTTCAACTAAGAGGTGCACAGTCTCCAGGCCTTCTTCACCCATAATGCCAAAAAAATGCACAAGCTAGTGCTTGTTCCTGCGCTGTTTTTACAAAATCAGCACCTGGTCCTTGGGATCTATACTTGAGAAACTCAGCAAAAGCTACTCAGTTTTCACTACTCCGCAAAAGCATGCACAGCTCACATAAACTGTAACCTTGCAATGCCTCAATTTCCCAAAGCAACATTCCACTGCACAACTTGTACTCTTAACACTGGCATTTTCCAGGTCTGTCCATAAGCAGCATGCAAAAAATTCATACTGACACAGAGGGGTAAAATGGTACTTTTGTATTGCTACAATACCATAGCTGTAGATAGGTGGGGTGTGAGGTGTCTAGATGCTTTAAAATAAGAATAATTGAACACTTCGAGAGAAATCCAGCATAGGTATTTTAGAAATTAAACACTGAATGAATGAACAATATTTCTAAGTTGGAGCACTATCTTTCTAAAGATTAGCCCTGCCACTCACCAGATGCTGAAGGGCATTTACTTAAGAAATGTGCTTCCAAAGGATAGGGTGGGTGTAGGGCAGAAGGCAACAAAGAAAATTTAAAAATAATATCTTTCATCTTTGAGTGGTAATTGATACAAAGCTGTCAAAAATAATAAGTATAGAAACAACAAAAAGTGTTGGGTTTTTTTTATTCTAATAAAAGCTCTATTGCCTTTAACTTCTTGCAAGTAAAGCAATTGTAAAAATGAAACATGTTCAATTATCTATTTCTATATATACCTTCAGCAGAATCAATGGGAAATCTCTCTCTGGAGAGAATCCTACTATTACACATAGCTCCCTCCCACAGCTCTTCTTGGTTGTACTGTTTTACCCTTTTGCAAAACACAAGCAAGTTGCTGTCATTTCAACAGCTAACCGCACACCCCCTCCTTGTAGCGATCCCCCTCCTGCTTCCCAGCCCCATCTGTGGTTCGGCTCAGGTCAGGAGTCACAGCCTGGAACACTGCCTGAGGTCTAATTATAACAATGTCCTCTTCCTCTGACAGGGCGTATGTGTTCATTTCTAAACCATTTGGCACAGTGACAAAGCACAATTAAGCTAATGCAATTTTTAAGTCTTATCAGAAGGTTTAGCTACATGGAATGGGATCCATGTTAACAGCACACCAGGATCCTCTTTCAATTGGAGGTTGTAAATGTTTTCTTCAATCTCTTTTCTTCATTCTCATCTCAGAAATGATACTTTTCATGTGAACATATCCTGAATAAGCAACGTTCCACAAACAAGACACCTGAAACAACTGCTATGCTAGCAGCTCTCCTCTAAAAGATATCTGATTAACCTAATTCTTACCTCACTTTCCTGTCCTTCTCCACAGTGAACAGTCAGAGCACAACTATAACTAAAACAGAGAAAACTATGTATCATCACCTTTGGAAAAACAGAAGAAAGAGAACTCTGTGGGTTAACTAAACACACGCAGCCCTGCAAAACTAGTTTGCAATGAAAGGAAGCATTAATGGAAAACACTGATATGCTCACTCCCAGAGCTGAATCTTTACTGATCATCAACAGACACACATTTTTGGTGGAGGTAGGCACAGTTCCCACCTGAGTGGGACTCATGGGACTCAACATATGATGCAGAATCACTGTCCACACTGGTTACGCTAACAGAAGAGGAAACAAACCAAATCATGTCCATTTCCTTTCAAATCTATATCTTTCTCTATGGCAAGATAAAACATATAAATGTGATGTATTATTACGCAAGTAGAAAGAAACCTGAATTTGGAATGGTTTGGAGCATAAGCCAACTTGCCTTCCACCCCCAAATCCAATATTGAACCTCTGTGTTATTCAGCTATTAAATAATGAGAACTTCAGGGCATTATAATAGCTACCTTCATCATCACTTACTGATGATAAAATGGAGAAAATAAGCATTGGTCTAAAAATTGTCAAAATATATACATTGGGTAAAGCTAAAGAGCTCCATATTGATCCTATTCTCAGTTCCCTAGACCACATTGCTTCTTCAGTACACAGATGGTGAAACTATGAGCTTCATATCATGTCCCAGTTGTCATGGGAATTCTCCACGTATGTCACATGTAACATGACAGATGTCAGATGCAACATAAAGGAATGGCAGCATGAGGGATAGGCCCAAAATGGATCAATAGATCACAGGAAAGAAAATCCTGGTATACACATAGTATTATATATTATTAATACTTTAATTTTTTATTCACACTTTATTTATTTATCTATTCATTTATTGCCTAGGAAGTACATCCTGAGAGAAAAGGCAAGGGTTATTAGAAGAAATACTTAATGCAACATGTCTGTCAAAAATGTGTTTATTTTTAATACTTGAAGGATGCTCAAGGACATGCTGGATGACTATTGATCACTAATGTTAGTCTGTTAATGCCCACAAACCAGATACCTCTCACCTTATACCAGCTTACCAACACAAGAAAAGCTAAAGAACTGCAAGAGGTCTTTCCTTGTCAAGGGACGAACTTGTGACACTCCCACTGCCCTCACCTGCGAATGAGGGGAGAGAGGGGAAAGCACTACAAAAAAAACTCCAAACAAACCCAAAAACTGAACAACAAAAGAAAACAGAAAAAAGATACCAGCAGGCTCCTTCTGTTCTTCCCAATACATTTATCCATCAAAATTGCATTCATAGAAAAGCAATGTTAAAACAACAGTCAAATCAAGATTCAAAATAAAAAGTGGAAAGAGCAATAAAAAAGTCAGTATCATAAATCTGGCTAGTAATTATTTTCTTTACACCTTTTTGTCTACCTTTTAATCAAGTAGAGATTAATAATTTTCTATACCTGACTTAGCTGACTGAACAATCCATTCATCTTTTTACCTGCTATGAAGTTTTATTTTCACAAATGTATTGGTTTACTATAACTCTGACTCCACACAAAAATTTGCATGGTCAAAACTAATCTGTCCTCTTAGACACCAAAAGCTGAGTCTTAATTATAAACTTACATCTCATTTAAATGCAAGTAAGCCTACACATCCTTAACATTTCTAAATGGTGATGTGATCACCACAGCTTCACCTGCAAACAAAACAAGTAACATACACAGCACACAATACAAGTGTTTACCCAGAATACATGTGTCCCTCATCTCCTCAATGTCTAAGCACACAAGATATTTGGCCAAGAGCATAGGCCAAGATGTCCTGCGAAACAGCTCTGGAGGTGGGAACACATTTTTACTTAGTGCTTATTGTACCACTGGTTCCCATTCCTATTTATCAGTTCCACACTTAGAAAAGTTTGCCAACAATTCCAACCAACATGTTGGTGGATCCAACAGGACTTCATACCCCCAAAACATAAGCAACCTTTCTGCTTTGAGCGCAGTAGTCTGGTGTCCTGCTTTTCTTTCCTTGACTTCTCCCTGTTATTACTTCCAAGTTTTCTAGTGTTGCAGCACTGCTGTTTCAGCAACATCTACCTCTTCTCAGTCAGAAAGTCTGGATTGCTACCAAAATCAATTTTCCTGTCTTTGTCACCATGAACCACATTTGTTCTATTAATAAACCTCCCTAAAGATTACTCCATTCCCTACTATTACAATAAATAAATAAATAAAAGCAAAAAACCCACAACAAAAAATTCCTTCAGGCAATTCCTTTCAGCTTTCACCTTAGTCCTCTCTTTCTGTCTACCAGCTTTAGTTCTATTCTCTATTTTTTTCACTGCTCCATAGCAATATCCTCACTTTCCTTCGTGACAACTCTTAGATTTGAAATATTTTCTTAATAGTAGCTTAGTAGTAGCCACTTCCTATGCCTCGAACTGCAAAAATACTATTTATTTATTAAGCAGATATTACAGACAAAAAAAAAAGACCTCTGAAGAGACACCTACTACATAACACAAAGTGTAAATCTACACCCTTGTGTAAAATCAAAGTGTAGATTTTACAGTTTACATTGTAAAGATGTAGGGTGTTTTTTTATTGTATTATATTCCATCAGTGTGTTTCAATTTTGTTGTATTGTACCCCATTGTCCTAGGTGTGGCACTGAGGTTATAGGTTTTCCAGTGTAGGACCTAAGCTATCTGCTTAAGTCAGTTATTGTACAGTGTCAAGTAAACTTATAGTACTATAAAAATAGTCATAAAAACAGTAGGTCAGCAAATACAGTCACCCAGCTGGAAACTTTCCAGGACACAATGGTTTACATCCCAGTAATGAAGCTGCTGCAGGGCAGCATTTAGCAGTGTCCACAAATTCAGAGTGGATAAATTTATGCTTTATGAAATAATGGTATTTATGCAATGATTTCCCCTACTGCAGCATCATCTTCACTAGATAAGTTGGTTAGTTATGTCATTGTTCTCCTTCAAACCACTGTGATAGGAAGAGCTGTGAAAATAAGCTACACAAAAACAAACATAGGGAAGGAATTCCATGGATGCCACCCCTGGACCCAATCATAAATGGGGGTAAAACCATCCAGCAGTAAGTCTTTTCAAATACTTTCTACAATCCCCACATTTTATTCTTGAAATAATTCAGGTGTTAAAGATGTTATTTTTAGCACTTGCCAAGAATATACTGTAATCTCAAGTCCTTGACTTCAGGAGAAGACTACAGTCCAAGTTGTGTCTGTGTTACCTACTAGAGTAAGTCTGAACTGCCTTTTCTGCAAACTACACATGCACCCCAGTCTGCTGTCTAGACAGCAGACCCAGGTTAGACTCTTAAGCTTCCTTCTCTTTTGGTGGTGAGTACAATGCTGTGATGCAGTTTCATAGGCAAGAGTGTCTTGAAAGATGAGTGTGAGATGAAACCCATATTCAGCATAAGAATTAACAGACTGAAGATGCAATAGACCGTGATGATGTCAGTCAAGCAGACACACACTTTAACAGCCAGAACCAGCATATTAGTCTTCTGCTTTGGTACTGAAGAAGCGTTTTCCCCCACAGGAAGGTGAAGCCCCATGCCTTTTACAGGTCTTATGGTATGCAATGCCTCCAAGAACATCACCGGTTTGAAACTAGTCCTAATTGGTAACATCTGACAGTTCTATCCATAAGACCAGCTCCCAAGGATGAGACGTGCACTCCAGCGCTGAGTCCTTGATCACCTCAAGAAAGAAGCCAAGAGTAGGCTGACCTGAAGAACAAGCTATCTCAGTCAACCTCTAAGCCAAAAGACCAGGAATACTGGTAAAGCAGATTAATGCTAGAGCTTGGTCTACAGACTTGAAATCTCTGCAACATTTCCATTGGGAATAGTGGAGTTTTATCATAAGGGATGTCAATCCAGAGTTTCCCAGTAGCATTAAGAACAGCTATGTTCAGAAGAATGATCACACAAAAACCCATTACTAAGAGCATCCTCTCTTGTTTGAGTCATTGTAATTTTTCCATTCTGTCATTGCCCAATTATTTCCAGACATGATGTAACTATTTTGCCAGGGGATTTGGGAGTCAAAATGTTGCTTTTGTTGTCATCATTATCCTGGGTGCCTGAATTTTCCAGACAAAATAAGCTGCTGAGGGCATTAGAGTGCCTCTGATGAGGGAGAAATAATCTGTAAGAACTACCAGTGTGTTCCAAGAAAAACAAACAAATGGTAGAGGTCCAATTACATCTTCCCAAACTCCAGCTCATGTCCATGTGAAATGATGTGTTCTTATTCGGACAATTAGTAGAAGAATGTTTCATCTGTTGTCCAGTGTTATCACAGCATACAAAACCTAGTTTCCATTCTAACACTGTATTCAGGAACACTACAGGACAGTAAAGCTCAACTTGACTAGAAATATGCCTTGGTCATTTCTAACCAATGGAAACTAGCCACAGGTGTAGATGTACAAGTGCTGTCTTCACTATTGACAGGGAAATCAATTGCCTGCACTGGTAAATTTTTCCTGAAGTTCTCTCATTGGGAAAAGCAACTCAGTCTTTACAGTAAATGGGTATAACTGGGAGAAACCAAACACAGACACCATTTGGACCTTTGCACTGTTTTCATGGATGGCACTGAATATCTTCAAAACTAGTGTTCATAAACACCCAGGTTCCAAGCTGCAGATCTACCACTTTCCTACTTGGTACCTCAGCCAAAGTGCAGTATATTTCTACATGTCACTGAAAACCTGTAAATAAAGTTAAATGGTAGTTCAGCTCCACATACTGAAAAACAGCTGGTAGGGATGATAGTTTAAAGAATTCTTTAGTGATGGAAAAAACAGTCAAGTAGATGCATCACAAAGAGCACGGGTCTAGAGGATTCTGATGCACTCTTCATCTTAGAGATGGTTTCTGTATGTCAAGACACAGACAGGGTCAAAGTGTCATTTTATGTATCTATTTTTCACGCTACTCAGATTCCAGAGCTGTCAACTTGGAACTGCAAATAAATTCACTCTAGAAAATTAAGTTAAAGAAAGGTCATATACAGCATTTTATTTCAGCATTTTTATTTTTGTTCAACATTCTGACAAGGGATACTCTGGGTTCAATGGCCTGAAACTTCAACATTACGCAAGTAGGTTCAAACTCTAAGCCAGCAGCTTGGTGAAGCTGTTGAACTTTTAACCTAAAGTGTCTTCATGAAGAATGGATATTTGGAAAGAGTTCTGCTCAAAGATTTTGGGTTGTTTTCTGTGTGTATTTTTAAGTGGCATCCAGACAAAATATATTTTCTGGCTGCTGTAATATTTACAGGAGGAGACTTTACACCAACACAGAAAGCTGGTTTCAGAGCCATGACTTACAGTGCTAGGCTTTGGGGCTATTAAGCATTTCACGGCATGAGGGCGAACAAGTCTTCATCTATATTTAGGTCAAATTCCATAGAGCTGATGCTCTGAGTAATGCAGGCAGTGATCAATTATGAGGGTCTGAAAAGTAAGTGCTTAGCTAAACTCAGACACCTTCCTTTCATGGTCAGTGGGTGCTTTTGGCAAACAGCAGTATGCAACAAAGACTGCATAAAAGGAGGGACAGTGAGAACCCCCCTTAAATACCCAAATGAGAGAATCTGCCCTACAAAACAATATCTATCCTTGTGGTCTAGAGCATGTGATACACAAGGAAGTGGTGGCTGTGCCAGCTGATACTGACTATTTTACTGCCTTCTCTGGGCTGCCAATAGCTAGTTCTAGTCTCCTGGATTCTCATGGCAAGAGTTCATGTTCATCTTGAGGCTTTTTCTTGTTCATGATTAAAAGAGAAGTTTAAGTACTAAGGTATATCTAGGGAAGATTTCCTAGAACTGTAACTGACCAACACACTCCTCTTCCTCAAGGATAGGTCTTTTGCTTAAATGTGTGCTCAGTTAACCAAAGAAAACTGCAGAGAAGGGGCACACAGTGGACAATTTTTAAGTACCTACAACATGTTCTGTCAGCTTCTGAGCCCAACCTGCTTGCATCATGTTGGCAAAGATTTAAGCACACTCCACAGAAAACCAGATTGCCTTATAAAATCCCCTCTGCTACCCAGCACAGCTTCTCACTACAGGAAAAACAAGCAAACAAAAACAAACAAATCCAACCCTGCTTGGGTTGCCATTTGATCTAGGTACATAGTCCTTAGGCATGATTCAAAAAGAAGGCCGATTTGTATACAAATAGAACAGAAGCCTACAGTCTCTTATAGAAGAAACATCTGCCTTATTCCCTTAGGGCTGCAAACATTATTATTATGTTCACTGATGTATGTCTTTGCAGAACGTGTGCCAGTATCACTGCTTGTTGTCTCTAGTTCTGTACAATCTATCAAATAAATCAGTGCTGTGTAGGAGTTTATCCAAATCATTACCTCCTGCAGTTTGTATTGTCTCATCTTTTAGAAGCGTATTTAAAACTTATTTATATAATTAATTTTTCTTGCATCTTATGGCTTAAATTTAGGGATGGAATACATATGGTTAAAGACAGTAAGCAGTTGTACATTGCCTCCTACAAGCACCTCAGGTCTTGGTTCTGCTGCCCTGGTCAGGCAGGGAAATTTATAAAATAAATACACAGTATGCAAGAATATTTCCCACTGCAAGGATGACTGAATTTCCTGTAATCCCCATTTGCTACTTGTTGTAAAGAAGACATATCCAATAGGTAAAAATGCATATCAAAATCTTTTGAGCAACAAGAAGTATCTGGTGCATTTTACCCTTTTCCTGCCCAAAACCCCATTTGAACAAGGAGGCACTCTCAATTTTCACAAACTTTTCACCTACCTCCCACAAAAATAAGTGGAAACTGCAAAATGTCAAACGCTCTGAAACTTCAAGACCTATGTAGCTGGACTGGATGGCAAATCCAAGCAGAAATATGTAACCCAACAATTTACATGCAAGCTGCCAGCCTATCATTAATTTTAAACTATTGGCTCTTGGACCAGTAAATATGAGATGAAAATGGCACTAACACTACTGAATCCCCATGTTTTACTTCCCCCTGCCCTCTTGTAGTCATTCATATTGCAAGCAAAGGGACCACCACACTACAGTGGTGCCTGGCAATGCTTAATACAGAGAAAACTGTACAGAGAAGTGGCTCCATCTCCAAATCTCTGAAAAAAAAGATAAACCAGCAAATGTATAATGCAGACACTGAACCCACACCACTGAGACACTCTTCAGAGTGACCTTTTCCCTAGTGCTTGTTGTGTCCACACCCTTACATAAGTCAAACACAGCCTGTAAGAAGCACGGCTATTGCCCAGGAAATATTTTTAGTGCTGGGCTCGCAGTGGTATCAGTTATTAATCACAAAAAGCTCCACTGGGATAACCCCAGAATTAAACAAATTAAGCCACACCAGTCTAGAGAGGGGAGTTGGTGTGGGAAGTAGTTTTAAGGGACGTCATTTTTTTTTCCAAGAATAAAATGGTTCTTTAGACAGAAGCAAGACCACAAGGACTTCAAATATCCCGTTCATGCTGAGATCTCAAACACAGGCAAAAATTTTCTACATTTTTATGAGGTCATACATGGTAAGGAAACAATTCATCTCCTACAGGGCCCACTAAGAACAGCACTAACTCTCATTAATTCCCAGAGCATATTTCATATCCCTATCAATACTGCAGGACATTTCCAGCATCTACTGGAATATCCCTACAGTAAGAGTCTCTCCATTTAAATTGCAACTGTACATCTACATGGTCAACAGTTCTCAATCATCAAATCCCAGCATGATGATCAAGTCACCTGGGTCCCAGAAAGCTGCTCACAGTAGAAGTGCCTCCAAAAACAGTGATTCTATGCAAAAGAGGATGAAACATAACAGGGCTCAAATGAAAAACAAAATGAAGCAAAAATATTTAATACTGGGACTGGATCCACCTTGAGAAGCAGTTTTGTCTCGTATGTTAATAGAGAGAAACAAACACTGACAATATCTTGGAAATGAGATCTCTCTGTCCCTTCTAATCAACCACTCTAGACCAAATAAAGTATTTCTCTAAGTTGGAAGGAGTGTCTCTAAGGACCAAAGTTTGAGCTTTGAGTTACTAAATAACTGAATAGAGGGAAGCCACTTATCATAGGAAACAGAGCAAAGGGCAAGAAAAAAAATCAGTTTTCTAGCTGGAAGGATGCTATGCTCTATGGAATACTAAAGCAAGTCTTGTGCTGTGGAAGGACTGTGGTGACAGTGGGTCAAATAGCCAACAGTTCAGTCAATAAAATAAATTTATGCTTTTGTATTCATTTTGTCAAATATTGAGGCTGAGGTCACTCCAGATGAAATATCTCTTTTATCGAATGCTATGGGTCTTATATTCTGTAAAGTGAATTATTTCACACCTTAACCAGGGAAATCCCAAAAAACCCCCATATTTATATAGGCAAAGTCAGCAGGAAAAGAAAGAAAGAAAATAAAAGTGGCAAAAAGAAAAAGAGGGAAGCACTTTATCCTTCTCTTCAGAAGGATATTGGAAAGTATAGTCAAAATTCTGTTCATCTTATCAAGGCAGTAAATTCAGGGCGAATCGGAATTAGGTCATAGAGACTTTACAAGAGCCTTCATTCCTCAGATGCATGAGCAACATACCTATGGAGAGGAAACTACATAGGGAATGTATAACAAACTCCCATTAATTTTGATGGAAACACGTAACCTTGCAAAACAAGAGACTGACTCTTTCAAACAGAACTCGGACTCAGATAATTTCTAGTGAAATGTCCCTCACTGGAATTGTGTCAGGTGAGCACCTGAGATTATTTTTTTGGTTTAGTCCCCCAAATATTTAACTTTCTCCAAAGGTTCTTTGGGCTAAATTTAACAAAGTAGAGCGTTCAAATCATCATTTCTTGACTCATGAGGAATGCATTCCAAGTCATATACAGACTTCAGCAGGAACCACTTTGAATGCCTCTTTAACTGCATTCACTCATGCAAATTCTATCATTTAAAAAGGCAAAGAAAAGCTGATGGTGCTAGGGGCAGAGTTGATAAAAAAACTTTCTTTTAATAATTCAGATTTAAAATTATTAAAGATGAAACACATTTTCATTCGTACTTTCAAACTGCTCAAGAAATGGGCAATGCAGTGAGGCAGAAATCTAAATTTAAATTGGAGGTATTACCTCACACTGGAACAAGAAAGCGCACAAGTACTTGGTTAATGTTGCACAGACCTATTTACAGGCTGGATGTATTCAAAAAAGTTTTCAACATTAATCCCAATTCTGTGAAAGTGCCTGACTACAGATTCAGAAAAGCAACGTGTGCCATACTTGTAGTTTTATGCTTCAGCTACTCTTCCACACCTCCCCTTCAACCTTCCTTGCCCAGAAATACTCTTCCATGGTGGTTGTAACAGCTCAGCCAGCTTGCCTCAAATTAGAAAGAAAGTGAGGGCAGAGTTGTCACTGCTTTGATGCCCCTAAGCAGGAGCGGCTTTCAAACTGTGCAGAAAGTCAAAGCTTCCCTTCCTCTATAGGACCTCTGCACCTTCACCATCAGTGCCAGAGGGCAGAGGTGCCCATCATGGAATTTACTGCAACAACCTTCAGCTCTCTCCATTCTGTGCCCCCATCATCACTGCCAGCAAAGACCTAAATGTAGTTTCCTCAGTGCTCCTTACCCACAGATGTTCAATGCATCACAGCAGCAGCTGATAAACAGCATTGACTTTGCAGAGGATAATTAACACAGGGGAAAGTGACAATAGATGCAGACTTTTTCCCCACAACAACTGAAGAACTTGTTGGGATATGCCAGTGGTCTGCATGTATCTTAGTTGGTTTCAAAGGGACACTTTATGTTTTCTTACTTCTACTTGCAGATTTTTTTCACAGACTATAGCTTTGAAGGCCATAAAATAAAATTCCTCTCACCTGCATACCACTTCTGAGACAACCCCATGGAAATAAACTAATGCCAGCACACTAACATCAAAGAACTGCTCAAAACCCACATAAGATAGTCAGCATCAGCCATCCACATACAATATACATGTATTCACAACCTAAGGCACTATCAGACTATTGGTGAATAGTAAAACAATGTCCTCCTGTTCTGCTGGTCAGTTAAACTCCCACAAGTAATTTGTTAATAAACATGTTAAAAATGAGTAACAAATGTGGCTGGTAGAACACATACTTTAAACTCAGCTATTGAAATACAAGTCAAATTTCTAAGCTTCTTACACTGCTTTGGTCATATATCCCTGGTTTTCAGTGGAAGGTGTTTTTATGCAGTAAATGCTTCCAGGATCAAAAAACTAAACATACACACACACACACCCATGCAGTTTTAAAAGAAACACAGACAACTTTCATGTAAGTCTTCCTTCCCTATCTGAAGAGAACTAAACAGTCTCAGTCCACACTTCTGCATCATCTTTCAAACTGACTGCAATTATATCAAATACTCCACCCTAGTTCAAGCTCTCTGTGCCCTCTAGATAAAGCAAAAGGATTTGCAATCCATCTCAAATAACCTGCTTAGAAGGAATTTCCTTCTACTAGGAGAACATAGGTTTTTGCAACACCTCTTTTCTATCTTTTTCCAGCCAAGAAAGACTTCAGTAAGGATATTTAAAGATAAAGGGCCTAAACCAAAGCTTTACTTGGTCCATATATATATATGTATATGTGTATATATATATGTATATAACCATATATATAATCTCTATAATCTCCTTGTTCTCATTCCCACCACCAGACAGACTCAGAAGCCCACAATGTTTTGATAAACACACCAAAAGTAGCTGGGGACGTAATTACGAAAACATGCACAGCAAGTTTGTTTTATGGCAGTTTGTTTCATGGCTCTCCTCCAGCAGTTTGGATGCACAGCTCCACTAGGGCCACAGTGCTAAAATTTTCCTTAAACAAGTCCCACTTGAAGGTCTAGACCTCTTTTTCTGTCCACATAATACCACCTTCATCCCAACACTCTTGGAAAAAAAGCTGAATTTATCCACTGCAGAGAAAGATGATGATATGTACGTACATCCCTCTTACCAAGGCCTGTCTTAGGTTGGCTATGCTACACCATACCTTCAGTCATCAATGCAGTTTCGCAAGCACTCCATGAGGAGAGGATTTGTATAAAGCCGCAAAAAAGACCAACCTCTTTGGCTCATGACATCCAAAAGTTGGTGGGAATGCAACATGAGAGTTCTGAAACAAGCTCAGCAGACTAGCTAGAGCATCTTGGTCCCCTCAAAGCCTGGGTGAGATGAGACCCTGAAAGGTGAGGGTTTCCTCAATTATTATATCCCACAACGGCTTTACACAGAGAGAGCCAATACTCTATGCTTGAATCCACATTTTTCCATTTAGAAGACATCAGAATTCCAAACTACATGTTTTATTCTGTCCATCTCAGAAAGTTAAAAGAACTATTAATTTACATTATTTTACCAGGCAGTTAATTTATATAAAATACGTGCAAGAAAAGGCAGAAGAAAATAGTTGAAGGGAAGGCAAAAAGTGAGAACATTGCCTTCAGCATTACTGAGGAAAACATATGTCTTTCTCAAGGAATGATGCTTCTTTCATGCACTAATAGAGAGCATTTTCTTTATTTGCAAACACTCCACTGTAAAACTAAAAGCAAACAATACCCAGATTAACAAAAAAGATCTGACAGGTTTTCTTTAAGAGGCAGAATGAACAACTGTTAGAGGTGGGTTGAGCCATGACATACCTTTCCTTTAGAAGTTGATAAACAAGTTTTGAGCAACTTGTAGAGGGAGAGAAAAAGAGAAAGAAAAGGAAAATGTGAAATAATGAACCCTTCAAGGAAGAAGTATAGTTTTGGTCTGCAAGGGGGTTTAAAGAGGACATTTAGAAGCAACATGTACTACCAAGAAGGGAGGCCCAACTTCCTGGTCCCAGAAGCCACATGCTGAAAACTTTCACATGGTCATAAGCCAAAACACACATTCCACACACCTTGTGGAGCTGAGGAAAGGGAAAGTACAAGGAAGTATTTCATAGGCCAGATGAATAAATCCTCATGACTGCTGCTGCCTTTGAGATAAGCTTGGGCCAGGCAGGTAGCCAGCTCTTAAGAAAATGCTGCAATATTGATCTCAGCAATTGAGGTTGGAAGGGATCACTCAAGATTATCTAGTACAACCCCACAAGCTCAAGAAGGGTTAGCTGGGGCAAGAAGCACAGGACTGTGTCAATTTGGGTTTTGAGTATTTCCAAGGATGGAGACATAACTTCTCTGGACACTCTGTGCCAATGTTCAGCCACCATCACAGTGAAAGTTTCTTACATTCAGATGGAATTCCCTGTGCTTCAATTTATACTCAATGCGTCTGTGATGTCATTGGGCACCACTGAAAAGAATGCAGCTATCTTAAGCAAAGAGTCAAATTTCCCAGAAGTCCTCTTACCAGGAAAGCTCCTGCTCTAAGTGTTACGGGGACTTACTCCTGTGTACAGATCTAGATGTCCTCAACATAAAAAAGACATGGTACTGTTAGAACAAGTCCAGTGGAGGACTTGTTCTCCGAGGATGATCAGGGGACTGGAGCACCTCCCATATGAAGACAGGCTGAGAAAGTTGGGGCTGTTCAGTCTGGAGAAGAGAAGGCTGCGTGGAGACCTCATAGCAGCCTTCCAGTATCTGCAGGGGGCCTACAGGGATGCTGAAGAGGGATTATTCTGGGATTATCATTAGGGACTGTAGTAATAGGACAAGGGGTAATGGGTTGAAACTTAAACAGCAGAGGTTTAGACTGGATATAAGGAAGAAATTCTTTACTGTTAGGGTGGTGAGGCACTGGAATGGGTTGCCCATGGAGGTTGTGAATGCTCCATCCCTGGCAGTGTTCAAGACTAGGTTGGTTGAAGCCTTGGGTGATATGGTTTAGTGTGAGGTTGGAACTAGATGATTTTAAGGTCCTTTCCAACCCTAACTATTCTATGATTCTATGATTCTCTCCTAAGCCAACACCTGCTAATGACCCACAAGCTCAATCTAAAGAACAAAGATGCATGCATTGAAGAGGTATGTTAGGAATAAACACACCCATACATTTTCCCATAAGTCAAATTCATAGATTCTCACACCACAAAAATTCACAGTCAGGGTGTCATTTGGCCAAAGAGTCACCATATTTGTAGAATGTGAGTCTTCACAGATCGTTACTCCACTGCATTAGGCCTTTGACCCATTCTTTCTCAAAACCAGATGTTAATGTGAACACAACTTTGTCATTAATATTAAAACCTGTGATTCCCCAGACAATTTAGTAGCAACAGAAGCAGCTTTAAAGAAAAGCTCTTGACTGGTAACACTTACAAAACTTAATGACAAAACTACCATTAACATTAAAAGCTGTGGTTCCCAAGAGTTTTTAACAAACAGAGCCAGGCTTAAAGAAAAGTTCTTGACTCATAACACTTATCAAACTACTGTTTCCCAGTGTTAATACCGTTTACAACATGGACACTGTCCCTGCATTAGCACACTGACAAACACAATGGAATTGTATGTCTACTGGTTCACATACCAGGTAAGGTAAGACCACTGCTATCGCACTGGCTTGCTCCAAGACACTCCCTCAATATGCTAGTCTACGGTTTCATTATTCCAATGCTCGGGAATAAGTCTCTGTAAATGGAGATGACCCAAACAAACAAAAAAAAAACCACCATGAAAACCAAGAGAAAAAACAACCCAACGCTGGGTTTGGCTTTGAATTCTCCAGAGGTTTAGGGCTTTACAGACTTGTTCCCCTTGTATGCCTCTGCTGCTTGCGCTGAACTCAGTGGATGTTTGACTACTGATTTCTGTGGGAACAGGATAGGATTTTAGCCACAGCAGGACTGCTAACCACTACCATCTTGTATTTGCCCTTCAGAAGCTTTTCAGGTCAAATCTTAGAAAGTAGTTGAATCCAGTTTTTGTAAGCAAAACCCCAGAAAAACCCTTTCCCAGAGGTCACACCTGGGTTTGGGTGCAAGCTTTCTGGTGGACCTCTCCTCAGTCTGTTGTGTGGAAGATAAGGAATTTGAAGGATTTCCTGCTCAGCAGCATGTACCTCCCCAAACATCTGACAATTTATGTACTAGAGACTGTCTCCACAGAAACCTGGCTAAAAAGACCATAATGATGAAAATGACAGCTTTCCAGCAGCAAGTAGCTCATCTTCTCTCTCTCTCTCACTCTCTGTCCTCTACTACTTTCTAACTTTATTCTCTTGCCTGTGTTTTTTCCAAAGCACATCAGGTACCAGGCACCTCCTCCCAACCAGGAAGGGTATTAATATACACACTAATGCACTAGCACTGCAGATAAAGCCACTTCCCATGAGTTCTTGAAATCAAATACACTCTCCCATTCACCAAAACATCATGGGCCAAGCGAGTATACACTTGGCCCTGGCTTGCCACCCTACCACACTGCATACCTATCAGATAAGCCTCAATAGAGCCCTCAACTGATGTCTTTTTCATAACCATTTCGAAATCAGAAGGGCTTCCCCTCAAGAAAGCTTGATTTTTATCTCTAAAGATGTAAAAGACTCAGAGGTGAATGAAACCCTTACATTTACCCTTACATTTCAGGTTATCCTAAAACAGGGCTGCATACACCTCTATGCCAAGGACTACAAGTTGGGTGTTCTTTCTCTTCAGGCAACCCTTTACTATGCAGCTGTTTGATCTGTTCAGGATACTTGTCTTCTAGTCTAACCACCAGTGTCATCAGTAAGGGAGATAACGCTTACCAAGATCTAGTCTGTCTTCTGAGAATAGCCACTCAAACAGCCAACTCAAAATCTCCAACTTCAGCACCTGTAGGCTATTACCAACTGCGGCCCTTTGTAACATTCATTATTTAGCTGCTTTGGTCAGGAATATGGAGCTCTACCTTGCCTTTGAGCTGCCTTATCTTCTCTGAACAGGTAGTACAGTACAACACTAGAAGGCAAAATAAACAAAACCCACTAGGCTAGTTGCCTTCTGCCATAATGTACAGAGGAAAAGTAACAGTGGATCTCCATCTGACCGGCTGGACAAATATGTGAAGCATGGAACAACTCAGGAATCAAAAATCCCTTGTTTGCTGAGGAATTCTGAATGGTACAGTGCTTGAAGAAATATAATTTTTAAAAAAATCATAAATATAAATACACATGAATGCCCTATATCAATCATTGCCAAAGGGACAGCAAAGCAGGAATGTTCAGCTGTGTCCACAGCCTGATATGCTGCCTTTTAGATCTCCTTAAACCTTCTCATTTTCCAATTCTCATTTTGAAAAAAAAAAAAAAAAACCAAACAAAAAAACCCAATAAATAAATAAAACAGAAAAGGAAACATCCCACAGTCTTAAAGCATGTGTGGAAGATACTGCAGATCGGAACACAGCAAGCTAAGTGGCACGGTGCAGTGATAAAGGCAACACAGGAGGATATTTCCACATGTTAGGTGGGCAACAAGTGAATACAGGTTGGAAGCATGAAGGATGTGAAAGAAAGCAATGTACAGCTCTGGCCTGAAGTTTATCTGGCTTCCACCGGTCTCAATAAGACTTACATTCCCAAATCTGACAGACAATCTTATGAACGATAAAGCTGAAAGTGTTGTACCAATCAGCTAGTCTGACCTCATACATAGCACAAGCCACAGGATTGACATAAACTAATTCCTGACTGAAGTAGAATATAACTTTACAACAGGCATCTCATTTGATTTAAAGATTTCCAGCAGTAGAAAAATCTACCACAACCCTCAGTAAACTGCCTCTCACTTTAGAAATGTGTGCTTCACCTGCCAAGTTTCAACTTCCAGAGCCTGGGCCCTGACTTACTTTTCCTAGACTGAAGAATGTTACAGCCAAATGTTCTCTGTATAGCTAATTTTAAATGGTGATCAACAAGCCACCTTTTAAGCACCTCTATAAATAGGATAAGCCTTTGAGTCTCATCCATCAATACCCAGGATTAATCAATGTTAAATCTGTAACCTTCCATTTATGACCTCTGCAGCAGTCTGTCACATATACAATTTTCACTTAAAAAACAGCTATCCTTTGGATCAAAAGAGTTATTCAAGTTTAAAACAAAAGAAGCTGTGTCTCATGGCAACCTGGAAAGACAAAATATCACAATATAAGTATGAAGAGAATGATGGTCTGCTTACGATCATACAGCAAGTGACAGAGCCCAGAGTAACGCCAGTTAATCCTGATTTTAAATCCTGGTCCTTGTTCACAATGTCATCTTCCTGCACAACATAAGAGAGAAGCTATACTAAAAACAAAACAAAAAACACATCTGTAATCTCTCCAGTCTTAAACCAAGTTTTCAGAGCTATTCACATGCAACTGAAAGTAATATAGAAAAAAAACTTGGTATCTGCATAATAGTCTCCTTCCTGATTATCATGAGACATAGAAAACATACCAAGCAAAAGAAACTCTTTGGCCTGCACCCACAGGAGGGCCACTCATAGATTCTCAGGTTTTTTTGCAACTTCAGAGGTGCTTGGCAAGACCAGTTTCAACAGCCTACTGAGGCTTTACTATCAATTTGTTTCTAAGAACTAAGTAGTCAACACATTCTCCTAGTTCCAATCTTAAGTCTGTCCAACAAATTCCAGTTTGCAAATGTAAACACCATTAAAAAAAAAAAAGAAAGAAAAAAACCCCCAAACTTTAAAACCAAAATATTTGATGGTCAGTTTCTCTTCTTTACTAGCTGCCAAAAGCAGAGTTCAGGGCTCTGTGCTTTTCGAGTTGATGAAATCATTAACACCTACAGCAACGTCAGGAATGTAATGCTGCCCTCAGGACTTGGCAAGTAATGAGAAACTGGTGTCAGTTTCACCTTTAAAAACCAGTTCAAAGTAATAAATTTGCAATTTCAGATCCGGATGGAAACACATCCCAAGCAGCATAGCAGAGGCACGACTCAGAACACTTCGTTCACAAGATATCAATACTGGCAACCATGCCAGCAAGATGCTCATGAAAACAGTCAGAAGACACATACCATGAAGTTATGTCTTGCTGCAAAATGCATCCAGGAGTGTGTGGAGAGTTACTAGAAAGAACAGTGTACAGTGTTCGCAGCAAAGAAAACTTGATTCATTTTCTCTTTAGCTAGACTTTTTCTTGCTACAGACTCCAGACCAAGTCTTACAGAGACCTTGTGTGGCAACATTAGGCAGCAGGCAGCCAGTCTGGAAGCTAGAGAGCCAGTGTGAATTACAGCATCTGTATGCATTTAGCAACTTCAATAAAGGGCCCTTTTATATTCATTACAACACAGTTCTGTCTTTGCTGCTACAAGGGGTACTACAGAGAAGGCATCAGCAGCCACTCTTTGGATGATTCAAGGTCTTCCAGTAGGATAAAAGTGAGGTTGCAACCCTCCTTTCAGCAATATGAGTCTCAAGTGCCCCACAGCATGCGGTGATAGCTTTGTCACCTCCTTCTTTTTAGTGTGAGGTGTCCCTGCCCATGGCAGGGGGGGGTTGGAACTAGATGATCTTAAGGTCCTTTCCAACCCTAACCATTCTATGATTCTTCCCCAGATACAGCACAGCAGGCACCATCCTTTGCAAATTATATGTGCCCCTTTCCATTTCACTGGGGAGGGAGCTATAACTGAAAGTTCAATGCTGTACTCATGCTATGAATTTATTTAAGTCTGCCTAAGAGAAGCACAGATGGCTTTCTAGTGCAAACCACTTATACCAGCACTTTGCTGACTGTGCTACCTCCCATCAATGCCCTCTGGGCTTTAGGGTAGAGCAAGAAATGCTACATGGCCCCCTCTCTGCTACTTTCATGTTCCTCAGCTGATTTCATTCTTGAGTTATAAGGCACAGGGGAAAATGAATACCACAGTGATAAGCTGCCATTTATTCTGTATACATTTTAAGCTCAAGGCAAAGTCTCCCTATATCTTTCATCCTGTTAGGATAGGATACACAGAGCATCCTAACATGCCAAATGTCCTGCAAGTTGCTGCATACATTGATGCACTTCTTTTGACACTAGAGCTATGTTTTGCTCTTCCATGTAAAAGTACATCAGATATCCTTCCTGAAAACACTTCCTCCAACACATGGTCCAGTGTGCTGCTGGTATCATATGCCAACCCTCTTGTAAAATTTACATCCTTGTGTCCTACCAACAGCCCAAATGTTCAGGATTCTCAGTCATTTCCTGTCCCTTGGATTAGCATCCAACAATGTCCTGTTTACATTTCAGGGTTGTGGTAGAAATAAACACCATAATGTCAGGACATTCCATCAGCAGGATTCCAGAGCAACCATGCTGGGCTGTGAGCAGGATGCTGAACCAAGTATGGTCTGAGTTTTTATCTTCTTTCCTCTTCCTTATACTTCCATTACCTAACTGAAATACCAGAGGACACCTTCTAGTGAGTCAGTCCATGCTAGTAGTGAACACACAAGAGGGGTCTTTAGAATCACAGAGTTATTAAATTAAGGGAATTAGAAAGTAAGCAAATAAAGACCAATAAGGATTTTATTTCTTTAGGAAGCAGAATTTCAAAGCAACATAATCATCCCCCCATCTAGCAGGTGACAAAATTGAGATATAGACAAGACAATATCATTTCCTGGTTAGATGGTTGTAAGGACTAAATTCTGCTGTCAATATGGTAGCAGTAAAACTAAAGATAAGCCAAAATTAATTTATCTCAATTATTCCTAGTTATATTTCACTTACTGAAGTACTAATACTTGAATAATCAGAGTAGACATCACAAATACATATGTTATTAAATCTCAGCCAAGAGAGACTTCTCTTTAAGTATGTTAAAAAATCTCCAGACCAGAAAACAGCCTGTTAGCAAACAGGCTGTCCTGTGGTATTATTTAAAACTCTTAATTTCTCACCCCAGCAATGTACAAACAAATGCTGTCTTCTCCCTTCCAATCAGAATATTAAAAGTAAATATTATTAAGAAGCATCTCCTGAGACACACAAACTGGATTGCTACCAAGGACAGGCCGAATGTTCTGAAAATGTCATTTTCTATGATGCACTGCATCTCTCAGAATTAGAGAAAACAAAGATGAGAAAGATGTACCAAGGTTGTATATTCTATTTGTCACGGACAAAACACAGTGTGCTGGGAAGTATTTTGTTGAGTGCTCAGTGTAATACAGATTTCAAGCACTGACATTTTATACACAGTAGAAGCTACTGTACAGGTATTGAGGGAATAGAACTGGAAACCAGAAGGTTGTGCCATTGGAATGAATGCTGGTTGTTTTGGATTGGATTGGCATGGAAAGGCTCCCTAGCTCTTGCTTAAGATTCTCCCAGTTGCAGCCCAGGCTAAAGCTGACTTTAAGACAGTTTCGTATAATAATTAGTCCCACAGTTATCTCATTTACTATGAGTAATAGCCCTGAGACTATCTGGAAACTCCAGCAAGTGTGATGAGAGCTGCAGTGTATCCCCTAAATAAAGCAAGGGAGATAAGACCTGTACCCCAGGCTTACTAAGGTCTCCTTCCTCACTTCTAAGTGTTGGTTATTAGCCACCATTTATCAAGCGGACTAGACCTGCCAGATGCCTCCTTATGACAAGAACAGCTTGGAGAATCTGTCTCAGGTGCCACAGGGCACATTCTACAACATTTATTGCAGAACTGTATGGCAGCCAAAGCCTCACCACTTTTAGACCATTATACAAGACTCATCTCCTTGTCCAAAGCATAGCATGAACTGTAGACTCAGAACCCCCTGGTGCTTTTCCATGAGCTGTACTTTTTCTTGCTCCCTGTCCCTGAAGTTTACAAGCACATTGCTGCAGGCAGGTAGAGAGTACTGGTGCTTTTGCTCCCCCTATTAGGGAAGCCGTTAATTTAAATCATGTGCATGCAGTGAAGTCTCAACAAGGACATGATAAATGCATGTAACAATGTGACAGCTGCTGGCAATCGATTGGAGAAAAAAGGGGGGGTTGGGGGGGGAGGAGTTTACTGTGCTTTTGGGCAGATCCTAATGGACAACCTCCACATCACAAAACCAAACACTGCAGCTGCCACTAATCACATCAATCAGCCCAGAACAGCCAAGCAGCAAATGGACAGGCACTGCCAAAGCTGCTTCTGCAGGACTGTGCTTCTGCAGGACTGTGGAGTGCACTGGCAAGACAGGGTGTGAGCAAATTTGATGTATATTGCCTGCAGTTTGCCTGCCATTTTAGCATCTTTAACAAATACTACACTAACTTTAAAAATAATCAGTGGGCTCAAGTTAAAAATAAAGTGCAAGTTGGCTTCCATGAGAAAGCAACTGAGCCAATGCCATTTATAGTAATTCAATGTGTCACTGAATAGCATCAGTTTTATAAATACACTGAAAGCCGGACATGAAATAACTGGTTAACAGCTCCCTAATCACAAGGGCTTCCTCTGCTACACATTTTTCCTATTTATCCAATAGCTTCTGTTTTATATCTAGTTTGCTAATGGAAAGAGGGGATGGGGAAGAGGGGGGGAAAATTGGCCTAAACTGATCCAGCAGATGCACAGAGCTGGGGCCTCAAACACTGGCTTCTTTTCTGCAGCCACCAAAGGGCGGTGGGGGAGAGAGTTTTCAACAAAATTCTTTCTCTGCAGCAACTACAGCAGAAACACATTTCCCTCTGTTTGGAGCCACTCAAAATAACTGCAGCTCAAATGCCAGAAGAATATTTTGTGCTTCCTGCATTCATAAGGAGAAAGAGATGGGAAAATACTGAAGAAAGTTCCTAGTATGGTGGTCTTGAAACAGCAGCAGAAGGCGTTAAAAAAAATAAATAAATAACGTGCACTCCCATAAAGAAAGCAAAACGAAACTAGCCCAAAATATTTGTTCTTTAATGATCCTAAAGTGCTTTACAACCATGCACAGGAAATACATTATTTTGTAACTCTGCTCATCTTCTAGGCCATACAGACCATTCAGATTTTTAGAACAACTCTCTATAACCAATTTCTTACAAATGCCAGGAATCCCTTTGTAAGTTTGACTGTGTGCAGCACCAGCTGCCACCATCATTTCTGCATGTACTAAAATAAGTAAACAAAACTTTCTCAGGTATGTTGACTTTTGTGTCTATGCTGCTTAAACAGTAGGACAGCAAAGCACACTGGGGCCTGTGCACTTCCACTGTGGATACCCTGCCTTGTGTTACCTAACGGAAATGGGTAGAGGATGGGAGGAAGCCTCACACTGTCATGAGGGCATGAAGCCAGTAAAAACGTGTGGGCTTCACCATCTATTCAACTGTATCCACCTTTGCTATGTTCACTTTCATTTTAAGCTGCTCAATAATTACTCATGTCTACAAAGGTGAAGGAGGGGGGCACTGTACATGCAAGCAGAATGTGGTTGTGAGAGTTCTACAAACTCAAGTCAGAAGAAGAGGCCAGGAGCAAACACCTGTCTTGTGTTCTTTGTCCATGAGGTCCTTCACTCCAGTGAATAAAGTATCACCATCTCCTCTTATTTCTGTACTGCAGTATTAGTAGCATTAGTATTAGCCCCAGAAACAGGCATGTAAACTTCCTATGCTAACCAAGCTGCAAGTATCTTCACATCAAAATTATGCCTATGTTATTGAGTCCTCATAAACCACCATCAACATCTAAAGGGACACAGTTTTCTGTCTTGTGATGACTGATACTCCTTTCCCAGTCAATTGTCAAAACCTCATCTATCCAGAGGGGAAGGAAAGAGACTGGTGATAAACATGGGAAGGCTAATGGTGCTGAAATAGTCTTACTCCTGTACTGAATGCAGCATGGACAGGTTCTAGCTCCTAACCGGTACTTCCAACTGCTTAAGGTAACTTGCACTTAAAGCACCTCTAGGTATGGGGCAAAGAAGAATAGTACGAGTGAATTTGGAAAAAAAAAATCAGGAATGTATCAGAAAGAACTAGGCTCTGAAGATCACTTCAGACAAACAAAAAAAAACGACCAAAAAAAACCCTAAACAAAAACAACAAAAAAATTACACTTTGTGAGGCAGCCCATTTATGGCTAAGTTTTGTATTTCCCCCATAAGGCATCCTAGCACAATAAGAAACAACCAAACTAGATGCAGACTCAGGCATGACTGACTGCAGTGCAGGGTCTTTGTCGCCATAAGAGTAGGCAAAGGAGAAAAGCAAAAAGAAGTTCCACTGGAACAACAGGCATATGTGAACCAAAGACACTGTGAAATGTTTTCCTTCCCTTCAGGTCTCTATCTCCTTTCACCACTTGCAGTCAGGGTATAGTATTCACAGAAACAATCCAGAAGCTTTTCTATAATAAACAATGCAGTACTCCAAAGAGTAGTTCCTCTCCTCTTGCAAAAGAATGAGAGGAAAGGTGCTACCCAAAGCAATTAATATGGCTGGTCAAAATGCAGATGCCTTGAGCTACATAAAATCAGAGGAGAGGACGGCCCAGCAGCAAATGCCTTGACGTGCTGTTTGGGATTACAAACCAAGGCCTGCACTTTGTATGAGAAAGCAGCAAGCAGACTGCCAAGGTCCCGCTCTAAATACATTTTAAAGTACGTTATTGTGAAGAGTGTGAGCACTATGATCTCAGCTGCCAACAAGTACTTCTGTGGGAAGCAGTTTGCAAATGGGAACACATTCTCCCAACAATCCAGGCTTTGACCCATATTCGTGCTGTGCAGTTAATCTAAGTGGAATCAGTGCTGGTGAAAGGGGTCATATGGACAGCCCTTGAGACAGAAATCTTATTTATCTACATAAATTCCCGTGGCCAGCAGCGTTATAAGATACGTCTCACAAGCATGGGTCAAAGCCATGTGCAGCTCTCTCCAGCTCCCTAAACAACTAATCCTGGACTACCGGAATACCCAACCCCCACTTTCTGTATGATTGCAGTGAAAGTTTTTGCAATTCATGGATTCATGCAAAGTAAACAGAAGAGTAACTTGAAAGCATTTTTATATAGTACACAGAACACCTATCTGTTTTCTGATTAGTGCCCTGTTTGTCTGAGTCTGAACAGAGGCCATCCAAAACCAAATCTATTAGTATTCAGGTGTAATTACAAAATAAGCACATTGTATTATAACCAAAACGTGTTTTGCCATACTTGCTGTATACTATTTTCCTCCCTTTCTTCTCAGGGTACAGCTCCTTTATCTCTCCACTGAAACTGCTTAATAAGTACAGACCAAAACTTCCAGTTAAGATTTCCTTTAGGTATTATGAGGATGAAAGCCATGAGAAGAACATAAAGCCAGTAAGGCAGAAGTTTAGCCTGGTCTTATACCCTATTTTTCCTGGAAAGTGAGGTATATAGCATAATTCCCCTGTGTCTTCACAAAGCACATGGATTGTGTCTATGCAAACTTTGAAGGACTTCATGCATATACCTCACATGTAAGATAGCAGCATATCACACAGCTGCCAGAGAAGCATCCCTTGTTAACATTCTTCAGCTTGTTTTATGAACTGAGATTTTACAGAGGAGAAAAGCAAATAAAATAAGCTGTCCAAAACCAGCAATATACAGGACAGTATAGAGTACAGCAGTAGAGACACAGGCAAAGATAAGTGCACCAGAGGTCCATGCAATGACTGAGTAAACTAGAACACTTCTAACTGCGAGGATCCTTTAATTTCTTAAAATGCAAATGACAGATGGTGTTAAGAAAACTGCAGTTGGATTCAACATCTGGCTCCCTTCCTTGTGTTTCTCATTGTTTTCAAATGTAAGTATTCCTTATTTAATTACTTTCTAGCTACCTTACACAAGGCAACCCACATACACTCCTCTGGTGGATTCTTCTACAGGAGTGCAGGTTGAAGTTTCACAGCAATTCATTGACTTTTGATATCATGTGCTTTCCTGGTAACCACTGAAATTCTGGATTGATCACCAATAACTCGTATTAAGACAATTCAAAAGCCCAGTGCTGCAGACGTCCTAAAACTATATATCTTGAATCTACCCCTGAATGAATATATGCTTATGTTTGCATGCTACTGCCCTATTGCATATTCCAAAGTGAAACTACTCAGGCTTCATTTATCCTTGGTTACTGCAGTTAGAGGCCTGTATGTTTGAGAAGATAAGGTATGGATTCATGTGTGGCATGTCTGCCTTCAGCCCTGGCAAATGAGACTGGCAAAATATTGCCTTTCACCTTCCTATTGAACTTAGGGGTAAACTGCAATTCAGTGTTGAATGAAAAAAAAATTTCTCCAGGAAAGTGGAAGCTAGCAAGTGTTTACCTTGGAGTTAAACCTTCTGTTCCACCAAAGCAGTGTGTTGGAACAGTTATGCACCAGGATAGTCTTCTTAGATAGAAAGTGTTTGGGGAACTCACAATAACGCCTTGTCCAGCCCAAAATCCCACTTGGACAAGGTGCATGAAACACTAGACCTTTCCCCCTCCAAGCCACAAAACAGTGTTAACATCCCCTGCATAAAAGGCAACCCAGTCCTGCTTTTGCTTCTTAAACTAGTACTGTACCCACAAATTCTCCTGTATCAGTTCCTCAGCTTTATACTTGAAGTTCCTTGGAGGAGTGGCAGCTTCTCCTCTTGCTCCTCATTAGAGCTTAGCTACAAAGAACAGTCAAATCTGAATTGGCAACTTCTTTGATAGCCAGGCATCAAACACAGAGAAAGCGTCAGAAATTCACTGACCTTAAATATATTCGACTGTGCTTGTTCTGCATTCTCAGTTACAGCCATAGTTCACTTCAGAAGGATGAGTTTTCCTTTGAACCCATTGATTATGATCACACTGTCATAGCAATGCTTTTCCAAAACACTGCTCACACTGGACCACGGAGAATACTATCACAGTGAACAAGGAGATAATAGGATGAACAAATTCAATTCATATGAATTACTAGGCACCAAGTTCACTAGTAAGTGAACTCTCAAGTGCCTTCCCACATCCTTCCATAAAACCCAGAATTTGTCCATCACTGAAAAAGGTTAGAGTTTTACCCAGTAATATGTATAATGGTGTGGTAGGACTGCTCACTTATAAAGAAAGTAGCACACCTTCTAGCATGGGGCAATACAGCTTCTAAACATTAAAGGAGAAACAAGATTCAAGAATCAAGTCAATGTTGGTTGGTTTCATTGATGTTTGTTGGCTTTCCTTTTCTTTCAGTGAAGCAGTGAGCTGAAAGGATAAAGAAAAGAAAAACCCAACAAAGAAACCCTCCATATTACTTCAAATTTCATTGTACTCAAGTGCTACTAAGATGTCTCCTGCCTCTGTGTAGATGTAACACAGCTTTGAATCTGTAGGCTGTAAGCTTCACCTCAAGACTTCTTTCTACAGATTAGCAAACATCTACTGGTAGATGCAGTTTACTAGTAGCTTACCAAATTGCAGTTGATCAGATCTAGACAGCTGTGATTCCTAAATGTTGCAGGGAAAAAAATATTTAGGAATTTACTCAAATAAAATTTTTGTCCCAGTCCAGTAGTATTTGTGACTGAGGTAACAAAGACCATATACACTACCCAAAAGCTAAGAAATAGCTACAGGTTTGATGACTCTTTGCTCAGTCATAGAACAGAAGATATATCTGCTTTCAGCAGGATTTTCCTAGTATTTCAAAGGTACCCTTGGCCTCCAGTGGGATGGAAGATGTAAACAAGCCCAGAACTTGTCTCAAAATTGCTTACCATTACTAAGACCCAACTACCACGCACAACTCCCATTAATTTTTATGATGCCATTATTTTGTTCCCATCAACACCACTTGAACTCAGTAGCTTTCCTTTTGACCTGTTCAGGTGATTCTTCTCATCTTCCAGGCTGATCCTATCACCCTATTCAATGTTCTAAGAAAGATACAGTCTTTTCCTCCACTTTGCTTTTGAATAAATCTAAGGACTCTGGTACTAGCCTTCTGAATCCTATTAAGTTTCATTTAGTAATGATGTAGTTTCTTCTCTTAGAAACAGCAAGTAGGTTCCTCCACTGTACTTCGTTCAAACTGTTTGTCATGTCTACAACAGACAAGTATTTTCAGGATCAAGGAAACCCTTCGTGCACTACAGGTACACAGAGGAAAGAAGAATATCTAGAGACATCAGACAGACGCTGTAACTAGCATGAAAACCTAAATATAACTCTATTTGTAACCTTCAGTATGTAAGGTAACCTCTGACAGGAGTCAGGAAGATTATGTCCTCTCCATCACCTTTCTTAACTTGGAGGGTGGGGGCAGGGAATAAAAGAAGGAAATGTTTCCTTTAGTTTGGAACAGTGTTGAATGGCTCCAGAACACAGGACAAGAAACATTATCTCTATTAATAAGTATGAAATATGGGAATCTCAAACCATGTGATTTGTATATGATGAAGAACATGTAACACCCTGAAGTTTCACTCATACTTCCCTCAGCATAATGCTTTTCTATTTTCCTTGCCAAAGTCATTATTCTTTAAGATGTAAGTTGATCAGAAGTTGAGAGCAAGGTCATTTACCCTTGCAATTTGTGCAAGGAATGCAGGGGAGTATGCACTGGCTTACATTAGAGACAAGATTCCATCCGAAATTATCATTTGGTCCCTCTTGGCACAACAGTTGTTAAACTGCTACATTTTGCTACTGTAACAGGACTTTCTAACCTTGCTGTGTCTGCACATATTGAATATTGATTTCTGTTGAAACTGCTGCTAACACAAGGCCCTGAAACATGGGGCCCCATCACAGTCAGAAAGGAAAGAAGGTACAGTGGAACCAGGGTGGGATTAAGGAAAACACAAACAACATTTTACTTGGCTTTCTGTTTTTTTTGTGTTCACTTGGTGCATGGCTTAAAAAGATACTCTTTATAAAACTGGGGAGAAAAAAAAATCCTAAGACAACAAAGTCACAGCTTGTTTCTCTAGGTAGCTGGAGATAGATGTAAACACTACTCCTTAAGGAGAAAGACTGAAAAATACCATTTGGGACATGGATGGGAAAGCAAGGATACAGAAATAAAGAAGGGTTTTATTTAGCTCTTATTCAGTCAACCTTAAGTTGGATACTGAGAGCCTGACTGTTACTTTGGGGACAGCAGCTCCTCTGTGGTGAACAAATCTGAAGAAAGGAGGATGAAGTGAGGCTGAAATAATTGAGGAACAAAATGGTCTCCAAATTATACAGGTGTATTCTTAAGGTGGGCAGCTAGCTGTCAAGCAAGAAGACTTTAGAAACAGCATCAAAGATCTCAGATTCTTTTCTTCTTAAAGTTGGTATAACCTGATCCTCTCTATATCATCTGCTCATGCTTTTCCCTATTTCCCTATCTTTAAATGACAGTTGATAGTATCTGTATGATAAAGGCCAGAAACAGCCTTCCGCACTATTACAGTACTAATTACTTCCCCTGAGTTGGAGGAAGATTGTCCAAGTTTCCACATATGCTCCCCATTTCCTATTGAAACATGGCTTAGCACGTGAACATATCTCTCTAGCACCTGGATTTGTTTGAGTAGGATGAAGTAACTAGCCAAGTTCCTCCTTATCTAAAGGAATAGAAGCCTATAATTTTCATGTTGATATCCTAAGATCATGCCAGAAACACAGGACAAGTGCCTGCATGCACTTGGATAGAAAGACTACTTGGGCGAGTTTTTTATATTTGCTTTAGCACCATCTTAATATGGTTGGAAACTACTTCCAACTCCCTACCTGCTGAGGTTAAGCTGGTATGTTTGCTATTAATTTTTTAACAACAGCCAAGACTGAAGAACTAGTATTTGAGGGAGCCACCTCAGAAAAATCTAGCAGTCTGTTGCAAATGCTGCTTGAGAGGCTAAGCTCTGCTTTATCTCAGGCATGTTTTTTAGGACGCCTCAACTAAGTGCAGGGACAAAACACAATAAAAGAGTTTAGGAAAGGAAAGAAAGCAAGCAACAAACCTTATCATTCCATCTTCATCATAAAAATGCAAAGCTACCCATATGGCCCACTGCAAAAGCATGCATTTCCTGGAGGCACCGTGCTGTCTCACTCGTGCACACATACAAGATGTACTGTACAGATATCAATTGGAGGTCAAAAATTCCCACTGCTGACCAGCAAAAAAAAAAAAATCCTCATATTTCACAGTCAGGAGATTCTCACAGAGCCACATTTCACAACACAGCAGCTGAGTAAGGATTTTTAAAAACAGAAAAAACATCAAAGTGTGTAAGATCCCAGATACATGATTTCTCCTCAAAATAAAAAGTATCTGTTCCCACTGTTTAGAAGAAGAGTTGGATGTGGTTGTGGGTTTCTACAATGACGTGCATGCACAGCATCATGCTAGGAAGCTTGCAGTTCTGTGATGAAAAGCATGAGCATGTGTTCATGTATCCCAGGAAAAAAGCATGTGATTCCATGCCTACTTTCATACTCAGGCATACACATGTTGATCAGGCAGTACGAAGGCAGAAACACAAGTTTGCACACATACAGCTCTTACCTCTGCTCTGTGTACAAAACACAGATTTAGAGCCTGAGTGCAATAACTTGGCAGTCAGAAGAAAGTGTTGTTTCTCATGTAGAAAATACCACCCAAGCTGCAAAAGACATTTTCCTTGCTGCTCTTCCATTCCATGTACATGTTGGCATCTCATGCTGACATGAAGTCATAGCATATTCCAGGAACAGCTCTAGGGGATTTTTTCTTCATTTTTTTTTTTAAAGAAGAAAAAATGGCAAGTTTACCAAAATTGGCTTAAACATGAATGCTGAGACCCTGAAAGATATGTAGATGCTTTAATCACAGGACAACCATCCTCCAAGAGAAATCTTGGGAATCTGTTTTCCTGTGAACACCAGCAGAGTCAAAACCACAGTGAGGTCATTTGACGACTGTGGAAGAAGACAGAGGCTTCTGCAGGCTCTTATCCAGTTTGCCTGCACTGTATTAATAACCTGGGACTTCTGACATTCATAATGAAATCCAGTCATTTCTGATAAAAACGGGGGAGGATTATGTACATTTCCCTGTTTATGACAGCATCAACTGAGGCTTTGAAGCAGTGCTGTGGGTCTTGGATGGCTTCTCTATGCTTAAGCCACTGACTGCTTCAATTGGAACCCAAACAGTGCTTTTCTGTGATGTGTCTTCCTTCACAGACATTAATTATTTTCTAGAGCTTTCTAGACCATCTAATAAAACAAAGGATCGGAAACGTGAACAGCTACTCTGCCTGCTCACTGCTGCTACCAATATAAGATTTTCAGTGACTCTAAAACCACAGAACCTATCTTCTCCAGTTTCACAAAGCCATGCCACAGGATCCATATCCTATCCTTTCAACTTCTAACCCACCAACAGCATGACAGGAGCCTCAGGCATTAAAGCTGTGGACAGCAGGCGCCACCAGAATTCCAGGCAGAGAATTAAAAGCTGGTAGTCACAAGAAATTATTCCAGCTAACAAATGTTCTGCAGTGGGAAGACACAATGACTTTGTCATCTCTATCAATTCTGACCAGGCAAGAAACTACCAGAAGAAATCGGATGTTACAGAACCCTACCACTGACAAATGTTGATTCATCTTACACCCTGGCCATTAGACTGGCATGCCCCAGAAGCTGGGCAGAAACAGTTCTCTGAAGCTATGACTCCTTATTGTCAAACCAGCTAAAGGATGATAGTTATTTATCAATCAGCACTGCTTACTGGGTTGGTATTTTGGTGGGTTGTGGTGGCACAGGCTGAAATCAAAAAGAAACACTATGTAGTGCCTCAAATTTGATGCATCAAATAATACTTGTACCAGTCTTGCAGATCTGTTATTAGAAACTTCGTCATTGTCAGGGTTACAGTGCCACCAAAATGTTCAGATAAAAGTGCAAACTGATGACAGATATTCCTTCTTAAATATATTTAGTCACATGTACAGAGAGGCAAAGAACACATTATCAAGATACTGAGAGCAACATCCAACACAAGAACAATTTTATCAGATTTTCCAACTTGCTGCATTGGTTTCAGGCACACAAGTGGCACTTTCATTTGTTTTAACCAAGCTTTGCTTACAGGACAAAGCACACAACAACTCCCTTTTATTCTGAAGCCTGTGGACTTCAAATAATCCAGACAATTTTTCAAGTTCAGATGCCACAGAAAAAGAGGAATGATCCCTGGGTCATGCTATTTTTAATGCTTGTACCCCTGCCATGTAATTACTTCCACGCAGCTTCTACAGAGGATGGAAGCCTTGGAACAGTACTCTTAGTACTGGGAAATTAAAACTAAAAAAAAAAAGTGAAAGAGCAAAGAGCAGAAGAGAAAGAAAAATCTAAGGGAGAGCAAAAGAAATCTGTGCAGGAATAAAGATGTTTAGAAGAAGAAAAGAACATGTCTAGAGACTCACTGCGATCATTAAAGTTTACCAGAATCAGACATTAAACGCAAACAAAAGACCCATACTTTCTGATATATGAAATAAATTTTTTATGGTGAGAACAATTACTGGGAACAAACGTCCCAGGGATGTGATAGAGTCCCCATCATTGAAGGTTTCCAAGATGCAACTGGACAGGATACTAGATAGTGTCATTTAGTCTCCCTTTCCTAGAAAAGGCTGGATCAGATGATTTTTTTCAAGGTTCTTTCCAACATGGGCTGTGTAATGAATCTATGACCATTCAACTGAGGGTTTGCTTAAAGCAATTGAGGTTTAACATCCAGCTGAGTGCACCCTAGATTCTACTTTCTGAAAGCCACCTATATGGACCAACATTGTCAAAAAGATATGCAGTTGATTTTATACCATTGTTAGGATTTCAATGTGACATTTGTCCAGCAGTAACACCAAAAGTACTTCACAGTGGTTATAGGACTGGTTAGGTATTTATGTCTGTGCTGTCCACACTCTTTTAGCTTTATTGTTGGCTTTGGATCCACTACTTGCACAGCAATAGTATCTGTAATATGATTTTTAGCTTTGCAGCTGGAGCCAAACAAGCACACTGGTTATTTCATCTATTGCTTTCCAGTTGCCAGTGTTTAAGCCTAGACCACTGAAGTTTACATAGAACACCCCTTTGTTCTGCTGACCTCTAGTGACTTACTTCTAACCCTCCTCCATGCATTTCCTGCTGTCAACAGAGAAGCTGAGGTGGTTGGAGTCATTAGATGAAGGCATCAGTGTTGGCGAATGTTAGCTAGGCTAATGCAAAGGAGTTATGCCCCAGCTGACCATAGCCCTTCGTGTTTCTGAAGTTTCAAGGTACAAAGAGGTGCACAAATACTGGTACACAGAAGAACTGAGGTGAGGAAGAACTAGACTTTGTTCTGAGGAAAAGCAAGGGAATATGAGGACAGACATGAAATACGTCATGCCCCTAAATGGGGCAGCGAGGTATTTTTAAACCCACTTACTATATGAGAAATTATTGTTGTTTCTAGCTTTACTGAAAGGTCTGATTGTGGCACATGAAGCTATGGCCTTCTAAATTTAAATTTCTTGAGTAAAACAGCACTGAGGGAACACAGGAAAGCTTTCTTGTAGCAGCTAAGTCTGCTTAAAAGTCAGGTTAATTACGCAGGTGGCTAGCATGTTCTGAAGTTCAAGACACCACAGCTAAAAACTCCACAGGCTAAAGTTAGTTCAGGTCTGTCAGTGTGCATCATGCATTTTCTGTCTTAAGCAGTGGTGCAGCAACATTACACTGGTATGTTGTTATTGCTTTCCATAATTTCATTTCACCATCAGCTAACATGCATACTAATGGTTGGAAATGGAAGAAAAAGGAGACTGTAAGGTACAGTAAGTCTGTCATGACACAGAGTCAACTTGTGTTGCCTCAGTATAGTAGCAATAATATCATCTCACAGAAAAGTGCGATATCACATTAACTGGGTGTTTGTAAAGTAGCTCAGGATGAAAAGTGTGAGTGAGTGGCCAGGAGTGAGTGGCCAAGAGTGAGATTACTGCTTATGTTACAGTGCTATTCACTAGAGCAAGTGCCTGTCTAAATTGTCAAGTTTTGTAAATTCATCCTCTCAAGTAATGCTCTCAGGAGCAGTTTGTTATTCAAACTCATTCTTGGTAGGACATAAAAGCAGTGGTATTTCTCAGCTATTTTATCACAGACTGCTTTAGACCATAGTTTGAAGGTGACTTGTGAAGGGGCATTTTCTTCCTGTGGATGAACTTCTGGGAAATCTGTACTATTCCTCTACATGGAAGGTAGAGATAGGAGGCCTGAATACACAAACAGATAAGCATAAGCTGGGAAAAACAGCAAGTAGGGAAGAAAAAGAAGAAAGGTGATAAGACTAACCAGAGCCAAAAATTCAGGGAGGACACATATTTCAAGAGGGCCCAATCAGAAGGTTAAAAGTGGAAAAGCAAAAATCAGTAGCTATTCAAGTTCATATGAAAGACAAACCCTGGAAAAGAACAGACAGCTCAAAGCAGAGAATGAAACCAAAGACAAACCATAAGGCAATGACAGGCAGAGTCAGTCAGGAAAAGATAAATATGGAACTCAAGAGACAACAGTTCAGGAGAAAAAATGCAGGAGATTCATATAAACTTTAAGGCTGCAAAATTCAGACAAGCAGCACTGTCTGAGAAGGCTGTGCTACCATTCAGAGGGAGACCTCCCAAAGACCCTTCTCCCAGTACTTGGCAGGGAATCTGACACCTGTGAAAATTCAGCAAAGGGTAGCTCAAGACAAAAGTGCCATGGAGGCAAAATGATATCTGTAACATGACAAGAAAAATACCTAGTTCAAAATTTTTCAAAACCATAGAGAATGTGAGGACACTTTAAATGAAACTTAAGTCCACAGACATGGGAATATACAAAATCGATGGAGAAGGAAAAGGTCTGCCCAGGTCACTTCTACATACTACAAGCACCAATTCCATAAACCTGACAAATCAAATTAAAAAAAAGTGAAGTAGGAAAAAGGGATACTGAGACACTGGGGTTTATGGAAGCTTTTCTAAATTTTTTTTTTTTTTTTTGCAGAAGACATCAGAAATAAAGGAGCATATTTTGACTACCCAAAAAGTTTTATTTTGGACAACTCAGCTGCTTAAGCTCTAGCTAAGGTGCACAGCTAGAAGTAGGAGAAACACATTCCTGTACATCATGGTTTGAAGAGATTATGCAATTGTACATGATCTGTGAGGAGGGAAAGCTTGTGTATCTGTGTATGTGCATGTGAACATGTGTATCTGTCATAGGCTGAGCAGTAGCAGTCATTTTTTCTCCTTCTTGTAGCTGGTGCAGTGCTGTGTTTTGACTTCTGGGCTGGGAACAGTTGCTTGATAGCGAGCATGTTTTGAGGGTGTTTTTGTTCAAGGCCTTTTCTGAGCACGTGCTCTGCTGGGGAGGAGGGGAGGCCAGGAGGAAGGAGAGACAGGACACCTGACCCAGGCTAGCCAATGAGGTATTCCATACCATAGCACGTGATGCCCAGGATGCAACTGGGGGAGAAAGCTGGAAGGGTGGAGCTCTGGAGGGAGATGGAGGAAGGAGCACGCGGTGCTTGGCTGGGCAGGGTGGAGTGAGTCATGGGTTGGTGGCTGGTGGGGTATAGTATTCTTTTTGCTTGTTTTTGGCTTTATCATTATTATTTGTAGTTGTAATGGCAGTAGTGATTTGTGTTGTGCCTTAGCAATTAAACTGTTCTTATCTCAACCCGTGGGGGCTACATTCTTTGGATTCTCCTTCCTAACTCTCCAGGAGTTGGGGGAGCAAGGGGGTGAGTGAGTGAGAGTACTGTGAGGATTTGGTTTAAACCACGACAGTATCCATCAAAAAAAATAAGTTAGGATGAGTAAAAGTTTGAATCTCCCAACTTAAACACAGAATCTTATCATTATATAAAAGAACGTGAGAGATGGATTTAATTTCTTTTTATTAGGAAGGAAGCTTTCAAATTCATTCACCATTTCTATTGCTGTATTATATTTTTTTCATCCTAGGGACTCTGCCTAATTCAATTGAGTTCACCAGTTTAAGCCTACCCACCCTTGCAGGGAAAGACAGAGGAGACAGAAAAACAAACATTAACAGACTGACAAATTTTGGAAAATACCACATGCATCTGTGACACGTAGGACCAAGATGACCAAGTCATGAAAACCTAGCCCCCCAAAAAGATGATTACAAAGAAATCAATGTCACTGAGAAGCCAAAATAAGGGTGCTGGTACCAAGTGTGATGAGGTCTGGATCCTGCCCAGAACAGCTTGGTGAATTACCTAAGTTAGGCAGCAAGTCAGTCTTCAGAATCAGACACTGCTCTTCCATGCCACACAGACAAGCACTGAGGATATACTTAATAATCCAAAAATCCATTATCCATCCTCTGCTGTAAGTGGTAGACTGTATTTTCTCCTGTCTTATCCCAAATCCAAGAATACAGTTAGTAGGTCAAGATTCCCAAGAGTCTCTACTATTCTCCAGGAGAATAGTAGGAAGTGCAGTAAGACATAGTTTCTTATGCAAGTTGCATTGGAAAGACTAGGTTACCATCTGTTACTCATCATTAACTCTGCCTGCATAAAAGAACATGTTCATAATTAAATTATGCTTGAATTTAAAACAAGAGGGAAGGAAGAAAAGCTGCTTAAGAAGAGCTGCTTTGGGGCTGCTCAAAGGAACTAGGATAAGACAGGGTTTTCCTTCCCCCAGGTTGAGCCTAGGAGATGCCACCAAGACATATTTATTCATTTGTAGGAAAGGTTAAAGTACCATCAATTTTCACTTCTCTTGTTACAGAACACACCCAGAATCAAACTATGTTTAGACAGGTTGAGGAGGGTATAGTTCATGTTGATAAAGACCCAGTAAACACTACCCAGAAAGTGACACTGCAGCCGGCCTCAGGAAAGCTGAACTCCATTTGAAACCACTTAAAAAGGAAACTCTTTACAAATTAAGACTTGGTAATGAGGAAAAGAAGATCAAAGGCAGAACTACATGCTGATTATGAGAGAACTTAATTAAGGAAATTGTACCCATCTGCACAATGCTAAAATAGCATCACATTCATTTCCAGAATAACCAATATTCCTACTTCACAAGAAAAATCAGAATAGTGCCCAGGCTAGAGGCATTTCATAGCACTGCTGTCCATGTAATTTCCAGATCTTTGTCTTGGGTATTAAGCACCTATAGCAAGCTCAAGGTTCCTTGTAGAAATATGTTCAAGCAAAAACAAGGTCTGAATGACAGACTCTCTTTGGTTTGTGTGGCAAGGTTTTGATAGCAGGGGGGCACAAGGGGGGGTCTGTAAGAAGATGCCAGAAGCTTCCCCTGTGTCTGACAGAGCCAATGCCAGCTGGTGCCAAGAGGGACCTGCTGCTGGCCTGAGCCCACCAGCAGTGGTGGTATGCCTTTTCTTCGTGGAAGTGTTGCCTCACTGCAAAAGGATAATTTTGGTCATTTGCATTGGCATTCTGAATGAATGGCAGCTGTGAGCTGCATTAGCAAGTGAGCCTTACAGTACCATGCACAGTATGCTTAGTGTATCACAAATGTCATATATTTACTAAGAAATTCAAGAAAACATGGGAGAAATGCTCAGCATCAGGCCCTCAAAGTCTGAGCCAGTTAAATGTGTTCAATATCACATTTGCAAAGGGGGGAGGTAATAGCAAAGAATTTTGTTGTTCTGCAAGCTGAATCCAACCGCTTGTTTCCTTCTATGGACATTATATTGCCTTTTAAAAGTATATTTATTTCTGGCTCTGCCTCTCCTGTATGAACACTCTCCCAAGGATTCTGTATAACCGATCCTGATTGAGAAAATCTAACAACAATCACCAGCAGGAGTTGAAGAGCAACGTTAGCTTGTCACAACCCTCTTCTTCAGTTTCTGTACATGTGAGGAACCAAAAAGAGAACAGTGGTGTACTGTTTATTAATGACTGATTAGAGTCCCAAGCCACGTTTGGGTGTGCAGCTAAACTTCAGCCTCCTAAGTCCTTGTGAGGGCTGATCAAGCACCAACAAGTATACAGACCCTGCTCTTTTTTAGGGTCCTGAGAACTCCTTCAGCACCTATTCCCTGCACATAGGGCTGAGACCTCACTGCACCTTCTGAACTGAATCATGGGTGCTACACAGAACTTGTATTACCTCCACGGGAGGAGTGCCCAGATAACACAGGAAGTTTAGTCAGGCATCCTCTGCCAATCCTATCACATTCTTCCAACAAGAGAACGTAAGTATAGTTATAGTACAACTAATGTCACTTCTCCTTCTTAGGAGGACCATCACAAAATGAAATCAGCATATCAGAGATGTACTCCAAGTAAAAAGAAAACCAAAACATGTATATATAAACATGTATAAACAAACAAACAAAAAAAAAATCAATGAGTGACTACAAGGGCTTGTCATAAAACAGAAGAGTATGTTGGATTCTGAAAAATCTAGTAGGTGCAGGGCACCCGCAGCTAGTCTAGAGACTGACTAGAGACATATTTTAGGTGTAATCTTAGGCTCTTCCTGCTGGAGATCATTAGGATGGAAATGAAAAGAAAGAGACTGGTTCTGCTTCTTTGCATAGAGTTAAACAAAGGTTATTTAAAATGTATTTACTTATAGTCATCAGATCATCAGCACCTCATGCAACAAATGATTAAAACTATTCAAACAGGGTTTAAAAGTAAAAATGCTTGGATAGAGCTATCAAAGTTACAGTCCTGCTGAATTTTAAAAGTGTATTGCAACATCTTCTTCCTGGAATGTAGCTGCTGTACTCAAAACTGGGTGACAAATACTTTTTTCCCCCTGCCTTTGTACAAGGGGGAGAAGGAGTGGAGATTTATAAAAGAAAAGTGTTTAAATTTCTTTGCTAATCAAAAAGAACTCTACATTCATAGTAAAATACAGACACCAACTTCAGAAGAGCTCAAAACCTCAAAAAAGGTGATGAATCCAAACAGAGCAGATAGTGTGAGAAAAGTGGGAGTTCTATCTATTACCTACCATCCACTCTAACCCAGGAGCCAGACCTTTTGTGTTGGCTCGCCCTCCTCTCCACCCTTTGTCCACCTGCCCCAGAATTCTACCCTGAACCTCAGACAGTTTACCTGAGACTGGTACTCCTCTACAAAAAGTCCTGGTTTTGATACACTCTGTTAAACAAAAAACTGTCTTACACCTTAATCATACCACTTAAATCAGTAGCATGCTGATAAATTTAACATGAAGTATAGTAGCATGCTGACTGAACCTTACATTTTTTCCTACTGAGTTTAAGGGCATTTGAGGAATCTTGTAAATTATGCCACTGAGCACTGCCCAGAGAGGGAAGCTGCATGGGAACATATCAAGGTCACATCAAACCTTACTCAGCTCTCTCTCCCTTCCATGCCTGCCCTCAACTACAGCTTAGCGTGGGATCCTGACAGCAGGAGGTTCCCACTGAGGAGCCTTTGGCTTCATCTCTCCATCAGTCCCTGGACTCTCAGCTCTTCTCAGGAACCCCCCATGCACTTTAAAGAAGAGAGATCCCAGGCATTTGCCTGGGGCTCTGGGAGCTGCTTGCCTCATTCCTTCTGAGGAAACAGCTGCAAAGTTGCCCTCAAAAACGCATTTGTGAGCTGCATTCCCTCCAAAAGCTTTATCGGCCAGCTCATTTAAACCAGGTTTGTACAGAGGGGAGAGCTGGACTGGATGAAAGAACTGGATTAATGCCTTTAGCTATCCCAGGCACCATATCCTCAGACTCAAGTCATTCTTCACAAAGTCCTCAGTGAAAGGTTTTTACAGGTGCAAAAACAAACATGCAGGCCACTTTCTCCTTCTCCCCATCTCACCTTCCTGACCTCAGAGTTACCAGGAAGTTACACATAATCTCTGCCTATCTAAGAAAATGCTAATGGCCACCTTTTCCTGCTTCTGTCTGTCTGAGAACTGACTGGGAAAACTAAAAAGCTCCAGAGACTAAAGAATTTATCAAATCGAGGCACAATGACACTGACGATGAAGAATGTTGGAAAGAGAAGCACAATTTTAATTATCTTCCCTTCTTAAGGAAAAATAAAAGGTGAGAAAGTCAAGAATCCTCTCAGATCATAGCAAGATTGTAAGAAAGGGAAAGAACTGTTAGAGACCAGTATTAGCACAAAACCAAATGGGCATGAACTGGCTACGAACAAATTTAGTTTGGAATTTTGAAGCACATTTCTAAACATCAGAGGATCATGGTACTTGAATGGCTTCCCAATAGGAAGCAACAGAAGCAAATACATTTAATTTTTGACTGGTAAATTTACAAAGGTAAATTATCCTGCAACGTAATTCCCTGCAACTGCAGAAACACTGTACTCAGTGACTCAGGCAATCCCTTTCAGTCTTGCACACCTCATCTTCTGCTGAGCCAAGGCAGGATAAATAAATAAATAAATACATAGAATCCAGAGACGAGGTGCAATAAAGCCAGATAATTTAGCAGGATGAGTCTACTTTCTTTATGAAGCAAACTGATGGTGGTTTTTTAAGTGCAGTTTGTCCACCTGTGGGGACTTAGGTATTTTCGGATGAAAATTTGGATCATAAGGAAGACTGAATCAGGAACAATCTATATATCTATGACCACCTGCAATGAGCAGTATGGAGGTGAAACCTCCCACCTATGATACAATCATTAGACTAGACTGTGAGAAGTTATAGTCACAGAGCTGTATGCAGGGACAAAGCTGTCAAAAGAAACTGTAAAAGGGGGCAGATAAGTGAGAAAATTAAAACAGCAAATCATTCATGAAGAATCCAAGTTAAACAAAGAAGTTTAATTTGACATGTGTGGGTTGGTATAGAAACAATCATGTCTTTTTCAGACTTGACTGAAGTTTTACTGGAAAGAAGTCTCAAAACCATTAAAAAGAGTCAGGAGGGAGAAATCTTTTCACATTCTATTTCTATATTAAAAAGTCCAGGATAGTACCATCCTATTCTACACACAGAAGAAAAAGCAAAACACACGAAGCTGAAAAAGCATGAAAAATAAAGTACTGTAACATAAGAAGTCATCTGTGAACTCTTCTATAGCACACCAAATATGAGGTATTCATTCATTCCCACAAATGGAGTCTGTGTTGATCTATAAGCTGCACTATGTATTACACATGTTTCATGCATTTAAGCCAGACAAACATTCCCAGGGGATAGAAAGAACCCGCTACAGTGAGTTGTAGTTCTATTTTGGATCACATCACAGCATAACAAATCACAGCTTCAGACACTGGGATAAGGGACTAAATAAACCAAGTAGCATGATAACTTCATAGAATCATAGAATAGTTCATGTATATCCCTTCCACACACGTAGCCATGTGTAGAACCAAATCCCTTCAAACCCTACAACTACAGAGCAATGATCACTCCCCTACGTACATGTATCCATGTACCATTATTCACCCAAATATATATCCTTAAATACATTTACTACATACTGTTGTACAGTAGTACTATCTAACCCTGTCCACACACACACCAAGACTGTTTATCAGTCTTGATCTCTTACATTTAATGGAGCAGAAGAGAACATAAATTTTTAATGCAAAAAAGTTCTTTTGGTGCTGGCTTATTCTGGTGGGTTTCAGCTGTGCTCCACAAAAGGTGGTCCTTGGAAGCAGTCACTAGACCTATTTAGTAACCCACCAGTGACCATTGTCCCACAAGAAACTCTGAGCACTGAGAATGATACAGTGGTTCCCCTGTTGGTCTAGCATATTTTTAGAGTCAAAGTGGTTTATAAATTAAGTAAATATTTTGAAGAGCAAAAATAACAACCCACAATTTAAAGGTTGGATTGGAAAACCAGCCATATTGCAAGTAGCCTTTACTGGAACTCCAGTTCTGAGTCTGATCTTTGCTCTGGTTCCCAAAAAAATATTTTGAAAACATGCAAGGGCATTAAAAAACAGCTTCCTTTAATAAAGCATTTACAGCACCCTGTGCAGATTAGCAAATCTATTTGAAATATGGAAAGGTTCCTGTTAACCACCAAGTAAAGATGAGAGACAAGTCTTTCAAGAGAGTTCAAATATTGCTGAGGTATGAGATGCTGTATTTTCCTAAAGAATTTTGCACATTTAATGCCTGGCTATTAATATCATTTGGTTCTCAGGCTGAGAAACTGAAAATGCAACTCTGAGCTATTTTGACTGTCTGGGCCTTGGGACATGAAAGGAGTCAAAGTAGCAAGCATGGGCTTAAGTCTCCAAACCCTGACAGTCAGACTTTCTTCTTCTTTCTCTATTACTCTCAAAGTCAAAGCTCTGCAGTAGTTGCCTTCTTTACAGCTAGTTAAGGTATCTTGAAAAGATAAATGAAACGGGGAAAAAAAGAACATGACTGGATTATATATATATATATTTGCATTTTTCCATTTTAATTTCACCTACCAGTCAGCCACCTTAAGCATGACACAGGATGGCTGGCAAGAGTACAACATTATTGACTGAAAGTTAACTCATCATTTGTTTTCAGGTGTTTTCTTAAGTGGGAGGAAAAAAAACCCAAAAAAGGCTGTTCAACATGAATAATTCCCTGAAGGGCTTCCAACCCAAATGCTGCACAGTATTAGATGACAAAAGAACTGTTAGAGAAGTGAACAAGAAACAGGAAGTGAGAACTATCTTGCCAAGTTTCACTCTATGACCTGAGTAGTGTGTCATTAAAAAATAGCCAGCACAAAGAGTGAAAACCAGCTTCCAGTACAAATATATACTTTTATAACCAAGTGCTCTATAGACAGAAATAAAAGATTTTTTTTCTACTGAGTTTGCTTAAAAGACAGTTTAAATCTCAGGAAAAAAAGGAGGACAATATATATGCAAACATGAAAATACAAGTTTGTATAATGCTTAAAAACAGTTTGTGTTCTTTTGTTTTGTTCATTCATTTGTCTTCTTAAATACAACATCTTGCCAACAACAGTTTAGTCTGTCCTTAAGTTACTACACATCCTTGCAGGTACTATCACAACCTCTGTACCACTGTCATACAGTCCCTCTGTTCCACCTCCCACTCTCAAAGGAAGTGTCTGCAGTTCAGTCTTTGACTTCTAGATGAGCTTAATGCAAATTAAGCATGCAGCTTTCGAAAGGGCCTGTGAATTAGGCAAGGAATGCAGAGCCTAAAAGCACAGGACTTGTAATGCAAGTGGGGTACTGAAAACCGCATTAGGTGATTGAATGATTCACAGGGCTAGTAATAGTGTATGGAATGCCCTCCCATCAAGGCACTAGGCTGAATCCATTCTGGTTAACTGATAAAACTATTCCCATCTCATAGCTGCTCATGTGAATTGAATTGATCAAGGCTGTCCTGACAAGTGAGAACGTTTGCCATAGTATTATTTGTCACTTGAAACAAAAACATCACAAGGACTTCTATTGGCATAAACAGATTACAGAATAAGCCATCCCAAATCGAGCCACCCAGGCCCTTGTCAGTAATATGACAATGCTGTCCAAAAAAAAAAGAAAAATTTAACAGAAAGATACTGGACAAACTGCAGAGGTTTGATCCTCTGACCCAACCAAAATGTACAGCTAGAGAGCAGCACTGGGAAAGCCAACTCAGCCATGGCCCAAGGCATCACTTATTCTGTGGCTGAACAAAGGGACTGTGGTCTTCCAGGGCTGTCACTTTAACAGCTTTCACACAAACTAAATTAATTTGGCTTTCTTAAAATGAAAACAAAAGAAATCTAACTCATCGATGAAGCTATCCAGGATTTTTAAAAGATAATAATCGTTCAGCTTACTGGGATCTGTGGTTAATAGAGATGTGGGTGCCAGGAGGTAGCTCAGCTCAAGTTGCCAAGGTACCTTTCTATTCATGCAAACCCAGCCTTTTAGCACACACAAATTGCACACATTTCATCAAATTACTGTTCATTTTATGAAAGTACCAAACTGCCAGAAAACAGGGGTTTTGCTTACTAGAAGATAAAATTGAGCCTCTAGCCTGTTTTCTTAAAAAAAGTACCTTAACAAAAAGTTATCATTGTGATGCAAACACTGAAGCTTTTAGTTTATTTTGTGTCTGTTTCAGCTGCACTAAGATTAAAATTAAATATAAAATTAAAATAAAAGAAAAACCAAACATCATCCATCCCCTGCATCCCTGCATCATTCCAACCTGTAGCTGAAAGTGTATAATAACGGCCAGCCTGCTGTAAAAGGCCCATCCTGTCAACACGACAGTGAAGCACCAGTATAGGCATGCACATACATGCACAATATTTATAAAACTGCTGCTGTAAGGGATTTGGTGTTTATTTGTTTAATTAACTGTAAATGATAACACAAAAACTCTTTATTAACACAAAAACTCCGGTTTCATGAACTGCTGGAAAAGATTCTCTTGGAGAAATGAAATTACAGTGTTTCTCCATATACTTTCTGTGGATTTCAAAATAAGCACAACTGTATGATCATGCCAGCTAGCAGACAGATGTACGTAAAGTTATAGGTCTTGATACATCTAGAAAGAGCCTGCAGAGCTAGACACTCAATCTGGCTAATGCTTCATGTTGGCAAAATGACACAACACCCCATTAAAGAAAAACAAACCCCAAAACCAAACATGAAACATAAGCTAAAAGAGCTGAAAAGAGCAGTTGTAAAGGGTGCCAGTAGCCTACCTGGTGCACCTGGATGCTGTGTTATACAACACATGGCATAAAAGTTCATTATTTGATGCTCCTGCTCATCCACATTTCTCACAATGTCAAGTTTCACAAACAGAACAATGTATGAGAGCAGAAAGCTAAAAATGATGCAGACTTCAGAACTGGTTTTGCTCTATATTCTACTTTAAAAATCAGCAGTTGCACTGTGAATCAACTATCCTACCATCCCTTCCCAAAGGGCCATTTGACAGGATGGTAAGCAGCAGTCCTGAGTATAAACCCTAACCTTACCAATGAAGGCACACAGAAGTGCAGCCCATACTAAACAGTACTGCCAGCTGCCACTGTCTTTCCTTCTCATACGGTACTGTCCTGGTTTGAGCAGTAGCAGTCATTTTTCTCCTTGGTAGCTGGTGCAGTGCCATGTTTTGACTTTCGGGCTGAGAACGGCTGCTGATAGCAAGCATGTTTTGAGTTACTGCTCAAATGTTTGGTTTTGTCCAAGGCCTTTTCTGAGCCTCATGCTCTGCCAGGGAGGAGGGGAAGCCGGGAGGAAGCAGAGACAGGACACCTGACCCAGGCTGGCCAAAGAGGTATTCCATACCATAGCACGTCATACCCAGGAGGTAACCAGGAGAGACCCGGAAGGGCTGGAGCTCTGGGGGGATGGAGGAGGTATTGGTTGGTGCTCAGTTAAGCAGGGTGGGGTGAGTTATGGGTCGGTGACTGGTGAGGTGTCGTATTCTCTTTACTTGTTATTGGCTTCATCATTATTATTTGTAGTAGTAGTAGCAGTAGTGATTTATGTTATACCGTAGCTATTAAACTGTTCTTATCTCAACCCATGGGGGCTACATTCTTTGGATTCTCCTTCCTAACTCTCCAGGAGTTGGGGGAGCCAGGGGGGAGTGAGTGCATGAGCTGTGTGGACTTGGTTTAAACCACGACAGGTACATTTTAAATCCATGGTCTCTTGAATTTATCCAATCATAAAAAAAGAAGCGGGACTCTCAGCAGGGCCTTTTTTAGTCCCTAAGAATCTAGAAATTCCTACCTCTTTTCCCCATTTCATGCTCCAAAACACAGCAACTTGACACATACTTTTGCTCAGTGCTCAGATTCTTTCACAGGTTTCAGGGTGTAGCAGAGAACAAAAGTGATTTCACCATTGCTTTGATTTACTGGCTAGCAAGGTCAGTGCAGTATTTAAATTTGATTATTTAATGATATATTAGGTCACTACCATGCTTTTGTAAGTATAATTAAACTGGTAGAGTGCCTAAAAGTTTTTTTACAGCCTTCTTGTTCGTTATTTTTTACATTTAAGAAATAATATTCTCAATAACAGACTGAGATCAAAGACAGATTGAAGTTTTCCAAGGATTCTGATTAATTGGGTTAAGAAAAGAACTTTGGAACTACAGATAAGAAGAAGGAACAACTCTGTCATCAACTTTCTCAGATACAAGATGACAGCTGTACATATGTGAAGACAGAAAGAAATTAATTCCTTGGAGGATGCTCATGCATACAAGCATTGGCTAATAGTCTGGAAGAGTTGGGACTAGCTGCATACAGGGATGTACTCCACCAAAATTGTTCTTTGGGGAACACATTCCTGCAATAATTCATGTCCATTTCCACCTTCAGAGCTATTAAGTCTTATTTACTTTTCTTCACCTTCCCTGCAAGTCAACATTTTTTGCTGTTGCACAGGATAGCGACTTGAAAGGTCACCATTTATACTGATAAACATATCTTTTGTGTAATGGAAAATGTGGCATTCCAAATGATTGCAAAAGTAGAGATAGGCAAATAAATCAGACATAAAAACACATTTGCCACTTTTCAGTGTAAAAAACTGTCTATGAAAGCTGTTATCAAAGAACAAGTCAGGTTACTACACTATCAACACAGTGAGCATTTGATATGAAATTTAAGTTGGGATTCTGCTTCTGTTATATAGAGCAAAAAGAGGCCTTACATACAATAAAGAATAAGACCACATTCAGCTCTATGTGAGTATCACAGGCCTTCATAACCCTTGATGAAGCCATCCTGCACTACATGAAGCCAGAAAATTCCTTAGAGAAATTATTTTGTAGTAGGCTTTATTAAGTAGACTATATAAGATGCTCAAAGATGAACTAACAAGAATCTGAAGCTCTGCAAAAAAATGACCAAAATCTAACAACATTAAAAACTGACCTGTCAGTAATCTGTTGAGTAACTATGAGTTACTATGGCAAGACTCGCTCAGAGGGCAGTGTAAGCAGTAAGTCAGTGTAAGCAAGTAGTAGACAAGAGCTCCAATGGCAGACACAGAATTAATAGTACTGCCAACATCATAAGTTATCTCCTGGCAGGTAGAAAGAACAGTCTCTAATGAAGAAAGCTATTCAAGAAAGCTCCATTTCTTTAACTAGGTATAAATATAGATGGAGGATTTCTTCACATTTTAAATATCACACACATGTCATATTAAGCTCATGTTTTGGAGACTCTGCAGGAGCTAACTGCATGACCTCATCATCAGCTACAGACTTACAGTGTGACTCTCAGGTACAAGGTAACTCAAAGAAAAACACTCGGGAGCAAAATAAAATGCATATTAAAGTGAATTTCCAAACAACATAGTAAAAATAGGATCAGACATCAAACCATCTCTTCCATTTGTGAAGCAAAGTTTTTGATTTGAAATATTGGCAAGTAGAACTGAACTAAAATCACTTTAACTACCGTATTAAATGTGTCATGAAGACATGAAATAGATGGGGGGATGTAACTGATAGAGCTCAGCTGAACATCAGTGATGGTGGAGGAGACACACTTTTCAGTAAATAAATTAGCCTCGTAACCAAGACAATCATCTGGTAGGTACAAAACTGTTGCAGAGTGCATAGATGATGATAACTCTATGATTCTCAATGCACTTGCTCCATTGCTCAGGGATTCAGCACTTCCTGCACAGCACACGGGGGCCAGCTAAGTAATCCCAAGTAGTCTTCTCACAGGAAAGTTAAAGAGAGTCCTCAGTAAATTACAGAAGCAGGAACTGGACATCTGTCTAGTGCCTGCTAGTTCAAAGATGAACTGAAGAGGGGAATCTGTCCTCTAATCTAGAAAATCATTTCAAAGGGCCATTAGATACCTGGATGTCAAATGAACTATAAGGAGTACAAAGAAATGGCTATTTTTATCCTCAAAACCTATTAATATCCCAAAGATGCACTCCCTCATAATAACTGTGTAACTGACTCTTGCAACTAAGTTGACTTCCACTCACATACTTCACTGATTCAGAGATAGTAGCAGTCTACACTTTTCAATGAAGTACAATAACTGGGAGTTTGAATGACTGTATTCCGTACAGCCATTAAGTTCTTCTAATTTGCTTTGACCAGCATGTCCATTAAGGACCCAAAAACCTGCAAATCTTTCTGCATGTGGTTTGTCAGTTACAGGAATAAAGCCAGACAGAAACACCTTGTTGTTCAAGGCACAACCAGAGCCCAAAGTCAGAACAGAAACAAGTTCTGTAGTGGTTGTATCAGACAGGAACTTGACAGCTCTGATCCTTCTCCACTTACAATAGAACTGGAGCACTTAAAATAATACTTTCATTCCTTTCAAAGCCTTTGAAACATAAGTTCCTACTCCACAAAGCGGCAGAATATTCTTATACCCAACAGGGTATGCATAAGCGAATATACACACGCAGAGGTAAGGACAGTCTACTGCTGTAGTCTCTAACTAATTTTTATATATGGGTAAAATATGGCACAACTATCAGCCTCTAAGTACCAGTAGTGGTACTGGGATTTCCATGAAGAAAGCTGCATGCCTGCCTAAACATGTCCCTTCCTTTTCCCCAAACTACTTCACAATATTCTATTCAATCATTAGGGTTTCCAGGTTTTACTATTCAGCTTATAGATCTCCAACCTCTGCTACATATCCATACTAGATACAAGGAATATGTTCCCATATCAGATGTCTAACTTGACAGCTGGATCGCCTGCAACTTGATCAACACTGAGTTCTTCATCATCTCCTACACCATTACTGAGTAACATTTTGGTCAAGCAATTCCACGCTTTCCTTGCCCTTCCTATCCATGCTGACCCCACAACACATTCCAGAGAAGATAATAGAGTCATCACCAGGCTTCAATTTCTAGATCTGATCAACACTATTTAGATTTCTTTCCTTTATAATTCCAATAATCTCTTAAGCAAGCAAACAACCTCCACAACTTAAGAAAACAAAAATTAAAGACATCGACTAACTGGATGCTAATGCTTATGCTGCAGCATTCGGCATGTGTGAACAATTTCTGCTTTAACGATTTAAAATATCGCTACTCGATTTTTCACTTCAATTTTTCACAGCTCCCCGTTCCAGGGAGGGTTATCCCAGGTGCAGCAACGTCGCCCTCTGTCCGAAGCAAATAAAATGGCATTTACTGCCTGCTAGTCCAGGGCTGCCCGTGTATTTAGTTAAATTTAAACAAACATACACAACACTCGCTCGGCAATACTCTGGCATCCAGATTTTCACTGATAACACAGTTTTAAACAGATACTTATTCCTGTTGCATACATTCCAGTGCTTTTTAAAACTGTTTAACACGAGATTTGTTTTCACTCTGGAAAAGTAAATGACAAGTCACTTCAGGCTTCTTGAAAGTTTTTTCTGTAGGTTCCCCCCTCCTTTAATCCTCTCCTCGAGAAAGTCAATGACAACTCTTAGCAGTTTGCTTTCCCTCCACATACAAAAGCACTTGCTGGTTTTCCCTTCCCCACTCCTGCAGCAAAACGTCAATGTGGAAAGAGGATTTAAAAATAGCACGAACACTGACAAATCCTCAGGGTTTTTTAACACTTTTATTTTGCCTCCATGTTTTCTCAGCTGCTCTGCTTAGAAGACAATAAAAAAAAAGCCTACTGAAAGAAGACAAAAAAAAAAACCCATTACAAATTAAGAGACTGGAAAACTGCAGCCCAAGGAGGAGGATGTAACTTTAGTTTTACTTACCAGTTTTATCCAGCTGTATACTTTCCTACTTGCTTTTTTTACAGCAGCCGAGCTCAATGCTCAGGAACGTCTACTCCGTGTGAGGGAGCCAGGCGGAGTGCTGATCCCCACGCTGGATGCTGCTGAGCGACTGGAGTCGGGGTGGCTGTGCCGGCGGCTCCTGCTGCTGCCGTGTGAGCTTTCTCGGCCCCAGATCAGGAACTACTTCCCATTCCCCAGCCCCACTCGGCGCTGCAGGCTTCGGGCGGCAGGGCCGGCCCCTGCTACTGTGCTGCGCTTTCTTAAAGGGACAAGCTCCGGCCCGCCGCGGGCCGGGAGCCACCAGGGCTGCCCGGGCCGGCGCCTCGAGCCGGGAGTAACCGACCTCTCCAGCCCGGGCGTAACCACTGCAGGAGGGGCTTGGCTCCTACGCACCTTGGCAACAGGAGCAACGCTCCTCTATAGAGTTTTCATTAAAGGCTCTCAGGTGTTGCGTTGGTTTTACTTTTTATTCTAGTTCTGCTTCCCTCGCACCCTCTGCAGCTAGGCGGGAATCACAGCGCCGCGGAGAAGTTAGCAGCGGGAGCGGCCGCATTTTTCCCTGGGCCGCGGGTGCGGGGCCCCTTGTGGGGCTTGGTGCATCCCCGCCCGCCCCGTGCCCGGGGCTGCACGATGCGGCACCGCTGCCTTCCCAAAGCCCACGGCGGTACCAGGGTCAGGGATATGCCCTGGCGACCCTGGTCATTGCGACCTTAATGGATTTTATTCCATGTACCAGAGACGGTCTGACTTAACTGAATAAAAAGCCATCATTTCCCAGTTTTCCTCTTCAGTCGTTCTCTGGATAGCTTTAATCCTGTGTAACCCCCTGTTTCTAGCTTGTTTTCTGACTTCACTTTCAAATGTATCTAATAATATTAATAGCTAGATTAATATGGGGGAGTTTCCTGACTTGTGTGCTGCTGACTGCATTGGAAGAAACCACATTTTATGTCAAACAGTAACTCTGAAATTTGGAGATAGTAACACCATCTGCTTTTTTAACTCATGGAAATACATGGTTTGCTCTCTGTATGTGCAAGTCATTTGTTTTCATTACAATAACTGAACGCTCGTGATGACAACACCAATCAACATATATCACAAGGGAAAGTCATATATATGTACACAAATATGTATATATTTAATGGCACGACCAGAGAAAGCAAGTTACAGGGGGAAGATATTGCCTTCAAACTGGCAGGCCAAACCAAACAAGATGAGACTGAGCCACCACTGTCCTGTCCTCTCTTCCTTCACACACATATCGGTGCACAGAATGGGTGCAAATGCTAGCAAGCTACAATGTCCTTCAGCTTTTTTGTTCCTTTGGTAGAACAACATGGGTACCAACCAGAAGCTGAATCCAGCCCTTTTGATGCTAATGGTCCTTCACAAGCTGGCTCAGTAGCTACCCACTAACTGCCAGCATGTAAACATTTTACCCTGTAAACTAAATAGCCATTTAGCCATGTTACTGAATTATAATATTCAGCATTATTAACCTTGTATTAAACCATGAGGACCCATAAGTATTCCTCTAGCATGAGCTGTACTGTGCTCCTGCCTTTCTCAGCATAAAGCCTGGGAAAGTTTTCTATGATTTACACATACAAGCACAGTAGATGCACAGAAGAGATCTAAATTATATCAATCCTTCCCTCTGTTCACATGTTTCCATTGATCTATCACTCCTCACTTTCCACTCACATCTCTGCTTACTATTTTTTTCATCTTAACCTCCAAGTCCCTGTCCCTTTATTCCCTGTTTGCCCCTTCTGCATGCCAGGTACTTCAGCTGATCTCCATTTTCTGAACTCCCCCTAACATTCTTGGTCCTCCCATTTTGCCACCATCCTCTCAGTTTCTCATAGGAAGAGGAAATAAGAGCTGAAAGAAGAGGTGAGAATGATTAACCAGTTCCTTCTCTTTCTTCCCTCTCCTTCCTCCAGCCAAGATTCTGGAGCCAAAGACCTGTATCAAGCCCTAGAAATTAACTAACCTGCAGCAGCAGGCCAAGGGACAAGGGTTAGGTAGGCTCACGTTACTGACACTATCTCCCTTCTCACCTTAGAACACTGCACCATTTATTATGATACAGTGTAACCAAGATAAATGGCTGTTGTCCATTAGTTAAAAGTTAAAAGAATGTGCATCTTTAAGACAAAGCTGATCATCCATTTGATACCTCAGCTAAGGTTATTCTGGTATGTTCAAAACAGTCAGAGTCTATCTACAAGAAAACAGAGTAAGGTGCTACAGTGGATGGGGAAGTGAATGGCAAAAACAACAATAATGGAGAGAAATGGGGACTTTGGGGAGTTAAAGCCATGCTCCATTGCTCCACATACACAAAACAAGAACATGCAGAATACCAAAATATGCCCAGCAGGAAACAGGCTTGTGCCACTGGACCAGAATGATCTAAGCACCATAAATATTAAGGTGAAAAAAGAGTATCTGCTATATCTTACATATGTTGCTCCTTACTCTGTTCATAATCCCTTGTGAAAGCTGCACACACACCACCACCCCTCCCACCCCCCCACCCCCCGGCAACATCTGGATGTTCCATTGACAGTGCACTGTCTAATGGTTACAGCATAACTCCTGGTTTCTATTACTGGCTGTAGGAGAAATGTGTGGTATATTAAATAAAATAAAGGACATAGAAATTGAGTTCTGCTGCATGCTTCGATATTTAGTCAGCAGTAAATGAAACTAGATAAATCACTGATTCTTTCTGTGACTGTTTCCCCAATAACAAAAAAAGTCCATTAAACTGTGGTGTTATATAATTGAATACTTGTATTAGTAACAGCTTGGGCAAAAAGATGACAGAGAAGCCAGTTTTTTATTATTAAATACTGCAATGCAGATACCTCAGTGAAAACTGGAAAGTGCTGTAGTTTGCAAAAATGTTTGATTCTGCAGAGCAATCCCCTTGCACAAGAGGTGACATTTAATAGGAGCTATTTTGGTGTCTTAGCTTATGTGGGGCAGCAAACCAGAACTCATTCCAAAGCTACCAAGAAAGATAAAAGGTATGTTTCTCTTTATGGACAGCGTATCATGTAAGGTCTACATCCCAAGATGTTATAAACATACCCACAAAGGGAGCTCCTTCTGAGCTTGGGAATAAGACCATTAAAGAAATCACCTGCTTATTTCTATAAGCATTTTTAGTCTCTGATGACCAAGGTTAAGACCAAAAAGCTAGAGTATTATTGGTGTATAAGGGTGCCTAATAGTAAAGAGTGAAGAGACAAGGGGAAAGGCACATACAAAACCAAATATATTATTTGCTATTCAAAACCAGATTCCTTATAGAACTCAGAAGCAAAAGCTTCTGTGAGATGTTGCTCCACCTCTGGAGATATAAACTGTTTGTTAGATCCCTTGTCAAAACAAAAGGACACGGGTATATTAATCTAACAACAGAACTGCTCATTGTGAGAGGAGACCCAGTGCCAGGCTGCCTGCTCCATCTGACAATGAGATTAAACACCACAGCTCTGTGAACTCGGCTGCATGCCTTGCCTGACACCACCAACCAGGGCAGCTATAGTGTCTGCAGCTCAGCCACCACAGGCTACAGAACTAGCAAGACTTTCACAGCCTCCTTACAGAGACTGTTTCTGCATATCTCCCAGTCTCTGAAATACCACACAACGCTTTGAGCATCTCTTGAGTCTGACATGCAGAGCAGTATTACCACTACATACTAACATTATCTTTACTTATCACTATCCTTACATAACAAAGAGCCACAAGAAATTCTGTCTCCTGTTGCTGAGGGGCTGAAATGAGGCATATATGGTCAATTCAACACAGACATGCATACACGTTCCTTTAGATAATATAATTCTTCTAAAATTATTTTTATCTTTGGGCTCAAACCACACCATCAGATCTAAGGGCTAGATTCCACTCCCACTGACTTCCTGATGAAGAAGGATGAAAATATACTCCAGTTCAGGGATATATAAATTTCAGGTTAAAAGTTTTCAGTCCTTACCCACACCTTTAATGTGTTAGTAGTGCAGCTCGAGAACTTGCTTTGAACTTTAAAGAAGTAGGGATCTGGACAATGCTCATCTGAAATAATGTTCATTATTAATTAAAAATTAAAACTATTAGTGCCACAAGATTGCTTTCCACCTGATGAATCACAATGTGTGTACATTTCTGAGTGTGAGTGTATGCATTTATGCATGTGCATGCATGCATATGTTTGAGTGAAACTGCAGCAGAATTTACTGTTGTTGAGGTTAGCTTGCATCTGATGTATTGCTGTTGTACTTTTTCTGCAGCATTCCTGACACCATGGAAAAATGGTTTAGTTAGCTGCCACTACAAACCCAGTACAAGCATTTATTTTTGATGGGTATATTTTCTCTGTAAAAAAAAAAAAACAAAAAAACCCCAAAAAACAACAAAAAATGGTTGAAAGAAAATAAATTTGTTCCTTAAACTTAAGCCTTAGCAGGTCTGTAGGATTTGTGCAGGTAAGGAAAGTTATAGCCTTCAACATAAAGATAACATTCCTCAACAATGCATTTAATCAATATACTAGCTATCAAACTACTTCTACCAATTGTTTTTAAATTAAAAGGTTCATTTTCCATATTATAAAATGTCCATGCCACAGAACTTAGTCAACTACAACTATATTAAAATCTGTATCCATCACAATAAGATGTAAGATGTTACTTTTGACTACCCTGGAGGTGGTAGATTCCAATTTCATCCTTTTCCCTGTGTTCTTCCTATATACAGCTTTTTCTCTTTCATTGGCTTCCCAAGCCCATTATAATCCTTTCTCCTGTACTGGTTAAGATTTAGCGAGTGGTCTGCTAGGTTGTTTGCTGACAAGGGAACACTCAAGCCTGAAAGAAAAGCCATCAATGTTTGCTGCAACTCAGACAACAGCTATGGAAAGAGGAAAAAGCCATTTGCTATTCAGAATGGAGAAAAGGTTTACAAGCTGTTGGAATGCAAAAGTCAGAGTTTACTCCAACTGAAGGAAAAAAAAAAGAAAAAATTGTAGAAATTCTACAGGAATTGTCCCTTTTCTCCCTTTAGCTTTGTTTGGTAGTCCTCAAACATCTTGAAAGTGCAACTATGTTTTCAGATAACAGCCCAGGTCAAACCCAGATCCCTGAAGGCAAAGGACACAGAATAAACCAGAATTAGATTAAATTCCCTGCCACTAAAATATCGATTGTCTGCCAGCAATTAAAGGTAGTTGGCAGTCTCTGACTAAACATTTGTAGCCAGCAACTTCACTGTGACTTCATTTGCCTGCCTTGAAGAAACTTGGGTTGTGTTCACACCTAACACCTTATGAATGTTTTGAACCTATTCATGATACTTTCTCATAATAGACCAGTTTTAGAGAAAAAAAAAAAGAAAAAAAAAAGGAAACACATCAGCTGAACTTCTTTCAGTTTCTTTCTGCTTTTCAGTTAGCTAAACAGAGGGCTCTGATTTGTAAAATGGACTCCTTCTCTGCTTTCCCCATCATTTTTAATGCTTCCTTCTGTGTGTATCTTCTTATATTCAGAAGGAATCATTAAAAGATAAAACAAAAAACAACCAACAAAAAAAATATGTTCCAGCAAACGGTCACCTTACAGAAAGGTGCAATGTGCAGACAGATGATCTGTATCACAAACATTAGTAACCACATGTTCTTGGCTAGATCTACTAAATATCTGAACTAGGGAGGGCTGGAGTGAGTTTGCTCCTAGGCAGCTGTTCCAACAAAAGTCTGTATAATTATATTCTGCAACATTTTTCATTTCAAGGATTTTTCCTCCTTTTTGAAAAAAACCAAAGACCACCTTGGGCTGCACTGTAACATAGGATTTCACTAATAATAATTTTAAAATTAGGTTGGGATCTAAATGGTCTGGGGAGATTTTTCCTTTTATTTCCCTGATTTATATGCATGGATTTGTTTAGCTGCATGGTGGGAGCGGCATGTGGGCTTTTAAGGTTCTGGGAGTGTTTAAGGAATGCCTGATTTTGTACTGACCATCATTTAATTAGCAATGATCTAAATAAGCATGCTTTGTTCCAACCAAGAGTAGGTTATTAATACAGTCAGTTCCTAGTCTTTAGCTATAAATGCACAGACCTCAGTGACTTCCAGGAAAATCAAAGCCATGTCTACACAAAGGAAGAGGGGAAAGGCAAAGGGAAAGGCTCTGATACAGAGCCTAGGCTAGATCTTTTACTCTGGTTGACTTCTGGTTAACACAAAAACAGAATGAAGAAGTAATGGCAGTTTTTAAACTGCCCTTGTGACTCTGTGGTCTATAAGCTGCTCAAGGTATGTTAAGACTGATGCCAACTTAGAACAGCCTTGGGTTTTGCAAATGAATCTTGGCTATCATGGATACTGAAACAGCTGCTTAGCAGGCAGGGAGCTCCAGCTAAATATTTACTTCTTTACAGTACTGGTTATAGAGCTATCATTCTATTCCTATTCTACCCACTTGCTTCAAAAGTGACTTCAAGGTTGCCAGTTCTGCATGCTTCTGAGTGCTTTGTAGCATCTCAGTGGAAAAAAAATAGCTGGAACAACAAACCCTGGCTGTATCTGTGGTGCTGGGCAGGGGACAATGTTTGCTTACTGTGTATTCTTTGCAGAAGAGCTAGAAGGATTAGTTACAGTTGGTGTGGCTTGCTAAACTCTGATTATTCATGTCCTCTGAAGTTTACATGCAAACTAGTTAGCAGCACTGATCTCTTAGTTAAAAACTGAAGTCAATTAAGAAGACAGCTGACCCTAGTATAGCAATTAATTGCAAATGACATTTAGTTTCAGTACTTGATAGCCAAGCTCTTTACTCTAGCTTTTAGGGTTTTGGTGTTGTTGTAGTTTTTTTCCTCTCCATTGCACCACTGTTAACCCACCCTGATTTTTCTTAGACATAACTTCCATCACACAGAATATTTCCTATTTTGTGACACATGCTTTCCTGCAGAACACTTGGCTTTATTTACAGGAATTTCTATGCTTAGGAGTCCTGGAAATGGGACAAAGTTCCTATGGAAAGGTGGCTCCTTACTTCTAAGCAAAGGATGCTGAACTGCTCTCTTGGAAATCTGCTTGACATGAGGGTGAGGAGAGGGAAGAAGAAATGTTTAAGCCATCTTTGTTGTAGTTGGCAAGACAGTTCAGTTCACTGGGAACACAGAGTACCAATGCTCCAGTGAGGTGCTAAGTAGTATATGTGTGATTACCAGTAAGACTGAGTTGTTCTGGAGGCAAAAAATACATTACTCTCTCTGCATAGTAGCTGACTGGGATACAAAGAGGGACACACCAGATTCTGCAAGGTCTAATTCCATTGTGGCAGTCTGAGCCAGAAGGAGACCTGGGCTATGCCAAGAGAGCAGCACATATTTAACTAGGTAGTGGCCCTGATTCTATGCAAGATGTACATGAACAGAGACTGGGCACTAAAATTGTTTGCTCCTGAGCCACTGCACATGCCAGAGAGGAAACTGGTCACGTCAAGGAATGTAGCTAATCAAGGGCAAATCAGTCAGTTTTCCAGAAAACTTCAAAGATGTAAAATAGTAATTGTTTAAAATTATGGGGAGTAAATGCATTCCTCTTGAATACATATTCATACACAGCTAGAGAACTGGAGCTGTGAGCAAACTTCATCCTTTGTTCCACATAATAGAATCTGAAGTTTAGCATTTGTATGTTGTATATTGGCTGTCTGTGAGGTTCTAACAGCTGTGGACAATATTTAGAATAGAGACAGAAGAGCAGAATCATGCCTGTGGAGACAGCTACAGGAAACTTACTTCTCAATTCAGCAGACATACGATTAAGCTTGAGCCCTAACAACTGATTCACTACTGCCCTGCTGCTTGGTGTACTCATTTGCATCAGCATGAAGCACACACCATCCTAACCCAGCCACACTTTACATTGGCATTGCACTCATGCTGCAGAGTGTGCGGCAGTGGGAGCTGGGTCGCATGGCTTCACAGCATTTCAGATCCTGTAAAGTGGAACTACCATGCTAGGAATAAAAGGTTTCACATTATTTTGTCTCTGTGAGTGGTTTCTGCAAGCACTACAGGAGAAATAGTAAGGACACCAAAAATTGTGAGACACCAGGTGTAATTAGGCTTCACGCACAAATTGAATGCACAAGGCCTTCTTAATAAACTAAAACCATGAAGGACTCTAAGTTGCAACAGGAAGAAAGATGCTGACACTGTGTTTTTTTCTAATTGGTGCCCATTCTAGAAGAGTGAAGGACAGAATAAAGAAAGAGGAAAAATAGAACAGAAAATCAAGAACATTACTAAACTATCATTTCCAATAAGCATATTTACTAGCTTACAAGAAATGCCTCCAGTTTAGACTATAATTATAATCAAAACCAAGTTAATATGCTGGCCCTTAAAGTGAGTAACAGCATGACTAACATTTGTAGTGCAGCCTGGATACAAGTTCTGTTCAGATGGAATAAAGGTTACAGTTTTTATGCCATTAAGGATATATGTTGTTTCTAAACACACCTGGCTTGGGGGTAGTGAGGCCCTGCTTGCTCTAACTTTGCTCTAAAGTTAAAAACTGCTTTTCAACAGGTAGAAGATTGCTCTTGCCTGGTGAATGTAGGTAACACATTAGGGACACTTTAGGGACAACTTTAAGAGAACAAAAGTGGTAGTTAAAATACTGTTCCCTGAGAATCCATTCATCTCCCATTCCCCACATGAAAATTAGAACTAATGTGGACGATCTCTGTAGTTTCTGATTTGCTCTTCTCTCCTTCTGTGTAGGTCTCTGTGTTCAGTTCAGGTTCTCACTGTCTAGAAAGAGCCCACCTTCATATGAGTTAGTATAGCTATTTTGACTGTAGAGATGGACTTCTGTGGAAACAATTGCAAATGAATAGTTCCTGTTAGGTTTCTATCAATATAAAAGGCATTTCCAATATTTTTTCCATTTCAAAAGAAAGTACAGAACAAATATGGACAAAGGTTCCTGTATGGTCTCTGTTAACTTCAGTATAAGTTAACAGAGTTGGTCTCTGTGAGTTTTGCAGTGTTCTGATGAAATTACTTTGTCTTACACCAGAATGATTTGAAGTACATGCTTAGTGTGCATGAAGTACACAAAGCAAGAGAAGGTGCAGGTTGTAGATACTATTTAGGCATGTAAAGACAAGAAAACGCTTGAAGGCTTCTGTGCTAAAGCAGTCAACCCTTACTATACTCTAGAATCAAACCAAATATGTGTATCTCAAATGTACTCATCTCTCACATATACATATACCTTCAACACTGATTGCAGCTGCATTGCAGACAAATTGTTGATTATTTACTCTACATATTAACTTTGAGTATAAGGATCATAAATGATCACTGAGAGAAAAAGAAATGAATTCACCTGCACAGAGTGTGATTAACATATACAACAATGGTTTTCAGCTGGTACAGAACTATTGGCTTTGGCTTCTTTCTATCAGCTGCTCTAGACAGATGACTTCCAGGATTTAGGAGGAAATCTGTTATGAATTATTTACTTTTATCATTCAGCTAATTTTCTTTTTGCTGATGTTTCTTCATTATTTTTAGTTAAAGCCAAATGATTGTGCCCCAGGGCATTCCACAAGTGCTGCTGGACTGTCATTTTAGGAAATATCATTAAAGCGACCTTTACCTTGTTTTCTTCCCCTGGTGTTTAACTAAGATGCTTTAAAAGAAACATCATTAAAATTGTCAACTCTTCCCTGGGGGTCTTATGATTATTCACAGAAACCGTAGTCGTTTGGGGATAACAGAAACACAGGGCTTTGTTTTCCTTTCATTAACCCCATTTTCCAGTGAAGCAACAATATCAACTCTAACACAGGTCTACTAACACTGGGCAAATTCAGGCCTCTTTTTTTTTTTTTTTTTTTACATTTCTGTAAGAATTTGCTACCAGTGAAAGCTACCACATTAGAAACATGAGAGAGTGAAGTCCTCTACCCAGTCTCAAATTATATATAACACATGAAGCCATTCCACTGCTCCCCTCAAACCTTTTGTCACAGTTCCTGATTTTTGTCCTGGCACAATTTATTTTAAGAGGACATGGGACAGCACATCTAAAGTAGTACTTGGCCCAGAATAGTAAATGCTAGTTGTGATCACCGTTCTTGAGTTATTTTGGCTCAGTCATGAGTTAAAAAAAATAGCTTAAGATACCATAGAACACAGAACAGTCAAGGGTGGAAGAGATCTCTGGCCATCACCTGCTCCAAACCCACTCCCCAAAGGAGGGTTAACTACAGAAGGTTGCCTGGGGCACCATCCAGTCAGGTTTCGAATAACTCTGCACATGGAGCCTCCACAACAAGAAGAAGGATCACCTCTCTTGACCTGCTAGCTGTGTTTTACCTAATACAGTCTAGATGCTGTTGGCCTTCCTTACAACAAGGGTACATTTCGTAGAATCACAGAATCCCAAGGGTTGGAAGGGACCTCAAAAGATCATCTAGTCCAACCCCCCTGCAAGAGCAGGGTAACCTAGAGTACATCACACAGGAACTTGTTCAGGCGGGCCTTGAATATCTCCAACGTAGGAGATTCCACAACCCCCCTGGGCAACCTGTTCCAGTGCTCTGTCACTCTTACAGTAAAGAAGTTCTTCCTGATGTTAACGTGGAACCTCCTATGCTCCAGTTTACACCCATTGCCCCTTGTCCTGTCACTGGATATCACTGAAAAAAAGCCTAGCTCCATCATCCTGACACCCACCCTTTACATATTTGTAAACACTGATGAGGTCACCCCTCAGTCTCCTCTTCTCCAAGCTAAAGAGACCCAGCTCCCTCAGCCTCTCCTCATAAGGGAGGTGTTCCACTCCCTTAATCATCTTTGTGGCTCTGCGCTGGACTCTTTCAAGCAATTCCTTGTCCCTCTTGAACTGAGGGGCCCAGAACTGGACGCAATATTCCAGATGCGACCTCACCCAGGCAAAGTAGAGGGGGAGGAGAACCTCTCTTGCCCTACTAACCACACCCTTTCTAATGCACCCTAGGATGCCATTTGCCTTCTTGGCCACAAGGGCACATTGCTGGCTCATGGTCATCCTCCTATCTACCAGGACCCCCAGGTCCCTTTCCCCTTCACTACTTTCCAGCAGGTCAACCCCCAACCTGTACTGGTACATGGGCTTGTTCTTCCCCAGATGCAAGACTCTACACTTGCCCTTGTTGAATTTCATCAAGTTTCTCCCTGTCCAACTCTCCAGCCTGTCCAGGTCTCGCTGAATGGCAGCACAGCCTTCTGGTGTGTCAGCCACTCGTCCCAGTTTAGTGTCATCAGTGAACTTGCTGAGGGTGCACTCAGTTCCCTCATCCAGGTCGTTGATGAAAATATTAAACAGCACTGGTCCCAGCACCAACCCCTGAGGGACTCCACTAGTCACAGACCTCCAGCTAGATTCTGTGCCATTGACCACAACTCTCTGCCTTCTTCCTTTCAACCAGTTCTTGATCCATCTCACTACCTGATCATCAAGCCCACACTTCCTTAGCTTATGTATGAGAATGCTGTGGGAGACAGTATCAAATGCCTTACTGAAATCAAGAAAAACCACATCTACTGCTCTACCATCATCCCTCCACCTAGTCACTTCCTGATAGAAGGCTGTAAGGTTGGTCAAACATGACTTCCCCCTGGTAAATCCATGTTGGCTGTTCTTAATGACCCCCTCATCCTTGATATGCCTAGAGATGGTGTCAAGAATAAGTTGTTCCATCACCTTTCCAGGGACGGAGGTAAGGCTGTCTGGTCTATAATTACCCAGGTCCTCCTTCTTCCCCTTCTTATAAACTGGCGTGACATTTGCCATCCTCCAATCCTCAGGCACCTCTCCCGTTTCCCACGACTTACCAAAGATGATGGAGAGTGGCCTAGCAATGACCTCCACCAGCTCCCTCAGCACCCGTGGGTCTATTCCATCCGGACCCATTGATTTATAGATGTCCAGATTGCATAGCTGATCCCTAACCCAATCCTCATCTACCAAACCAAACTCTTCCTTTGTCCTGACTCCTTCTGGGGCTATAGGAATCTGGGGCCCCTGGGGGGAGTCTGCAGGAGTAAAGACAGAGGCAAAGAAGGCATTCAGCACCTCTGCCTTCTTTGTATCCTCTGTCTCCAGGGCACCCACCTCATTCAGCAGTGGGCCTATGTTGCCTCTTGCATTAGTTTTATTCGCTATATATTTGAAGAAGCCCTTTCTATTGTCCTAACCCAAGTTGCAAGATTAAGTTCCAAGGAGGCCTTAGCTGTCCTAATTGCCTCCCTACATCCTCTAACAACTGTCCTATATTCCTCTCAGGTGGCCAGCCCCTCCTTCCATAATCCATAGATTCTCTTTTTCCACATGAGTTTGCCCAGCAGCTCCTTGTTTAACCACACTGGTCTCCTAGCTCCCTTACTTGATTTCCTACTCATTGGGATGCTCTGATCCTGAGCTTGGAAGAAGTGGTCCTGAATGTTGTCCAACTATCTTGAGCCCCTTTACCACCTAGTACCGTTTCCCATGAGACTTGTTCAACCTGTTGCCTACCAGAAATTTGGGTCCTCTTTCACAAAGCTGCATTCCAGCTGGTTGTCCCCAGCATGCACTGGTGCATGAGGTTATTCCTCCCCAGCAACAGGCCTTGGCATTTCCTTTTGTTGAATTTTATGAGATTCCTGTTGAGGTGCCTCCAAATATAAGTGTGTTTGTTCTTTCTGTGCTTTTCAGTGAACACCCACAAATTCAAAGATACCCCATTCAGGGAGGCCTCGTGCCCATTCAAAGCAACACCACAGTAGAAGATCAACTTAAACCCATCCATTTCCCTGCAAACTGCAATTCTTTCCCAGTTTGTTGGTGTTGATATTTCTTCCCCAATCTCTAGTGCTGCAGCCTGGGATCTCACCACACAGACACAGTAGGCCACATTTTAAGACTTGGACCTTTACCTTCCTAGAAAAAAGTTTTAACTGAATCCTTCTATTTCATTAATGTAGAGAAACCCTCACATGGTCCTGGTTACCCTAGGGCTCTTTGATAAAGATTATCTTCATTCATTCCCTATGTTACCACTTCATTATTCAGTTTGTCCTTATATTCCCTAAAGAGCTATCTATAGTTACGCAGTTCACATGGCACTGCATCTTCTTGTCGTTGAGTTTAAACATAAGGTAGCTTATCCTATGACACTTGCAATTGTAACAATTTTTCAATCAGATCAACTGAAACTGGGTTTACATGGCTGACCAAATCTTTGTTTAGCCCCATGTATAACTATAAGCTTACTTATCAAGCAGGCCTATTTATTTCTATAGAACTACTTTTGGTATGGAGCACTGGCTGTTTGATCCTGCATTCATGTCAGCATTTGTCAGTGCCACAGCATCTCATTATGCAACGAAGAGATCCTCATCCCCATCTTCCCATCACAACTTGTAGGAAAGCTAGGATGTAACATCTGACAAGAAGCAACAGGCATGCTTCTGAGGAGTCCTTGTTCATCTCAAAGAAAGTTCCCACCTCAGCTGACACTAGGGCAGTGAACCCCTGGGGCTTTAAGAAGCATTGCCTGGCACATTATCCATATGCAGTCCTAAGGGGTTTTCTCAAAAGAGCTGGCAGAGACGGGGCAGGGAAAGGGAGGATTAATGCCAAATTTTTTCTCTTAATGCAAATATCAACCCCCTTGACTAATAATTTGACATTCCTCAGCAAAGACACACACTGCTTTTAACCTTAAGAAAATTTTAGAGGAATGTGAACTGTTTTGGGTTTTGTCTTCCTATGACGGCAGAGATTTATTTATAGCCAGGAACTGCAGGACAGTTCTCACGTGGCTGCTGAAAATTGAAACAGCATGTAGGGTTTTGTTTTGTTTTGCTTTTATGCCTCTGCTGCTACAATCTCTCCCTGCCTTCCCTAAACCCTTGTTATTGTAACCAGAGCCACATTTTGCATTGCTACAATTGCAGGGTTATGTAAATTCCAAAGGCTTTAAAGGAATGGGCCTGCAGATTCTGCTCCAGGCCGCAGGGAAGCCGACACAGTTATGCCCAGCATCAAGGGAGGGCAAAGGCATTCATAAATTGTCGACAGAGAGGAAACCTAAGTCTCAAACTCAGCATCAACTTGAAGTTTTCTAAACCTTTTAGAACTTACTGGTGTCAGATAAATTGATTGTCCTCTCATTTCCAGCGTTGTGCTTTGCTGTGGCCAGGAAAATTTCCTTCAGCCACTTCTTGAAATCTTCATGTCCTCTCTTGCTTTGCATCAGTGTGTCGCAGTTTATCCATGAGAATCAACAACAGAAAGCTCTACAGGTACAAACGTTTTCAGACTCAAAGAGCTGTATTTTTACAGTCATCATGAAACCATAGTCACTGAAAAGCACTACTTTACTCATTAAGACTTTTATATTAAAAAGGAAATTATACCAGAAGACAACAACTGTACTCACAAAGACAGTAAGAGAACAAAGAGTATGCGTTTCATCCCTTGCAAGAAGTCTTTACAGCAAGCAGAGGTGGGAAGAAGTATGATACATGTTGAACATCTGTGTGCTTCTGAGTAACCAAGTTGTAATGCTGACACTAGCTGTGCATTTCTGTGTGGGCATGGGCAAGCCAATTCTTGTTTCTGACTCTGTAGTCTCTAAAAGAGGGATAATAACACCTGACTCAGAATAGGTGTTAGAAGGCTCTGCATAAGCTCATTTTAGGACCCAGTATTTAGACAACTCAGCTAAATGAGAACAATCTTTAGCCCACTTCTCCAGCCCTCCTTCTGTTTCAGCTCTAAATCACCATTAGCCAAATCATGCTTAGACCTTAGACAAAAACCTAGATTACATTATTCCTGAAGTAGGTGGAAGTTTTACATAGTATGGTGCACCCTGATCACTGGAGTGTGCTAATGAGAGCTCAGGGAAATTATTGGTTTTGTGAAAAGGTGCAGCAAGAACTCCCTAGCCAGTTCAGCTGACACTGTGAGGAAGGATGAGGCTGTGGCACCACTCCACCCTGCTGCTTTCTATGGCTGCTGAATCTTCCAGGCAACCTTAAACTTACTGCAGTGGATATGAAAAATCAGGGCTTGCTGCATTGTTCACCCACCTCTTTGGCACAAAGACAATCATGTCAAGTCCTCAGAAAATAAAACCAAAAAGCACTGGCTTAGTCCCTTAGAAGGGACATTCCAAGCAATCCCTAAGCTGTGATATTTTAAAAACCATCGCTATAATGGAAGAGATATATCCAGTAGTGGACAATAGCTCCCACTCAGCTGGTAGTCACTGTTGCTGCACAGGTGGCAATACTTACTATTATTATGCAGCTGTAGCTGTTTAAATTTTATTAAGAAAGACAGGACCCATTTCTGGAAGTGCAGCTACACAGGATCCCTGCACAGCTCAGAAGTTTCTTCCAGTTTGTCATATGTGTTTATTTACTTGGAGCCAGGAACTGCTCTGTGGGGCTCTTATCATGACCAACACTGACCTTGGGCAAGTGGCTGAATGCCTTCGCACCCACAACTGCTTTTGAAGTCCACTGGTGGTGTGGATGCTCAGCAACTCTGAATAAACAAACCCTACAGGTCAAAGCCAAAATCTCTAGAGCTGAGGTGTTTTGGGTCACATCATAAATTATATAGATTTCGAAAACAAAACCTGAAGCATTCACAGCTAACAAATATTTTTGTAAATGTGGTTCTGTAATTGGCCCAACATAACATAACTGTCAGACACAGGGGGTTGGAGTCCAAGGGATCATCTATATTAACACTTTGAGGAACAAAATAGTTTATTAAAGGTCTGTGTGGAGTCAGAAGCAAGCAGCCAGAAGATGAAGACAAATCAGAAATCAAAGACAGCTATATTATACTGTGTCACATACTCAGTGCACCTAACGATAAGTATCTGAGGATGATGCATTTTACTGAACCAGGTAAAGTACTGACAAATATCACCACTTTATTCTGTAAGTTATGTTTCTTATCAGGAAGCTCCTGAATTTTCTTGAAGATTCAACTCTTGAAGATTCAAGGGAACTCTTGAATCCCTTCTTCTAAGACTACTTAGGTGCTCAAAAGCACTGAGGAACACAGACAAGAAACTCTGATACCCTGTAATGTCAAATTCCATGGATTTTGGTCTTGAACTCAAATCAAAATTGATACATGCCTCTAAATGACCAGCACAGCTTTTTATAGGCTTTAGTATCTTATCCAAGCATTAAGCAAGGTAGAGCTTGATTAGCTTTTGGAACCTGCGAAATCTACAGCCTATAATTATTGGCCAAACCAGCAGAACAGCTCCTATCTCCAACTAATTTTTTTTCCTTGAGTTAACAAAACTCTTCCTTGCCTTCTATACTTGCATATTCAATAGCTCCTACTTGGCTCAGCACAATTAGCAAAGCAGGCAGGAAAAGGGGTCACTTAGTCATCTCTGACGAATTTTACAGCAGACGCCCTCCAATAGCAGACACAGTTCAAACAAGGCAAAAGAAAAAAACCATGAAACATTGATAAAGATAACCACAGGGTTTTTGACACATGAGACAGGCCTGATAAAACAGAAGCATAACAAAATACTCTTACTGAACCAAACGGCAATAAAAAAATGAAATACCTCTATTGGCCCAGTGGTTCAGTGTGGTGACATCTAGTTAGGCCCATATGACATTCCAGGACTATCATATTTCTCTTCTGGGTACAGAATGGAGGGCAAAAAGAAAGAACAGCTGTAACCATATGGATAGAAGGTACATCACAGAAAAAAAGGAAAGTAAACCAGACACCCGTAAGCATGTATAGAATAGGATAGTTCAGTTGGAAGGGACCTATGATGATCACCTAGTCCAACGGCCTGACTGTTTTCATGATCTCTAATGATGCAACTCAGGTGAGCTGCAAAAGGCAGGCTTGTGTTTTCATCTCTCTCTACTGCAATCAGCTACACCCAAAAATATCTGGAGGGAAAATGACATCTGACACCGTCATGGTAAAAACGACCCAAACCAAGAAGTGGCCACTCTGAGTGCTTGGGAAAATCTGCAAACAAATCATTTGGTGTGTCAGATAAACAGACGCTAATATAATGCAGTGATTACTATGTCTCTGCTCAGTGAGTAGGTAAAAATGAGCTTGTTGTTTTAAGAACCATGCACAATGACTGCTGCAAAAACTCAAGACTGGGTACATTTGCCTGGGAGCAGTATCACATTTGCTGTGACCCTAAAGCTTCATGGGACACTCAGAGCACAGCTGAAGTTGAGAGACACAAAACAAATCCAGCATGGTATCTTACTTTACATGAAGACTTTTTAGACTGCTTCTAGGCATCACAGAACTGAGAAAACTACTTCTGTAATACTATAAGTGAATTTCTCAGGCAGCTTCACTGTGGCTACAGAGCCCATCATTCCCCACATGATTAGCATCATGAAATGCAGTGTGTACGATCCACCTCAAATGGCAAAAGCCTCCAAAATGCTAGTGAGAACTTCAGATTTAAAAGTTCAAACACCACAAATGCATGAACCTAGAAGGCTCATGGATTTACAGTCACACAATCTAAACAGAAAATAAAAAGGCTTATACATCCATGTGACCTGGGCCATTTCATTACAAGCAAACAAAAAAACAGGCAGGTAGATAGGTAAGTAGATAGATAGATTAGATAGATAGATAGATAGATAGATAGATAGATAGATAGATAGATAGATAGACAGACAGACAGACGGACAGAAGAACACTGGAAAGCACATACCCCAAGTCATGCAAACAGTTAATGGCAGTGGACAACCCCCAGAAGCAAGCCCAAGATAACAATGGGAGAATTTCTAATGGAAGTCAAAGATTATTTCCTGCTTCTTTAGAGGCATTGCCCAGTCTGGCACCAAACTGCCCAGCTCCCTCTAGCTTCTTTGTGAATTAAGTGTATTCCTGAAAGGGCTAAAGAATCCCAAGAGACCATGACTAATGAGTGCTCAAAGGAAAAAGGAAGGTTGCCTATCTCTCCCCATCACTGTGTAACCACTTAGCGTTCAGTATCCAGAATTGAAAACAGCATTCCTAGTGTTGTTTCATCATAGCTCAGAGACATATTTCCTCAGCAGGCTGTTTGAATCAAAGACTTAAGGCAGCATCCCTGAAAGAAAAGGCAAAACACAGAGGGGACTTTTTCACCATCTGCTTCCATTTTAATTTGTTGCACTCCCACATGTCACCAGAGCCTGTAGGGTGGTCAATTGAATTCTGTGTCATGTGCATTCATGGGAGTATAGGACTACAAGGTCATCATGTCCTGTTTCCTACAATCACAGACAACTGCATAATAGACACATAGTCCAGTAGACTCCACAGCACATTTATTCCAATACTGTCACACATTAAAACCAGACTTTTCAAGGACCAGCAGAAAGCAGAATTAGATAAATTTTCAAGTCTGATGTGAAGCAGCCATTTTCACTCTCAGTTTAAAAAGAAGTTGACAATGAGAAATTACTTCATTGCACAGAGTATATAATCTCCCTGACCTCTGATTTCTGGTTCTAGAGATCATAATTCAGTTATAATTTAGTCCACTCTTACTTGAATATTCATGCTCTGTAGAGAAAAATACATACAGCTACAGAGAGTACCTTTAAAGTCAAAGAGAGAAAAAATATTGATATCTATGTAATCTGAATTGTATATTGATATATCTTGCAAAAATAGAGGTTGGTAATTTAAAAATTGACTCTTAAGAGAAATGAAGTGGCATTCTTAAACTGTTTTTTATTTGAAGTACAGTGACACCACATGAAAATGTTAATATATTACATTAGGTCAACTTCAGCTTATATTTACAGTGAGTATTTTCTTAGATAAGGCTCCCATTTCACAGTAGCACAGCTACACTAACAGATGTGTAAATCAGAAAGACTATGGGCCTCTGGAGATGTCCTGATAGATGTGAATGCACTAAACATCACCACTGCAAGTAAGCAGGGGATAAAGCAGTAAGGAGTTGCTTGCTAAATTTTGCCTCTGTTTAAACATAAAATGTGTCATGAAGGGCACAGTAGGACATTTATAGCTTAACACATGTCCCCCAGCAGGTACATGAAACTATTCTAGATAAGCCCAGACACAGCTGGGAAACAGTTCATGGGTCCCCCAAGGAAAACTTCACCTACTCAGAAAATGCATCTGTTTTTCTCCCTATAACTTAGTAATGGTGAGTGCCAAAGACTTTTTAACATTCACAGACTGCCTGAAACCTGCTGATGATGAAAAGCTAAGGTCAAGCTTTGCACTTCTGTCATTGGCAACACATTTCAGAGCCTCTGCAACAGAACCAGAGAGATTAACTCATTGGGATGCCTGACCCACAGGGCAGTAAAAGTATGAAACAAGTGATGAGGGCAAGTTCATATCTCAGTAGGGCACAGCTGGAAGACAGTTCATATTGGCAAGGCCCTAGCATGGTTATTACTCTATCCCTGCATAACAGTGCAGGAGGATGCTGACAGATCAGAGCACAGGCGAGAACAAAACCAACTGTCTCCCTGTGCATTCAGCTGTTTGTTCGAAACATAGTTTAATCGGTTCCCGCTGTATACTTGGATGCAAAAGTAGCAAAGGACTGAAGTCCCTTCGTGTTTGGTCAAGATTTTGCTTTCTTTCATATGTTGTGCAGATGCTGATGGGGTCACCTGCCTAGAGGGGGTCAGGATTCTGCCAAATGGATACAAGCAGGGCACTTACAGTTCAGACATCCCATCTTAATGGTCAGTGACTCAGTGAGAAAACCAAGACTATCTGCACTAGTGGATGGTCCCCATTCCTGACAACATTCATAAGAAAGAATGATATCCTGGCAAACCTTTTCTAGAGATGTCTGCTGTTTAACCTAGCAAATAAACCCATTCTACCTAGTTAGGGCAGATCTCTTAGAATCATTATCAACAGTACCCAAGTTTCACACTCTCCATGTAGGCAAAAAATTAAATGAAGGTGGAGAGCAGGAAGAACTGGGGATTATAACTACAGGCTCTGTGAAGATACAGGGGAGGGAGAAAGAAATGGGAGGAGTACCCACTCTGCAGTAGGGTCATATATTGGCATTCTGGGAGAAGAATGATGTTGGTGAATATATGGCTTCTCTATCAGGCATGAGGCTACATGTGCCAATTATAAAGATGTTGTTATAATATTTTAGTTTAATGGTTATGATTTTGTTAAACTAACACTTCAGAGGACACAAAGATAGCTAAAAACAAAAATATGGGTCTCTAGCCCTCCTGCAGTGAGAGTATTTATATGACAGTTCAGATGACCATTAGGTTGCAGGCATCTAAGAAAGCTGTGCCTCAGTTTCCCCAAATGCTAAATCCATTAATATTTGTAAAGTGCTTGGAAATTTTCCAAAGGAAAGCACTGAATGCAAAGAATAGTTTGCTAACTTTAACTATATATATGTGACTTATCCTCACATATCTATACAGTGTATGATTGCAGACAAGAAAATATTCTCCTCATGTAACTTACTAGTTAAATAGGAACTGTCCATTGAGATCACCCCAGTTTTATCAGAAACAATCCGGTTAATGAGCATATGATACCCACAGTACTCAGGGTTTGATGTTATATCACTGGAAATACAGAATTTTCTGTATTGTAGGCTGAAGATTTACTGACTACATGTTTTCAGAGGGACTGGACTGTTATAACATTCCTGGGGAAAAAAACAGCCACATGTTACAAGGAAATCATCTTACACTTCTACAAGAGTCCAGGAAACTTCTACTCACAGATCAGCAGAAGCAAGGATGCCTATACAGCTCCACAGTTGTTTCATTCTTTCTTGGAAAGGTTGCTCCCTTCAACCTGACAAGGAAAGGAGCAGATTTGGCAGGCTGATGAAGAGCAACATGGAATTCCCATGTATTTCTGTCACAACCTTCTGGAGATTTGAAAGAAAACAGATGACAGTACACGACCAAGACCGTGCAAAGAGATTAATGAGTTTTCAAGACCAGCCTGAAACACCTAAAAATAGCCCCTTTTTTAAAGCAAGGAGCTTTCCTGGAAAATTGAAGCACTCAAAATATCTGTTATTTATGAAAATATAAGCAGCAATGATACTACTGATGAGTAAGCTTGCTTGAAATGTTCAGATTTAGAGAAATATTTAAATGCAAAGGAAAACACAAAACATTTCTAAAAATAACTGGAGAGGGTTAGAAATTTAATCATTTCTGCAAAAAAAGTCACTGTCACTGTTTGTAATCTACTTTTGAACAGGAGAATAAGGAGAGAAGCTGAACACTTTTTTCACTGACAAGGAGACAGACACAGCTCTAAAAATGAAGGTAGTTTCTTCATGTACATTTCTGACACTTAAAGGACTGTAAAATGTGAATAATTTTCTGGAGTTCTGTAATGTACCTGGTCAGGTTCTTCAGGCCACATCTGTGTCTCTCTTGCAGAATAGCTGAAATATTAGAGGATCTTTCAGTGTGTTCTCTCTCAAAGACCACAGGAATAAAAAAATGACTACACAGAGTCAGATCAGAAGCCTGTCTAAACCAGTGCCCTATCTCCAAGTAATAGTCAGCTGCAGATGGTGAGGGGAAGCATATAAATATGCCATATATAGTCTGATCCTATCCCTGCTCAATCCTTTTAGTTGTTTAGGACTTGGAGATGGAGTACAGCCAGATTATCATGTTTAATAGCTACCAGTAGACCCATCCTCCAAGATTTTTCATCTTTTCCCACAGATTTGTCTTGGGAGAAGGGAATTTTACCACGTGAAATGAAACCCTTGAAATGTATCTTTGCATGACTTGTTGACAATGAAATCCAACCTGAATTGTGCTCCTTGGCAGAAACGTTCCTCCCCCTTTTGTGTGTTTGTATTTAATTTATGAAAATGTCCTGGGAACACCTCTTCCAACCAGATCTAAAAAGATAAACTGGACCTGAGCACTTTCTTCAATCTGTGTAGATTTCCACCTCTTGAGACTTCATGGCTCATTAATTCAATTTTCAAGCAGATAAAATCATTGTCCCTCCAAACATCAAACAAAATACAAAGCTCCCCAAATCAGGCTTGTTCACTACCCTGAATAATAAAAGCCATAACAGTAAAAATTAGTCCTTGTTTATGCCTCCTTAAAAAAGGTAATATACCAAAGAGGCAGACTAGTGTTGCTGGATCTCACAAATCAGCTTTTTCCCCAATTCAAAGAAGAGCTGGGCTTGCACATGCACTGCCTGAATTTAAGTCATCTTAGGACACAGTGAAAAGAAAAATACTCTTCAACAAAAACAAATGTGAACTTCAAAGCTCTTGAGCAGAAATACCAACTTCAGTGATTATTACTTTGAAGCCAGCAAAACTGGGAAGTGAGCAAGCACTTGTTATTTAGGGAGGGAGCCTGTTCTTTTTTTGCTGCCAAAGTTTTACTCAGTTCCTCAAGGTTACCCCTATTAACATTTTCATGCAGTCCAAACACATCTTTCTGATCTCCAGCTCCCACTCCTTGCATTCCTGCAACCCTTCTGATCTCCTCCCTTTCTTATCTACTTCCTTCTTTCCACCTTAAGTTTCTGTAATTCCTAACTCCACAGAAACCTTATTACTCAAATAAGCCTGTCATACTCTCAGAATAACTTTTATATAAAAACTAAAACCCATTAACTTCTCCTTGTCAGATATGTTACTCCATGTTGTCCCAAGTCTAGAAAACCCTTCTTAGCAGAAGACATTATCTGACATCATAGAAATCATAAGAGAAGCCAAAATCTCAAGTGTTGAGGTGGAACACTGAAAATATCAATCTGACATGGAACATGGACTGTGGGCAACATAAAAACTGGGCACAAAGCTTAAGGGAGGGAAAAGCCCGTTTGACCATCATCAGGTACACATTTAACACACAACACTCAGAAAGCCTGAAGCTGCACTACTGCTCAGCATGTGATGTGTTTGTGGGCATGTGGCTATGTGGTTCTCAGCAAATCAAAGCTGTGTACATCCTGGACATGTCAAGGGAAACAGAATGCGAGTACAGAACAGATATACCAAAGCTCATGGGAGCTTACGGCAACATAGAATGCATTCCTCTGCCACTTTTACTGCTATAAAACAGCAGTAGCTTTACTGACCCTCAGAGAGGGTCACACTGCTGTAAAAAGTATGTGAGAAGAATCATATCCACTATGTAGATTTGTTCAAGTCAGCCAGCGTTTCAAAAGCAGCTTATAATTTTGGCTGTCTCAATTTTTGAGTGTCTTGGTGCCTTAACAAAACACTAAAAATAAAGAGCCAAAATTACAGGTTACTTTGCACAACTTGGGCCTCAGTTTCTCTGGACCAAATGCTGATGCTACTTGAGCTTACTTGTAATTGAAGCCTTGAATAAGTTTCTTGAACAATACAAAGCTACAAAAAACTTTCACTAGTACAGATGAGAGCAGACTTGCACTGTCTGTGCCTCAGGTCACTCGTTACAACTGAAGACACTGGGCCAAATCCTCAGCTGGAACACATTTGTCATAGCTACAGTGGACCCCTCACTCCTATTTGACCTGGCTGAGAATCCAACACAATAAATCCCATTTAACTAATTTACATAGCATTATGAAATTGAATACCAACAGAGAGCTTGGAAGATGACAAGTCCTCAGCCTGATTGATAATGACTGAGTAGTGCCAAACCAAAATAACTCCACTGTTAAACTGAATTGCAGAAAGATGAGAAATTAAGCAGATCTACTGCATACTGCCACCAGTTTTCTGCAAATGCCTCAGTTCAAATGAGTGTGAACACAACTGGTAAATGGAAAAGCCATGAGAGACACTACTGTCAATCATTAACACATCAAAAAGCACTGGAAAATGCACGTAAATGCTTTCATCCAATAAAAATTTGAGCAGTCAGCTTTCTTTTAATTCAGGAACATGCTGTGCTTGCCTGGGGGCTTCAAGGGCAGGGAAGAGAGAGAGGGTCAACTCTCTGTAGGACTGACCCAGGTTTGAAAATTCACAGTGATTAAAGTGCTGAGAGCCAAACCTCCCACATATCCTTCCCCTAAGTGTCAGGAAATGGTGTCCCCTGATTGCTCAATCGCTAGGTCAGATGGCTGGCCTGAAGGGATTAGCTGGGTTTCTGGGATTCCACTGGACCTTGGGGGAATTTTATGTCAACTAAGGCAAATGGAGCAAAACCAAACTATCTGGGAGATGCCTTCAAGATGCTGTCCAGCTCTTGCCATGCCTCCCTGCCAATAAAACACAGTCAGTGTTTACCATGTCTGGACTTGGTAAGAAAAATTTTTGCAACTGATTTCAAGATGCACTAAATGATCTCCATGACACATAAGGAGCACAACTGAAATAAACAGCAGCAATAGCAGCAGCTAAGTGATACAGTGTGGTAAGACCACTAGGATATCTAGAGAATTTACTTACTCAGCTCTATGGAACTATAAGACTGCACTTCATAACGTATAATATAGACTTTTAAAACCTCAGGGTTGCATTGTGACTGTCATAAGCTCCAAAGGGGAAATGCTTTCTGTTGCACAAAGCAAAAGTGAAAAGATGCTTGCCCTATCCATATAGTGTGTTTCCTTTGCTTCCAGGGTCAGCATCCACCAGCAGAAGAACTAGCAATTTTCTGGCTGGTATAGCCTCATCCAAATTTAAGGATGCTGAGAGATGACCCATGCACTCTCATGAGACACTAGATTTATCTCCTTCGCCATTCCCCCTCCCACCCTTCCACTCAGCATGCAACTTTCCTCCTGAACCATGACCAAGAGCCCTTGCAAGCCAGGCTTGCAAATCCTTGCAGGTAGTATCACTCACTAGTGGGAGGATAGAGAGAGGAATCATGAGACAGAAAGAAAGCAGGCAGTTTAAAACACCAAAATCTGGAATTATCTTCTCCCTTAGCTCCTCTTCTCACCCTCTCAGCTTTCAGCAGTTCTGTATGTATTATTTTTGCATTGCCCAATGCACTTTAGACAGACTAACTGCTGAAGCAGGTAAAAGTGTCTGTGGCTCACAGACACTGGTCTTGGCTGTGACAGCTCTTAAGCTTGTATTGGAGCATACAGGTTTCTAACATGTCACTATATTTCTCAAGGATTTATTTTCTTTCACATTGCCAGCCAATGTGATTAGGCTGTTGCTAAGAAAATAAAGCAGTTTCTTGGGAAAGGAGCTGTTAGGCTACTGGAAACAAAGTATAATAAGAAATGAATAAGGGAGAGGAAAAGGATTCTGATATGTCATGGTAAGGCAGATCAGATCCAAAATGATTCCTTCCAAGTCTAGAGATTTCACCTCCAGAGTACATCCCTGCAGGATCTAGCTCTGAGAACATATGCTCCCTTACACATGCTGTCAGTACAGTTGCTTTTTCCCCAGCTCAGCCTAGCTTGCTTTACATGGCATGGCACCTCTCAGTGGGGATTAGATCTTGAACATCAGCCCAGTAAAGGCCACCCCCATTACATTAGCCAGCACAGTGGTTACATCAACCTGCTGTTGCACTCAGCATAGCTAACTAGACTTGTTCTACTTCATTTTGCAGGGGAGATTGCTGCACGACTCCCTCCCAATCCTCACCTTTCCCCTTTACTTCCCTTTCCCTGCTCCAGCAACCTACTCTGCCACTCTCAAGAGGAAAAGTGTTTGCAGACTTACTCCATTAGCAAAACAACTCAGCCCAGGGAATGCTGACTTGCAATGGCCTTTCTTGTGACTGCTTGTTGGCTGAAGGCAATTAAGAGCACGAAGCATTATATTGTGCAATTCACATAGCTTCTGCCTCTCAGCCCAGATTCGTGTTTATGTTCAAGGGCGTCATTCCTCCTAACAGCAATTGCACAGACCAACCATTCTCTCACTGACAAAGAACTCTCTAAAGCTACAAGTGCTAGCTAAGTATGTAAGTTTCACACAGGAGGCATTAAACTCTTGCACCTGCCTGGGGAAATGAGCTGTTGCTGTCATGGGTCTCATTAGAAAAGATGCCAGTGAAGAGGACAGCTGCCTTCACAGCTGTTCCCAGAACTGCTCCCATCTCTGCTTGGGGAAGGAAGATGGGACATCCAGGTGTGAGATGGCGGAAGATACGGTTATTTACATGAATGCAGCACTGAATTTTAGTTGTAAATAAATACAGTTGAGCACCCCACTGAAACACTGCCTTCTTATGGAGAGAGCTTTGGGAATATCTGAAATGCTGAGGTAAAAATAATAAGAAAAAGACATTATTAAGAATTATTAAGACTTACATTATATGTCTGTAGCGGTACCTTGTAGTAGCTGCCTCCTTCACGTATGAACCTATTACAGCTAGGGGTTTGGCTGTGAGAGACATCTTTCCTCTGCAGAAGCAGTGGGTTTTTTGGAGAGTGCTTAATATTAAGCATGTACAAGCTCAAGGTGCTAAACACATCAGATTTTGCAAGCCACATCCCATACTTGTGTTAGGATCTGTTATTGTCAGTAGAGTAGCAAACAGAGTGGAACAGGACTTCATTCTCAGGGAACCAAGAAATGCCTATCATCCTCATAAAACAGGAACTTCTGGCTGCACAAGGGATTAAAGGGTTAAAAAAGAAATCCCTGTATTGTGGACTTGCCTAAGGAAGTTGGGTTTTGCCTAGGGCTTATTTGGGATTTTGCTGTCCTGCTACCAGAACATGAAGGAGCTGAATTTCAGTTAATTTTATAGTTTTTCAAAGATACATCCTTCCCTCCCTCTCTCTCCTTTCACCTCACTCATACCCTGTCACTCCATCCACATATCGAAGAGTGCAAAAGCCTGCACCATCAGTCCCTCTGCATAGCTTTGGGAGAAGTTATTGCTAAACCTGAATCAGTGTGCTGCCAAGTTGGCTTCACAATATTTCAGAGGAGAAAGAAAAGAAAGGCAAGTGGTATTTGCTGGGATTTGTTTTTGAAAACAAGCAAAAACACGAGAATATTTGCTGCTGCAGCTGCACTTACACCATAGTGCCCGTGTCTCTGCACATCTCCACCCCTGTTCTGCAGTCCTGTAATCCACACAGAGAAATGCCTGTGCTGCTCCTCTAGCTGCCAGTGCTATTGGAGTGAGACTGGAACTGCTGCTGTTTTCACTTTCAGACCAGCCTTTCTCCCTCCAAGTCAGACAGCCCCTAAGAGGTATTTATGGAATGAACAATCTTAGCTTCTCTAGGTAGAGTTCAGATTGCAGTTTTGGGGGATTTGCAATTTTTACACTTTTGGATAGAAAACTACTCCAAGGGGGGGTCAGGGAAGAAAAGGTGGGGAACTACAGATGTGGTTGCATAAGTCCCTGGCAAAAGACAACCTCTGTACTTTTCTGCCCATGGTATATTATATCCACACCCAGGATGTAACTAGCTGTCATGAAAGTCCCCATTTGGAAAGCTGTATTTTCCAGTCTCTCAGCTGTGCCAAAACAGTGTTTGAATCAAGTCTGGCAAAGAGGTCTCACACACGCACTCCTAGCCCAGAACTCTGCTGTGTCCAGGCTTTGACTGGATTTAACTATAACAGAAGTGAAACAGCCCTTCCAAGCATCTTGTCCATGTCCTCTTTCAGTTTTGCACTACCCCCTTCCAACTGAAATGTTTGCTCAGGCATGTGGGCCAGCTTCCCTCCTAACTTCAAAATACCTTCTAAAAGTGTCTATCTCAGATGAATACAAACTCAGAAAATTAATCTGATCTTCAGTCTCCATTATGTTCTGCCTATTTGCATCTCTATTATTTATTCAGTGTTGTACAGTCTGACATGTTTCACCTTCTCTGAAAGTCACTTACAGTGTTACATAGAAGAGATGCTAGAGCAGAAACTGATGCACAAGTATTAGCATTAATGTTAAACTACTTTAAAAGTTAAATGCTCTCCTCATGTAATCCTGCTGAGGCAAGTGGTGATAAATTTAGACTGGTAAGACCTTTTTGTTTTGCATTTAGGAGTTGAGCTTGCCTAGAAACCTGTATCAGTAGTCCCATCTACGAGATGAGGAAACTAGAAGTCTGAAGGTGATGTAGGTTGAAAGTCTTTGACTGAGCCCTGCCCAAATACAGACAGACCTTTTTAAGAAGTTCAAAACATGTTCAGCGTATTCTGGAGGAGTCGACAAATGTGCTGCTATTATAAGCAACTGTTGTTTGTTGGGTTTTTTTTATACCTCATCATTTCCATTTGTAAACAATTGTAAGAAGTATACGTCTTGGTACCGCTTTTGGAGGTGCAAGTGCTATTTCAAAATGCAAAGCCAAGGTTCTTTTCTGTGCAGTTTACTGGCAGAAAAAAAAAAATTACCATTTGGGGCTGTGTGGATTATTTTTTTCATATACATACACTTTCTCTTTTCTGCTCTACCATCATCATCTATAGGCATGAACCAGGGCTCTTTGATATCAATAATAATCATCTGATCAGCTTCAAAAGGCTTAAAATCAAGTTTGCTCTGACAGTTTTCTAATGGCAGCTAGCCCCACACATTGCTATATAAATACTAATATGGCCAAAAGCCTTGATATAAATTTCAGAAGAAAATGGTGCCTCTGAAAAGATTTCCATTTTTATACTTAAAAGATGGGTCTAAGAATCTGGCAGATGCAGGAACAAGAAAATATTCCCATCCCCAAAGCAGTATTCTGTTCAGCAAAAGGAAGTAAAATGTTTTCATATGTAATGAAAAATAATAAAAAGAGCCCAGTCTTGACAAGATAATCTGACCACTGAACAAGTGGTGATGTTGGCCCATCCGGCTAACAGATTTGTCACTTGTCTACTTAAGATCAACAGCGATAATTCAGGGCATGAGGCCCCACTCTGCCATGCTGCATACTACTCTTACTGAAGACCAACCCTGGCACTCATCACTACCTGTTGGCAGCTTGTCCCATAGATATCTGCATGGAACCCTGAAGGGCAAAGTGATTCTGGTAAGATACCAGAACTGTTCTATATGGGTAGTGCCAGCTCCTGCCAGCTTTCAATGCCTAAGCTCCTGTGGTTAATAAACTCTTTAAAGCATGGTAAAGGCTCCTGGTATTTGCTGAAAATGAGATGGCTATCCATGACTCATGCTTTCTCTGTTTAAATGATAAGATTATATTAGACCTTCTCCCTAAAGAGTGGAAACAGAAGAACATGGACATCCTGATTACCACACAGAAGTAAAGCATGCATAACAGTAATGTAGCCCAAGCACAAAGGGAATTCCTTCATTTAAAAAAAAAATGCAGAAAGAATGAAATGCTAACAGAAATGCACTTTTTACCCATACATGACAGGGACAATGACAGTCAAAGCTGCTATTAGCCTGTGTCCAGAATAACACATTTAATTTCTGTCCTGATGGGATATGCCTCTTAACATGTAGTTGCTAAAATAGAAACATCTCATCAGAAGTGCTATACATTTCCAGTTACTATGGATTAAGATGGTTTCACTATGAACCTGTTGCATTTCTTTATGGAAATGAGAATAGCCAGCTGCATCTTTGTATATTCATAACCTCTGCACTGAATCACATAAGACTCCCTTCCAACAAGATGCAACAGGAGCCCTTTTTAGAGCACACCACCATGATATGAAGAGTATGAAGACCCCATCTGTGGGCAATCTGTACTCCTGTTTCTTATGCAGGAGAACCCTTTCCGTTAGGCTGGGAGTGTGTATGTGGGAGCACAATTTCCTCTATTTTAGACATGATTTATTTAAAACAGTACTTCTCCCAAAAGATACTAGGGGCAGCCAATTTTGGAAGGTGAAAACCAACCCTGTGCACTGGACCAACACAAGCATAGGCATTATTCAGTGAAAAAACAGGGAACAGAGTGAGATTCTGCATCACTAGTGCATGACTGACAAAACAAGACAATATGTGTTCCTCCAATTCAAACCAGTCTCAACACGTATTTACATGAGCAAATACAGCAGTCCAGTTGTCACTTCCTTAGTGTAACATAACAAAATAATCAAAGTAAAGGAAATGAAACAATATTAAAATACTATTCTTGCTGCCATAGTGGAGCAGACCATTCAGTTCCCTAGTCTAGTACACTGCCTCAAGCAGTGGTTAGATACCTGATGATTCAGAGCACGAAGAATGGAAAACACACTACATTCAGCCAGTTGTGGGCTGGAATATTATATAAGAGCTGGTCCGTAAAGAGGGAAGAGAAATTCTTCCTTGAACCCCACACTTGATCAGTTTACACCCTCAAGCATGAGGTTGTCTCAGATGCTGGGTTTTTTCTTCCCTTGCACTGGTATTGCTATGAATGTTATTTCTGCATATATTTCAGTTTTGGGAACATGCCAGGATTTTTTCTAATCCACTGAAGTCAGAAAATGCAAAGTTATGGCATATGTTCAAAAGAATAGTACACACCAAAGCATGCAGAGCTCCCTATCTTTGTCCTCAGATGCACACACACTTGGCCACAGTTTTAAAATGCACCCAGTGATTTTCTTTTCATTTTGCGTGACAGAATTCTATTCTCTGTGTACTTTTAGCCTCCAGATTTAATTCTTCACTGTACTGACCAGAGCGAAACCACTTACAGGTCTCGCAGATGGCTTCATTTCAGAAGCCTGAAGCAGTACGATGGTTTACCAAGTGCTAGTAAATGGCTTAAGTGATGGGAAGGCAAGCTGATGATCAGCTGCAGATACACACATGCCAGCAAGAATGATCATTCTGTCATATTTTTTCCCATGCAAGTGATTGTACCCTGCATATCAGGAAAGGGGAAGGAATAAATTTCTGGTGCTCTATCACAATGTACCTGCAATGTCCCTTTGGCCACACGGGATCGTACAGAGGATGGTGTCTGACTATCTTAATCAGTAGATGGTACTGGATAAACCTGTCTTTAAAGCTAGATAATGAACTGACAGCACTCTAAACTTGGTTTCCTCCAGTGTCAAAGTTAATAAAAGGTGAGAAAAAGCCTCACACGGATGGAGCACTTTCATTAACCGTAGCGGAGTGTTAGAGTAAGACTTACAGTGAATATCTCTGCAGTACACTGACTGAACTCAGAGACTGAGGGACAGATTGAACTAAATTTAGCAACAGTCTTAGCCTTGCTGGACAGTACTCATAGGTAAGGGTAGACAGACGGCACACAGTCTGAGAACACCCTGCCTCCACCACTGGCAGAAGAAGAGGCAGGAAAGAGTGAGCTCTGCCCCACACCAGGGGTTGTGGCTAGGCTCTGACTCCTTTGTAGCAGTCAATTAGACTAGAGAGAATTGAGTAGGCCAGACTACTTGGACAGTTGTAAACTAAAATTATTCTGTGGATATACTTCCTTCTGCAAGCAATAGGGGAGCCGACGAGGAGAGGTGCCCTGCTTGACCTCGTGCTCACCAACAGGGAAGGGATCGTTGGAAATGTGACACTCCAAGGAAGTCTTGGATGCAGTGATCACGAGATGGTCAAATTCGAGGTCCTCAAGACAGTGAGAAGAACGTGCAGCAAGCTCACTGCCCTGAACTTCAACAAAGCAGACTTTGGCCTCTTCAGGAAGCTGCTTAGCAAGGTTCCATGGGATATAGCCCTAGAGGGCAGGGGGGCCCAAGACTCTTTGTTAATATTCAAGGAGCACCTGCTACAAGCTCAGGAGTGTTGCATCCCAACTAGAAGGAAGGGCAGCAGGAGGGCCAGGAGACCTCCTTGGATGGATAAGGAGCTGCTGAGAAAAATTCACAAGAAAAAAGAGGCTTATAAAAGGTGGAAGCAAGGACAGGTGGCCTGGGATGAACACAGGGATGTTGTCCAGGTAGTTAGGGACCAAGTTAGGAAAGCTAAGGCCCAATTGGAGCTAAACTTGGCAAGGGATGTTAAAGATAATAGGAAGGGATTTTATAGGTATGTAGCGGCTAAAAAACAGACTAAGGACAACATAGGCCCCCTCCAGAAGCTTTCAGGATTTGGAGAAGGCTGAGGTTCTGAATGACTTCTTTGCTTCGATCTTCACTGGCAAAGGCTCTGACCGCAGCACCCAAGTCTTGGAAGGCAAACGCAGGGACTGTGAAAATCTAGACCTTGGGATCACTCTATGAGAGGATCTGGTTCGAGACCATCTTAAGAACCTGAACGTACACAAGTCCATGGGACCTGATGAAATCCACCTGTGGGTCCTGAAGGAGCTGGCGAATGAAGTTGCAAACCCACTGGCCATCATATTTGAAAAATCATGGCAGACAGGTGAAGTTCCTGATGACTGGAAAAGGGGAAATATAACCCCCATTTTCAAGAAGGGGAAAATGGATGACCCAGGGAATTACAGATCAGTCAGTCTCACCTCTGTGCCTGGCAAAATCTGGGAGCAGATTCTCCTGGAAGGCATGCTAAGGCACATGAAAAACAACAAGGTGCTTGGTGACAGCCAGCATGGCTTCACTAGGGGGAAATCCTGCCTGACCAATTTGGTGGCCTTCTATGACAGGGCTACAGAAGTGATGGACAGGGGTGGAGCAGTTGACGTCATCTACCTGGACTTGTGCAAAGCATTTGACACTGTCCCACATGACATCCTTGTCTCTAAATTGGAGTGTCATCAATTTGATGGGTGGACCACTCGGTGGATAAAGAACTGGCTGGATGGTCGCACTTCAAAGAGTTGTGGTCAACGGTCCAATGTCCGGTTGGAGATCAGTAACGAGTGGTGTCCATCAGGGATCGGTGTTGGGACCGGTCTTGTTTAATATCTTTGTCGCTGATATGGACAGTGGGATTGAGCATGCCCTCAGCAAGTTTGCCGAAGACACCAAGCTGTGTGGTTCGGTTGATATGCTGGAGGGAAGGAATGCCATTCAGAGGGACCTTGACACACTTGTGAGGTGGGCTGATGCCAACCTCATGAAGTTTAACCATGACAAGTGCAACGTCCTACACCTGGGTTGGAGCAATCCCAGGCACAGCTACAGGTTGGGCAAAAAGGAAATTCAGAGCAGCCCTTCAGAGAAGGACTTGGGGGTGTTGGTCAATGAGAAAATGAACATGAGCCAGCTTCAGTGTGCGCTTGCAGCCCAGAAAGCCAGCAGTATCCTGGGCTGCATCATAAGAAGCGTGACCAGCAGGTCAAAGGAGGTGATCCTGCCCCTCTACTCTGCTCTCATGAGACCTCACTTGGAGTATTGTGTGCAGTCCCCGTGTCCTCAACATAAAAAGGACATGGAACTGTTGGAACAAGTCCAGAGGAGGGCCACAAGGATGATCATGGGACTGGAGCACCTCCCATATGAAGATAAGGCTGAGAAAGTTGGGGCTGTTCAGCCTGGAGAAGGCTGCATGGAGACCTCATAGCAGCCTTCCAGTATCTGAAGGGGGCCTACAGGGATGCTGGTGAGGGACTATTCATTAGGGACTGTAGTGATAGGACAAGGGGTAATGGGTTGAAACTTAAACAGGGGAGGTTTAGATGGGATCTAAGGAAGAAATTCTTTACTGTTAGGGTGGTGAGGTTCTGGAATGGGTTGCCCAGGGAGGTGGTGAATGCTCCATCCCTGGCAGTGTTCGAGGCCAGGTTGGATGAAGCCTTGAGTGATATGGTTTAGTGTGGTGTGCCCCTGCCCATGGCAGGAGGGTTGGAACTAGATGGGTCCTTTCCAACCCTACCTATTCTAAGATTCTATGATATATAATATCAGAATTAAAAAACATTTTTGTAATATATCACAGCCTATCTAGCTATTCCCAGAGCTAACTTAGATTTATTTTGTTTTCCACCAAAAACTATATAGTGAATTCAGGTTAACCAGGGTCCTTTGAGATTTTTGTGGGACAACAATTTCTTGGCTTCTTTCACACACACACTGGACTGACAACTGTTAAAGCACAGATGCTTTGAAGAAGCCAGAGATATGACTTGGAGGGGAAAAATCTCATGCATACAGTAGACAATCATACAGACAGAAATGCCTTGAATGATATACCATATTAACAGCAATCATCATGTGTTACAAAACATCAGGGGAGTCTGGGTTGGAAGGAGAGGTAAATTATGTGGTCTGTATCAATCTTAAGTGTCTTGACTGGTGTAATCTTTTGCTTTTCTTTCCTAGACATTCTCTCTTCTTGTAAAGGGTTTATTTTTAAAAGACTCCAGGAAGCCAAGAGAGCCCATTAGACAGGCAATTATCGTGAGTCACTTCTTAGAATGGTTTGAAACAACTTTGCAGAAAATCTCTCCTGTGGGCATGGATGCAAATACAGCACTGGCCTACAGAGTTGAACCAGCTAATTTGAAAGGAGTAATGGTCTACAGCTAATGACATTACACTTTTAATAACACTGAAAGGATAACAAGGTTGTAAAATCAAATTTTACTAAAAATTACAGATATTGAACACATTGTGATACAGATATGCTTATCCGCTACTCATATGGCAGAACATGGGATAGTACCCAGCTACCTGCATTGCCGTGCCAGTTCAAGATGTTTAGCTCAAGACAACTCCATTTTTCCTTGCAGCTCTTGCAACAGTTGGTGTGAGCCTGGTCCATGGGATGTCTATAAAATGTGAGCACACAGTCAGAGCCGGTGCTTTAATATTTTGCACTTCCAAACTTTTAGGCACTTTGGTTTACCAATGCTTATGCTCTTTACTGCTGTTTATTCTGTATTATTTGCTAACGAAAGAAAAAAATACCAGTTTCAAAACTTTGCACATGTAATCCTACTGAATTTATGATATGTCAGCATAGTCCCTAAAGTCTCCTGAACACAGTCATGTCACTTTACTGCTCTCCTCCTGTGAAGCTGCCATTTCAAGATGTAATGCAGTTTGACCATGACATATACAAGTGTCTCCTTAGGCAGGAAAACATAAGAAAGTTCTTGAGTTCTGCTTCTGAAGTATGGTATGGTATTATGGACATAGGCACAAAGACTTGGTACAATTATTCTTGGAAAATATCTTACCTGCAGAAGAAGGAATTAAGACAACCTGCCTACAGGGTAAGAGCACAGGATCTTGACTGAAAATGCTGAGAAGCATTTCATACTCTTAATAACATAAGAAACTAAACAAGTGAACAAAACAAAACTAAACCATAACATTTAGGTATTCTGTCTCCTTTGTACTTATTAAATACCAGAAATGAAGAAATAATTATCATGTGACATACACATTTATTGTCAACATATGCTTCTATCACCTGCCCAATAGAATACAGAAATTGGTCAATTCCCAGGATAAAACAGAAAGCCACTGGACTGCAGATACTTTCCTTTTAATTTTTTTTTTCCATATAGGATAAAACCTGGTCTTCTAAATGAAAGAAAGTTTGAAGATAGAATTCTCCTTTGAAGAATCCATTTTTGGACAGTACTTGAGGAGCAGTGACATATAACAGCAGTGTAATCAGACTTGTGAAGACAAGCAAGAACAAGAGCTTTACAAACTTACATTAAGAGCATACTGTCTCTCCAGGATCCTAGTCACTTGAACATGGTTCAAGATATTTAATATCCCACAGCATCAAACAATGTTGAAGCAAACAAGTTGAGCAAACAAAACAATGAACACTTAACAGCTATCACTGTCCTCAGAAGAAGAGGTCAGTGCTACTTCTATATTATTTTTTCAAACACTACACAGAACTGGGAATCGGGTCCTATGAATGCAAAGACTGGCAAATGAGTTTTGCAGCCTTTTGAAGGGAGGAGGCAGCTCTGAAGAATTATCTTGCAGGCAGCTCCAAATACTGCCTTTGCTGAAGATGCTGAGGATATATGTCAAACGAATGGACCCATATTCCCATCATCTGAGTGATCTGAGTTTGGACTCTTGTCTCATTGTCTTTAAACCACAGCAGATACAGATACCAGAACTGAGAAGAGGAGCTGGGAGGGAGAGTGAGCTTAAAATTGTATCTGGAGCACAAGAAGGAACAGAAAGAGGTACCTCACTAGGGTAAGTACAAGGTTATATTATGTAACAAGATTGTTATCGTGTTTCTCTTAATAAAACCCCTCCAAAACATGACTAAAACCCAATAAGCTGGAAATTCTAAAAAACAAACAAGAATTATAATTCCAATATGTCTAAACCTACTAATCTCCTGAATCCCAGAATGTGTTCCTTAGGATCCCAAAGCAGTTTTAAATAAACTAAATTGCCATGGTCAGCATTTTCTAAGACCAAAACACAACATATTGTCGAATGTGCTCTGAATTAGTCTATTTTGTTCTGATATTCACATTTATACAAGAAGATGGACCATTGATGGAAATGAGCAGTGTCAAACCAGTTCGGATAAAATTTTAATAACTAGTTTCAAAAGAAAAGGCTATGTATCTTTGATTTGACATTTCCTTTGATTATTTCCTGAATATACAGAAAAGCTTAAAAAAATGTATACATTTTTGCAGTTCTTAAAATTTAGGTCATAAATATTGCTACTAGAAGATTCTCGTCCTGACCAGGTATAGGAATGATCTAAAATTTAAAGTTTTCTTCCTGAGCTTTTCTCTTTATTTTTCCAAATTAATTTGGCATATTCATGAAGATGTGACAATTTAACTACATTTGGATCAACAGAGTCAAGACATGAAAATGGGAGCATGTGTACAACACATGCGTATGTATTAGTCTCTTTGACCTAATTATTCATTTCACTGGGCCTGTTTCTTCATCTGTGAAATGGGAATTACAGAACTGAGTGCCTGAGTAAAGATCTGTGAGCTCCACAGACTGGAAAAACTGAAGAACAACAGAGAGTTTTATGGGCAAGAACTTAATTTTCATAGTTGGAGGAGTGTTGTCTGGCTGAGGGCCTTTTTAACAGCAAACAAGCTACCTGATGCTACCAAATATTACTAACAACAAAAAGGCAAATGTTTCATCGTCAAACATTAATAGCTTAGAACTGGCAAACTGTATAGATAGATGTATCTTGTTTGATTAATATTTTATTGAAGAATTATGATGCTAAAATGGAAGGATGCCAGAGACTGAGACATAAGCAGTACCACCAGTGATCTGGGCCAGGCTGAAGGAAAGGACAGACACAGATAAAAATAATAGCACATTCAGGGTTAAGAGGATTAAGTTTTACAGACTTCACTGGCTAATGTCAGGGACTCCGAAGTATGAGTTGGAAGAAAGAAAAGGTAGAGCTAGAAACACTTCAGGTGATATGTAAAAAGGATCCTAGCTGAGCAGGCAGAAAAACAATTCAGGAGGAAGGTTCTGGGACACAGTTATGAAGCAAAAAGGGAGTCTGGTTTCCCTTATACATGGAATTGTTAGGGTACTCCACAGACCAAGTTAAGTTCATGTGGCAGTCTTCAGCACATGTGCCTTATAAAGCCTTTACTCTTAAGAAAATTAATTATGGCCATCTGTGGAACAGTTTTTATACCTACCTAGACATAAGGACGGCTTAATACTAATCAAATGGCAAACTGGTATATTCTCTAGAGGACTTCTTTTGGGGTGTATTTGCTCTGTATTTTGCTGATTTTTTAATGAAATGCAAGCTGCTTATAAGAGAAATGCTCAAATATCTGATTACTCAATGGTATATAGTTAACCTACATAATAATGCAATATAATGTTAATTATGAGAATATTAATAAAATATTAATGATGAGATTATTATTATAAAATAATAATAATAAATTGTTGGAGGCAAAAGGCATTTTATAACACCTTAAACATGTGTAATATAAAAATAATACCAGTTTAAATGATTAGAAAAATATGCTACAGCTGAAAGGTAGGGCAGGGCCAGTGAACCTGCGGGAAGAAACCGGGTTCATTGTGCAGGGACTGCTGAACAGTGAATCACAACTAACAAATCAACTAAGTATTGGCATGGATCCTGGCTTACTTGAAAAAACTGGATGAAGACGTTTCTGCTTCCTTTTCATCCCTGAAAGCTGATGAAAACTGCTCTATATTACACCCAGCCACAGTAGCCCTCTGAAGTCATTCCAGAAGTGCAGGACCAGTGGCGTGCAGTAATATTTGGAAGCAGTAGAGGAGATTATAAGTGAGTGGCTTCCTTCACATAGAATCAGTCCCTGTGAGGTTAATTAACTTATCTGAGTCACAAGTCATGAGCATCCTCAGAAATCAGGGAATGTAAAAGAATCCAAATAGAAAAGAATAATTAGGAATTGGTGAATGAAGTATTTTGTGAAACTGTGTTGGCAGAAGTGCACAAAGCAGTCAACTAGGGCAAGGATACATTTTTGGCAATAAATAGATTGACCCACTTCTTTTCTTCACACTGATGTCACAAGTCTGATTTTGTTAATATCCGTAAATCTCTTTGAGATCTTCCAATGGAAATTACTATTGAAGCTTAAAAAAATATTATATAAAGGAAAAGTTATAGTGCCAGAGTATATACAATGAATCTATGGGAAATCATCATTCTTCTGTGTTTCAAGAATTGTTTGACAAGTTTTTAAATTATTTCTCTGGGAACTGGTCTGGTTTAAATGTGTTTATCCTTTGCCTTTTGTTAGCTCGTGTTTGCATTTACTGTCCATTAATAATAGATGAACACAACAGCCTAAGGTACTTGATTCTTTAATGAACTGTAGATAATTCTGCATTTCAGTCCTACATAACATCAACAGCACAGGGAAAAATGGAATGTGGCAAGAAGCCCAGGAAAAGGCAAGTTGAGTTGGACTGGGAATCAACTGGAAGGATAATAATCCTGCAAGCCAATATTCATTAAGTAATTTTATGTGTGTTCGAGGAAAATGATAACACACACTTGGCACCTGGAGACCTTAAAATGTTAAGAAAATATTTCAGTAACTGTACAAATTGTTTAACGATTGTGATACAAAACAATTATTTCTAAGCTGCCTCAGACCAATATGATTCAGTTTTAGTTGGTGTTATTCTGAAACTCTAATAAGTAATCTGAAGAACTGCTTATCAGACAGTCTAGTTATTTTCTGAGGTGTTATACAATCCTTCCTACCATTTTTCCTCTTGCAGCCATCATTTGGACTATATCCAAATCACACTCACTTCAACAATGTGGGATTAAGTTTCTGGAGGTGCTTTAGCATACACTAGAGTTTAGGTAAGGCCTGCGAGGGCATGCAAAACCATCACAACTGTAAAGAACTTAAAATGTTCAATGACTAACAATAAAACCAGTTAAAAACCAGTGTACTGAAACAGCCCTTCTGGATTAAATTTATGTCTGTTCTTAAACTATTTAAACTGACCCAAATAACACTATCCCTTTCCAGGGTAAGATGTTTAATTCCTTTTGCAGCTCATCATTTGCACCAAACCTTATGTTTTACTTATGCAACTTTTCCAATAAACCATTCAGCGGACACTGCAAATAATATGAGCTCCACTGAAAGCTAAATGTCATATTCCTAATAACAATTTAGTTTGTTGAACTAGCCATGTAACTCACCTAGAAAGACAGTTTCTTTCTCTTTAGATCACTGAAATTGTTCTCTCAAGTGAGACTATTGGAATATCCCATTTGATAATGATCAATCCTACTCCATGTATCTGGATTTCTATTCATTAATGAAAAAGCTCTTACTTACCTGAAAGTAGGCCATAGACAGGGATTTGGTTTTGTTTCTTTTCTTTTTCAAGTAGCACTACTTGTTTATGTGTCTCAGTGGATCAGACTTGACCTCTATAGGAACAGAAATTTTCACAGGGAGTCCTTGCACACCTTGCTACATTTACACAATTGAAAAAGTGTTTTTTCTTATTTCACAAAATTATAGCTTTTTCAATGACATTAACTGTTAACAGTACCTGTTAACAATTTTACCTCTTTATGTGCTAGTCATTTGCAAGAACAAAAATGTTTGAATAAAATTTCAAAAAAGAATTTGTGTACTGCTAAAACTCATTATTCATGGAGACAATCTGCTACTCCTGTTCAAATATGTTTTTAAATATCATATCTAGCACTTTATGCTTATTTGTTCTGGGAAAACCTGACTTGAGTGTGTACAAACGACTGCCCTCTCCTGGGGGCCATAGAACAATGCAAACTTGAGTTCCTGTTTTTATGAACAGTATTTCCATAAAGTATAAAAGTTATATCATTAGATTAAGAATAACTTCACGTGAACAAAAGCTGATGGAATATAGTTGTCTGTCAAATTACCTCCAACATGTTTAATAACTTCCTTTTGTGAAAAAAAAATCCACAGTATTTAGTGTGTTGATGAATATGTAACTCACCATCTTGGTTATATACAACATGTGAAAGGTCTAAATTCTTTACACTGCTTACAATAAGACTTTAATTCAGAAAAGAAATAATGGAGATAAAGTGCAGTACAATTTTTAACTTAGAGAGTTTGTTCTATTTTCAACTTCGCACAATTTACTTTACCTGTGTTATTCAGTCATACATGAAAAACAAGTGAAACACATATTGTTGCTCATGATTATAATCTTGCAGTCCCAGATTCAGCCTTAATTTGAAGAGGATTCAATTCCAAATGCAAGAGATTAAAACTCACTAATGTGTGATGCTTGGGGATTCACAAGGGAAAGATGCTAGGAAAGTCTAAACAATAACTAAACACAAAATCCACAGCCAAGATAAAAATGTAAGAAAGACTAACTTTGGGTAAATGAACATTTTCTGTTTTAATATAATGACTCAGATGGGAAGTGTGCCTCTTCACATTGGCAAATAACCGATGTCTGCAGACCCTGGATACCAAGCCTTACCATTTATAAGATTTCTCAACTGTAGACACACAACATCAGCATGTGACAAAATCACCCAGCCCTAAATGAGTCTGGTATTTGAGACTTTAATGAGCAATAGTAGTTGATTTATTTTAAATCAAAACCTGGATGTTAAAATTAAAAAAAATCCCAAACTCCTTTTATTCCTTCATTATTGAAAATATGTAGTCTTGTAAAAAACAATACTACAAATACTGTTGCAATGTGCTTAAATAAGGGCTATTCTACCTGATTTCAAACAGTTCAATAGCACTTCTTAAGTTTACATTTCTTTGATGTTAGTCTGCTACAAGTGTTTTGTTGGTTTTTTACTTGTTAATTTGGAAATAACTAGTTTCTGTATGCTTCAGTAACAGCATACATATATGCTACCTATTCATAGAATTTATATGGGGGGAAAACAGTATTCACGACCAAACTCTGGGAAAACCAGCTAGTTTGCACAAAATAACACATAAACACAGATGCACTGTTTTGTGCATTGTCCTTTTGTCCCTTGTTTACAAGAGTACGGAAATACATGGGAAATTTAGTGGAAAGGCTGGTCTTGGTTTTTTAAGGTATCTAGTGACTTTTTACTGAAGACACTGTTTTCTCTGGCTTCACTGTAGCCTGTGCTTGCATAATTGTCCACATTGCTCAATTTCTCCATGTCACAATTCTCTCCTCTAAGAAAACGGTATGTACAAGCTCTGTAGCTAAATGTGTTAATGTCCAGCATGCCTGGCTGGAGAGTATTAATATATGTATGTTGAAGCACCAGCGAGCCTGTGTAAGTACTTGTGTATGCTCATTATGGCAGCTTCTTAGATCAATGTACCTGGGAAGTATAATTTCCTTTATTTTTAGCTATGCTTTGCTATTTAGATTATGATTCAAACTTTTGCTTCCTTAACAGATGGCCTTGTACAAATCCATTTCACTGTAGATACAAAAGTTTCTCATCTGCTCACCTACTTAAGTACTAGTCACCTTGTCCTAATTCATGTTCAATGAGAACTATTACCCTTTTGTATTTTTCTCAATTACTTACTCTCCTGTGTCTCTTCACATCAACACCATACTTTAGTAATTTCCATACAAAATAAATAGGCAGAACAAAAAGCCCTCAAGTGGTCTGCTACCTTTGTTTACCACTCTCCTTTTCATTTTCTCATTAAATAAACCATGCAGCTTATTTTTACCAGCTGGAGTTTTCTATTATACTTACATTCTAAAGCTTCCTTCACTGTACCTCTCTGCATCATGCCCTTTACTTTTACTTAATCATTGTGAAATTGAGATCCAGGCATTTATCCTTAACCTTTTGAACCACAGACTTAATTTTACTCTGTGGCTGTAATCACTTAACATCACATCACTGCATTTTCCTCCTACCTAGCTAGTCCCAATAAGTGAACTCTCCCTGTTCCCCAACCCCACTCAGTCTCAGAATTATGTTGCTAATATAATCCTTTCAGTCATCACTGATTATGCTACAAGCAATTATACCTTCTTCAGTAACTTTCCCTTCTTTATTACATTACTTTCTTTCTCTTTGAGGATCTTGTCCATTGTGTTAAACTTTATTCACGACCAAGTTGCAAATAGGTAGATTTCTGCCTCTGATCAATTGATAGTATCAGCTTCATGTCACACTTTCAATCAAGTCTTTCCCTGCTTTCTGCTGTGCTTGTTTTCCCTCCCAAAAAGAGTAAAAAACTTTTTTTCAGAAAAAAAATGTAAAATTACATAACTGTCTTTCTTTAAATTCTCCTTATGGTAATGTCTGTACAACAACTGGATAGGATAATCCTAGCCTCTGACCATTGTGCTAATATTATACATGTTATTTCCTTTTATTTTCCTCTTTTCTTGCATTGCCCCCTGTCCAAAACTTGGATAACAAGAGCTGTTAGGTACAATGATATTTCTCAGGTTTTGGTTCTTTCTGTGTATTTTTTTTTTACTCTTGAACGGAGCAAAAAATCTAAATTTCTCCCTAGTTTTCAGATCAAAAAACTCCAAACTCCACAGTCTTTTCTACTCATGGTCACCTAGTATTTTATCTGTCCCTTGGTCGTAGACAAATCAATAATGGACTTTGGGAGATTTCATGACAAAATAACAAAGAAGAAAAACTACAATGCTAAAGATAAATGTTGGAAGGAGTTAGAGAAAACTGTGTAGATAGCATCTGCAGTGCATTAGAAGTATGTTCATGTCTCCTGCTAACACTTACTACAGTGTAGCTTGCAACAAAGGATGCAGTTTACTATTTAGAATATGGAAAAAAAAATAAAAAGAGGAAAAAAAACAAATTGGAAAAAAGATTTGTTGCCTGCTGCAGTCAGAGCCCTAAGGATCCCTGAATTTCTCCATGAAATTTTGGTTTACTGTAAAAAAAGACAAATACATACATACATGTTTATATGTATGCATATACATAAGCCCTCGGTAGGATATTTTAAGATTTTCTGTTATGGCTGAGTCTACCAAGATATATATTTTTAGGAAATATATAAATGTGTTTGGTAAGAATGTCAGAACAGCAGTGGAATTGTAAGATACTTACAATAGAGTCCAAATGTGACTTTAACATAAATGAAGATGTAGCACTCTTCCCTGAGAAACAGATTGTATCAGTAGCCTAGAAGACAGAAACATCCCTGCTTTTCTGAGTGCTGGACTATTAAAAGCTGAACAAGGCAGTTTACATGACAGCATTAACCATTTTAAGCAGAAGGAACAAATGTTACAGACATTTGGGAGGATACCTGAAATATAAAAAAATAGTGCCAGATTTTTTTCACATTCCATCTAACTACAGAAATCTAAGTTTTTATATTACCACACCTTTTACAAGTAAAGGTTGTACTCTTTCTGGCAGAGCCCAAATAACATACACAACGGATATTATACAGACATTTTGGCCAAGTTTCAGATCTTAAGTTCTGGTAATTTAAAAAGAGTTTCTAGTCATATAGAAGGTACACATTTGGCACTAATGTTTCCAGGAGTCTGATGATGAGACAAACTCAGACTTTGGCAAGAGTCTTGGCCCTTCATCCTGTCCAATTGATCTGTGGAAAGATTTTGATTTTCTAACTTCTAATCATTATCTCAGGCAAATGGCATGATAGTTGCCAAGAATAAGTAAGGTCTATGAAAAGTAAAACTTTGGGAAAAAAAAAAGGACTTCAAAGTTTGGGCTATTATAAAACTTACATGGCTGTTTATTTGGAAGCATATTATGTTGCTAGGTGACATAATGGAGTACAAGTCCTGGAACTGCCAGCTCCAGTATACAATATGACCCATATTATTTTTGTAATTGGAAGAAAACTACAACGGTAAAGGCAGACGATTAGTTGTGATGTTGTAACTATACAAAGGCTGACCTTTTTAAAAAATGTAATTGCCAGATCCTGTAGCTCATACAGTCACATAATTGTTCCAAGCCCATAGGTAGCTTGTATTCTGTGGTGCACTTTCTCAAATACTGGAGCTGAAACAAAGTTAGACACTTATCTTTGAGGTTTAGCATAAAGGCAAAGCTAAGAATTCTTCCAGGACAAGGTGATTTCCCAGGGAAAACAGAAAGGTCTTAAACATAGTCAGCTCAAAGCAGAACAAAACTTTTCAGGCCTCCAGCATAAGATGCAATCTCTAGAGCAGTACATTATCTGGCATGGCTAACTATTACCTTTGGGCTCCATTTTCTGAGACTTTCTTCAAAGTTCTAAGAAACACAAATGCTGGAAACAGTTCTTTTTCTTTGGTAATAACAGAAAGACATCCCACAATTCCTGAACTTCTATAATAAGTTTTTACCTCTAACAATAGGCATATTTTCCAAATCTTAGGAAATTTTAAAAGCCAATTTAGTTCTTTAGCTAGGCCTCAAGAGATGATTTTTGTTAATCAGCAATTCTAATTGTGGATCAAAAAAAAAACCCAAGTTTTTTCACATACGAAAATTTAGTTATAGAATAGAATAGTAAAGTTATTGAGAGTTGTCTTAATCTCTCTTGGCTACTGAAATTTTTGTGTTATTTTATGGGGGTTTTGTTATTAATTTGTTACTTTTGTTATTAAGTTGTTACTTTTGTTATTTTTCAGCATCAAACAAAAAGAATTAGTTTAATTATTCCTTTAATTAGCTTTTAAATATGCCAGATAGTTTCTATCCTCATATGTACATGGTACATGCTACTTTGATTATTTATATAACTTTTCTGGAAAAAGAATGCTAGTTTATAGAAAATGTAGCAGTCATATTAATACCTGCATTACTTCAGCAAATAAGATACTTCTGACACTTCTATCCGAATGAGTTCCAGATTGTAGCAGAACGTGTTGTCATTAACCCTCAGTCCTACATGCCTACTTGATTTTGCAACTTACACCACATTTAATGGTTATCCATATCTACTCCTCTAATCCTCACAATTATTCATCTTCCCCTAGCTATCTTGATCATCTTCAGCATGTATGACTGTCAGCCACATCATTAGGATTTAATTAACATATGCTCCCATTTTTGGCACAAAGTTATTAATTAAAATATCATGTAAGATCTGTTTTCTCAGAAAAGTCTGCTAATAATTTTCTTACAGTCCAAGAATAGCCATTTTCTTAACAATCTATAATAGATCACCTTTAACTACATTATCACCAATTTAATAATTCTTCCACTGATCTCCTGTCTTCTGCAGTCAACATATCATACACTCAGGAGAAAAACCTAGGTAATAATGATGCAGCTTTTGTTCTGCAAAAAGACTAGAGTGCTAATTCTAAGCTGGGTGCCACTATGCTAACATGCCATTCTTGAAGGCAATATATTGCGGAGCACAACACAGCACTTTAGCATTTCTGCAAGGAAAGCTGTGTAATAAAATGGGTATTTTAGAAGACAAATGTGAGCTTTTTCTGTTATCTTTGTTCTTCTCTTGTTGCACAAGTGACCATTTTGCAGGTGGCCCAGGATTCTTTCCCCCATTTCAGAAATTTGGACTATGCTTTTAAGCTGGAAGCAGCTCGAATCTGACATTGATCATTGGCTTATCTGTGCAGGTCATATCATATTCAGAGTAGTCCTACGTAAACCCTCTGGGTGTCTCTTCACTGTGGCATCTCTGCAGATCAGGCTTTGTGCCAACAGTAATATAGTCTCACTCACCCAACTCCATATTCCAGCTACTGGACACCAGCAAACACAAAATGGCTTTCCACACAGCTAACTGCAGTGTTTCAATGTCCACAGCCCAGCTAATTAAAATCCAGCTAAACTGCTAAGTAACACAGTTGACTTATCACATTTGCAGCTTTCCAAGGATACTGGACTCTCCTGCTTCTGTTTCAATACAAAATCAAACCAACCAACACAGTTCCTGGACCTTCAATTAAACATCCCAATTCTCTCTGAATTCTGGGGCTGAAATTTTCTACTCTTCCCTGTCAAATCCCTGTCTCTCAGTCTAAATTCATTGAATTCTGTGGGTTTTGCTTGCCTCTTGGCTCTAGATATTTCCCTCTCATCCTTCCTTCCTGTTAGTCACTCCTGGTTCTGACATCACCTTCAGCATCCCCATCCCTAATGACAACGGACAATTTGTTTTTTTTTGTAGTTTTGAAGCAACATGGAGCAAATACTCACTATTTATTCCATTATTCCATTCCAATGTTCTGTTTTTCCTTCACTCTCTATTTAATCACCAATTAATACTTTCCATTTGTTTGCATTTTTACCCTTTTGACTTTTGCACTCTACTTTAGTTGCTGATTAGTCCTTTTCCATTTCATTCCCTGAAGGCTCACTACTTACATCTCATATGCTTTCTGAGACAGTTATTTGTTCAGTTGGGACAGATAAAGCCTTTGCCCTACTGTTTCTCATATTTGCACTCCAAGTTCAACATACTTTTACCTTATATGAGCTAAAGAAATTTCTATCCTCCCCCATAATCAAGTCCCAGATTTTCCACTTAATTTAAATTAGTGGGCTTGTGATCACTGTAATCTGATCTTTACCCCTACATCTCAACAAAAGCGAAGGCCAAAATGCTATCATGCTGCTTGTGTAACTCTTTGGTAACCACAGAATATCGGGGTCCTATTAAGTCTGTGTGTTTAGTTCTTGTAACAAAACAGTACCCTCTGCTTCCCACCAGCTGTCTTTTTAGAACATTTTCTAGATTGAAATTCTGAAAAAATTGAGGTCTTTATTGTATATAATCTACACGTTTTTCCTCAATTTCCCTTCCTTATGTTCTGGCTGGTTACCAGACACTTCTCTTTAAGCTAGTGTCCTCCCAAAGGTGGTTTCAGCTGGAGGAGGGCCACATGGACACACACACAGGTAACACACAACCGCACAGATCCGGTGGGGAGTTACTGATGCAACAGTGGAGTGATCCACATGCAATACAAACACGGCATCGCTGGCTGGGCAGTGTTTATAGTCTCCCTTTCCCCACATCCATGGCTCTTCGGCCTCAGGGCACACAAGTGGGAAACCATCCACCTGCTGCGGGCCGGCAGGCACCGCTCGCACCTGGCGCCCGTTTCTCCTTGCCCCTCCGGGCCCTATCACAGACTTCCTCAGAGCATGAGAGGACCCCGACGTAACTCGGGAGGTGCCGAGCTCGCCCCAGCGACGTCCTAGGCAGCCGCCGCGGTGTACGCTGGGTAGCGTGATGCCGTGGTTACCGTTGTTAGACGGGCGGCGCAGCCCGGTGGTGTTCTGTTGGCCGCGATGGTGAAGGAAACTATCCGGGTATATGCCCGGGTGAAGCCGCTGGGCAGGCGGCAGCAGGCGGGGGTAGGATGGGGAGACAGCTGCTGTGCGGGGGGAGAGGGGGGGGGGGGAAGTGGGGCGAGCTGGAAGGCGTCCCTGGGGCTGCCTGAAGGTGGGAGGGAGCGGGCAGTGAGCGTGTCCCGGCTCATCCTCTAGCAAAAGGCACCACCGGCCCGTGGAAGTTGGGTGGTTTTCACGTGGTCGGGTGTGGAGTGGAAAGCCACAGCCCCGGACTGTTCTCCGAAGCCTTAAAAAGTTAATAAAATCACCGAGTACAGAAGTTTAGGTTTAACTACTAGGGAAGGAGGTGAGGGACTTCTTTCCTGCCTACTTGTTGCAGGAACGCTCCAGAGTAAAATCACCTGATGCTGGTTGTTCAGGACAGTTCAACACTGTTCTGAATGTTGGAGGGGAATGTGTAGCTGCCAGTCTGTAGCAGTCCTGGGAAGGGGTAATAACGGTGATCAGAAATTATGCATTCATTGTCTTGCTGTTTTAAACTCTGTTTGTTCTGGTTTACTCTTTGCTAATCTATTCTTGCAGGTTTTTTTGGAGAGGGTTGCTTTAAGTGTCTGTGCTTTGTTTTTTTATAACATCTCAGATATTAAAGTGCTTTAGTAAGCAAATTATGTCAAAGAGGCAATGGTTCTGTTTCAAATCTGATGTTAGTGTTTGCATGGCAACAGACAGGATGATAACAGTTGAAGGAGGGTCTGCTCAGGTATTAAGTGAAATTTGCATGACTTTTTTCCTTCGGGCACTAAGTTTACATAAGTGTTGTACATAAGGACTGTACTGTGCTATTGTGAAAATTATTTTGCTAATTCATACACATGCTTGTTAGATCTATTCAGTTGATGATGATGAGAAATCTCTGTCCACTCTGGAGGTTATTGTGCCACATGATTTAGCAGATGGTGTCGTCAATAATAAACGAGAGAGCTACAAGTTCAAGTAAGTAAAAGGCTTATCATCATATCTTCTGCCTTCAATGATTAATATCACTGTGTGGTTATAAAGGGTATGGTGATACAGGTCTGCAGAACCAGGAAAAGCCCATTCTTAAAATTGTTTTGGTAGAGATAAGTTTATTTTCTTGCAGCTCCCTTAACAAGAGGCATAATCCAGCATATTACACTCTTCACCTGTATGGGCTTGACAGCATTTTTATAAAGTTGTGGAGGTTTTGTCTATCCATTGCAATACTTGAGATGATACTCAGGAATATATTATGACTTGCATCGTCATTTATCAGCTCTGACATTATTACAGCTTGGTTTGGATTTGTGTATGAATGCAGGACTGTGTGTGTTCTCTTGTTACCTAATGAGTTGGCACGGGCTGGCTAAAGATGTCTTGATGCAAAACACTCTGTTTAGAAATTGTTTCAGACATAACCAAACCATGGTAAAGAAAAACAGAGACTCTTGAAAGAAACAAAACCCTTATTGTAGAATGTAAATATTTTTTTAGAAACTAAAAATAAATAAAACAATATCAATAAAATATTTTTATTTTTGACAGAAAACTTGGAAGCAACACTTAAAATTTTGATGTTGAAGAAAGCTAGACATATAACCACTTCTAATAATGAGGTTGAGGTTGTCTTCTTCCAAGTTGAATATGCTTTATTTTATAATACCAAATCAAGTAAATTTGTTGCCTTATGCCGTTAAAACTTTAGTCCCAGATAAACAGCTGCATCTCAGGCTGATGTCATTTTATATCAGCTAAAGAGATCTGTTCTACTTGGGAAGAGATGAGTTGCCCTCTCCAGCTAGATTTGTATGCAAAACTAGCTTAGGTTGCAGATGCTTGAGTGAGCTGTAATGAATGTTGATATTTTTTCTGACTTTATAACTCATTAAAAAATCTAGAGAGATAGAATTGAGAAAAGCTGTGCCTTATTATTGTTAAGACAAAGCAAAAATAATGCTATGGAGAAAACATTTCTTGTTCCTCAGTAAAACTCATGCTTTCATGAAGTCTGTTTATCCTGGTCACCTCAAATATTAGTCTTTTGCTCTTACTCTCTTATATAGGGATCAAATGAGTATACATTTACAGATAGGAGGGACAACACAGCAGGGCACAAACAATATGGGATGTTTCTGGAGTGTATGGATGACAACTTCCTAACCTATGGTTAAAAAACTGAGAAGGGGAGAAGCTCTTCTCTATCTCATATTTGCAAACATGGAAAAACTGATCAGGGATATTAAACTGGGTGGTAGCCTTGGCTGCAGTGGCCATGATATACTGAAATTCAGCATACTGACAGAAGGGACCAAGCAGAAAATAGGATTACAACCCCGTATTTGAGATCAGATTGAAGAGAGATCAGATGTTGGCCTGTTCAGGGAATTCCATGTGACCCAATCGTAGTGAGAAGTCAAAGAGCTGGCCAATTTTCAAGGATCACCCCCTCCAGCAGTCCATCCAAATGAATGCAAAATGATGCAAAGGCAGCAGAACAGCTCCTGACTAAATGCAAACATAGAAAGGAAGTGTACAAGAGCTGGGAGCAGCATCAGGTGACCAACAAAGGCTTGCGTGAAGAATGGATTTAGGAAAGCCAGATAGTTGTGTGCCATTCAGAGGGACCTCAAGAAGCTGGAGAAATGGGCCAATATGATTCTCAAGAAGTTCAGCAAAGTGAAATACCAAGCTCTGCCCCTGGTGACAATAACCAGGACAGGCTCGGGGCTGACTAGAAGCAGGTTTGCAAGAAAAGACCTGGATTCCTGGCAGACAAAAAGTTGAACGTAAGTCAGCATTACACGATTTGTGGCAAAGGTGTTAGGAAGGGCATTGCCAGCAGGCCAAGGGAGTTGATCCTTCCCCTCTAGTGAGGTCATATCTAGAGATCTGTATCCAGTACTGAGCTCCAGCAAATGGACACAAAGATGGTTGACAGACTGGGGTGTCTGACATGTGAAGAAAGGCTGAGAGACCTGGACTGTTTATCCTGGAGAAGGCTCAAGGGGATTTTATCGATGTGTATAAACACCTGATGGGGAAGGGTGAAATAAAGACTGAGCCAGATGCTTTTAAGTGGTGTCCAGTGACAGGGCAAGTGTTAATGGGCAAAAATTGAAATACAGGAAATGTGAAAGTGTGTTTGTTTGGTTTTTTGTTTGTTTGTTTTGCTGTGGGGTAATCGAATACAGGAACAGGTTGCACACAAAAGATGTGAAGATACTCAAAAGCTGACTAGATGGACCCCTGCTCTACCTGGCTCTTCTTTGAGCAGTGGTATTGGAGCAAATCGTCCCTTCCAACCTTCTATGATCCTGGAAGACAACTGCAGATATCTTATACAAGAAGTGTCAAAGCATAGGTTGAATTAAATGTCTCCTTGTGACTTACAGTAACTGCAGCAGAATGAAGCAAGTAGTTATGGAAAAACATGAGCCTGGCTGTACTGGTGGGATGCTGTATTTGGTTATAGTGTAATCTATTTATCCAGGTTTCAGTGTGGTGCCAGTTACAAACACTGATTCTCTTGATGGATTTAAAATACGGTTTATTTTTTTTCTAAGCCACATCATTTTATCAGAGGATTTGATTGTACAGATCTTTTCAAAGCAGCACTGTGTACAGCCTATTCATATACAATAGCACAACAGCATGCTGTGGTTAAGACTACAGGGAAAACATTGTACTAAGTTATGTAAGCCTAATGATGTAAACATTGACTATTACAAACACAAACAAAAATGTATGAATAAAGTAGTGTTTTAAGGTTCTAAGCAATTATTATTTGCTTAATATTTTCAGATTTCAGAAAATTTTTGATCAAGAGGCAAAACAAGATGTGGTTTTTGACAGCATTGCCAAACCAGTAGCAGAATGGTACGTTGTTGATCTTGGGAGTAATCGGGGTGACACACGGTCAAAAGTAGATTTCATTGTATTAGAATCACAGAATAGTTAGGGTTGGAAAGGACCTTAAGATCATCTAGTTACAGCCCCCTGCTATGGGCAGGGACACCTCACACTAAACCATATCACCCAAGGCTCTGTCTAACCTGGCCTTGAACACTTGCCAGGGATGGAGCACTCACAACATCCTTGGGCAACCCATTCCAGTGCCTCACCACCCTTAAAGTAAACAATTTCTTATATTCAATCTAAACTTCCCCTGTGTTAAGTTTTAACCTGTTACCTCTTGTCCTATTGCTGCAGTCCCTAATGAATAGTCCATCCCCAGCATCCTTGTAGGCCCCCTTCAGATACTGGAAGGCTGCTATGAGGTCTCCACGCAGCCTTCTCTTCTCCAGACTGAACAGCCCCAGCTTTCTCAGCCTATCTTCATGCGGGAGGTGCTCAAGTCCCCTGATCCTCCTCGTAGCTCTCCTCTGGACTTGTTCCAACAGTTCCATGTCCTTTTTATGTTGAGGACACCAGAACTGTGCACAATACTTAAGTGAGGTCTCAGAGCAGAGGGCAGGAACTGCTTGAAGAAGAGCTGGCAAGTGGTTCTCTTACTCCTATAAGAGCAGATTGATGTTTTAATTTTCTAAATACTAACATATCTGAGTCTAAGAGATATGCAACAATCCCAAAAGAATTTTATGTATGGTAAGGTTCCATTTTTAACTCCTAAAATAGCACTGCTACTATTGCCGTATTTTGTTGCATAGGCATAGAAATACATGTCCAATTAGTTTTTTGTATATAATGTAAGCTCATTTCATTGTCCTAGGAAAGTATTCCCTATGTAGTTCCATGAAGGGGTAAACCTAATGAAAATCTTAACCCCCTGTTTAGTT